>NC_139516.1:119198674-119798674 GCF_947247035.1 Vipera ursinii | reverse complement strand
GCTTCAATAACACTTCCATGTTTCCATGTTTCTTTCACAGCCAAGAGGTACTGAAGAGTGTACACTGCAAAAAAGGAAGATTTCTATACAGTACAATGGTACATGATGGATTAAGTTACAGGTTATTTTCATGATTAGCAGCCAAAAATCTGTAAGATATACCCAAAAGCATTCAGGAAACAAAATCTTTGTTGTCCTGGAGCCTTTCTTCAATCCTCATGCTCTATATCAATCCTCTATGATTTAGCAAAGATACAGAAAGGGGCTTTGAGCTAATGTCCACAGGTTTCTTCAGGACACTCAGATACAAATGGCCTGATCTGGAGATTTAATATCTTACTTGGGGTGCCATTCCATCTTTGTGCTTATATGACATGGGAGAAAGCTAAAGCACAGTAGAAAATTTTTGCTTTCTCCCATCATCTGTCATTACTATCCTAGCTTAACTTTTCTGCTATACTTCTTTGGTAATTAAACAAATTTCCAATACATGTCCGCCTAACTATTCAGCTCTCATATCCATATGGTCCGTAGACAGATTTGTTGGGTGGCTGCTTGATATCCTCTGCTCAGCAAAACATTCTTTTAAATTTATTTTAATTTCAACTGTAACATTTCAGAATACTTTGTATCTTAGGCATCCTCTACAATTCAGGTTGACATTGTTAAGACAAACCTCAGTACTTCTCTGTGTGAAGTAAATATATTGGCAGATGTGGAAGATGCCACATTTGCCACAAGAGATAAATCAAACTCAAGAATTAATTTTCTGCCTATGCAGATTATTAGAGTATCAGAAACATCAACAAAACATCAACAATGTTTTCATTTATGTACCTCTCAACTTCCTTCCACCAAAGAATTGAGGCCTTTGAACTATGGTGCTGGAGAAGACTCCTGCAAGTCCCTTGGACCGCAAGGCGATCAAACCGGTCAGTCCTAGAGGAGATCAACCCTGACTGCTCTTTAGAAGGCCAGATCCTGAAGTTGAAACTCAAATACTTTGGCCACCTGATGAGAAGGAAGGACTCACTGGAGAAGAGCCTAATGCTGGGAAAGATTGAGGGCAAGAGAAGAAGGGGACGACAGAGAATGAGGTGGCTGGATGGAGTCACTGAAGCAGTAGGCGTGAGCTTAAGTGGACTCCAGAAGATGGTAGAGGAAAAGGAAGGCCTGGAGGAACGTTATCCATGGGGTCATGATGGGTCGGACACGACTTCGCAACTAACAACAACAACTTCCTTCTCAGCTATGGCAGCAATCCCAAACCTACTGCCTGGATAGGTTTGATTAAAACTCTAGGCATCCCCAGAAATGTTCCATTGCTATTGGAAATGCTGGAAGTTGTCCAATACACTAGGAGTTAAAAAGTGAGAGAACTCAATGCAGTATGGCCATTTTGGGGTGGAGGGGGGGGGAGAATTTTAAAATAATAGTTTAAATTTTGCAAGTGAATTCCCATTTACACAGTTTCCCTATATTCAGTAGTGCCAACAAAGAGTCAAGCTTGAGAATTTGGGGACCATTTTTCTGGAACTTGCATAGGTAGAAACTTTATTCCACAGCATGGTCAAAAGTGCCCTCTATTGGCACTTAATAGTACCATAGGAATTCTCCAATATCTAATTGTTTCAAGATATTTAACACTCATAAAATACTTCTGGCCATTGTAATCTTTGATATCTTAAGTGTATTCAGGTAAACATCAAATAGTAGCACAATTGGTATGTCATCGTAATGTTCTTCAAAGAAATGCCTAGAAGAAACAAAAAGGAATACTTGGAATTTATTTTATCCCTTGGTTTTTTAGCATCATTTTCTCCTCTTTCTTCCCCAGTTAATCTTCTCATACAGGGGCAACAATGTATTAGAAAATATTAAAAGGGTGTTTTAAAAACAAAATTAATATTTTATTTGGCAATTTTAAATTGTACTGTAACAGCCATATTTTTTCAGTTTTATGTAAGCAATTTCTTAAACTGGAATTTGTTAATATTGCAGAAAAATATCATCTATAATATTAAGAAAAATAACAGCAGAGCTAAATGTTTGGCTTAAAACTGTCATACTACTAGATTTCTAATGAAGCATGCAGATGAAAAATTTGTCAACATTGAATTGATCAAACAATCATGCAGCTCTATTTTTTATAAGAAGAGTAAGTTTTTAGGACAAAAGACAACAATTTCTTTTAAATCCAAAAGCCAACACAAGTCTATATTTCATACCAGTATTTTACTTAGCAGTTCAGCCTTTTATTCAGCTACAGTTATAAAACTTAGCTGTTATATCTTGGTCCTTTCCTCATTACTGAAGATTTTATAAAGGCACAATAATGGGGAAGGCTGAGAAATAATATGTTGCTTTCAGTCTTAGTAACAGAGCCTCAGCTTTGTTGTATTATTGTGCAGTTTTGCAGGTTAAAATACTATATATTGCATTGTTTACGTAATTGCAAATGGCCCTATATACTGAAAAATTGATAATATATGTGAATTTTCTCAATGCATAAGGACTGCATGTGTAACCCTCAGTGAAAATTGGCATTCTCTGTCAACAGCTGTCAATTAAAAACCATATGAAACAACTAGAGATTGTTTCCAAAATGATGGATATTAGGACTAAGAGAATCAGAGAGCAAAGAAAATATTAAATTGATAATAGTCATCACCACAGGCAAACTGCTTACATGTTGGTGCATCCAACAAGGCAATCGTTCCTATTAAGCCAGTTGCTTTCACCCAAAATTTAGTGATATTTTAAAAAAATGTTTTGAGAATTTAATCCACAACTGAATATGAACATTAACTCTATGGCAGCTTTTCTTGGCCAGATTCTAATCAAGCATTCCCACGTTTTTATGTTCTGTGGACATTATCTTCTAAAGCTTCTGCACCAGAGCCAAATTCCTTGTGTGTTTAATCACACTTGGCCAATAAAGTAACCTATTCTTGTTCTATTCCAACTCCCAATTCCATTCCATTCTTTCGAAAGACCTCTGCCAGGACTGCTAACAAGGCTTGGACACCACTGGGCCCAAATCCTTTATCTTCACGAACCACCAGGGGTCACTGGACCACTACTGTGGAATTACGAGACAAGCTGACATCTTGTGGCTAATAATAATAATAATAAAACAACAACAACGACGACGATGGTGATGATGATGATGAGTTGAAAGGGACCTTGGAGATCTTCAAGTCCAACCCTCTGCTCAGGCAGGAAACCCAATACATTTCAGACAAACGGTTGTCCAGTCTCTGCTCTTTCCTCAGCTGAAACCAGTAAAAAAAAAACAGTGCAAAATTCAATATTTTTATAGCATTCACAGCACCTCACGGACTGCTCCTTATCAAGGGTTTGACAGAAAGTCTGTCATCTAGTTAACGGTAATAACCTTTCAGTTCATAGCGCGGCAATTTTCCTTCCTGCGCTGGGTTTTTGAGCTTACGTTAGGAAATGGATGCGGGTATATATAGTATTTTATTACCCTTCCCCCCCCCCCAAAAAAAAAAATTCCCAGATCCCTAACTGCCATCTTAGGCATAGATCAAAGCGGTTTTGGAGTTCGACGGCAAACTAGCCAGCACTGTTATTGGTATGTCACCCCAATTCTAACCGCCTGCCGAAAGCTACTGAAAAAGATTTTTTTCCCCGGAGGAAGTTTGTGGGTTGATGCCAGACTCTCCCTGGGTTAGTTAAGATATTTTTTTTTAAAAAAAAATATTTGCTCTTTTATCATTTAGCGAACAGCCGAGATTCTTCCCAGGTAGGTAAAATGAGGACCCAGATTGTTGGGGGCAATTAAGCTGACTTTGTAATAATGCCGCTTGGGGTGTGTGTGTGAAAGCCCTAACAAGCAGGCATATACATAGAACGAAGGCTACTGCTAAGCTTGTAAGCCGCCCTGAGTCTTCGGAGAAAGGCGGGATATAAATGGAATAAAAATAAAAATAAAAATAAATAAATAAATTCCGCTTGTGAACGCAGCAGGCTATAAATGCGATCAGTACAAGAAAGAAGCGCGTTGCCGAGAACGCAGCCAGACAGCTAAAACAGCGTTTCCCAACCTTAGGAACTTGAAGATGCGTGGACTTCAACTCCCAGAATTCCCCAGCCAGCTATGCTGGCTGGGGAATTCTGGGAGTTGAAGTCCACGCATCTTCAAGTTCCTAAGGTTGGGAAACGCTGAGCTAAAAGAACTGGGAGAGAGGGGCGGGGGGGGGGCGATGCCTGCATGCGTGAGCTGCCTACCCCCACTCCCGTCCCTTCTTTCGCCGCGGGACCCAAAAGATGGGAGATTAGGCGTAGAAAGATGGAGGGCCCTTCCATAAAGGGACCTTAACATCCACCCACCCCCCCAACCGGAAACGCGGATGGAAAGAAGGCGAGAGCCGTAACGCGCGTCCCGGGTGCAGCCGCGGGTCCGCGCATGCTTGCAGGGCTGGTTGCGGTGGCCCAGCGGCAGCGCCCACCCTCGCTGGCCGCCCGGTGACTGGAGCTCCTGGAGTGACGTCACGGCCGTGCGCACTTTGCGGTTGTGCTGTTGAAACCGGGTGGGAAGGAAGGAAGAAGGAGCGAGCCGAGAGATCGCGGGAAGGGTGGACGGCGGAGGCGAGCCGGAGTGAAGCAGGTAGGCGCGGCTGATCCTGATCCTGATCCTGATCTTGATCCCGATCCTGCTGCTGCTGCTGCTGCTGCTGCTGGGGACGACGCGAGGGTTTGGGACGGAGCTTCGGCATCGCCGCTGGAGAAGACCCCTGGCAAGCTCAGGGTTTGTGGGTACGTGCCCGTCGAGCCTAGTCGGCTTTTTTAGACGCCGGGGATCGGGTAAGCCAGCTTCGGTCCCTTATCCGGAGTGTGAAGGCCACTCGACGGCTCCAGCTCTTTGCGGCTGCTGCTGTGCTGGTGGTCTGTCGGAGGAAGGAGGGAGTGGGGGAGGCTGCCTTTCTGCTTCTTCACCCCACTCGGGTCCTTTTTCCCCCCGGAAGGGAGGCTTAAGAGAGGCGAGCGAGGTTGTGGTCTGCTAGTAAGTCACATCGCGGGGCCGAGGAAATCGTGGAGGAGGAGGAGGAGAAAGGCCAACAGGTTTGCTGTGCCCGCACCGTACTTCGTGTGTGTGTGTGTGTGTGTGTGTGTGTGTGTAACCTCTGAAAAGGGGATGCCCCAGCCCTCCTGGCCTTAGCAGCAGCAGCAGGATGATGTGGCTGTTAACCCTCAAATATATATAAATATATATAAATGCAATAAAATAAAATAAAATAAATAAATGTCAAAAGTGCGGTTCTGCCCTTCCAGCATTTCTGGGAAGAGCGACATTAACTAACAAGGCTGCTGCTGAGCTGGCTCCTTGTGACTTGACCAAAGCCTCTTTGTTTGGGGGCCAGGAGGAAGAGGCCTCTGGGCAAAAGTTGAATCTTAACTAGCAGAAGGATGGGCAATAACAGTTCGTTGGTGGTGGCTGGGGCGGGGCAACTGTTGTTCTTTGAGAAGGACGGGAGGAGGAGGCTAAATAACTAGGGCTGTGTATTCTGTTCTTAATGTAGTACTGTAAAGTGCAGTCTGGCTAGGGCCCAATCAAGCCCTCTTTGGCTTCAATTATTTTACAGGGTGGCCTTGAAGATAAAAATCCAAGGGGAGGATGGGGGGGGTTAAAAAAAAAGTGCAAAAAGTTCTTTAAGAGGGATAAAACTGTTTTCAGACATCCATATTAGTATTGGATGTCTGGAACAAGCGTGGGATATATAATTTTATTGTTATTGTTTTATAGTTTATTGAAAATGTCAACGTATGGGTAAAATTTACCATAATGCCCTTGCTAATGCTGATCTCATTTCATTGGCAAGCTTGTATTACCACGCAGCCTTTCCTTAATAACGGCCTTGGAGAAGACTGACCTGCAGAATGCAACTCAGTACTTGTGATTTTATCTCTTTATGTAATTTTTTCTGTCTCCATTCCTCATCTTGTGACTCTTTATTTTTCTCCCCTTTGAGTAAGAAGTAAAATTACGCTGTTTGCTTTTTCTTTTCTGAGGCTTTCCGGTACTTGGGACTGAATTTTTGGGCAAGACCACTTCCCAAACTCCTTTTGAATGTCTTTCCTGATTTTCTTTAAGATTGAGATGAATATCTGTCTACCTTTCCACTATATCAGACATGTCAAACACAAGGCCCGGGGGCCAGATCCGGCCCGCGAAGTGGTTTTATGTGGCCCGCGAAGCCATCCTGGAAACAGTGAGGGAACGGCCCCCACTGCCTTGGCTCTGGCCCAGAGACCCTCCTTCTGCCAGAGACCCTCAGATCTGTCCCACTTCTGCCCAGGCCCTCATAGGCACCCTTGATGCGAACGATGCCCACCCAGTAGGCCATACGCACTCTAGCCACGCCCACCCAGTAGGCCACACCCACCCTGGCCATACCCACCCGGCCCCCTGAGGGCAACTGCAATGCTGATGCGGCCCTCAATGAAATTGAGTTTGACACCCCTGCACTATATTGTTTCGAAAACAAATTATCCAAATTGATTTTTGGTCAAGATGCTCATTTGTTAATTACAGTCTCTGTGTGTATTAATTGCTGTTACTGTGTGGGTCATATGCTGGATCCAGTTCCCTAATTTAGTTGCAGCTTTACAGGAAACTGTTCTACTGTTTTACTGCTGTAGTTCAGTAGAAATGTTGCATTTATGGTCTGTCACAACCATTGGGTTTCTTTTTTATCTTCCTCATTCCTGTGCTACCTGTATTCATTTCAAGTGCTTCACATTTATTACCAAAGTATGTTTTCAATTTGATAAATGATCAGATTAAAATAACTGAATAACATGTAAAGTTAAATTTAATTACTATAAGACTGAATAAAAGTCATCACTTGAACAACAGATAAAATAGTATAAAATGCAAGAATATATAAAAGATAGCAAAGAAAAAGTAAAGTCATTGTTCATAAAAGTAAAAAAAAGACTTAAGAGGCAGAGATATTTGACTTTCCCTCCTCGGTCCTCATGATTTTCTGGAATGGCATAGTCATTTATGAAAGCAATATTGTGTGGCTTTGTGATTCCTGACTTTATTCTAAAGATACTAGTATCTTTTCGTGTTTGAGGGTCACTGTGGACAACTTCTTATGGGGAACGTTTGGTTTTGGAGAATGTGAAGACACAAACATTGCCACCCTTCATTTATGATAAATATTGGGGGCAGCTAAAAGATCTGTTATGATATACGAATGTGTATGAGCCTATTGAGCCCAAACCTATTACAATATTTATGTCTCTTTGATGGGATAATATTGGAGTCTAAAAAGACAGACTTTGCTTACTGTAAATTTGCTATAAACCATTGGTCTTAGGAAACTGGTTCATCAAATGCATGGCCAAGCTACATCACAGTTGAAATAATAGCTCACTGGTTAGGAAATGAGGGGGTGAGACAATTTGAACTACTGGAATCATCTGTTTCTCCTAGTACAACCTTCATCATTAGGTTTCTGTTGTGAGGATTAAATGATTCCATGTGAGCTACCTGGCACTTCTTAGAACAGACATGTCAAACTCGTGATGTCACCGACGTGATGTATCGGAGCTTTTTCCCCATTGCCGGCAATGGGGTGAGTGCGGTTTCCTCTTGACGCGTCCGGCCTCTGAGCCGGCAGTTTAACACCCCTGCCTTAGAAGAATAGCAGGACAGGAATAATTAAATAATTATGAAGCAGAGTATCCTTTGGCTTTCATATGCAACAGAAAATGCTGAGGAGTCCATGGAGGAAGGACCATAAGTTCTGCAAGGACTTTTTCTGACCCAAACACATAGTAGGTACATGGAGAAAAGACTTCTGGTGAGGACTCATGGCGAACTAGGTGTCTCTGAGGGAGCAGAAACCTCATTTATGGCAAGATTGGTGACCAGACAGACCTCTATGGATAAAGGAGAGATTATGAGATTGCCCTCTTGCATTATGGACAGCTGCAGGAACTGAGCTTTCCACAATGGATTCATGAGGTAGCTGGAAATCAAGGAAGGGATTCTATCAAGTTTACAGCTGCAAAGTTCTGCTGAATGTCATTTCTTAATCACTTTTGGAAATTGCCAGTTATTTTTCAACTAGTGAGATCCTTTCAATTGACAAGTTTTAGAGGATGCACTGGATTAGTTTCCATTAATCCTTAACAAAAGTTTTAAAGAGAAGTTTAAGGATATTGCTAACTTAAAGATAAATTTTAAATTTGACTACTAACACAGGATGGAGCAAAACACATTATGCTGAACATTTCTGAGAATATTTGTAAGCAATGCATTCAGAAGTTAATCTTAAAAGTGTATGCCATTATAGATAAATGACTTTTAAGATATATTGTGGAACAGGAACAGATTTTGCTAGACAGGAATAGGACTGATTGAAAAGTGGATTTGAAAATGATAGGTTGAAATAGTGATATGGAAGATTTTACACTGGATATAAAAATTAAATCAACTGATGCCTTAATAATGAAAAGGGATATGCAAGTGGCAAACCAAAAGAGTGAATTAGATAACTTTCTTATCTTGGATTAAGAAAAGAGATCTGATAAAGTTCTGAAGGATTTTTTGAGAAGTTGAAATTCGAGGACATTTGAAGGGATTAAAGATCAAAGATTATTAAAAGAAAAGGGAAGGAATATAAAGTGGATTTAGCTGAACAAGGTTAAAATATAGTTAGTCCTCAATTTACGACCACAGTGGAACCAGAATTTCTGTTCCTAAGTCAGACACTTGTTAAGTGAGTCGTGTCCCATTTTACCACCTTTTTTGCTGCAGTTGTTAAGTGAATCCTGTGGTTCTTAAGTGAATCTGGCTTCTGCCATTAACTTTGCTTCTCAGAAGCCAGCTGGGAAGGTTGCAAATAGTGATCACATGACTCCAGGACAGAGCAATTGTTACAAATACATGCCGGTTTGTCAAGTGTCCAAATTTTGTTCACATGACCATGGGGATGCTGCAATGGTCATAAGTGTCCTAAGCCACCTTTTTCAGTGCAGTTGTGTCTGCAAAGATGAAGTCAGGAAAACTTAAGTCTCAGAACGACGTAAGTTTTGCAACAAATGTCAAAAGTAATTTAAAAAGTTTCTTTCAACGTGTAAAAAAACAAGAAAAAAGTCAAGGAAATGATCAGTCCACTAATGGGAGAGGTTGGGAAGGAAGTGACAGGCGGGGGGGGGGCGGACAGGAGAGCTGCTTAATTCATTCTTTGCATTTGTCTTCATGAAAAAGGAAAAAAATAGCCCAACCTACCAAAAGCAGAACCATAAAAGACAGATTAGGAATACAAGTTAAAATAGATAAGAAAATGGAAAGAAAACTCCTATCCACCCTAGATGAGTTCAAATCACTTTTGAATTGTTTTATTCTCCTTATGACAATCCATGAACTAAGACAGATTCATGAAAAACATGTTTTTGGAGTTTCAAATACTCAAATCTTGTATTCACTTTTATATTTATCCTTCAAACACCCAAAGGTTTCAATTTCAACATACAGTACAATTAGGGCCCATAAGTAAATAATTATCACCGGAAACAATTTCATGCATAGCTCAGTAGATGTAATTCAAATGTAGTCTGACTTGTTAGGTCACCATTGGTCAAACAACTGCTGTAATGGTGAAAACTGCACCATAAATCTTATCAAGTTGACAGAATTATAGAATTCGATTTAAGTCTTCATTTGGGACTCCTATGCTCATTTCTCTTATTCAGTGTTATGTAATGGGTAAACAGTGCTTGAACTGGGTAAAATTTTGGTTTTTTCCCCCCTAATAAGACATTTCATCTTTTTATTTCAACTTTTTATTGTTTAATATATCACCAGTCAGTCTTCTTCATTGGCCTGCCAGAGTTGTGGCTTCTAAAATATGGCTGTTTCTCTATTGTTGCTGTTGTATGGATGAACTACTTTTCCCTTGAGAAGCACTTAATGAAAATTTTTCTGTGCTACCGTTTACTAAACTTCTTGGGTATGGCAGCTGCTTCTAGGATTTTGAGTCAATTGGAGAAGCTGTGGAAAAACAAAGCTGCTCTAGCAACATCAACAGTACATGGAAAATTGCCTCCTATTAATGAATATCTAACCAAGGTGGTGTTTTTTTTTTAATAAGCAGAGGAATAAATGCTGTACCTTGGGAATGACTCAGGTTTCTTCCTCTTGAGATAATAATGTAAAGTGTGTAAACAAAAGCTCACATTTACTATTATTGCTTACCAGCAGCAATAAGACATTTAGGGCTTACTAGGTTAAATGCAGTTACTTTCAAGCTTCCCTTGAAGGGAAGCATAAATGTTTTTTGCTCTAACAACCACACTTTGTGCTTTGCCTGGGGAATATTCGCCTGCAAATATTGTTTTATGCAGTGCTTTTTTTGTAAAAGGAAAAGGTGCCAGAACTCACACATGTCATACAACCCGCCTTGCCTACCCTACAAGGTTCCATCCAAAAAAGGCGCCGGAACTCCGTTCTGAGCGTTCTATGAGGAAAAAAGCCCTGGTTTTATGACATCAAGCGTCACTAAGGGACAAAATGGTTGCCTTCAGCATTTTCATAATTAATTCTCCCTCAGTAGTAAAAATTGACCCAGTGTTTTGGAGGAGAGTATTCAGAAGTTTAAAGAGATACAATAGATAGTTTAGAACTCCACCATCCAGTACTGTCTATTTTGCCTCTTAACTACCAACTTTCAGTTCCTCTCAGTAAATCAGGTCTGAACATTTCAACCCACCCATTCTGAGGTTCTCAAGGGCTGAAAACGGAGTGCCAGAGAACTGCCTATTGCTTCCCCTTGCTCTAAGAAGTCCGTTGCATCTGCTGGGGCTCTGCTTGATGATAGGTGTGATCATTTCTTTGTAAAGGGAAAAAGGTACTTTGAGATTTAGAAAGAATAATTCTGTTGAAGATTAGTCTGTGGCTCCCTAGCTGTAAATGAAATATAGAATTAAGCAAGTTGCTTATGAGACATTTCAAAGTTATGTTCCTTGTTTAAAGAAAACAATTGAAAATAAAATCTGTTTCTGTATTTTTTAGGGAACACATAAGTATCCTACATGAATTACGAAAATCCTCCACCATATCCTGGCCCAGGCCCAACTGCCCCTTACCCACCATATACTCAACAGCCATCAGGCCCTGGTCCATATCCTGCCTATCAGCCAGGTCCTACAGGCCCATATCCAGCTGGTCAACCAGGCTACAATGGTTACCCACCATACGGATGGCAGAATGCTCCACCTCCAGGGCCAGTCTATGCAGATGGACCTAAAAATACAGGTAATACAAATTGTACAGATTGCATGATTCATTACAGATCTAATAGTGAAAGCATGTTAATGAGAACATGGCGTTCAAAGGGTGTTTCTTGTTATTGCTAAACTTTTATCCAACTTGGCAATTCTTTGAAAAGAAGAAAGTATTTCTGTCTGTTACCTTTGCTTTATCTGTTACATTTACTCTTATTTCTTCTCTGATAGTGGTTAGGCTTGATCCACTGGACTCCAAAGTCAAGCAGGGTTGGACCTTATCAGTATCTGAACAGGAGTCTACCAGGGAATTGTATAGAGTAGGTGATATTGATTAGGCAGCTTCAAGGAAAAATAATTGCAATTTGCTATATGATAAGAAGCAATGACATAGTTTGATCTGCATATACTTTTATTATTATTAGGAGTACTGCGGTCCTTAACCAGATAATACACTTCTTATATAAACAGGTTATTTTTTTCAAATATAATGTAATCAAGGAATTTTTTACTGCATGTATTTGCTACAAATTGGAATTGGAAGTGAATTAGTGTGAAACTACTACAATAATAAACCGAGGAGAAAGGAGAAGAATGCAGTTTCTTATTGTGAGAAAATATTGTGTGACTTTTTCTTGCGTGGTATGTAGACCTGTTTTGTATGCTGCCCATAAAACATGAGTTTCGTTTTCCTAGAGAGCTGCTTCATACGTATGTTGATATCCCAAGTAGAATCCTTAATCTCCATCCGTTGAGAAATTGGAAGTTATGACTCTGAGCTAAGGCTCTGTAGTAGCTGATGAGATTACATTTTCCTTTCCACGTGCAGACAGATGAACACCTGATGTTCTGACAGTTCAGATGGCATTCTTAGTAGGAGAATGAATTCCAGGAATGAAGCATATAGCCACTCTAATACTAATCTTTATTTAAGTGTTTTTTCCTATTTTATTTGTTGAAACTGCCTGACATTAAGTCAATTGTTAAGGTAGTGATTGGATTACAGATTGCACAATTCTTGCACAGGAATTAAAGAGAATTCTGGGCATCAGTAGATATGAAAATATTCATAAAGCCATAGAGGAGGGTTACCAAGACTATTTATTTATTTATTTTTTATTTATTTTAATCCCATTTATATCCCGCCCTTCTCCGAAGACTCAGGGCGGCTTACAATCTAGAGCACAATGTGCTTAGCAATAGCCTTCATTCTATGTATATGCCTGCTTATTAGGGCTTTCACACACACCCCAAGCGGCATTATTACAAAGTCAGCTTAATTGCCCCCAACAATCTGGGTCCTCATTTTACCTACCTCGGAAGGATGGAAGGCTGAGTCAACCTTGAGCCTGGTGGGATGCGAACCTGCACTAATTGCAGGCAGCTGGTGTTACTTAAGGAGGCATTAGCCCACTGCTCCACCAAGGCTCAAGACTAGTCGGTATACCAGTAGGCTGAAGTTTCTTAATGGGTGGTGATCAGGAATAAACAAAGTAGACATCTTGATTATTGCGAACTTGATTACTGTAAGTCTTATCTGACCGTTTACTTGTGGATTTTGTTTTACCAAATTAACTTGTAGATAGCTTCATGCTCTCTGCCTCTTTTCCTCTCGTCTTCCCCCTTTAGCTCCTTGTTCTGAATGTGTCTTAACAAGTTTTTTGTTTCCCCAAAATGTCTGATACCTAAGGAATACTTCCCTCCATGTTGCATACCTTTTTTTTTTTGGTCTTGTCCGGCCTGAGGGACTACCTCTGAAAAGGTTCTGCCTTCATTCTTAATGCAGCTTGACAAAAACACATTCAAGCTAATCCTATGCTTAGATAATAATTTAAAATGAATAATAAATTCTCATTAATGGCCATTTTCTGTTTACTGTTGTACAGCTGATTTTGTTTTAAAAACATTGTTTTGCTACCAATGTTAAGTTAGGTGATCCTTTCTTTTACAGGCCACCCTTCAGAGGAGTTATTAACAATCCTTGTTTCTTCTGTGCTTAATCAGTAACTAATAATCTGTATAGGTGGAAACCAAACACACGCACTCATGATAGAACCAAAGGCAAGGCGCCCCATTTTAAAATAAAACCACGCAAACTGTTTGCATCGAGTAAAGTGGTACTTGTCATAAAACGTCAAAGCCTACAGATAAAAAAAATTAAGATTAACTCTGACCTACAGCCGATTAGATAACAAGTTGCTGAGGAGGCTGGTAGTTCGTTTTCAGTCAAAGGGTTTTATATGTGTGCCTGTGCGTTTAAGATTTCAAAATCAATGCAGATACGGCAAAACTGGGTGGGGCAGAGGAGACTTTGGCCTTCATTTTTATTGGGACCAGAAGAGTTTGATACAAAATGTCCATTTTAGTCTAGTTCAGTTACAGAAAGTTGGTGGTGCTATCTCTGGAATCAGCTGAAGGGAGGCTCGGTTTTTCTTAAGTGATGTTCCTACCACTGTCAAAAATCAGGATAAGAGAATTCCGATTGGCTAATGTTTTCAGAAAAGAGCCCTTCCCATTCTTCACAGTATCCTTGTTCTCGCTGTTATCGTAAGAAAAGAACATGCATTACTTTTAATAGCCAAGCTGTAAGGTGAAATTCAGTTTCGATTCCCCCCCCCCCCCCGTTAGCTACTGCTCCTTGTTCAAATTTAAATTCACGAACATCATTTCTTTCTGCTTGAGAGAGAGATTAGCGATGGCTGTTTGGCATATAGTCAAGATACTGAGTGACGACATAAAACGTGGCTGCTTTGCATTTGATAGTTCATAAACAAGTGGCTAAAAGGAAATCAGGCAGTCCTTGACTTATAACCATAACTGAGCCAAAATTTTTGTGGTTAAGTAGGACATTTGTTAATTTTACAACCTTTTTTTGCCTCAGTTGGGAAGTGAATCACTGCACTTGATAAGTTAGTAACTTTGACTGTTAAGTGAGACTGGCTTTGCCCATTGTCTTTGGTTGTCAGAAGGTCACAAAAGCTGATCAGATGACCTTGGGACACAGCAATGGTATGAACCGCTTGCTCAGCATCTGATTTTGGATCACGTGATCATGGGGATGCAAAGGTTATAAGTGTGAGAAATGGTCACAAGTCACTGTACTGTTCTGAACAAATCTCTTAAAAACCTCCAGTGATGGAACACCCGCAACATCCAGCCGCAAGCCATTCCTCTGACTGTTATCACTGATTAGAAATTGTTCCTTAACTCTAGGTTTGATCTCTCTGTTAAGCTTCCACTGTTGTGTCTGGTCCTGCTCTCAAGTGCTTTAGAGCCCCTCTTCTCTGTGACAACCCCTCCTATATTAGAATACTGCTATCATGTCACCATTAGTCCTTCTTTTCATTAAACTAAGCATACCCAGTTCCCACAACTGTTCATTATAAGGTTTAGACTCCAGTCCCCCAATCATCTTTATTGCTTTTCTCTAAACTTTCTAGGGTCTCAAATGTTTTTTTTTATTGTAACCGAAACTGGACACAGTATTCCAAGTGTAGTCTTACCAGTGCAGTGTAAAATGGTACTAGTATTTCACATGACCTTGATTCTCTGTTGATGCCACCTACAACTGCAGTGGTTTTTTAGGCAGCTGCAACAAACTGCTAGCTCATACTTAACTAGTTATGCATCAGGACATCTAGATCCCTCTCAGTTACTGCTGCTGATCTGATTTTATTCTATATCTGTGCATATAGTTTTTCTTGCCCAACTGTAAGACTTTGGTTTTCTCATCACCGAGTTGCATTTTGTTGGGCCCAGTGTTGAAGTTGGTCAATTCCTTGATCTTAAGCCTATTTTCTAAGGCTATTTCCCACAGCTTGGTGTCATTTGCAAATTTGATGAGTTCCCCATGTATTCCTTCATTTAAATAGTTTACAAAGTAGCCCACTGCAAGTTTTCCTCCATGTCGAGCTGAACCACATCAGCTCATTTCCAGTCCTCTGGTAGTTCCCCAGTGCTCCAGAATCTTTGAAAGATATGGTTCAATGGTTCTGAGATCACGTCTGCCAGTTCCTTCAGAACCTTAGGGTGTAAATCCATGTGGTCCTGGTGATATGAAGTCTGACCTACACATCTTTCTCACTTTAACCAGCCTCTATCATTGTAAAGAACACGGCTTCTAAAAATAGATCTATTGAGTAATGATTATTTCAGAAATGTGTGTGAAGGCTTTCTTTTACTATTAACAGCAACAAATGTTCTGGAGGGAAAAAAGGAGAAAAATATGGAAAAATAATAATGCAAGCAGCCCTCGAGATACAACCATTCCTTTAGCGATTGTTCAGAATTACAACAGCATTGAAAAAAGTGACTTACAAACATTTTTCAGAGTTATAAAAAAAATGCAGCATCCCCAGTTTTGCAGCATCCCCATGACTATATGATCAAAGTTCAGATGCTTGGCAATTGGTTCATACCACATGATCCCCTTTTGCGACCTTCTGATAAGCAAAGTCAATGGGGAAGCCAGATTCACTTACCAACTGGGTTACTAACTTAGCTGCAGTGATTCACTTAATGATTGTTATTTATTTATTTATTTATTTATTTATTTATTTATTTATTTATTTATTTATTTATTTATTTAATTTATATACCGCCCTTCTCCCGTAGGACTCAGGGCGGTTCACAAGGTTATTTAAAAAACAGATACAACAGTTACAAAACTTAAAATCAATTAAAAGAATTATATAAACCTTGCAATAAAACCCGAGTTAAAAAAACAGTTAAAATCCCAATTAATATGCTCAGACCAGGCCAGAGAGCTCAAAGAGCCAGGTCTTCAGGTCCCGGCGGAATGAGCGAAGGTCAGGGGCAGTCCTAAGCTCTACAGGCAGCTGATTCCAGAGGGCCGGCGCACCCACAGAGAAGGCCCTCCCCCTGGGTATTCTTTTACCGGCGGTACCCTGAGAAGACCCTCCCTGTGGGAGCGCACAGGATGAAGGGAGCTTGATGCCGGCAGCAGGTGCTCCTTCAGATATCCCGGACCCAAGCCATTTAGGGCTTTATAGGTCATCACCAGCACCTTGAATCTCACCCGGAGGGCAACCGGAAGCCAATGCAGTTTGTGGAGCAGAGGTGTTACATGGGAGTATCGGGAAACCCCCATCACAACCCGCACGGCTGCATTCTGCACCAGCTGAAGCCTCCGGGTGGTCCCCAAGGGCAGCCCCATGTAGAGAGCGTTGCAGTAGTCCAATCAGGAGGTCACGAGTGCATGAGTGACTGTGCGCAGGGCATCTCGGTCCAGGTAGGGCTGCAACTGGCACACCAGGCGAACCTGGGCAAAGGCCCCCCTGGTCACGGCTCCTATATGGTCTTCAAAACTGAGCCGTGAGTCCAGGAGGATGCCCAAGTTGCGAGCCCTATCGACGGGGGGTAACACCTCACCCCCCATCACTAAAGGTGGAATAGACTGGTTAGTCCGAGATGCCGGTATGCACAGCCACTCAGTCTTGGCAGGATTGAGACGAAGCCTGTTTCTCTCCATCCAGACCTGGCAACGGGACATCAGGCGAGGGCATCACTGGGTTGGTTCGGGGTAGAAAGAAAAAGTTGGGTATCATCAGCGTACTGATGATACCCCACCCCGAAACCACGAATGATCTCGCCCAGCGGCTTCATATAGATGTTGAACAGGAGGGGAGAGAGAACCGACCCCTGAGGGACTCAGGGCAGACCTCTGCCCTCCCGTCAACCATTGTGAACGGCCCAGGAGATAGGAGAACCACTGCAAAACAGTGCCTCCCACTCCCAACCCCTTTTGTGGCAAGAAAGATTGTAAAATTGGCCAAAATTCACTTAGCATATGTCTCATTTAGCAACAGAGATTTTGGGCTCAATTATAGTTGTAAGTTGAGGACAACCTGTACAGAAATATGAGCAACATCATAACAGGAAGTGCAGCCTGTTTTTTAACTTCGGCTGTCACAAACAGAGAGAGCTGTGAAACATTGCTGTATAATTACTGCATTACTCTCTATAAGTGTAGGAGGACCAGTATCTACATTACAGTCTCTATATTAGTAAGGGCAAAGGTGGAAGACTAGATTTGCTCCAGAATGTTTAAAGGAGAAGGACTTAAAGGAGTTTCTTTCTCTATGGCTCCCCATCTTGCTTCGCATGAAGTGACCCAGACCTGACCCCCCTCCTCCAAATTCCTGAAGTGTTTATTTGGTTGTTCTAAAGAGAGTTCAGTTAGTCTGATGAGATTCTTGTAGATAGGTAAATAGCAGTAAAGAAACTTCTCTGATCAGGTCAGGGTGTCATTCTGGTTCCCTTGTTTTGACACTTACTATTCAGCATTGGAAAGACAAAAAGGGTGGCTCCTGTTCAGGGCTTTGAAGAATTGATTAACATAAAAGTAGTCCTCAATTTACAATGGTTTCTTTTAACAGTAATTCAAAGTTACAGCAGCCTCAGAAAAAGTGTCTTACAACCCATCCTTGGAAGTTATAATCATTCCACCACCCCCATGAAATTGAGTGCTTGGGTCTTATAAAAAAGATAATTTAATTTTTAAAAAGTAACAGTCTAGATTCAAAATGTATAATGATCCATAATATTTGAGAAATGTAAAATATGTATTACAGCAGCCCTTAATACTAAAAAAATCCTTTCTTGTAGGATTTAACTACTGTATTTCTTGCTGACCACAAATATGGAGCACTTGGTAATAGAAATTGCTACAATTGTAGCAGATTTTGAATTTCCACTGACTACATAGTACTTGGTAAAACTATCCCCTAGATAGGAGATACTGCTCTTGTATAAAAATTCATCTTCAAATTTTATGTTACCTAATGTAAATATCTGGCTTCTCTTGGAGTCATCTACAATAGGGGTCCCCAACCTGTGGGCCGCGGCCCTCTACCGGGCCGTGGCCTCTTGGCCACCAGAAGGGATGGCCAGTGTGCATGCACTCACCCCGCACACTTATGCTAGTACTGCCCGAGCATCCTAGCACTGCCCCACCCCCAAGCGTCACGCCAGCACTAGTGTCGCCCTGAGCAATCCCGCTGGTGCTACTGCCACCCCATTTGCAGCACTCGCGCTTGTGCAGCCCTGTTTGCATGTGCATATGCACTCGTGTGTGGCCTGTTTGTACACTTGTGTGTGGCCCATTTGTGTGTGCATGCACGTGCATAATGGTGCCTGCCTCCCTTTCCCGGCCGCCAAACCAAAAAGGTTGGTGACCTCTGATGTACAATCTCTTATTTTCCATAAAATTTGTAGTCATGTTGGATTAAAAATTGGCTAATACACGCTTTTGGAAAACTGTAAAAAATAGGAAAGTTACAGGAAAAGTTTTTAAAAGTTAAAAAGAGAAAACAGCAAACGAAAGCCATATGTGTTATAGGTATCTGTAGGTATATCAAAAACTTAAAAGTAAAATAATAATCTAAGACTTCCAAGTGGGACATAGCTCGTCTCCTTTCAGAGTGGAAGAAGTAAAAAGAGATTATAGAATCTCATACTTTTTTAAATTCAGGTGCTCCTGCAACAATTAAATTCCCACCCAGCAATTCGGTCATAAGCAGTATCCAGGAACAAATAAGCAAAAATGCTGGAAAAAGGAAGGAATTGATCCCTTTTCGCTTAGCTGTCAGAGAAGCTTTACTGAGTTGCTTCTGTAAAGAGAGACGCGGAAAAGTCAAGCTCATCTTTCCATTCATGGGGTCCCAACTACCATGACAAATGCAGAATATGGTCCCATATAATAGATTTTAAGTACCTACAACAAGGGATTACACTTTTGAGCTGAATGGGTCTCCTGAATATATACTTAAGACTCCTACTGCACTGTTAAAATTTGATATTCTTTTTTTGCTAAAAGCTGCTAAGGCTCTGATAAATGGAATATTTAAAAATGTAAATTATTTCTGCAATAAATGACCTATTTCTCTTAACAATTTTATCTGGAATACATTCAATCAAGCAGAATAGGAAAGAGCTTGTAAAAGAATCTCAGCTGGGATCTCTTTTATTTTTGTATGTTCAGCCAAGGCTGTCTGTCTGTCAGCAGCAGGCAGCTTTTCCCTCTCTGTAACAGAAACAGAATTTCATCCACTGACTGCTGGAGGCAGCACATGGCAACGTTACTACATGCGGATGATAGAGGGATCCACTCACTGATGGAGCTAAAAGACCTCACTCATTATCCTTCTGTACAGAGCAACAGCTGCTATTCAATTGCAAGAGAATTAAGATCACGGTATTTGCAAACAGAGAAACGTGACCTGAGTCATAAATGAGCAGAAGCTGATTTAACTATCTAGGCAGGGATGATTTTTTTCCATTCCTCTGAAAATTGAAAAGGGCATGGTTTATATAGTCCAGAATGCACTGCAACTATTTTCTCTTCTATGGAAAGGGAGATCAATAAGTTCCATTTGCTATGAAGCTTTTTGTGTCTAAGGCCCTAGCATAACTTCTCTATGGAGTGGAATTAGATTTAGGAGAGTAAGTCATCTCTATCTGAGAGAGTTTCTGCATTGCTGTTTTCAGAATGCAACATGCCGCTTGGACACCTTCCTACCTGCCCCAAATGACATATTCCATTCCAGACACAATATTTTGCTTAGAGATGGGTCTCAGATTTGAAACTCGACTATGGGTGATATGTAACTTTCAATTAAAGCCAAATTTCTTATCACAGACAAGCATGATCTTCTAATAGAAGAGCCTTGGTGGAGCAGTGGGCTAATGCCTCCTTAAGTAACACCAGCTGCCTGCAATTAGTGCAGGTTCGCATCCCACCAGGCTCAAGGTTGACTCAGCCTTCCATCCTTCCGAGGTAGGTAAAATAAGGACCCAGATTGTTGGGGGCAATTAAGCTGACTTTGTAATAATGCCGCTTGGGGCCCTAATAAGCAGGCATATACATAGAATGAAGGCTACTGCTAAGCTTGTAAGCCGCCCTGAGTCTTCGGAGAAGGGCGGGATAGAAATGGAATTAAAAATAAAATAATACGAGTAGATGCCTTTTTGTGAATCACGGAAACTGAAGGTAGAACGAAAAATGCTGCAGACTGAGCTGTCTCCCAAAATGTTGGTGGGGATGGGCTGTGCACATGGCACAAGTAGGAGAGATGCTCAAGCAGAGATTTAACGGATGCCGGAGGCTCAGAAAGCTCAAGGCACAATCTTTGCAAGTAGGGTAGCTGGTTTCCAGATTTCCCAGCTCCCTCGTGACTTGGGCAGCACACAGTATATACATTTCAAAAAGTAAAATATACGCAGTACAAGAAGCAGGTATGTGGGGAAATTGTAAAAAAGGTCTCCCAAACCAATTATCCCCACAAGAGTTCTGCCACTTCCTCTTGAGTCAAGGCTTGAGAGAAGAGCCAGGTTCTAAAGACTTTTTAAACAAAGTCAGGATGGCAACCATATGAATCTTTTGGGAGATTGTCACTCCAGAGCAGACATGTCAAACACAAGGCCCGGGGACTGGATCCGGCCCGCAAAGTGGTTTCATGTGGCCCGCGAAGCCATCCTGGAAACAGTGAGGGAATGGCCCTCACTGCCTTGGCCCTGGCCCAGAGACCCTCCTTCTGCCAGAGACCCTCAGATCTGTCCCACTCCTGCCCAGGCCCCCATAGGCACCCTTGATGCGAATGATGTAGAGCTGGCCATGCCCACCCAGTAGGCCATACGCACTTTAGCCACGCCCACCCAGTAGGCCACGCCCCCCAGGCCACACCCACCCACCCCCCTGAGGGCAACCGCAGTGCTGATGCGGCCCTCAATGAAATTGAGTTTGACACCCCTGCTCCAGAGGGAAGGTGCTATCACAAAGGTGGTCTTCTTTCTGGAACTCATCAGATGGCATTATTTAATCAATGGGACATGCAGCGTACCAACTCTACCAGGCTGTGTAGGATGGGCCTCAACTACAAATCCCTAAGCAGCACAATATCTGAAACAATTTACACTTCATCTTTATACATTTTAACATTCTCCCTGCGGACATTCTCAACATTAGGTGTAAGAATGCTTCATGTGATGCAATACCTTGCTCGTGTGGGAAACAAATGGTAGAAACACCCTGATCCAGCTTTTTTAGTTGTGCCTTATTCTATAGAGGCATCCATTGCAGCCTGATAACCACAAATTCCAGGTTTTCCAGGTGTTTAAGGAAACTCTCAATTTTCTGATTTCATGACTAGTAAGAAAAAATGCTCTTTGGCAACTTGTGAGTATGGCACTGTTGCAAAGAGGAATAGAAACTCTGGGAAGATACAAGTCGGAGGTCTTCCATTTTATTATTCAATATTGTATTTTGTATTGATTTAATATTATCAGAAATAGTGTAATACATATTTTTCACATTGGTCTCATTGCTTGATTGCTAATAGCCTCTGTTTATGAGTGCAAAATTGACCAAACATTACAAGATACTTTTCTAATTAAATTTTGCTATGTTTGACTAATTCTCTGACTACCATTTCCTGAAATTATGGTTCATTTGTACTGTTCGTGCTCTACCATTTTCTTTTCCTATTGGCGTCTCTGTCAGAATATAGTCAGATTGCATTGGAGTGTGTGAAGTGCAGGTCTCGCTGTGATGATTTTTGGCATGAAATGTCATTTTATTTTGCAAAAAGGCGTTCAGAAACTAGCTCGTTCAAGAGACTGCCTCTGGAAGGGGGTAGTGGATTGTTTTTGTTTTGGAATGTATAAACCAGCTGACAGCAGGTTCAGGTATCTGTTTGTGTAAACTGTGCTGTTGCATCTATAAATATTTTGTGGAGTGATATAATCCGCAGGTAATTTTGTTTGGGGAATACGTCCCATTCATTATCCATAAAAGAGAGAGAGAGAGAGAGAAATGCTGCATATTATGAAAGCTGCAGCACAAAGCTACGTCCCATTCATTCTCCATTAAATCAATCAATCAAGGAGTGCTACATATTATGAAAGCTGCAGCACAAAGCTTTCATTCGTTTGGCAAAATTTGCCTAAAGCACTCTTGCTCACCTGGCCCCCTTGAGACATTTTGGATGAAGAGCTCTAAATAGGAAATAAAAAAAATGTGTATTTTATTCAGGATTCGATTACCTTGCTGCTGATCTCTCAACATTTCCAATTTGTTTTCAAAGAGCTGTTTATAAATGCTTCCGTTCCCTTCTTTTCCCACAGCATGAGATAAATAACAACTTGAGAATGTGGATACCATCTTGTAGGCTGGGAAAAGAGTGGGTTGGGGCTAATCTCCCTCTTCCCGCTGCTTCCTCCACAATGAACTCTCTTGCGTACTTGAACCGTATGGGTTTCCCATGCAGCCCTCTGCAGTCTGCAGGGTGACTGATGGGTCACTTTCATTTGTCACGAAGCAGAACCAGAAATCCAGCAATGGGTCTCCCAGTTAGTTTGGACTTTTAATATTTTGAGTGTAATAAATTTTCGTATCTTGAAATCTTTTCAAATTACAATTAACTTTAGCATTTACTAAACAAATCAGATATGTTTCCCTTTTCCTGGATGCCATTTAAAAAGTAAGTTGCCTAAATATTAAGTTACAAATAACGTAAAAGGCAAAAACATTTTTAAAAATGTTACGAGAAGAAAAACTGGAATTTCCATATTAGTCCTCCGCCTTCAGCCAGGAGGAGAGGTCATCTGAAATGTCAGTCAGTCCACTGACCATTAGCTTAGTAAAGCTTATAGTAAAGGCTTAAGAATGTCCTCCTTTTGTTAGTAATTATTGTTTACTCACTGTTGCCTAAGCTGTCCTTAATATCATGCCTACATGTTTTCATCTCCTGAATACCATTTCCCCCTTCTTTCTTACTCTATAAGGACCAAAATGCTGCAGCATTTTTCTCCAATCTGGAATGCTTCCTTGTTTCCAAATAGGGTTGTCTCTAATTGTGGAACTAGTTGGAGGTCAAACTTTAAAGCTATTTTTATTTCCTTGAAGGCCAAAAGAGACTACAGATACAGAGTGTCATCTTACACTGGGTGCATTCTAGTAGGAAAATCCTTTAAAGAAATACCTTCTCCAATATTGCACAATTGAAACTTGGAAATATTTCCTTGGACAAAATACAACCACAGTGGCAACTGTGTTGTTCAAAATGTTGCAGGAAGTAATTAAGACTGACCTGTTTAGTGCTTTTTTATCCAACAGTTGGATTATTGGTTCCGATATCTCAATTTCTAGTAGATTCTTTTGAATTGTGTTATTTACCAGAGTTTCATTTGCAGACCCATTTGTAAAGTGCTTGGATGCAGTCTTCCATTTTCTATTAATGATAACTTTTGAGTTTTCCTAGCTTATCTGAAATTTTTTTAGTGATTTCTTTGATCCTCTTTAAAGTGTCTTTTATTTTCATTTATGTTCTCATTATTTTCCTCTATTAAATTTCTGAATTAAATATCTTTCCTTGTCCTTAAATAATGTACTATAAAAATTTGTGTTCCTGTTGTGCATTGCTTCTGTTCAAAGCTCCCATCCTGTTTTTGTTGCTGTCATGGTAATCCAAAAGCCATTTGGATATTTTTCCTCTTTGAAAAATAGGTTACAGTACTTCAAATAGATAATTGTAGTTTACATTTTGCGCACAAAATTTAGCTTTAAAGAGCCATTTAAAATGGCAGGGACAAGAAGATCTATACAATGGCAGATATGTTTTGTTCTGTCCCAGCCTACGTGAGTCCTTGTTATGCTCACAAGGAGAAAACCTCTTCCAAGAAACAGGCAGGAACCGCAAGAAAAAAACAACCCCTTTTATTCTCACAGACCTGAGTCAATGTCCAAGGCAAGCAAACCCAGTCCACAGAAACTCGATCTTCAACACAACGGTTGCCTTTGGCAACCAGCACCTCCCACACTTTCCCTTTTATAATTCAGCCAAGGCGTGGCTTCCTAATGCCTTCTCCTTTGCCTTTGGAGCCACCCCACTGCATTCCTCTGTCCTACTCACTTCTCTTGCCTGCGCTTTCGTGCATCCTGGATTTGTCCCAACTGTTCTTCATCACTGTCCAACTCAGACTCCCAGCACAGCTGTGTCTCAGCCTGAGCGTGAGTAGAGGGGCCTGGCTCCTCATCCAACTTTAAGTCTTGGAGCTCCTCAGAGCCTTCCTCTGACTCTAATGTCACTCCAGGCCCCTCCTCCTCATCTAATTCCTCAGACCCAGCTGCCAGATCCACTGGCTGGTAAGGAATCACAATATGTATCTGGGGCTATGGAAATGATGAGTCTACAGTTCTTTGGATGTGTATCCTCACTTCCAGGACTTTTTAGTCAAAAGTACTTGTGTCAAGCTTACAATGAATGTAAGTGTACTAGTCCAGGGGTCCATGGACCAGTACCGGTCCATGGCATGCCAGCAACTGGTCCACACAAACAAGCACAAGCCCCATCCATGGGATGCAGGCAGCACACAAAACCACACACCCTCCGGTCTGCAGAAAAACCTCTCTCTACGTAACCAGTCCCTGGTGCCCAAAAGAGTGCGGACCTCTGTACTAGTTGGCTATCCTGAGCCAGAAGGTGCTACTCAGAATGTAGTGTAGCAACAGTTGAGCACATGAGGCCTAAGCTATTATTCAGTTCCCTGCATTTGCATAAAAGATTGGAATTAAGACATGGTTCCTCATGCTTTGATGATGTGTATTTTCTTTTCTCAGTGTACGTTGTGGAAGAACGGCAAAGAGATACCTCTGGTGAAAGTACCTGCCTGACAGCATGTTGGACTGCATTGTGCTGCTGCTGCCTTTGGGACATGCTGACCTGAGATCCCTGAGAAGCAAAGCCTTTTAATACCTCTCTCTTGGAGTGCTATGCAGTCTCTTCCTCCTCCTTCTGCTCCTCTTCGTCTCTTCTTTTCAGCAGCTTTTTAGTACTGTAATAAATGAGATGCTTTGTCCGAGGATAACATGCTTGCCAGAGTTGGATGCATGAAGCTGAATACATCCTTTTTGATTTGAGTGGAGAATCCCACTCCCCTCTTCTTATGATTGTTCCTTGCATAATGTACTATATTCTGTTCATCAGAATGCTTTTACTATAAATTATGTATTCATAATTTACACATACTTAGAAATGGAGTAATATGCAATAATTTAAGGCATTTTTTGTTTTCTTTACTTGCTTATTTTCTGTTTTAATAAACTTTGTCCAATAAAATGTGATCCAGAAATTGGTATGGTACTGATCAGTTTTTTTCCTGAAAATATTTAGAACACACAAAATGCCAGGTATTTGCATACTGGCTCTCAAAGATAGGATAAAAGACTATTCTTTTTGTGTCATCCATTATTATCTAAATATGAGAAGAATCAGTGGGGTGCGATGGTTAAACTATTAGATTATAAAGAGGGAGATCCAGTTCTAAGTCTACCTTCAGCCAAAGTAGTTCACTGGGTGATTTTTGGCCAGTTAATCTCTCTCAGCCTAGGTTGTCTCACAAGTATACTTGCAAGAAAAGTGGAAAAAGATAACATTATTGGACTAACTTCTGTCAAGGAAGTGATAGTCATTGCTTTTATTAGGATAGTCAAATTCATGAAGAATAATAATTACTCTTGAGGTTGATGGGTCTGTATTACCTCCAGAATCAAAATCATATGTCTTAAAGGCCAAGGCTGTAGGCTGGTCTTATGAAAGTCACATTTAGACAGCTTTGTATACAGCTGAGCTTTGCACAACTTCTCAAGTACTACCCTCACTAGCCTCACATGCTCTTCCATGGTCTTGGTATAAATTAGAATGTCATCCAGGTACACAAGCACCCCTTTGTACAGGTGTTCATGCAGGACCTTGTTTATTAACTGCATGAAATACTGCTGGTGCCCCTTGCAGCCGGACTGGCATCACTCAAAATTGGTAGCAACCCAGAGGGCAGTCAAATGCAATTTTCTACTCATTCCCCTTTTTAATCCTCACTCGGCAATAGGCTCCCCTCAAGTCCAGCTTAGTAAAGATCTTCCCCTTGGTTAGGTAGCCCAGCATGTCCCTCAGGGGGAGGGGATACATATTCGCCATGCAGATGCAATTTAATCATCTGTAATCTATGCATAATCTGATAGACACGTCTTTCTTCTCTTTGAACAGTACAGGGGCAGCCATCCTTGACTTTGCTGGCTGGCCAAGTTCTTGTCTATAAACCCCCAAAGTTCCTCCATCTCCCTCAGTGTCATGGAATACATCTTTAGCTTTAGTAATTTAGCCTCTGGGAAGATCTCAATAGCATAATCGGTGGGGCGGGTGTACATCTGATTCCTTCTCACTGAATGCCTCTGCTAGGTCATGGTATTCAAAAGGAACGAGTGGCTCTAACACTTCACTTTCCTTTAGTGTATTTGCTTATTCTGCTTTCATTTTCCTAATTTGCCAGCTCGTGTCTGGCTTCTGGCTAGCCGCGTTCCTCCTCATTCACCCACTTGTTGCTGTCCAAATCTACTGACAGATTCCATTTCTTCAACCAGGCTAGTCCTAGGACCATGGTCTTGGTCATTCCAGGAGCCACAATAAAACAGATAGCCTCTATGTGGGTCTCAGCCCTGAACCTCACTGGCTGTTAGGCAAGTTGCTGATGCCCCCCCCCCCCACCAAATAAGGGAACCCTCTAAGCCTCTAGGCACCGAGTCCAGCAAAGCCTTATTCCTGAGGAGGGCACCAAAATCTCCACCCAGGTCATAGGGATGATGCCATTAGGTTGGCTTCCCCCTCACTGCCACTTTAATAAAAGATCAAGCCAGGCTTGTGGGTCGGAGTTGCCTTCCCTCCACGTCTTGTTGAGCTGCCCACATTTTCTCCTTTGGCTTCGCAGATGGTTTTTCGGCTTTGGTTGGACTGGGGCTTGTGATGCAGATGCCAGCTGTGATGTGAGGCAGTTGGCCGCTTGGTGGCCTTGCTTCCTGCATCGGAAACATGCTCCTGGGCCTGTGGGACTTCTCTCCCCTGGCAGGGGACGCTCCCCCTCTTCCTCCCTGGGGCACTGGACACCTCTTGGGGATTTGGGAGGCCAGTTCTCATGCACAACATGCTCCCAATACTCCATAAGGTTGAGCTCCACATTTGTGGCTAACTAGTACTATGCTCGAAGGTCAGGGGCGCACTCCCCGGGGAAGCAGTTGTGATACAGCTCCTTGTTCAGGCCCTCCTGCAAATGTGCCTGACCAGCATGCGCTCAGTCCAGTTTCTTAGGTGAGCTGCCAGGCTACATAAATCTTGGATGTACTCTGCCATTGGCCGTTTGCCTGCCGTAGGGAGTAGATGCAGGTCTCTGCACTCTGGGGTACTGTGGGGTCCTTGAATCTGTCCCACAATGCCTGCATGAAAACAAGAGCCCCCTTGTGGAGAGACACCAGCCATCCCACTGCATTCCCTTCCAGGTTGGATGTAATGGCATTGACCCAGGCACGCTCATCCAGATACATTGCCCTATGGTGCTCCATGTAGTTCCACACCTGGGTCATGAAGTAGACCACATTGCTGGGTCGCCCATCGAACCAGATTGCTAGGGGAGGTGGTGGTTGGTTCACTCTCACCGATGTATCCAGGCAGCAAGTCCACTGTTGCCAAGGGTACCTGAGCGGAGACCCCAGCTGCTGCTGGGGTTGCGTCTGTTGGTGCCTGCTTCCTCACTGGGGCAGCGACTGGAGGTATTACTCACCTGGTGAGGTTGGCACTATTGGCTGCAGGATGGGAGGAAGGTGGGTGGGCAACTGTTTCATGACCCCTGTCCCAACTCGTGTGATCGTGACCCTCAGTGAGGTGGCTCCCTGGATCTCCAGCCCACTGAACTGCTCCCTCAGCTGCTCCATTGATGGACTGCAAATTGTGGTTGGGAACTTCCACTTGGCTGGGTCATACCACTCAGCTGTTTGCCTAGCCTTCCATTTGATCCTCCAAGTCACTGTGACCCCAAGGGGATCAGTTGATCCTCTGCTTCCGCTGCCTTCCCCAGTAGCCCGTAGGGCCTGGATAAGCTCCTTCCGTTGCTCTCTCCCCTTTGAGAGTGGGCTGCTGCTTCAGCTTCTCAGCCCTCTGTTTGGAGTGTGTGCTGGCTGCTTGCATCCCAGCTTCAGCTTGGGCTGTTGCTGGGGTCTCTCAAGAGGAGACTTCCCTTGGCTTTGCCCCCCCCCCCTTCCGTTCCTTTGTTGGTTGCCGATATCTCGAGGCTGCCAACCTTCTGGTGGGGTCCAGGTAGGCGGCTACTTAACTGGTTTAATGTCAACTGTCCAGTTGGTGTATCCAGAAAAAGAAACTCCTGTGACATTATTTTACCAAGAGTATAAACTTTACTGAATAAGCCATATTGGCACAGATTAAGCGAAACCAGCTGTGGGTTTCCTGGGCAAAAGCTAGTATAGCTAATTCCCTTTCCCTATGGACCACCCTTCATTATGTCCACCAATCACTTCTGTGCATTTTGTTATGGGAACTAGCAAACCACACTAGTCCACCTGCTCAATGTGTCCTTGGGTTGGAGCACTCTCATGGGAACAGATGATGCTCAGATGCAACTGCTCCCATCTTTGCATTCCATCACACCTCCTTTTTCTTTGTGAAGCTGCAAGCAAAACGGAATATAGGTGAAAGTGCAAATCAGTTTTGACACATATTCAAAAGCCTTCTTCCAAAAGTACAAAATCACTTTTTCCCTTCAACACTCCAAGCTCAATATATCAAAAACTTCATAGACAAATTCCAAACTTGAATTTAATAACTCATTAACATTCTTAACCTTAATGTCCATGCAAAGAGCAGGTTTACCATGACAGTATCTAATCAAATAGCAAAATATGTCTCTAAAACATGTGTAATAACATTCCTTCAATTTAATACATCATGAATATAAAAATGATGGTCAACAATTCTTAAAAATTTACTGGGGAGTCCAAGAAACCTACAAATAAGTATTTGCTGAACTAACTTGATTTTTAAATTATCAGAAATACACCTTTTTTGAAACCTAAAACCACCAATGTTATAAGATATAATTTTTCCAATACAAATTCCCTGCAATTTATTCAAATATATGTTTGTCATTTTTAATACATGTAGAAACTTCCAATACATTTAAAAATTCTAAAGGCTGTGAAAACTTCAGGGCTAAAGTATTAATCAATTTTTGATTATATAGCAATTCAGCTAGCTTTTGTAAATTCAAATTCATTTAGCCCATGATTCCCCTCTAAGTTTTTTCCTCCATATTTACAATAAAAATTATTTCAAAGTGTCAGTTTTTCCAGTAAAACTGAAAAAAGTCCTACCAGCTTATGAAAAATTATAATATGTTACAGTTAGCATCAAGAAAATGCCAGGATATCCAAGCTTTCAGTAAGAACTTTGAAACTAAGCCCATAACTGAATATGAAAACTAAACTTTTTAAAGAAATATTTACAGGGAATCAACAGCTTTTACTCTCAACATGCATATTACTTGTTTTACCTCATTTATTCCCCACAAATTCAGGGATACTTTCATCCATCTCTTACTATGTTTTATTTGTGTACTATAATAATTTTTTTTAAAAAAAAACAAGTTTTATTAATTTTCCAATTTTACATCAAAATATCAAAGTGTTTAGAAAAGCAACGTGGTGATTGGGTAAACAATAGTCCAGTAACAAAATCATTTGTGCCTATCTCAGGTTAAATAATCTAAAAATTCCCTCTCTGTTTCCCATAGTTACTATATCACAATCAAGTTAATACATTAATAGTTATAACAAATTCAGTTAAGGTATTTATCAATATATTTTTAGTAATAGTTATCATGTCCTGTTTTTAAGATTTTACCCATTTTCAATTACAGTGCTCCAATTTAGCCTTTAAGATCCATAATATTTAAGTTTCGGGTAGCCCAAATTTCCCGTTTCATTACATAATAATTGTCATATCTAAGATATACATATTGCATAATTACATTATTTTATTTCACAAATATATTTCACAATTATATTCTGTTTATCATCCTAATAAAATATCACTTTATTATCATCACTTACTAATAAAATATCCTTTATTAGCACAATCCAACTTCCATCAGAACTATATTCTAATAGATAATTTTAATTTCCCTTAGAACTCTAAATCCTAAATATTAAATCAAATAATATCTTTTAAAGTCTCCCCTTGACCCATTAAGTAAAATTTTAGGCTCTTCCATTATAGATAAAAGAAAGAAAAAACAAAACTACTCTGGCTTTCTTTTTGTGCCAAACAGGCTTCCATAGCAGTGCCTTTAAATCCTCAACTGTATCTCCCCTCCTTCCTACACATATTATTTGAATCAAGGGAGACCATCCAGTTGTCAATTTTTCAAAGGAACTGCCCCCTTTTGTAGTCATTAAATTGTTGCTCTAATAATTCAAATCTCTGTGTTTGAATCAGTGTTTGTCATCAGTTCAGTCTGGTCTTCTTCAGTCTGGTCGTCTTCTTCTGGTTTCATCTGGCTTGGGTGAGAGGTCATGTCTAGTGTTGTAGTTGTATGGTTCTCTAGATTTTCAATACGTTGTAGTTGTAAGTCATTAGAACCCTCCATCTTGGTGTTGTTTTCTTCAGTTTGTGTTGTTTTTTGAATTGCAGTTCTGTAGTTGAGATCAAGGTTTGGCTATCGAAGTTCTCAATAGGTTGTACTTGTTCTTTAGAATCCTCTGTCTTAGTATTAATTTCTTCCTCTTCTGTTGCTTTTTGGATTGTAGATTCATTGGTTGAAATCACGACTTCATTTTGTAAATTAAGGCTGGCACCTTTGTCTTTTGAGTCTGGATTTTGTGAGCTCAGTAAATGCAATGATTTTTTCAAGTATGAGTTTATAGTTAAATTGTGGACAGTATTCCTCCATTTCTAAGGTGTTTAGAGATAGATCTTTAGTGGAGGTTATTTTTAATAGAAGTCAGTAAATGTCCACCTCCACTATTCCTGGGAGTTGTTTTCTTCACCAGCTGTTTCAAATTCTTATCTTTTAGATAATGTCAAGGACAGCTAGACTGTAGTTAGGTATCACAGTAAAAGTAAATTTCTTTGCTATACCAGGCTTCACCACAAGATGTCCTTAGTAGCATATAAAATCTTCCAGCTTAACAAACAAATAGGGTATTAGGTCCCCATAGGCATAAAAACTTTTTGGGACCTCAAATATCCAAAAAGTGCAAGTCCAATTTTTAGTTGTTTAATTTAGTTGCATTTTTCTTTTCCTTTCAGAACTTTAAATCCCCAATTAGGCAGATGCCACTGTTCCAACGGAGGGGGGGAGATTTTCAAAAAGCTCCCACAGGAAGGTAGTTGTGGAAAAAATGAAAGATAGGGTCTCACCCAGTTCCTCTGCATTGCTTTTGTCGTGCTTGTTAGTGCTTTTGGCTTTCGGATGGTATGGCTTGATGGTCGGCCATGTTGTTGGCCGATCTTTTCTTTGTCGGTCCAGAGGAGCTGCTCCGGATCAAATGAAGGGGCTGCTGCCTCTCCACAATCAATCAGAGGGCCTCCTCATGGTCGTTGCCCCTCCAGGGCAACTTTTGACCCTTTTCAGGATCTCCCAACAGAGGAAAATCGGGCGGTGGGGAGGAGAACTCTCCGTGCACATCCACCAGCGCCAAGAACACAAACCGGAAGCCATTGGTGTAAACTAAATTATCTGTAGATATTTAAATGAAAAGAATAAAAAGCCCTTTTTGTAATCAATAGGAATCTTGTTATTCATTGGATTAAAATTACCCCAAATTATTATATACCTAGATTATATGACATAATACTGTAGAATTTCTATAAAATTGTAAAAAAAATTAAAACATTGAAAAAAACTCTAAATGTCATCTCTATACAAGAAGTTATATTCTGTTTCATACTGTACATGAAATCACATTTTCATTCAAGATACACCTAAGGTTCCAATACTAAATTAAATATTAAATGAAATCCCTGGCATGTGCCCTATTGCATATTGATTACTATATAGAAAGTGATTTGTAATCACTTAAGCAGAGAGATTTCAAGAGCAATTTTTATCCAATAATGTAGCCAAGAAATACGTGCTAATGGAAACCTAATTTTCCCATTACCAGGAAACTTGATTTGTAATATGTCAAATATTTTTTTGCATCTAGTGATGTCAAAACAATGGTTTCATTTTTCTCAGGAGGCAATGATAATAAATCTCAATTCCCATGTTGTTAAAGACTTGACATTTCATAAAACTAAACTATGTGGCGTGACTTATTGCAGATAATACTTTCTGAAACAAATAATAATTGTAAAATCTTGGCATCAGTATTTAACCAAGAAATTGAACAATAGCTCACATAATTCAAGGCTTCTCAGTAACTTTTAAAATAGTTGTTATACTATATAAACTTTAGAATATTAAGCTAGTAAGGCCTCTTTATAAAAGATTCCTGGTATATCTGCAACACGATGGGAGCCAAACTTAGTTCAAATGTTTTCTATTCTTCAATCAACCAAGTGGTAAGAAAGAAGGGGAATTCAGATACAAAACAGGAGATGTAGGAAGTAAACACAAGGTCAGTCTGAAAGGACTCAGATGACTATATACACTAATGCTCAAAGTATGAGAAACAAACAGGCTGAACTTTAAGTCCTAATAAAAGGTAAAAGGTAAAAGTTCCCTCGCACATGCGTGCTAGTCGTTTCCAACTCTAGGGGCTGGTGCTCATCTCCGTTTCAAAGCCGAAGAGCCAGCGCTTGTCCGAGGACATCTTCGTGGTCATGTGGCCGGCATGACTAGACACCAAAGGCGCATGGACGCTGTTACCTTCCCAGCCTAGTGGTCCCTATTTTTCTACTTGCATTTTTACGTGCTTTCAGACTGCTAGGTTGGCAGAAGCTGGGATGAGTATCAGGTGCTCACTCTGTTACGCGGCACTCGGGATTTGACCCGCCAAACTGCCGACCTTCTGATCGACAAGCTCAGCATCCTAAGCCACTGAGCCACCGCGTCCCTAATACATGAGGGCAAATATGACATTGCCATTATCGAAATTTGGTGGAGATGAAACCTATGCTAGGAACATACGGCTAGAGAAATTTAAATTGTTAAAAAATGCAGACCTAATAATCAAGAGAAGATGAAGTTACATTTACATATAAGAAATAACTACATCGCTATAGTAATGCAAAAAAAAAAGGGGGGGGGATGAAAACCTCCCTGAATGCATGTGGCTTAACATAAAAGAAAAAGGAATGACATTGCCATAGGTGTATACAGGTAATTGACCGTTCAAAGTTACAATGTCAATGGAAAAAGTGATTTATGACTGTTTTTCAACTCACCACCTTAGCAGTATCCCTGTGGTCATGTGAACAAAATTGAGACGCTTGGCCACTGGTTCATATTCATGACAGTTGCAGTGTCCCCGGTTCATGTGACCACCTTGTGCAACCTTCTAATAAGCAAAGTCAATGGGGAAGCCAGATTCACTTAACAGCCTTTTTACTAAAAACTGCAATAATTCACTTAACAACTGTGGCAAGAAAGGTGATAAAATGGGGTCAAACTCACTTATGCTTAACAACAGAAATGGGGTCAATGATGGTCGAACGTCAAGGACTACCTGTACTACAAACCAACCCACCAACCACAGGAAATAGACAAACATTTTGCTAATCAGCTAGCTCAGGTGTACAGGAAGCACACTATGGTAGTAATGGGGGTGTAACTACCCTGACATCAACTGTGAGACAAACTGCACCAAATGGAAGATCAAACAGGTTCGTGATGAACCTAGCAGACAACTATATCATCCAAAAGGTAGAGGAGGGTTCAGCTGTGCTGGACAATTCTTACTACTTGCAAAAATCCTGGATTACCAGAGGACTGGAAAAGAGATGATGTGGTTCCAATCTTCAAAAAAGAAAAAAAATGGAACCAGGAAACTACAGACCAATCAGCCTTGGAAGAACCTGGAAAAGATAATCAAGTAACAGATCTGCGAATACCCAGAAACAAGCCAACATGGGTTGGTCAAAAACAGATCATGCCAGACCAACCTTATTGCATTCTTTGACAAAGTGAGTAAATTAGTGGGGCAGCAAAATGCTGTGGACATAGTACACTTGGCTTTCATTCAGAAAGGCAGTTCACAAAGTAGATCACAACCTACTTCTCTTAAGATAGAAAAATATGAATTGGACAGCATCACCACCAGATGGATCTGTAATTGCCTGACCAATTGCACTTAATGTGTAGCCCTCAATGGAACTACATCTATAAGGAGGGTGGCATGCAGTGCTCCAGGCTTCTGTCTTTGGCCCAGTACTGTTGTACATCTTCCCAAACTATTTAGATGAGGAGATAGAAGTGGAACCATTAAATTTGCAGATGACACCAAGACAGATTCATGATGAAAAGGATCGTGATAGACTTGAACACTGGGCCCTATCTAACAAAATCCGATTCAGTGGAAAGAAAAGTCAAGTTTTACACTTAGGCAAGAAAAACCAAATGCACAGGTATAGAATAGGTGGTAACTGGCTCAACAACAGTAACTGTGAGAGGGATTTAGATGTCCTGGTGGACAACCACTTAAGTATGAGCCAGCAGTGTGCTGCAGCTGCGTAAAAAGCCAATTCAGTCCTAGGCTGCATCAACAGAGGGATAGTATCAAGATCACATGGAGTGTTAGTATCACTTTATACTGCACTGGTTAAGACCACACTTGGAGTAGTGTGTCCAATTTTGGTCACCACAATAAAAAAAAGATGTTGAGACTCCAGAAAGAGTGCAAAGAAGAGCAACAAAGATAATTTGGGGACTAGAGGCCAAACCATACAATGAATGGTTGCAGGAACTTAGAATTTCTAGTCCAACCAAGAGGACTAGGGGTGACATGATAGCAGTCTTCCATTATTTGAGGGGCTGTCATAGAGGGGAGGAAGGTGGCAAGGTGGTTTAGTACTTAAGACATTGGGCTTGTCAGGCGGAATGCCAGCAGCCCAGCAGTTCAAAAGCACGCAAATGAAAGTACATAAATAAGTACCACTACAGTTGGATTAGAAGACCTCTAAGGTCCCCTCCAACTCTATTATTCTGTATTCTGTATATCATTTGTAATTCATTACATTAATTTTAAGCAAGCAGGGACATACTTTCCTATTTGTCCACATAGTTCATGTTCAGGATTACAAAGCCTCTTAGTATCTTGATGTAAGGTTAACTTAACTGACAAAAAATGGTGCAGTCACAATTTCTGATCATGGACTTGAAATGTTGTTATTGGTTTTGAGGGGAAAAGGCAGATTATATAGATCAAAGATAGATAGATAGATAGATAGACAGACAGACACACACAGACACACAGACACACACACACAGAGAGAGAGAGAGAGAGAGAGGAGAGAGAGAGAGAGAGAGAGAGAGATAACTAGGAAATCCATGACTTGGTGGGTCATCCTTTCAAAGATACTTACTTACCTACCACTAGTGGACCCTTGCACACCCTCCCCGACTCTCACACATTACACCTTTTGCACAGACACCCTCCCCAACTCTCACACATTACACCTTTTGCACAGACACAATTCGCACTGCAGTTCTAACCCTAACCCCGCCAACCCGCACCTCACTCCTGCGCAGACTTCCTGACCCACATGCGTCCCATGCAACCTCCCTGACTGGCACAACTCTCACATCCTTCCAATCCATATGGTTCATCTCATCCTTCCCAACCCATACAGGGCCTCTCATTCCTGCACACTGTCACATGCCCTCCCCGACCCTTGCTGTGCTTCACTCCTGCCTTTCTTAACCTGCGTTTGGCCTCTCACAGCCTCCCTGACCCACACTGTGCCTTCCCTGCCCCCTGTGCCCTCCCTAACTCCCTCTCCCACTTGTAAGTCCATTTCAACTACCCGATTAAAAAATTGTTGCCCTATAACTTTTACCCAATTGAAAAGACATGAGAGTTTTGTTAAGTATATAGATAATATTCCACTGCAAGATGATCCAGTTTGTTGAGGGTTATATTTATATGTCTCGTGTGTTTGTTTGTGTGTGTGTGTGTGTGTTTCAGATAAATAAGAGAATGAACTTAACATCTCTACCTCTGGCTGGCCAAGTGGTGCAGTCAATATACTTTTCCAGTGTCTGGAGGCTGCAAGAGCCTGGAAGGGGAATGACTTACGGATTCTGGGAGCTCTCGAAGCTGGGGACCTGTCATGTTTGGCTCTGAACAGGAAGGTATCCCCATGCTGCAGATGATGTTCAAACTGGGGGTCCTCTTAGAGCCTAAATACCTCTGGCAAGTAGCAGATGTAGCTAAGTGAGTCATTGCACAGCTTCATCTTAGCAACCATCCTTAGACAGCAAGAGTCTGCTAACAATCTCTCAAGTTTAGTGACCTCCCACTGAGATAATTTCAACAGATTTTTACATAAGGACAAAACAACATGGGTATGCCTTGCTCTGTTCACCCACATAACGCATATACTTCACAGTTTTCTTTAATTGATATGTTTAGCATAATAAAGGGAAAATGTAGTCACATTTTTCCACATGCAGATGTAACAAACTGGCTTGCCCAAAATTAAAAAGCTTTATGCTTTCCTTTTTCCATATACTAGTGGAAAGGAAAGCAGCATAAAAGCTTAACTGCTTTTGTTTTCATCTAGTCCTCTAAACCCTTGCTTGGATTGCCTAAATATGCTCAATATTCATGCACATACACAGTACATATTTAGGCAGTATAGCCAGAATAACCAAACATCTCACAACTATATTAAAAATAAAATGCATCTCACAGCAGGTAGCAGAACTACATATTGACCGGTTGTACACCATCCTTTATAGCAGAAGTTTATACTGTAGAAGATATTCCAAATTCTGCAGAAAAATAACCAAAAGAACCAATCAAGAACCCTAAATCACTTTTTTTCTCACACTGTTACTTTGAAATTAGTTTTGTACTTACGTTATTATGTAACCCTAACCCTAACCCAAAAGCACTATTCTGAGCTTACAGAAAATATGAGATGACCAGGCTCATACATCATAAGCTGTGGGACCCCAGCTGTTGCCAAAGCATGCAACTCCCAGGACAATGGGATTACATTATGATCAGGGATGCCAGGAATTACATAATTCAGGAACAGCTGGAACATTTACAGATTGCCTATCTCTGACTTAGCATGATCTATGAATCTAGTCACAGAAATGAGCGACAAAACTCTCAGCCACAAGATGGCAGCAACCTTATAATGCTATTACATTTATTTTTAAGACTGCTATCAATATAATAGCATTGGATACTTACATCTGGCAGAAAGCTATAGGGAGATTTAAACACAAATATTCCCTTACTGAAAAGCCACGCTTACCTGTTCTCTGCCAGCTTTGAACCTTTCTGACCGTTCCTAATTGCTTAGATTGTAAAAATCATCCATGCCCCAACCATTGCCATCTCAAAACCTAGCTGTCTTAGAAAACAGTATCTGTTCAGAGGATTTTCCTAATTCTTTGCATTTTTTCCTGTATTTTTCCATCATTTTTTACAAGCTTTTCAGTCCCTGAAAGCAGCAAAATGAAAGCAAGAAATGTACTGCTTTACCTGTCTCATAATCTTTTTTTCCAACAGAACAAATATGATTGAGTAATCCAAATCTTACTGGTTTTTGCATGTCTTTCTGAAGAAAAGCAAAACACTAATCTAGAGCTCCACTCTCACTGAAGAATTGTTTTCAATTCTGTTCTATTCTGTTTTCAAGAAACAAATTCAGGCCAGATTTAGCGGTCCTGGTATACAAATTCAGTAGTTTATTAGTGCATCAAAATACCAAGGTGGGTTGACATGATGCAGCCAGTTACATAAACCAGGTTTTTCGTATCTTACGCATCTCTGAATGTTTAACAGTAGGGGTTCGAAATCTCTGCTTTCAACTATTCAGTCCAAGCACAAGGAGCTTATTGTGCTCTTCTAGCCGTGAGCATCTCCCGGATATTATCTTCAGCTTCTTTTACACTCCGTTCCAAATACGATTTTCTTTGCTGAAAGACAAAAAAATAATAATAATGCAATAGTGGTAATAGTAACAAGAGCATATAAGATAGGGAGAGATAGGCCAGCAAGCATTGGAATCAGCAAGAAAACAGACTATTTCCACGACACAGAAAAAAAAACATTTTAAGATTCACTTAGCAAAATCTTTTTAAGCACTGCAAATCAAACTCTGCCCTGAACCTTCCACACTGGTAAATGAGAATTGTCAAAAATTATATTTAATAAAATGTTTTTCCATGCATTTGACAAAGTCACATTAAAGACTAAACTATTCTTCAGACACAGAAGTATCTAAAATATACATATCATCAATATGTAAAGAAAAATATATACAGTATTTTATAATGACCCCCAAATACTCAAGAAATAATTATATTTTATAACTTTATTAAATGTATAAAGAAATATAAAAACAGAAACAATTAAGAAAAAGAGAAAAAGAAAAAGCTCGCTCTCTCATCTTAAGAAATGAAAGCTGTAAAGACTTCAGCCTATCCTAAGGAGTAGGTGACGCTTGCAAATTATTTTGAAGCCTGGTTATGGAGTACAAACATTTTCCTCTTTTTGCTATGATTTAATTTTTTTAAAAAAATCAAAAGGGTACTTAGCTGCTCCTCGCTTTACTTATACTTGGCAGACAAAGTGCTTATTCTTTTTCATATTGTAGATTAAATTCCAAATAAAGTCAGTCCAACCAAGCCAGTTCTTTAGCAATCCTAGTCTCCCTCTCTTATCCTTCTTCAAAAGTAATCAGATGCAGAATGTGCTACGTACTGCTAAAATGCCTTATGATTCGCTCCAAAACTCCACCAAAGCTCAGTATTTATCCACTAAGCCTAAGTCAGGAACAGCAGGGATGTGAATGCTGCTTAGCAGCCCAAGTAGGAAAAAAATATATCTAAGGATAACTGATGCATAGAAGCAAGCTAGGACTCCATTCACCTAGAGCTGTGGTGGCGAACTTATGGCACGCATGCCACAGGTGGCATGCAGAGCCCTCTCTGTGGACACGCGCATCATCGCCCCAGTCCTTGGCCTTTCAGCTGGGTTTTATAAAACCTTTTCGCTTTAGGCCTCCGCCGCTGTGTGCAAAAAAAAAAAAGGTTCTATCAATCAATTTCAACTTCTCACGGGGAAAAAAAAAGATCTCACAAAGTTGGAATTGACTGAATTTTTAGTCCCACCCAGTCCCGCAGCCATGCCCACCCAATTGGCCACACCTACCCAATGGGCCACGCCCACCCGGCACTTGACGATACATAAGTGGGTTTTGGGTTGCAGTTTGGGCACTTGGTCTCTAAAAGGTTCACCATCACTGACCTAGAGCCACGTGGAAGATTCTAAAATAGCACCACATAGAAGAGGTATATTTTGCTCAAATCATGTCTTGCTTCAAGCACTTCATACTCAAACTATTTTGCACAACCTTTTTTCAGACTTCCCGGTGTGAGGCTCACTTCCCAAACCCTTTAGAGGGCACTGCTGAACCACATCCAAACTCAGGTGCTATCACAACTATCCTACTCAGAGAGGAGGGGGGGGAAGAGAGAGGAAGGGAAGGAGAGAGGGAAAGAGAAAACGAGAGAGAGAGAGAGAGAGAGAGAGAGAGAGAGAGAGAGAGAGAGAGAGAGAGAGAGAGAGAGAGAGAGAGAGACTATCCCCTTTTTCCTAAGAGCAATCTTGCAGCCCTTCACCCCTCCATATTTCTTCTTCTTTCATTTCTCTTTCTTCTCTTATTTGGAATACCATGATAATCTTGAACTGACTGCCTCTTGAAGCTATTCTGTCTCCAGCTGTGAATTCTGACTTTACCTATAAAGCCACTTTCACAATTTCCTCTTTAATATAGGTAGTCCTCGACTTACAACATAGTGACCGTTCAAAGTTACAGCGGTACTGAAAAATGTGACTTATGACCATTTTTCATAGTTGCAACCTTTGCAGCATCCCCACGACCAGGTGATCAAAATTCAGATGCTTGGCAACTGGCTCATATTTATGACCTTTGCTGTGTTCCAAGGTCATGTGATCACTTTTTGCAACCTTCTGACAAGATAAATGAATGGAGAAGCCAGATTCACTTAACAACCAGGTTTCTAACTTATCAACTGCAGTGATTCTAACTTACCAACTGCAGTGATTCACTTAACAACTGTGGCAAGAAAAGTTGTAAAATGGGGCAAAACTCATTTTACAACAGAAATTTGGGGCTCAATTATGGTTGTAAGTTGAGGACTGCCTGTATTAAGACTATATTAGACATATCATCAGGCAGGTAACATTTGCTAATTTTAGCTTCAAGTATTTCCATCTGAATACACATAACTAAGCATGAAAAGTCTTTAGAAATCTTCAATCAAAAAATAAATCTCATGGCAATTTTGAATTAATTCAATATGACCATTATAATACAGAAGAATGAAGAAATAGTATTCATTATTAAAAGATACTGCACAATATTGTGCTGAGACATTATTCTTGTCAGAGGATCACAGTTATCATTCCTCATGAAATAAGCTTTTTGGGAGAACATAATCTCAGCTAGAAACTGAGCTGGCCATAGTGTATGATGACTCTATGCAAGTTAATAGGCAATGAATATAAATCAATGAACACATTCAAGAAGCACAGACACTCTTTCTTCAGCAAGATTGCACTAAATTTTGTTTAGGAAATAACAACAACAATAAAGTTGGAAGGGACCTTAGAGGTCATCTAGTCCAACCCCCCCTCAGGCAGAAAACCCTATACCATTTCAGACAAATGGCTGTCCAGTCTCTTCTTAAAAACTTCCAGTGTTGAAGCATTCACAGCTTGCTCCACTGATTAATTGTTCTAACTGTCAGGAAATTTCTCCTTAGTTCTAGGTTGCTTCTCTCCTTGATTAGTTTCCATCTTGTTACTTCTTGTCCTGCCCCCAGGTCCTTTGGAGAATAGCTTGACTCCCTCTTCTTTGTGGCAGCCCCTGAGATATTGGAACACTGCTATCATGTTGCCCCTAGTCCGACTCTTCATTAAACTAGACAAATTAAAAGACTGACAATATATTTTGTGTTACCCTTCCTCCCCCTTTCCCCATATCAATTTTCCCAACTTCCAGTGTTGGGAACTGGAACACTGTACACAGCACATAGCCAAAAATGCTATTTTCCTGGTTTTTTGGTGGGAGAGGGGGCTTTGGGGGAAAAAATCCTCATAATTTAGTACTAATGTAAAGTATACAATAAAACTGGCTAAGAGAAGAATCCAGGGTAGACATGGCATAATACATGGCTAGTTTTGTGGCTAACAACTTCAATCAGGTAACATGCCACTTTCAGTACATTTCTACAAGAACATCTAATTTCAATACACAGTAAAATCTATAAGTAATTGAGTTTGGACAAGAAATAATTCAGACAAGTCACTCTGCAGGAATTCCACACACCCAGGAAGTATCAATGAGTCAGACTTCAGAATGTCAGATTTCTGAAAACTAATTTTTAATAGGACTCTTACCAGGCAGTCATTGAGTTACAATCATTCATTCAGCAATTGTTTAATACCACTGAAGGGATGAAGGGATGTTATGAGTGTTGCAATGTTGCATTCAGGTGCTAGGCAACTAGCTTGTATTTACATGCCCTTTTCCCTCAGCTTCCCTGTGATTGCAATACACATGAACCCCCACTCTTTCTTTTTTTTATTGAAAAGTTTTACAAAATTTTAATAATAAAACCGCCCCCCTCCCCATCAACCCTCCCCCCTTCCCTCCCCCCGACCGGACTTCCCAAAGCAGAATACAGGGTATTACATATAGCAATCTTATGCAAACATATGCTAAATATCTATTACAACGTTAACAAACCTTCCACCCTTTAACTCCCTTATAACAAAACTAAAGCGATTATAATAACACTTCTATAATTGTTAAGAATTATTCATATGCTATTTGAAACTTTTTAGTCCCATATTTGTTTTGAATATAATCAATCCATCTTTTCCATTCCAAAATATATTTTTCTTGTGACTGTTCTTTCAAATATGCTGAAACTTTTGCCATTTCAGCTACGTCCATTACTCTAAGTATCCATTGTTCTATTGTAGGTAAATCTTCTTTCTTCCAATGTTGCGCCACCAACAATCTGGCTGCTGTTATTAAGTGTAACATTAATTTAGTTTCTATAACAGTACAATCCAAAATAATCCTCAATAAGAATAGCTGCGAAGTAAATCTTATTTTTTTCTTAAAAACTTTCTAAAAAATCCACCATATTTTTATCCAAAAGGCTTTAACACTTTTACATGTCCACCATATATGATAATAAGTTGCCTCTTCACTACATCTCCAACACTTAGGTGGTTGATTTGGATACATACATGCACTCTTTCCACAGCTTCTCTGTGCTCACACACACACACACACACCCCATGCCCTCTTTCCTTGGTCTCCCTGTGATCACAGGCACACATAAAGACACACACACATGCACAGACACATTCACGCTTTCCACGGCCTTCTTGCACTTGCACATGCACAAGCCTCACACATGCCGTTTCCATGGTTCCTCACACACAGGGAGATGACCCTCCCTGCATTTGCACACCACAATCTCCCTGCAATCACATGCACACTGCACCCAAATTCCCCCAGCCTTTCTAAGCTTGCACCACAGGGGGAACCCCCTCCGTCTCATGCATGGCCTATGCTGGCCCTCCCGAAATCTTTGCCTCACTCCTGCACTTCTTACCGAGTCCCTCTGCTCCTTTCTTAATGACCCAGCATATCCTGGGATTAGGCAATCAGAACTGCCTGGATTGCCACTTGATGTGATCGCATGACATCCCACTTTACTACCATGTCACTTAGAAACCCCAGTCCCGGACCCAGTTTTAACTTAAGGACTGCCTGGATATGTGCTTATTATGCCAAATACTAAACTAGTTAGGATGGTGACTAGTGGACCTCAGGTACCTGTTTAAATATAAAATAAGCCTTGTTACTGGGAATTTTGCCATTATATCACCTTTGTATTTATTTACTTATTAATCAAATTTACATGGCCACCCATCTCACAAAAAGCAACTCTGGGAAGCATACAACAATTGAACAAAACCATATGTAAAAATAATCATTATAAAAATATAAAAACATTATTAAAAATTAGAATACAAAAAAAATTAAATATACAAACCACACGGAGAGAATAAATATATCAACCACAGAAGAGTCATCCAAGAATGTCTCTGGTTCCCTGGCATCCCCCAGACCACGTGACATAATCAGGTCTTGAGGAACTGCTAGAACATTTAACAGAGATGGAACTAACCTGACTTGGTATCTTTTCTCTGCCCAATCTAATGGAATGGGCAGATGTAATTGGGGAGAGATGGTCCCTCAGAAGAACCCAGTCCCATGTGCCATTAAGGGCTTTAAATGTTAAAAACTCCTCTTAAATTGGACCTGGAAACAGACTGGCAGCCAATGCAGCTCATGTGCTCTTCTGGAAATTGCCCATACTGCTTCATTCCGTACCAGCTGAAGTTTTCAGATACTCTTCAACAGCAGCTGCATGTAGAGCTTATTACAGATAGGCCAATATGTAGATGACTAGGACATCAGTGACTGAGCAGAGCCTCCCGATCCAGGAATGGGCCCAACTGGAGCACTAGATGAAGCTGTGCAAAGGTCTCCAAGCCACAACTGCCACCTGTTCCTTGAACAAGAATTCTGAATCTAGAAGAAACTCCAGATTGAACAATAGGTCTGTCTGGCAGGGGAAGCTCTAGGAGGGCCAACACAATCTTGTAAGTCTGAAAGAACAAACTTCCCAACTGCTGCTTTTAATTGCTTGATCCATTAGGTCCATCAGAATGAAACTGTCAAAAGAAGTATCAGAGCTGCCATCCTTCGCTCACACCTATTGTGCTGGACCAGTATATAGTCAGCTGGTCCATTATTACAGCTAGTTTAGGAATTAAGAACTGTGTTGCAGTATTAGCATTTTCAGGGTTAATGCTGTATCCTTAAGAGAACTGTACGTAAGAACATTTAGCATTCAAAGGTTAAATGCCGTTTCCTTAAGAGATGGCTTCTGGGAAATGTAGTCTAGTTGTTAGTTAGGCCTATATCTTATCTAGTCAGTGGGAAGAGCTTCAAAGTTTATTGCAGGACATCCTAGCTATGTGCCAGGTTGTAAAAGCCTTTGTTTTAATCAACCATCATGCACGCTTCGAATAGCATCCGTAACAATACTCAGCAATGCTTAGCTGAGATGGAGCAAACCACTGCTTTTTTACATTTTGAGAATGAACAAATATGAACATTAATATGTTTCCACAACTGAATGTCTTTACTGCAAAATGTAAGTCTTTGCTTAAAGTTCCTGGACAATAAATATTTGTTTTAAAATTATTTTTGTTGAGTTAAACTGTCTGGAATCTGGAACTACAAAGCATTTTAGTTCTGGGAGCCAGAGCACATATACTTCGCTAGATGCCAGTCTGTCATAAGCCATGGGGGGAGGGAGCTGTGGGGAGACAAGGAGACAGACCGAAATGAAGACGGGGAAATCGAAAGCAATCTTTCTGCCATCTGAGACATCCCAAGGCTGAGGACATGGGAATGGAATGTAACACCTCTGCATCTATCCAACCTTTGGAGGGACAGTTACCAAAACATCTTCAAATATGACTGGACAATGGCAAGATAACGGGAGTGGACTGGAAAAGGGGAATTTAACTAGGGAATCTTAGCATGCAAACTGTTAAGTCTGGCTTTGCTCACTGTAACCACTTGGCTTTTAGTAAAAGTAGCCTTTTTGCTTCAAATGAAGTTGAGAGAGTTTCTTTCCTAAGGGACCAAGCTGGGCCAGATCTGACTACAAGCTTCCTATATAGTTAGATGACAGCATCTCTAAGGATGCTCTTACTGGATTAGCTACTTATATAATCACAAACAGATTCATTTATATGTGAAGTGTTGGAAACAGATGTCTTTCTGCAAGGAGAATTGGATATGAGACAGATGCCTTGAATAAAATCCTCTGATGTAATGTCTTGTGACTTTTACCTCAAAATAAATAAACAAATAAAAAGACCTTGCTTACAATGTCTAAATTTCTAAAGTTAACATTTCTCATTTTTTACATTCCTCTGAAACATTTCAGGAAAGTGATCATCTTATGACTTAGCATACTCATTTATTTGAATGCCTCTCCTTGGCCTCAAGAAGGAGAAAAATACTTGAGTTCCAAAATGAGATATCAGATAGGAGTCATGAGATTACTGTGGTCTCAACTGAGTTGCTGTAATTGCTGTCAGCGTTAGAATTTTTAAATGCCCCCTTGGTCCCAGAGCAACTAAAGAATCATTTTTAAAGTAGTACTTTTTAACAACAAAGACTTGTGAAATTTAATTAACGTATTTAGAAAATGCATAATCTACTTCAAAATCAAAACTTAATCGAAAGATTTACAACAATAATAAATCCAACACATCTACACATCATAAATTAAAACTATAAATATCGGTTACATAAGCTATTTTTAATTGAATTCAAATGGCACTATCTTACAAGGTTAATAGTGAGCATACAAAGTGTGCTGTTGCATACCTAAATTTATACATGTTAATAAATAAGGAATAAATAAGCAAATATGCTCAGTAATGTTAAGCTTTCTTTATATCTATTTCTCTCCTTTTAAAGCTATTTATATGCTGCAATTGCTTCATGTTCTTCTTCAGAGAAAGGCTGGCTATGAACCAAGATCTGAACATTTAACAAACATCAGATGAAAATAAACCAGGGAAGAATCCAGTCACATTTCCTCATGCTCCAAACTCTGTCTAAGTTGTCTGTATTACAAGGCATATAAATAAGTAATCTTAGATAGACTGATATGACCAAATTATTTATTTGTCCAGTGGCTTCGCTAATTTATGTCAAGGCAGTTATCTTCAGGGATGGCTTTTAAGTGGATTTCCGTGTTCTGGGAAAATTTAAAGACAGGGCAGTTGGAACCAACGTTTTCACCAAAACCACTGTAAATCTGCTAACTGGATGGCAATTAGCCTGGGCGCCCATTTTACTAAACAGTGCAGATTTGTCCTGAGATAATTTGCACACAAGGTCTACTACTCAGTTGTTCCTAAAAGAGTAACACTAATATTCAGATGTGTTTCTTGCATTTTACATTATATTTATCATACTCTTAATTTCTCCCAATCTTTTACAAAACAAATATAATAGTGAAACCTTTTCTTTATAAGATTGGTAAAATAATGATGGACTTGAATTGCATCAACAAATCACACTGAAGAAAGATTATTTAACATATCTGCATACCTGCTCTGGCCCCATTAAGCAAACTCACTGAAGAAGCAATTTATACAATTTCTTGTTATTTTATTGTCACAGTATTTTGAATGGAAGTAAACAAACATCATTAGATATCAGATTATCAACAGGTAACTATGTGTCCAGTCTATTAATGAAACCATAGCTATTGTGACCTCAAATTGGAGCTTCTTCTCCAAACAATGGCTATATGATTTGACCTCAGACTCATGTCTCACAATGCAGTTTTGCCTTATAGCATGGTTTCTGCAAGGCTAAATATTTTTCCATTTTTAAATCAAAGCTTCAGAACTGAAATTATACAAACAGAATAGCTGGGCTTTACCTTCTCAGTGTTTGAACCCATTGGCTTTCTTTTATCCTGACAGAAATTAGCTCTCAGAGCCATACTATGCTGACTATAAAACAAGAAATGTTGTCAAGATGAGACATAACACAAACAACAGTATCACAGTATTACGATAAATAAAACTAGAATATATATTTGAAATTCAGATGTTAATATGTTCCAGCAGAGGATCTTCTGCTCAGTCTATTTTATTTACTATGTACTAAGCTAATGGTTTTCAGGCAAAACATACAATATATTTCCATTATTATACATGCCTCCTTTTTTTAAGAGGCAAGGCAAACGGAATAACCTCTATAATAAATGCTAATACTTCACATGCTCCAGTGATCCAATCTATTTGGAATGGCACACTAACTTGCTTAGTGTGCCCTTTTTTAAACTCTGGAAAAAGGTTGTTTAACAATAATTTTTATTGAGAATTTTTACTTGAAAAAAAGAATACTGTACATAAAAGAAGAGAAAATGTGCAGGGAACAATAGAACTATTCATGTAAATTAGGGAGGTGAGTATCTGAGCTTCTTCCACATAGTTTTTGCTTGTTCAGGACTTAAAATATGTTTTTTCCTCTTATCACTACAAGCAGAGTAAACTAGATCAAAAAGCAAGGTGTGAATCATGCAGGAATTTATGATTCACATACCTGAAAGTTGAGGTATGATTATCAATTATGATTCAGAGCTTTGTCACCTTTAGCTGTTCTACTATTCAGTCAGTTCAAGAAGTATGGGTGGGGCTAAGATAATAATCTGCTAATATTTTTCTGTTTTATGCAACAGTTGATGAGAAAAAGGAAAGATTAGTTAGAATAAGCGATTATACACTCCATGGGTTCTGAGAGCATGATTACAATACGAAAGCAAATCTCTACCATCGGGTATTCTGTATCAAGATAGGTTAGAGTTCAACTGCTACAATCCCCAGTTAAAAACAGAGAAAAGTGTAATAATGCATAGATTTTAATTTAATTTACAATTGTAAATTAGTAAATTGGGAACAAGGATCTAAGCAGCACTACTGGCTTCATAGGCATTCTTTTATTGTGAAGAGTTAGAAAACTAGATAATAGCAGCCACAAAAATAAAAAGATTTAGAATTCCATTAACCACTGGGAACATTAGAACAATGCACATGTACAACGTTATGCTGGTGGAATAAAACTATCCAGCAATAGGATGTTGTTTTTACCCAGAATAGGGGAATTCTATGAATATGTGCATTAAACTGTTTTAAAATCCTTCATCACTGCAAACAATACAAGGATAAAAATCTTCCAAAAAGAAATAGGTTAAAAGCAAGAACATCTGAATCAGTTTTTGCGAATAAAACGCTAAGATGTACTTCCACTGTACTACATACCCTATTTTTTATTTTCATTTCGTATTATGACTAATGAGGTCCACAAGATGCTGAAAGCACGGAATGCGGATTTTAAATCCGGCAATATGCTGGCACTTAGAACAGCCAGAGCTAATTTTCAAAGTGCTATTAAAGGTGCAAAGCAAGCCCATTGCCAGAAAATTCAGAACTTTTTTCAGGATCCAACAAACACCAGATGCATGTGCCAAGGAATCCAGGCCATTACAGATTATAAAGTGGCTCCATCAAGATGCAAGGACGACACAGACTTCCTAAACAAGCTGAATACATTTTTTGGAAGATTTGAGGCATCAAATGGCACTCCTGCTAGGAAAGCTGTGCCTCATCCTGACAAGCAAGTGCTTAGCTTTGATGTCTCCTCTGTCCGGAAAACACTGTGGAAAGTTAACATTCGGAAGGCAGCTAGCCCAGTTAATATCCCTGGGCAAGTTCTTAGGGAATGTGCAGATGAACTGGCTTGTGTTCTTAGAGATATTTTCAATCTCTCATTGCAGCAGGCAGTGGTCCCATCATGTTTTAAGATGGCCATCATTTTGCCAGTGCCAAAAAAGTTCACAATTACAGGCCTCAATGATTACCGTCCGATTGCACTGATATCCATCAATATGAAATGCTTTGAGAAGCTGATAAAAGACATTATTGTGTCTAGCCTACTGCCACCATTTGACCCGCTTCAGTTTGCTTACTGACCAAACTGCTCTACAGAGAATGCTATTTCTTCTGTTCTCCATCTGAGCTTGGAGCATTTAGAGGAAAGAAATACTCACGTGCATTTGTTGTTTGTCGACTTCAGTTTAGCATTTAACACAATCATTCCCCAGCATCTAGTAGACAAACTGGGCCCTTTAGACTTACACTCCTTTGTGCAGCTGGATTCTTGATTTTCTTACTAACAGGCCCCAGTATGTGCGAGGTGGAACAAATATTTCTAACACCATTTTCTTGAGCACAGGTTCTCCTCAGGGCTGCATCCTAAGTCTGATGCTGTTTACCCTGTTGACCCACGATTGTTGTGCTAGGTCTGCCACAAACCATATTGTGAAGTTTGCAGATACAACAGTAGTGGGCTTTATTCAAGTTGACAATGAAGGTGCTTACTGCAAAGGGGTTGAGGATTTGGTAAACGGATGTAAGGAAAATAGCCTAGTTTAAAACATTGGAAAAACCAGAGAGATTATTATCAATTACAGAAAAGGCAGGCACAGCCACACTTCTCTGTGCATTAATGATTCACCAGCACAAATTCCTGGGTGTGCAGACATACCCAATTCCAGCAGCCGTTCCTTATACGTTTTAGCCTCCAGTCCCCTGATCATCTTTGTTGCTCTTCTCTGTACTCTTTCTAGTCTCAACTTCTTTTTTACATCGTGGTGACCAAAACTGGATGCAGTATTCCAAGTGTGGCCTTACCAAGGCATTGTAAAGTGGTATTAGTACTTCACGTGATCTTGATTCTATCCCTCTGTTAATGCAGCCTAGCACTGTGTTGGCTTTTTTGGCAGATGCAGCACACTGCTGGCTCATATTTACGTGATTGTCCACTAGGACTCCGAGATCCTTCTCACAGTTACTACTACTGAGCAAGGTACCCCCTATACTATACCTGTACATTTGGTTTTTCTTGCCTAAATGTAGAACCTTACTTTTTTCACCATTAAATTTCATTTTGTTAGATAGCGCCCAGTGTTCCATTTTGTTCAGATCCTCCTGTATCTTAAGCCTATCTTCTGGAGTATTGGCTATTCCTGGCAGCTTGGTGTCGTCTGCAAATTAGATGAGTTCCTCATCTATCCCCTCGTCCAAATTGTTGATGAAGATGTTGAAGAGCCCTGGGCCCACAACAGAGCCCTGGGGCACCCCACTACACACTTCCCTCCATGTAGATGCAGTTCCATTGAGGACCAGACGCTGAATACGGCCAATCAGCCAGCTACGAATCCATCTGGTGGTGATGCTGTCTAACCCACATTTTTCTATCTTATCAAGTAGTAGATTGTGATCTACTTTATCAAATGCCTTACTGAAGTCCAAGTAAATTATAACCACAGCATCCCTCTGATGCACTAATTTTGTCACTTGGTCAAAGAATGCAATAAGATTTTTCTGGCATGATCTGTTTTTGACAAACCCATGTTGGCTTTTAGTAATGACTTTGTTTGCCTCTAGGTGCTCACTGATTCGTTGTTTGATTATCTTTTCCAGAATCTTCCCAGATATTGAGGTCAGGCTGATAGGTCTGTAGTTTCCTGGACCCATTTTTCTTCCCCTTTTTTGAAGATGGGAACTACATTAACTCTTTTCCAGTCCTCTGGTAGTTCCCCAGTGCTCCAGGATCTTTGAAAAATATAGTTCAATGGTTCTGAGATCACATCTGCCAGTTCCTTGAGAATCTTGGGGTGTAATCCGTCTGGTCCTGGTGATTTCAACTTGTCTAGGCTGGACAGGCGCTCACTTACCATTTTTTTGCCTATCTTAACTTGTGTTTCTATTCTGTTTTTTTATGGCACTATTTTTGATCGGTTGGTCTGTTTTTTCCCTTTATGTAAATACAGATGCAAAAAAAGAGTTAAATAGTTCTGCTTTCTCCCTGTTGCTTGTCACTTTCTTGCCACTTTTACCCACTAATGGACCAATCATTCCCTTCACTTTTTCCTTGTTTCTTACATGTTGAGAAGCTTTTTTTGTTATTTTTGACTTTAGTCGCAAGCCTTAGTTCATTTGGAGCCTTAGCTTTCCTCACTTCATCTTTGCAGGCACGGGCTATTTGCTGATATTCTGACTTAGTTATGTGCCCCTTTCCACTTTCTGTACTTGTACCTTCCAAACGCAGCTAGTCCCTGCATTTGGAAGCGCTCCATAGGTGCTGAAACATTTTTTATCCCAATGGAGATCTGGCAGAAAGCTCCGTTTCTCAAGCGCCCCATTCCAGGCATACAGAGCTTACAGTCTCTGCCAGATCTCCATTGGGATAAAAAATGTTTCAGCACCTATGGAGTGCTTCCAAATGCAGGGACTCGCTGTATTTGGAAGCGCTCTATAGGCACTGAAAGACTTTTTATCCCAACAGAGATCTGGCAGAGACTGCAAGCCCCGTTTGCCTGGAATGGGGTGCTTGAGAAACAGAGCGCGCCTTTCCATGCAGTCACAGAAGGTACTTCAAAATGCAGGGAATCCCTGCATTTTGAATAGCCCCACCAGAGCACAAACAATCCACAATGCCAAATCCTAACCCCCACCCCACCCCACCCCAGGACATCCACAATGCCAAATCCTAATCCCCACGCCAGGGTAACCACATTCCTTCACTAACCTCCTTTCCAGCTCCACTCTCCGTGTGCAGGGCAACAAAAGAAGTTTGCAGGACTTAAAAAAAAAAAGATCAATTTGACCTTCCAACTTCTTGTGGGGAAAAAAAAGATCTCGCAAAGTTAGAAGGTCTGTTTTTTTTATGGTAGTCCCACAGTCTTCTTTTATTACCCTACACGTGGTGATGGAGAACGGAGCTGGAAAGGAAGGGAGGCTTTGGGGAAGCAAGGGGAGACGGGGAAGGATCTGCTCTGGCTGCCACTGCCTCACTCCGCCAGCATCAGGGCTCGGAGGCTTGTTTTCGCCGGAAAAGGCCATTTCTCAAGCCCCTTCCTGACAAAAATACGCCTCCAGAGTGAGCGCATCTCGCTCTTTAGGAAGGGGCTTGAGAAATGGCTTTTCCCAATCAAAACAGACACAGAGCGAAATGCAAGCCTCGCTCCAGAGGCTTGTTTTCACCAGGAAAAAGCCATTTCTCAAGCCTCTTCCTGGCAAAAACAGAGTGAAAGCGCGCCTCGCTCTTATTGAGAGCAATCCTGCAAAAACAAGCCTCCAGAGCGAGTGCGCCTTGCTCTGTGGCTCCATTTTCACCAGAAAAAGCCATTTCTCAAGCACCTTCCTGGCAAAAATAAGCCTCTGCAGTGAGCATGCCTCACTCTTATTGTGAGCAATCCTGCAAAAACAAGCCTTCGGAGCGAGCTTGCTTTCGCCAGAAAGGGGCTCGAGAAATGGCTTTTTCCGGCAAAAACAGAGCCACAAAACGAGGCGCTCCATTTCTAAGCATGCATTTGCATGCAAGACGGAGCTTCCAGTTTCCCCAAGGTCTCCATCCTGGTGAAAATTGTTCCGGAAAGTGGCGGAAAGAAGTTGGGGGTGGGAGCAAAGACCGCAAGAGTTCAGGCTCCCATTTTCTGCAAAAGAGGATGAATATTACAGGCGTTTCCACTGACTCTTCTCTCCCTCAAAGGCAGAAACCGCAGTAGAGAGGAGACGGATCTTTTCTTTTTTTTTTATTTTTTTTTTATTGAAAAGTTTTAAAATACAGTTTTCCTTTAGAAAACCCCCCTTCCCCCTCCCTCCTCCCCTCCCTACCTCCCCCCTATCTCCCCCCCTCCCCCTCTCCCTCCTCCCTCCCCTGCCTCCCCCCCCTACTTCCCCTCCTCCCCCCCTCCGACTTCCCAGAGCAAAATACAAGGTATATATCTAAAAAGCAATCATAAACAATCATATACTAACAATTATAAACTCTAAAATCCATCACTCTCTAGCTTATATAGAGTAAACCAATCCTTAATAATACTAGATATGTATAAAGAACTAAAATAAAAGAAAACTAGCGTCATTCCCATCTATGTTCTTCCACAATTCACTATTACCTAAACATATTCTCATTTACACATCACAAGCACCTATCCCTATTAACCTCTCTAGCCAAAATAGGCTATAATAGATAGTTCTTACACAAATTAACCCGCATTAACCCACAAAACTTTCTTCCTCTTCCTCTGTAGTAAATTGTCCATTAATTCCAAATTGAAGATTCTGTTACCATACATATCATCCCAAAACTCTTAAAAACACAATTACCACTTGACTGTAAGTATATTGTGGAAGTTCCATAGATTTCTACTGGTCTTATTTTTTTATCTTTTTTGAGCGTTTTAAGGCAGCACGCGTCACCCTCTGTTCTCTAGGATCATCCAAAAGAGTTGCAGCTTGATCTCCTCCTGTACCATTCTCGTCTATCTGTCCATCTTCATCCTCTTGATGTTCTCCTTCTCCAGATCCCTCTGCAGCTTCCAAAAGTGTTGATGGGGTTGCTTTTAAGACATTGTTGTAAAAATCATGCGCTTGCTTCACAGTACCCAAACAGTACCTTTTGCCATCATACATGAAGCTCAACCCAGCTGGGATCTCCCATCTAAACCTTATATCTCTTTGCTTGAGCTCTTGCACCAGAAATATAAAGTCCTTCCTTCTCTTTAAAATCTTTGGAGGAATTTCTTTTAGAACCAAAACTTCTTGACCAGCAATCACAACTTTAGTATCATAGGCAGCTTGTATAACTTCATCTCTAATTTCCCTTTTTACAAAATAAACCACCACATCTCTAGGCAACTTTCTCTGTTTAGCAATCCACGAGTTCACACGAAACACTTTGTCCATGCCTTGTTTTATTTCAGATGCTGGATGGTTCAATACCACCTCAAAAGCCTCAGGAACCAGCTGCTTTAAATCTTCCTTAATATTCTCTTTTAGGCCTCTAATTCTAACAGCAAACTGCATCTGGTAAAATTGAGCCAGACTCAGTTCGCTATCCATTTTGTCTTTTAAATCTTCAATTTCCAATACTTTTGCTTCTAATATAGCATTCTTTTGAGTCAAATCTTCCACTTTGTCATCCAGCACCTCCACACATTTAGCTACTTTATGCACTGAGGACAAAATGTCTACCTTCATCTCTCTGAGTTTCTGTTCCATCCTTTCTTCCATTCTCTGCTCCAATTTCTCCAATTTCTCCTCCATCTGTACAAATTTAACACCCATTGACTCCAAAATTAACTGGGTATGTTTTTCAAGATCCTTCGATGTCAATACATCGGGAGAATGCAACGCCTGCAGTAATGATTGTTGTTGCACCGGAGAATTTCCAGCACTCCGAAAAGTTCTAGGGGGAGGTTTAGCCGCCATCTTTTACTTACAATTGTGACGCACTTTCACTTTAAATTTTAAGCAAAGTCCATCAAGCTCGAGAGTAAAATAAAATAATCCTCTTCATCTCTTCATCTTTCCCTCTTGTACTGCTCTGCCTGCTCTTTTCCTTTCATAGTCTCTCCTTCAAGCAGGGATGGTCGCAGACGCCTGGCTCTGCTCCATGAAGTCCGGAGCAGAGACGCTAGCCAGCTGGGAGCAGCCCAGGCTACGGGGGAGTTCAATCCTTCAGCCGCCCAAGCTCCAAGCTCAGGCGGCCCCGGAGAACTCGACCCCTACCTGGGGGCTCACCCCCTCCTCTTCTCCCGAGGAGGGGGCTTCAAATTCGCCCGAACAGCTGATCGGCGCTGTTTCGGGCGAAAAATCACACAGCTGAGCCACGGGCAGCCCGGGAAGGCTGTCTCCGGCGCCGCGGAGCCACCGGAAGTCCCGATCGGATCTTTTCAAGGTGAGTCTGGCGCAGCAGGAAGGGAGGGGGGAAGCATGAGGTATCTTAGTGGGTCTGGGAGGCCTTGGGGGCCTATTCAATTCCATGGCCTTCCCCACCCTGAGATACCTCATGTGCACTTAACGAGCCACATGTGTCTTAAAGATCAAGGGAGAGATCTCGTTCGAAGTATGAGATTCATTCTACGGGTTTTTGAGTTACGAGTGGAATGGGCAGTTCTCCATTACACTTGTAACTCGAGGACTACCTGTACTGCTTAATTTTTTAGATCAGCCAAAACTGGCTACATGATGCCACTTAATTCCTACATTTTCTTCAATTACTCCCAAGGATACAAGAGTGCCAAAACAGGATGAAATTAATTACTCGCATATGGTTTATTAGGAGTTTTAAAATATTTTCAGGGGGAAGGGCTTGTTGGTAATATTCACATAAACAACTACCTTACTGTTTCCTAACATCGTGGATGAAAAAGAAGGGACGAATGGACTTGTGACAAGCCCAGAGTGCATGGATGCCACCTCAAATTTGTAGTATCAAAATACAGTCAGCCGTGGAAGCAAAATGTTCATATAGCTTCCTTTTTAACAACACTGAGGGAAAATGTGTGTCAGAATGAATGTTGTTTGGTATGATGGTACAGAAATCTAAATAAATATTTAGCGGTAGTGAAAAAGGGTAAATAAATTCAAAATAAAAGCATTGTCTTCACTCTTAGTTTTGCTCCAAGTTCTTTCCAGCCCCCTATGCTTAAAAAAGGTAAGTTTGTAGTCCACTGGTCAGATGAAGATTTGATTGGTAACTTATACATATTACCATTTTTATTTTTTTTAACAGTGGACTTCTAGCATTTTAATTCAGTGCATTCAGAATACACTAGCACACAGATATATACATATATGAATATTGTAGACAAGAAGGTATGTCAGTCCGTTTGTACCGTGTCCAATGTTTTAAATAATAAACTTAATAAATTATAAAAAATAAAATAAAAAAAGAATACACTAGCACACAGGTTATCCAAATGGTTCAGAATTTTTAATGTAAAAAAATGAAACTTTCACTTCTGAGCTCAAGGCAAGCACAGGACTAGGCAAAGCTTCAAAATTAGAGAATGTTATATTAGTCCAGCTGGATACAATCAGGTTACAAATGACAAAGCAAAATAAGATTGCAGCTGGTATAATTGTTGTTAAAATATACTCATGCCTAAAGCCATCATTTATACATTTCCAGATACCAGGTCTTGAATATATTCCCAAGTTATAAAGCAAGCATTCAAACAAAATACAGCCTCACTCTAAACCAGGGGTCCTCAAACTATGGCCCACGGGCCATATGCAGCCGACCTTTTTATGTCTTTTTATCCAACCCGCCTCAACCTCCCGGGCAAGCCATCCAATCGCAAGGAGTAGGTGGATGATGGTGAGAGCCCCAGCCAATGGCGGGATGGCAAGGTGGTGGGAGAAGATGTTTTTTCCCCCAGTTTCCCCCTCACGCGCCCAAGGGCGCACTCCTGCTTTGGCCATGCCCCCTTCCTCTCCTCCTCTCGCCTATTCGCGTTTTTACCTCAGGGCCAGGCTAAGAGGTTTAGGCCTTGCTTGCAGCCTCGGCCTCGGTTAAGGCAGCCATGTCTGGTGATGACAATGTCACTGCTGCTTCTGAGGCGGGTCCCTCGCTAGACACTACGGAACCTGAGCCCCAGCCTCTGCCACTGCTGACACCACCGCCATGCCAGCCAAAAAGGAAACTGGTGCTGCCGGCCCTCAATATCACTCCCACCATCATCGAGTGACCCAGCCCCACTGGTGGTTGGAGTGGGGTTGCTGGAGTGGGGCGCTGGTTATGGATCTGAGGGGAGCGGGCAAAGGGTGAGATATTTGTGGGGGGCAGCCAGGGTGAGCAAAAAAAAGGAGGAGAATTTGCTCCTGGAAGGTTATTTCAGGGTTGCGAGGGGTTGTGTGGAGCTGAGACGATGAAAGGTCAGGGGAGCCACTTGGAGGGAGGATGCCGTTGGCCTTTGGAAGAGCATCCCGATCCATGAACAGGGGTGGTGGTTCCCGCGTCCAGGTGAAACCCCGAGAAGTAGGCAAAGCCAGAGGTGGTAGAGCAGCTTGGAGGAACCGGGAGTGCCGGTGCTGGTGATTGAGGGAAACTTCATTGGCCTTTAGGGTCCAGGAAAGGGTGGAGGAAGGATGGGGGCATTGGGATGTGCCCCATGGGAAAGAGGAATGAGGTCATGCCAGGCAGGTTTTTCTGCCTTGAGAATGTCAATCAAGGAGAATATTTCTGGCTCAGGGTTAAAGTGAAGGGTCCTGGGGGAGGGGGATGTGTCTCTGAGTATGGTGGTTTTCTTGTAGACATTTCAGGACCCAAAGTGGGATAATAAGTGAAGTAATGATGTTGCCTAGTTTGGGTCATGAGACATCTACAAGAAAGCCACGAAGCTCAAAGAGGACAAAGGAACAACCACCCTCCTCCTCCTCTTCTTGTCTTCTCCTCCACTCCACAAACCCCATTCTCTTCTGGCACTGTTGATGTTACCTAGTTTGGGTCATGAAATGTCTGCAAGCAGTGGCGTAGCGTGGGGGGTGCAGGCCGCACCGGGCGCAACATCTGGGGGGGCGCCCATTAAGCTCGCCGGAGGGGGATGATTCTGCTTCGCCGAGGGTCGGAGGAGCAAGCGAGTGGGCGGAGCGTAGAAAGCAACCGCATTCGCTGCGCCCAGCCAGAGCGGGATCCCGTCCTCTCGCGGCTGCGGATCGCCTCCTTTCTCGGGTGGGGGTGGGGAGGCTTGGCGGCGTCTCGCCTCCCTCTCTTTCTCCCGCCACGGCTCTCCTCCGCTTGGCTCTCAACCTGCAAGCCCGCCCCCCCGACCCAGCTCCCGCCCCCGTCTCCTCCTTTCCCTGAGGTAAAGGTAACAACTGCAGCCGCCGCACCTGCGGCTGCTTGCTGCTCCTCCTCCTCCTTCTCCTCCTGCCGCATTGACTCTCTGTGGCCACTCGGTTCCCCCTGCAGGAGGCGATCGGGACGCCCCCCCCGACACACGTCGCCAGCAGCGAGAGTTTCCAGCCTGTCCGGCGAATCTTTGGGGCGAGGTGCCAAAGAAAAGGAGGCGGCTTGGCTTGGATAAGCAGCGTCTGGGCAGAAAATAGGTCAGGCGCCACAGCAAGTATGAACTCCTGGGGTTCAGCCTAAGCAGGCAAAGCTGCAGGGTGGGTTGGTTGGCTTTTCCGGCTTTGGAATAACCTTGGGAAGCTGAGGCATTGTAAGTTGGAAGGCATTGTAAGTTGGAAGTCATTGTTTGTTGCCTAACATGTTGGGTCACCCCACACCACATGCTAAGCCATAAACCGTGGTTGGTATCCAGGGTTTAGGACAAGATGGAGAAAACTAGCCAATTGTGGGATCATAAATCTTGATGAAGCCCATCATCGCTCCATGTGATGTATGCACTCAATCTACAAACGTAGTCCAAGCCTATTCACATCTGTTGTAAGGTCATTCTCTCGTGGGGTTTATCTTGACATCCACTAAGAGTGGAACAAACATGCCCCATTAACCATTTTCAACGCCATGTCCTCTCTTTGTCTCATCCTAAATCACAGCTGAGGCACCTTAAAGTTGCCTTGTTTCAGTTTTAAACTAGCATTTTCCCTCTTCTCCAGAGACCCTTTTTTGCCTTGAACCTAACTCAAGGGTAGGCAACCTTGGCTCTTTTATGACTCATGGACTTCAACTCCCAGAATTCCTGAGCTAGTGGAAGAGACTCGAGTGCTAAAATCCACGGGTTAGGGGGCGCAAATTACTTGCCTTGCCCCGGGTGCTGACAACCCACGCTACGCCACTGTCTGCAAGAAAGCCAAGCTCAGAGAGCAGCAAGGACTCCACAACCGCCCTCCCTCTCCTCTTCTCCTCCATTCCACAAACCCTCTCTCTTCTGGCATTGCTGATGTTACTGTTCTGTCCCAGCCTACTCAAGCTCCTTGTTAAGTTCACAAGGGGAAAACCCCTCTTTAAATCAAGCAGGCAGAAACCACAGGACAAAACCCAAACCCCTTTTATTACTCACAGACTTGAGGAAAAACAAACACAATTCATCACAACTTGATTCTTAGCCCAAACAATTGCCTTCCGCAACCAGCACCTCCCACACCTTCCCTTTTATTATGCAGCCAAGGTGTGGCTTTCCTAATGCCTACTCCTTTGCCTCTGGAGCTGCGCCATTACATTCCTTTGTCCTGCTCTCTGCTTGCCGGCATTTACAAGCATCCTGGATATCACCCAGCTGTGAGTCATAACTGTCCCCCTCAGATACCCAGCACAGCTGTGTCTCAGCCTGAGCACTAGTAGAGGGGCCAGGCTCCTTGTCAGACAGTAAGTCTTGGAGCTCCTCAGAGCCTCCCTTTGACTCTGTTGTCACTCTAGGCCCCTCCTCCTCCTCTGAGTCCTCAGACTCAGGTGCCGGATCCATGGGCTGGCAAGGAATCACAAGTTACCTAGTTTGGGTCATGAGACGTCTGCAAGAAATGCTGAGTGGAAATGGCACCTTGCCTTTCTGACAGATGTAACAGAGCTACTCAACAGTTTCAATGTGCAACTTCAAGGAAAGGGGAAGCTCATCTGTGATATGCATTCACATGTGAAAGCATTTGAAGTAAAATTGGGACATACTCATTAAACAACTGAGGGAGGAAAACTTCTGCCATCTTCACACAACTCAACAACTATGTGGAAAAACCAGCAGTTGCATTCCCAAACAAAAGTGTGGATTCATTGGAAATGTATATTTTCTTCACTTAAAAACTCATTCAAATAATTAACCAATTCTAATAAGTCTTTATTGATTAACCAATTCATTTTTCTTGTTTCATTTTGTTCATTTTAATACTTGATTTTACATTTTTCTATAATCATTATTTTTTTTTCAAACTATAGTCCGCCCCCTCCCCCAATAGTCTGAGGGGCAATGAACAGCCCGGGCCCACCCGTTTAAAAAATTTGAGGACCTCTGCTCTAAACCAAACCTCTCTCTTTTTAAAAGCAAACCAATTATTCTTTTATATTTTGTGTTTTCTCTCAGGCTTCACAGGGAATTTTCAGACACAATTGTAAGACATGAATTACTACTAGCTATTCCACACTGAAATTTCCACTCAGCAAAGGCACTTTATACAGATGAGCCATATAGTATAAAAAATGCAAAATACATACATTCATGCATATACATGCATACAATCATTTTAGATATTTCAAACTTACCTCCAGTTCCTTAATTTTTTCTTCCGCTACTTTTTGTTTTTCTAAGAGCTGGTTGTGAATTACTTCTTTGGGATGAAGGATAAACCTGCAAAAGTATGAAGGGAGAAGAAAACAAAACAATCTAGTTTATTAAACATTCACAGATCCAGTCCTGTAAATGACCAAAAATGTTCAGGGTGGCGTATATTGGCTCCTGCAGCAAAACACATAAAATAACAGAAGTGATTTTAATTATTTATTTTTATTTTAATTCCATTTATATCCCGCCCTTCTCCGAAGACTCAGGGCGGCTTACAAGCTTAGCAGTAGCCTTCATTCTATGTATATGCCTGCTTATTAGGGCTTTCACACACACCCCAAGCAGCATTATTACAAAGTCAGCTTAATTGCCCCCAACAATCTGGGTCCTCATTTTACCTACCTCGGAAGGATGGAAGGCTGAGTCAACCTTGAGCCTGGTGGGATGAGAACCTGCACTAATTGCAGGCAGCTGGTGTTACTTAAGGAGGCATTAGCCCACTGCTCTACCAGTAAAGCTACTGAGTTTCACTGCATAAGGTTTCCAGCTATTCGAGATAGTTTTCATCAAGTTACAGCAACAAACTGAAAAAAAGTTTGTCCTCATGAGACCTATCAATACTTAAGACTTGAAAACCAATATGGTGTAGTGGTTAAAGGCACTAGGCTGCAAACCAGGTGACAGTGACTTCTAATCTTGCCTTAGGCACAAAGTCAGCTGGGTGACTTGGGCTATTCATCCTCTCTCTCAGCTCCATGAAGAAAACAATGAAAAACAATTTCACAGACTTATCCAAACAGCATTCAGGAGTCAAGACTGTCTCCAGGACAAAAAAAATTAAAGAGCTATTAATAGTACTGTACGAATTCAAAGCCTGAGCAACATTTTCAATCTGAAATTTAAGTAATTCACTGCTTTTCAGTAAAAAGATACTGAAAAGCATGTATGTACAACATATAAAAGATCCTTAACAAGGCTACTACAACTAATAAATGCAAGGTGGTTATATGAAATTTAACTACCATAATTAAAATTATATTTCTGGATCACTTTCTCCACTACAAATTTTGAAGACTTAATTCACAACACATCTAGCAGACATTAAACTGATATGTTTTTGATTACCCATCTTCCCAAAAGTTTTTTTCATCTGAAAGAATATGTTTAAAAAAACATGTTTTAAATTGCCTGATTTAGTAAAATTTTGTCTTCCTTTGAAAGAAGACATAATGCCTTCTACATGGTAGGAAATAATTAAAGATAACATGGATATAAAAAAAACTTTAAGTCAAGGGAAAAGAAATTTCATTTGAGACAAACTTAAAAAGAACTGAAAACAAGAAAAACTATAAATAATGAAAAAGAAAAAACAAATTTAGTAAAAACAAAAGTAATATTGGATATAGCAAAAATAATATCAAAGCTTTATAAAGGAAACAGAAAAAGGAGGTTTTGAAAACACAATACAAGAACTTCACTTGAAACCACGTTGTCCCATTTTTCTTATTAAAGTATGAAAAATATCAGTTATTTAAAAATACATCTGCAGCAAATTCCAGATTAATGAACTTTTCTGTTGCCCCCATGATGAAAAAAAGCATTTAGTCCAGAGTTCAGAAACAAATTAAAAAAAATCACTAAAAAAATGCCTTTTCAATGTTACAGCAAATGAGTCCCCTGTTAAATATGTTGTGTTTTTAACTATATGTGGAGAAAGATTTGGAAAAGATCATTACCTTTACATTCATTGTCGATATCAGAATCTAAACAAAATCCAGAATATTAATTTCTTTTTAAAAAAGGGAAAAAACTATTGTCTGCTCAGTTTTAATAAGAATGTTTAAAAACCATACTGTATTTCTATGAAGTACATCCTGGACACAGATAATTTCATATCGAATATATTCAATATACTCAGTTCTATATCTGTATCAAATCTGCAGCACGTTTATCATAATTTTTAAAATGTTTTTTTCATATGTACATTTATAACTAAAACTTTTAATTTGGGTGGTTTCTGATCCAGGATTTTGGACTAGAAGATCTCCAAGGTCCCTTCCAACTCTTTTTATTCTGTCTTCAATTGTTTCTTTATTTCGTTTCAGCTTTTAAAATTTCTTCAGGCTATGAATAAATTTGGCCTTTTAGCATGGAAGAAGGGACTTCTTTACCCTTCGATTTTACATACATAAATAATATAAATTATGAATGATACCAAGGGTTTACTTGTTGCTCATTAAATAGGACAAAGGATACAAGATAAAGCTTTAAGCTGGCAGGGAACCATGGATCATAATCAAAACATCGTAATATACATATTACATATATACACCACAGATACATACAGACCAATCACTATTTCTTTTTAGGGAAAACAATATTACGCAAAACACAAAAAAGTAAGAAACAGTACAAGTAGTCCTCGAGTTACGGCCATGTTTAGCAACCATTCACAGTTATGATGGTGCTGAAAAAAGTGACTTACGATTGGTCCTCACACTTACAACAGTTGCAGCATTCCCACGACCATGTGATCATGATATGGGTGCTTAGCAACAGTTGCACATTTACAACGGTTGCCGTGTCCTGCAGTCATTTGATCATCATTTGCTATCTTCTCAGCCAGCTTCTGACAAAGTCAATGGGGAAGATAGTAGACAAAGTCACAGCGGTGTGATTTCTTGCTTAACAATTTGGTGATTCATGTAATGACCATGTCAAAAAAAGTCCTAATATCTGATGTGGCTATGTGAGGCCTCACTTAATGACTGCACTGCTTTACACTGGATTTTTCGGTTCCTTTTGTAGTTCAGGGTACAGGGTCCTTTATTGGTTTCTTTTGTAACTGTAAGTTGAAGACTACTTGTAAGTCAAAAGAAATAGTAAGAAAAAGAAAGCAGATCTAAACTTCGTTTATACCAACACAGCTCAACTGACTACGTTTCATCCTTTTATCCTTACAAGCCATCTTTGCTTTCCCTACATTAAAACAACAGTTCACCTGCTGGTCTTTGATTTTTAATCTTCTCACATTTCTCTTTTTGAAGATTTTACCCTCGGCTCCACCCAGTCATCACTTTCTCCATCTTTCCTTTCATCTCAGACATTCTTTGTTCCTTCAGGTATTTATTTTCTTATTTGTTCCTCATTCTTTCTGCATGATCAAACCATCTAATGCACGGGTGTCAAACTCACCGCCTCAATGATATATCATGACTTTTTTTGCATTGCCAGAGCTGGGTGGGTGCGGCCTTTGTATTATACAACCAGCCCACGGGTTGGCAGCTTGACACCCCTGATCTAATGTATTTCCTTTATGCTGGTCAATCACATTCATACAGTGGCAACCACAAATGGACAGAGCAACTGTGGGGGGAGGAGGGGGAGGAGAGACTAATGAAAACCACATTAGGAAACAATCCTTGCCCTTTTTCACCAGTGAAGGTTGCAGTGCAATGCAAAAATGCCAGGGAATTCCTGGAAGCTTGGCACTCAAGACACATCAGCTATCAAGATACTTAAGATAAATCACATTTCAATACCATTTAAAACAGACAATAAAAAAGAAGGAAACAAAAAGACCAGACCATATCCACTTTAGTAGCCAACATCCAAATAAGCAGTAATTAACATCAAACAATCAATCAAGCAGAGAACAATACCCTATTCAAGGAACAACCAAGGGGAAAACAACACTGGCAGTGCAAACTGCAGTATATAAACTCTGAAGCAATGAAGATGTTACCTAGTCGGGTAATGAAACATCTGCACGCAAACCAAGCTCAGATAGCCCCAAGGACTCCACAGTGCAATGCTGCTTTTGTCAATCTGAGGCAATCAGTAAGCTCCTCGGGATATCTATGCTTTTGTATTCATTATTAATTAATTATTCTCTCTCTCCTCATTTTCTCAAACTTATGTAACTCATGTTCACTATACTCATTATTTTTATGACCCTCCTAACATATCCAAGTCTCATTTGCATATAATATAAGTGGAGAGAAGTAAGCCCTTCCATACAGCTCTTTTCAAATATTTCAACATGCCACCTACTACCTCAGAATCATATCAGAGTAGAGCAGAGCTGGAAAGGAACTTGGAGGTGAATAGAATAGAGCTGGAAGGAATCTTGGAGGTCTTCTAGTCCAGCCCACCGCTCAAGCAGGAGAACCTATACCATCTCAGACAAGTGACTGTCTAGCCTCTTCTTTAAAATCTCCAGTGACGAAGCGCCCACGATTTCTGGAGGCAAGCTGTTCCACTGGTTAATTGTCCTCACTGTCAGGAAGTTTCTCCTTAATTCCAGGTTGCCTCTCTCTCTGATCAGTTTCCAACCATTCTTTCTTATCCTGCCCTCTGGTGCTCTGGTGAATAACGTGACCTCTTCTTTGTAGCAGCCCCTCAAATATTAGAATACTGCTATCTTGTCTCCCCTATTTCTTCTTTTCTTTAGACTAGCCAAACCCAAGTCCTGCAGCCGTTATTCATATGTTTTAGTCTCCAGGCCTTTGATCATCTTAGCTGCTCTTCTCTGAATCCTTTCCAAACTCTCAACATCTTTTTTGTGATATGGTGACCAAAATTGGCTGCAGTATTCCAGGTGTGGTCTTACAAGGGTTTTATAAAGCGGTACTAATACCTCATGTGATCTTGATTCTATACCTGTTTATACAACCCAGGATGTATTGGCTTTTTTGGCTGCTGCCACACACTGCTGGCTCATGGTTAGGTGATTGTCCACTAGGACACCAAAGTCCCTCTCACAACTACTGTTTCTAAGCCAGCTCTCACCCAATCTGTACTTGTACCTTTGATTTTTCCTACCTAAATGTAAAACTTTGCTTTTCTCCACATTGAAACTCATTTTGTTGGATAGGGCCCATTGTTCAAGTTTGTCAAAATCTTTTTGGATCCTGAGTTTGTCTTCTGGGGTGTTGGCTACTCCTGCCAGTTTGGTGTCATCTGCAAATTTGATGAGTTCCCCTTCTATTCCTTCATCTAAGCCATTGATGAAGACATCGAAGAGTAGTGGGCTTAAGATGGAACTTGTGGTACCCCACTGCTTACTTCTCTTCATGTGGATGTAATGCCATTGAGGACTACTCGCTGAGTACGGTTTGCCAGCCAGATACAGATCCATCTGGTGGTGATGTTGTCTATTCCACCTTTTTCTAGCTTACCAAGGAGTAGGTTGTAGTCTTCCTCATCAAATGCCTTACTGAAGTATAGTAGGTCTACAGTATTTCACTAGACTATTAGTTTAGTCACTTTGTTGAAGAATGAAATAAGATTTGTTTGGCATGATGTATTTTTAACAAACCCGTGCTGGCTAGCAGTTATAACTTTGCTTCTAGTTGTTCACAAATTTGTTTTCTGATTATCTTTTCTAGGATCTTCCCAAGTATTAATGTTAAACTGACTGGTCTGTAGTTTCCTGGGTCTGGTTTTTTTCCTTTCTTGAAGATGGGAACCACATCAGCCCTTTTCTAATCCTCAGGTACTTCCCCCGGTCTTCTAGTCCAGCTCCCTGCTCAAGCAGGAGAACCTATACCATCTCAGACTAGTGACTGTCCAGTCTCTTCTTAAAAACCTCCAGTAATGGAGCATTCACATCTGAAGGCAAGCTGTTCCACTGGTTAATTGTCCTCACTGTTAGGAAGTTTCTCCTTAATTCCAGGTTACTTCTCTCCTTATTTTCCATCCATTGTTTCTTGTCCCCCTCATCTTTATGGCAGCCTCTCAAATACTGGAATATTACTAACATGTCCCCCACAGTCCTTCTTTTTTCTAGACTAGCCGAACCCAAATCCTGCAACTGCTCATGTTTTAGTCTCCAGGCCTTTAATCATCTTAGTTGCTCTTCTCTCAACACTGGAATATGGTGACTAAAACTGAATGCTGTATTACTGGTGTGGTCTTATTAAGGCTTTATAAAAGGTAAAGGTAAAGGTTCCCCCGCACATGCGTGCTAGTCGTTTCCGACTCTAGGGGCCGGTGCTCATCTCCATTTCAAAGCCGAAGAGCCAGCGTTAAGTGGTACTAATACTTTATATGATTTTGATTCTGTGCCTGTTTCTACAACCAAGGATTATTTTAGTTTTTTGGCTGCCGCCACACATTGCTGACTCATAGTCAATTGATCGTCCACTAGCATTCCAAGATCCCTCTTACAGTTACTGTTTTTGAGCCAGGTTTTGCCTAATCTGTATTTGTATCTTTGTTTTTTTCCTGCCTAAGTGCAAAACCTTGCTTTTCTCATTAGATTTTATTTTGTTGGATAGGGCCCATTGTTCAAGATGTCAACATCCCTTTGGATCCTGAGCTTGACTTCTGTGGTGTTGGCTATTCCTGCCAGTTTAGTGTCATCTGCAAATTTGATGAGTTCCCCTTCTATTCCCTCATCTAAGTCATTTATGAAGATATTGAAGAGTCCTCCTACCCTCCATGTAGATGTAGTACCATTAAGGACTATTTGTTGAATACAGGTTGTCATCCTGCATCACTGGGGGACCTCTGCATGGCCTGAGAGGGAACAGCAAGGCACCTCTGGTGGACAAGGGTATAGCGCTTGCCCTGGTCTCATCTTCCTCAGCTGGAGACAATGGATCCCCTCCAGCCCCGCCCAGGTGCCACCCGACATGAGTAACGTTGAGGTGGCCACATCCACCCCAGCCACGCCCAGCCGACAAAGGAATTTTAAAATTGAAAAAGATTTAAGTGAAAGAATTTAAAATTAAAAATGATATTTAAAAGGAAAAATGAAGATTAAAATTGTAATAAGGAATTTAAAAATTCAAAGAAATTTTAAAAATTGAAAATGATTTTTCCTTATGAAAGGGAATTCAGAGATTTTAAAAATTTAACAATTTACAAGAGTTTTTGGCCCTTTATGAAGTAATATGCACTGTTTTTTTCTTGGAAGTCTCAGGCTATTTTCTAAGAGATGTTTGATATCTGGACACATTAATGCTGAGCCACTTTGCAGTTTTCATAGTTCATCGTATCAATGTATTAACAATATCAGGGATAACTGGATGAACGTTTACTTTCTGAAAACAATTATGCCGAGGAAAGTTATCAATTTTTACAACTAAGAATTATTGTAAGCTTCTGTGATTGCTATCTTTCTGATTTTATTTTTTTAAAAAAATAAAGCAGCAATTCTCATGTAAATGGATGTTTTTGGTTCTGGTTGTTTTTTTTAATCATTTAGAAGAGCAATTTGCAATGTACAAATCAATCAATTTCCTCTCCGGGCAGTATATGTTAATCATTCCTAGCAGTATATCCATTTGTTTAAAAAATAAAAAAAGAAATAAAAATAGAAAGAAAAGTAGAAACAGATCTATTAATACAAAATGGGAGAAACACGGACTTCATGTTTTATTTATTTATTTATTTATTTATTTATTTATTTTACCCTTATCTTAACTTTTAGAATCACTAGATATTACCTTTGAAAATTTTATCAGTAAGATTTAGAACCTGGCCATCATGGTTCACTTTGTAAGAGGCTATCTGCTAAACAAATTAAAATGTGCATTACAGGTAGTCTTCAACTTACAATAGTTCATTTAGTGACTGTTCAGAGTTACAATGAAACAGAAAAAAGTGACTTATGACCGTTTTTCACACTTGCAACTATTGTAGCATCCCCCTGGTCACGTGATCAAAATTCAGATTCATATTTATGACCGTTGCAGTGTCCCCGGGCCATGCAATCAGCTTTTGCGACCTTCTAACAATTAAAGTCAATAGGGAAGTGAAATTCATTTAACGACCATGTTACTAACTTAAGAATTACAGTGATTCTCTTAACAGCTGCGGTAAGAAAGGATGTAAAATAGGACAAAACTCGTTTAAAAATGTCTCACTTAGCAACAGAAATGTTGGGCTCAATTGTGGTCATAAGTTGAGGACTACCTGTATAGTTTTATTGGACAATCCAGCATTCCAAAATCTATAAACAAATTCTTGCTGCTGAAATCACTGTCCATCTTGGTGATATGGATAGTGCCAAGAGTAAAAAAAAGGAAGACTTATGTAATGATTGGTAGAAAAGGTGGACTAGGGTGGGGTCCCCAACCCCGGTCTGTGGACCAGTACTGGGCTGCGGCATGTCATCAACCGGTCCGCACAAATAAACAAAGCCTCATCCATAGGATGCAGGCAGCACACAAAACCACACACCCTCTGGTCCATGGGAAAAACCGGTCCCTGGTTCCCAAAAGGTTGGGATCTCTGGACTAGGGAATCAATGCCCATTATATAAAATGGGCACAGATTTCTTTGTCGGGGGGAAAACATATTTTGTTGAAAAAAAAACATATTTCTCTTCCCACTGTATGATCTATTCTAGTTTACACAAAGCCAGATGTTTCTTGAGGTCTTCCCAGAATGACTGCCTTAAAAATTAGTGTAGCTTGTGGAGTTTTGGGGAGACACTATGTATACCTTCTATCTTAATTCCTGTGCATCGAAAATACTGCAGTTCTGAAGTTTAATATAGTTTTAAACTAAATTCATTACTAGAACATACTTTTTAAAAACATTTTTCTTGACTTATTTTTCAAACCTCACATTTTAGTCAATTAATAATCTTAGAACAATATCTGATGGTATTAATATTACCAATTAGTACAAGTTTATCTTGTTCTTTTTATGGTATTAATGTGAACCATTTATAAAGAAGATCAAACAAGCTTTATTTCTGTATAAATAGACACTACGAATTTAAATTTAATGGACAGCAAAGCTGCTTTATTCATGGTCATCTTTGGAACTATATGTTTGCTAAATTGAAATTGCATTCTCATACATTGGATATAGAATTTTTATTAAAACTCAGTAAATTATTGGCTTCTCAACTGAAACAACTAACCTTTGGAGCCAGCTCTTAAATTTGTTTGTCATATCATCCAGCTCACATTTGATCATTTTGCTAATCAAAAAGTTAAGGGGTAATTGTCAACGCTGCATTGAAATCATGGTATTTTATATATCCAGCATTCCCAAAATCTAGCAGGAAAATAAATTAAAAAATGAGATGAGGTTGGTCTGGCAATACTTCATGACAAATCTATGCTGATTTCTGATAATGACTGCATTATGTTCAAGGTGACTACTCTTTGATCTTGTTATCAAGTGAAGTTTCTTGGATGAGAAGCAAAAGGTTTTTGTGGTTCTTTGATTATCTACTTCTTGGAGACTTACTTTCTCTGATAAATGTTAATCCTCTTGTGATCTGCGTTAGCGTGGCTATTTACTTATCCAATCCTTTGCCTTCTTCAAGTGAATTTATAATTTATTCTTAGCAAGATGCAATGATGATGAGATACAGTTTTTACAGAGCAAAAAAGAGAACAGCACTATTTACCCTAATAATACTATCTGTCTTACTATATCTAATATTTGAATCAGCCTGCTTGAGAAATGGGAGCTGTTTACAACTCTAGAATATTTACATGACTTAAAAAAACAAAAATAACCACATGGCTTCCAAATTAGTATTTCTGCATAGCTAGACGGTTAACTAGATGGTAGATTTATACCACTGTTGTACTGCAATCTTTTATAAAAATGGTGGAATAGCTTTAAAACAGTAATTGAGACAAAATGGCATTGATAAATAAAGAATCAGACAGGAATTTAAAGACATTTTACTATTAAACTTTGCTATTAATTAATGATAGAAAAGTTCATAAATCATTATTTTAAAAATAAAACAGGAAGGATATGAGACCATCTTCCAATTCCTCTAAGGACATCACACACAAGGATGCATTTCTTTATCATCCTACACAACATTTAAGGAAATAATGGCTAGAAGCCTTGAGTAGTCAGATTTCAATTTATTATTAATAATAATTAAACTTCTATAAACGTGTACAGGTAGTCCTTGACATATGACCACAATTGAGCCAAACATTTCTGTTGCTAAGTAAGACATAATATTAAGTGAGTTTCGGCCATTTTATGTCCTATGACCTTTTACAACAGTTAAGTAAATCAATGCAGTTGTTAAGTCAATAACGTAAGTTGTTAAATGAATTTGGCTTTCCCATTGACTTTGCTTGTCAGAAGGTCGCAAATCACATGTCCCAGGACATTGTAACCGTCAAAAATATGTGCTAGTTGCCAAGCATCTGAATTTTAATCACGTGACTATAGGGATGCTGCATTGGTCATAAGTATGAAAAATGTTGATAAGTCACTTTTTCCAGTGTCGTTGTAATTTCGAATGGTCACTAAATGATCTGTTGTTAAGGACTACCTGTCCATTGAACTTAGTAAATTACTGACATTAATGGAAAGTTAGAACAATCTGAATATATCAATTACCCAGAAATTACTCAGTATACTTCCTGTCACTCAATATACACCGGTATCTCGGTATTCATTATTAACTGATTCTAGGAGGTGGGATGAGTACCAAAAACGAGGAGTACCAAACAAAGTGTTCTCATAAGGAATAATGTAGTAAGTCACAATGCAGCTGACACCAACAAGTTCTAACTTGTACATTGAGTACCAAACAAATGAGTACCACGATAACATTTTGGTGTCAAATGCGTTGAGCTTCAAAGCAGTTGAGTACTAAGGTACCACGGTATTTAGAGGCTGGACAATTTTGATGGGTGCTTTAATTTGGATTAATGCAAGAAGGTGTTTGTATTAGTGATGTAATTGGTCTTTTCAGTGCTGTGATTTTGAGTATCTCTTTCACATTGGCATCAGTTAACTTCAAAATACTCAGGTGTAGCTAAAAATTCATAATTATTGTTAAGGAAAAATATGCCAGCCTCCATTTATAGGTAGTCCTCATTTATGATGATGATGATAACTTTATTGTCACTTTGAATGTACACCAATCGGCATACATCAAAATGAAATTTCGTTGCATACAGCTCTCAAAGGGTCACCACCTCCGATATATACTCCTTGTTCGGGGCCCGCTCAAATTTCACATTGTCCATTTTAGTCTCTAGGGAGTGAACGATGGCAAACAGGACAGATGGAAATGGGGCTCCATTTCCATTTCCATAATGACCATTCTCAGTTACAACAGTCATGAAAAGTAACTTTATGACCCCATTCTTTGCATCTATGATCTTTGTAGGTCTGTAAAGCAAAGGAAAGCTGAAGTAAAATCATAACCTGCAGTTTCACTTAGCAACGTCTTTGCCAGTCTCAGTTCTGATCACTAAACAATGACTATCTTATTGGCATTTTGAATGTAAACATGGAGAATTGTTGTTACTCCTTTGTAACTCATCGATAACAAACCATTTACTGGCTATGTTGTTGCTCTCCTGTTTTTCTAGTCAGATATTTAGTTCCATTCCAAATCAATATTTGGGGGTGATTGTGAGGGACAGACAGAGAGATTGATTTTTTTTATATCAAGTCAAATTTTAGGAAACACTGAGTACAGCAAAGCTATTGCTTAAGTACCAGATTCCTATAGCACAAATTTGAAATGGGGTATATATTATATTAAGGCATAAAGATTTGTCTTTCAATTTAAAAATAGAGAAATTAAACTGCACAAATGTTTCTGATGTTCACATAATAAAGCACACAGCATTAGCAATCTCCAGCAAAAGTTTAGTACAATTAGACTCTTTGAACGTCATAAAAAAAGAATATGCAGGGCAATTAGATACATACTTACATAGGAACAAAGCATTTCCAGTGTAACATGAGGTTTATAACTGAATCTGATACAAGTTTCAGAAATAGATTCTGAGAAATTATGTACATTAAAATCCTCCTGTCAGATATTTCTTCATCAATTCACTAATCACTATCTAATAGTAACATAATTTTGTCTGCTATCTTCCAATATTTAAGTTTAATAGGGATATTTTCAACAAAACCTATTTGCAGCTTCATAAAAGGAAAGCCAGAAATACAAAGTAGAAGATGATAAATTAGTCTATGTTGTATGCAAGCAGTATCTGTTACTCAGAAGACAGTCCAGTATTTTGGCTTTTTGCCAGTACATTTTAATTCAGTTAGTTCATTTCTTTTGAAAGACTTATGTAGCCTGATATAAGCATATACACTAAAGTCGAGTTTTGCTACTTGGACTATTTGTGGACTGACATCAGCATTTTAATTTGAGTACTATGATGAATGTGTAAAATGTGTAATGCCCTATCTGAATACTTGCAGATGTTTCTGGTACACTCTTGGAATATGTGGATAATGAACAGAATTCATTTGAATTCATCCAAATAATGAAAATACCTATGGCCTACAGAATGTGAACAGGCTGCAAAAAGAGTGTGAGAAATGTGAGTGAAGTTTGTAATTAAGTGGGAGTTGCTGTTTGTATTTCTTGATTTTTAATAGAGTTTTTAATTTGTATGTTACTCTTATTCTTATTGTAAATAACGAAGAATAATTTTGGAATGCAGCAATACAGTATATGAGTTTTCTGAAATAAACATTGTTAAAAAATTAAAGCTCAGAATTAAACTTTTTTTTAAAGGTTCATTTAATTGTTCAGTTAAGGGAAGCTAATTCTAGAATTCTGGTGATGCTGAGTTTTACAAAGTTACTGCCAAGTGCACAAAATGTGCATTGTAGAAGCAACCTTATGCACTTGGAGAAAGCCTCAATTGAACACCTAGAGCAGAGGTATCAAACTGCCGGCCTGCGGGCTAGACGCATCACATGAAAGCCGCGCCCACCCCATTGCCAGCAATGGCAAAACTGTCCCAATATGTTGCGCGACGTCACGTGACATTGCGAGTTTGACAAGTCTGAGCTAGAGAAATGGATTCTTGGTATTATCTATGAGCCGTACTAATTGAACTAATTATTTGCTAGTTTTGGCTATTTGTTCAGGAAGAGGTCATGACAAGGATGTTTAAGAATTGTTCCCATCTGTGCTATGAATCTGGTGAAGTATTATCTTTGACTCTTGCCCCAGACAGAAGTGGCACAAAATTTGGATGTGTCAAGGGGCCTTTGAATAGATTTATCTTGTGTACCAATTGTGGTTGTTCCTGGCCTGGGAGGCCTTGTTCATAGTCACTCATGCCCTGGTCACTTCCTGGTTGGATTACTGCAATATGCTCTACATGAGGCTGCTCTTGAAAACTATCCAGAAATTATAATTGGTCCAGAATGAGTGGCACAGTTGTGGGCTCCCCATGATTTGCCATGTGCATTGGCTTCCAGTTCTTTTACAGGTGCAATATAAGGTGCTGGTTATCATCTTTAAAATCTTACATGGCCTAGGACCAGGTTATTGGCCAGAATGACTTTTCATAAAGGTACCTACATATTTTACTAGGTCCAACACAGTGGGCATGCTCCAGGCCCTTTTTCTTAAATGTTGCCATCTAACAAGCCAAGCCAACACACCTTCTAAGTAACATTCTTCCACAAGATTTGAGAGACTACTACTTGTCTGGTACTTCCAAAAACTCCTGAAGTACTGGATTTTCCCAGAAGAATTAGGATAATGTGTCCTTGTTGGATATGAGGGATATGTGTTTTGGAAAACACAATAAAATGTTTATGTTGCTTTTAGATGTGTTACTGTTTTATTACTATTGTAAGCTGCCCAGAGTTATGATACATAAAATGGGTACTACACAAATCTTTTAAATAAATAAAATTTTATCTTAACTGTCTTGTGCATTTTCAGATCTAGGCCACCTCAACTTCTGTGTTTCTATTTGTCTTTCAGTTAGACAGAGAGCAACCTGTTCTTTTTTCACCTGCCAAAAAGTTGTTCCCACTAGTGAGTTTCAGATGCTTATGTGGAAATCTAATGCATTCTATATGATCTCTCTGGCCAGATAAGCTTGTGTATAAAGTATTCTGCTAGCAGTGTTACAAAGCCATTACCAAGGCTCATTGTCCATCAAAGACTAACTTCATTCAGGACGGGGTAAGTTATTTTGAAAAGTGCAGATCTTTCAAAGACACATCCAGTTCAAGTGAAATATCCTGACATCTTTTGGGAGACAAATATTGCAAGCCTAGTATCTAACTTTCAGACTTGGCTTGCTGTAAATTTTCTCATTTAGATGATGGAACAAGGAGCAATTAACAATGATGGAACAATAATTATATATAGTGGAAATAGCAATAGCACTTAGACTTATATACCGCAAGAACGCTATATTATGGAGTGGAGAAAATGGATTGAGTATATCCAGAACAAATATGGGATTAAGAAGTTTCATGTAGCATTTGAATAAGTCTTCCTTTTTTTTTCTGTTTTTTTATATATATATATTCTATATTAATAGTGTTTGTAGTTATCCTATATGAGCTAGAGAGCGATAGATTTTAGAGTTTACGGTTATTAGCATGTGGTTGTTTATGATTTTTTTGTTTTGTTTTTTATACCTTGTACTTAGCTCTGGGAAGTCGGGGTGGGGGGTGGGGAGGGGGGAGGGGTAAGGAGGGAGGGATAGGGGAGGGGTAGGGGGGACTGTTAAAGATAAAATGTATGATAAAACTTTTCAATAAAAAAAAAGACTTATATACCGCTTCACAGTGCTTTACAGCTCTAAGCGGTTTACAGAGTCAGCATATTGCCCCTCCTAACAATCTGCACCCTCATTTTACCAACCTCTGAAGGATGGAAGGCTGAGTAACCTTGAGCTGGTGAGGATTGAACTCCTGGCAGTCGGCATATAGTGGGCACTTTGGAGGAGAGTCAGTTCAGTACAATGGTTAAGGCACCAGGCTAGAAACCAGGAGATTGTGAGTTCTAATCCTACTTTAGCCCGGAAAATCAGCTTGGTAACTTTGGGCCAGTCATTATCAGTCCAACTCACCTCACAGGGTTGCTGTTGTGTGAGGAAAATAGGAGAATAAAGGAGTATTAAATATATTAGCTGTTACTGATGAAAAAATAAAGGCAGGAAATGGATAAATAAGTTACCATGCAGCAATTCTTGATGTTTAAGGAAACTTAAGAAAAGGGTAACCAAACACATAATTTTTTAAAAAAGACTTTCTTATCAACAGAATAACAAGAGGTAAGAGTCCTGGCAAAGACTAGCTGTGAAGAGAGAGGGGTGATATGCGACAAGCATCTATTAAGTCTGCTCAAATGGATTCTTTCCTTACCTTTTAACACACCAACAGGCTATTAGGACCAGCTATTCACAGAAAAGATTTTAGAAATATTTATTTGGCTTTGCATAATATTTATTGCAGATTTATTTACAAACTATATTACTGGCAAGCTGCTTTAGAAAGATTGCTATCCTGAAAGTCAGGATATAACAAATGTTAAGAAATAATTAATCTAGCAGACAGAAACTTGATTCTGTCTGAAAATAACATTAAATTTAATAAACATATGCTATATTAAAAAATAAAATAAACCAAATCTGCAATTACAGAATGGGGAATACTTGGTTTGGTTAAAAAAATGAAAGATAGCTCAAAGGAAGAACAAGAGAAATATAAATCATGGCTGCAAAAAAAAATGAAATACAGGATTGGCTCACATCAATAAAATTAAACTACCCAAAGTAAGGGACGTAAATATTTCCATTCTGTTCTGCTCTAGTCAGATCCTATATTAAGTACTATCTAGTTTTAGCACCACCTGTTAAAAGGGATTCAGACAAATTCAAACAGATGCAAATAAACAGAATGACAGAATACTAGAAACCAAATCTTATAACAAAAAAAAAATCAGAGTAGTTTTTTTAAAAATATAACAGGGAATGTCTATGATAATATTCTTCTACTACCTGAGGAAAGATCACATTGAGGAAGACTTACCTGCCCTATTATTCCAGAGAGCAAAACACAAAGCAATAGTTTTGAATTACAAGAAAACAAATTCCACTTGAATATTAGGCAACACTTCATAATGGTAATGGTACAGAACCAATTCCTTACAGAAATGCAGACTTCCCTTGCCTGGGGAGAAGAGGCCAAATCAGAGATGCTTTAATAGAACTAGTGTCAAGGTTCTGAATGACGAACCCAACCAAGCAAACACCTTCGAGACATTCCCAATCTCTTAATGTAAAACCTTTATTGAATACATCACTTTGGCACTAATGAAAGCAAAGCCAGCTCTGGCAAGACCCCTCCCAAACCCATATAGTAAAAGTTTTGAATTCTCCCTCCTTCCTCTGGGTCAGATCATATTGCCCAATCAAGTAGAAAAATATTGTTAAAAGAAAGCATTATCTAGGTCTGGCCAGACACCTGATGTAATGTCCTTGTGTCTCACAGTCTGGCTTCTTAATATCTGAAGTCTGCATTCCAAACCTCTCCTCTCCCCCCAAGTTCATTGTCAAGTTGAGAAGCAATATTTGTTGCGCCAGCACTGCTTCGAAACTTGACCACTAGTTTGGTCTAGTGCAGGGGTAGGTAACCTTGGCTCTTTTATGACTCGTGGACTTCAACTCCCAGAATTCCTGAGCCACAAGTCATAAAAGAGCCAAGGCTGCCTACCCCTGGTCTAGTGTTTAAGGTCTGAGGCTAGATACCAAGAGACTGTGAGTTCTAATCTCATTTTAAGCATGAAAGCTGGCTGGATGACTTTGGGCCAGTCACTTCCTCTCAGCCCAATCCACAATACAGGTTGTTGTGCAAGGAAAAAGGAAGAGGCAGGAGTATTTATTTATAAATTCCTGCACAGAACTAAGTTTGAGCCCAGTCCATTTCTATGATTCTGTAATTCCTAAGTGACTACAGAGCAAAAAATACTTAAAATGTTTATTTGAAGGAAAACCGAACCAGAAATATTTTTGAAAATTTATATATTTGGGACTGTGCTTTCAGTAACCTAAACATTCTGGTTAAGTTCACTTGTGATTCAAGTTATCTTCGCTGAGTTTTAATTTATGCTTATTTAATAAACAAACATACGTATATAGCAAGTTGGCAAAGTCTCAGTCAAGCCTCAAGAGAGAGACAGCCATTTTCCTAGCTGATCCTGGGATTAGGGAATGTGTCAAAAATTCAAAAAATTGGATTGAATTACTTACAGGGTAGAAGTGGTCCTTATGTGCACAGAATTCCATACCACAAAGCAGCAAATGTAAGACATTCAGTTTAAAATATCTGATGGCTACAGGGATCACAAGCATTACTGCTTTTGTAGTTTGCAAATCTCGTACGCTCACTGGCAGCTTCTTGTGCTCTTGAAAAGAGGTCACTTATTTGGTTACTTCAGAAAGCAGATGAATGCAAATGATTCTGAAAACATTTAAACTGCTTGGTTTGCTCAATGAATTTATCACTGATTTGACAATTATAAGAAATCCATAGAACAAAATAATTCTACTGTTCTTTGGCATTCATGAAGGCCAACTTCATGGCATGGAGCTATGGGCAAGGGCTGGAAGCTAAAGCTGAGTTTTGCAAGGGATGTCATATTTGCATCCATTCTTTTGCATAAGGTTTGCCCTATGTAGAATCCAACGGATATTGCTGACAGATAGTGCTAACACACTGGAGGAAAAGTAATGTGAAGGTGTATAAAAGCAAAACAGTAATTTCCATCACTATTAGAAACAAAGTTAAAACAAACAAACTTTGCCTTAGCAGTTAATAGGTATGCCTCCTGATAGAAATCAGAAAGACGCTGCATGCATTAGGCACATGTAACATTAACCATGGGAAAGTGTCTTACAGAAGGTACTGCTGATTGCCGTCAGGTACTATCTAAAAAAGTCCCTAATTTATAGCCACCTTTGCAGACTTTGCACCTCTAAAAGACTCACTCCACCTGTCAAGCTGCGAAGAATACCTACGCTGTAGCATCCATTACTGCTTGTTAGCTTGCCTGCAGATTGGGGGGGGGGGGGACAGGAGGGAAGAATGGAATGCAGGCTTCAGACATCAGACTGCCATGCCGTGAGAACCAAGGTCGCTCAAGAGCTGTTTACCGAGAACTAAAACCCTCTCTCATAATAATTGTCTACTTCATTGGACAATGTGACCTGCACTATTTGGGGGAAGGGAGATTCTATACTTTTAATATATTGATTTTGGCACCAATTAACCAGAGCTGGTTTTCCTTTCATCTGTGCCAAAATTATGTGCTCAATAAAGTTTGGCATTAGAGATTGCATCGTCTCAGCTATGCTTACTTCATTGGGTTTCTGAGTCGGAACCTTGGCACCACCTTTGCAAGTGGTCAGCTGTTACTTTTTTTAAAATACAAGTGTATGGTAACCAATCAAGATCAAAGTAATCACATGTGGGAGGCAAGAAAACCAATCTTTTAAGCTATCTAAATAATAGAATGTTAATAAATTTTAACCATATCATATAAACATCACTGTAATGAAACAACACAATGTATCAAGATTTATAACATTAAAAAAGAAAAAAGACAACAAATCCCTCCACTTTATTTGCCTAACCATGATTTCTGCTTAAAACAATCTTGAAGCACTTAAGATAATCTGATATCCCACCTCATTATCTATTCAGACCAATAGCTGTTTAACCATGACACAAACATGCTAGATTCATACAACATGCAAAACCATGATTATACTAAATAAAGCAAGGATAAATGATTCTACAAATTATTATCTTTGTTTAAACTCTAGTCTTTGTACAGATGATATGCTAAACTCAACTCCAATATACATGGCTGCGTCATACAAATTTGGTATAAATAAATGCTGCAGAAAAAAAGAGAAAATAAGAAAATTGAATGTAAATAAGATAACTGACAAACAAGAACCATTACTTACATTCGTCCTATGCCTTCATACATTCTCGTTTCTTCAGCTAAAGTCATGATCTCTGTGTCTGTAAGATGTGCATGCTTTTTTGTTCTATTCAGCTGATCTATTTGTATATCTGCCAGTTTCACCTTTTGTTGGGTTTCAATGACCTTAGCTTGAAGTTCAGAAAATGCCTGACATAGAGAACAATACAAATGTAGGTAATTTTTTTTTAAAAAAAAATCTGTTAACAGTCTTCACTCTTCACAAAAACCTCTGAGATTTTTATTTAGGTTGTCCTTGACTTACAACCACAATTGAGCCCAACATTTCTGTTGTGAGTTTTCTTCCCTTTTAACAACCTTGCTTACCACAGTTGTTAAGTGAATCATTGCAGTTAAGTTAGTAACACGGTTGTTAAGTGAATCTGGCTTCCCCGTTTACTTTGCTTGTCAGAATATATCGCAAAAGGTGGTCACATGACCTCGGGACACTGCAACTGTCATAAATATGAGTCACTTGCCAAAGTCTGAATTTTGATCACATGACCAAAGGGATGCTGCAATGGTTGGGTGTGAAAAATGGTCATAAGTCACTTTTTTCAGTGCCATTGTAACTTTGAACAGTCACTAATTGAACTGTTGTAAGTCGAGGACCACCTGTAATGCACATTTTAATTTTTTTAGCAGATATCTAACTAACCATTTATTAAGAGAGAAAAGCCAGGACAACTTCAGAAAGTCTAATGAGTAGTGGCTGACACCATGGTTAAAATGGCAATAGAACAGAACTCCTATTTCCCCCTACTGCAATCTCTTACCAACAGGATGTACTGTATATTTAAACATCAGACAAATTAAAGATATAAAATATGTACCAAACATCAAAAATATTAAAGAAAATATTAAAGGGGGGAAGGAAGTAGGAAGGTTGGAGGGAAAGAGGAGGATAAGTGGGGAGAAATGGGAGGGGAGTGGTGAAGGAGAGAGGAAGAAGAGGGAAGTAGGAAAGAAAGAGAAGGAAGAAAGAAGGTAGAGAAGAGGGAAGAGAGAGGAGGAGTGTAGATACAGTGAAAGGAGAAATGGACAAGCAACAACAAAATTTACATGTATGTATGTATTGCAGTATATTTGTTGATATGTATGGGGGAGAGTTGGGGAAAAAAAACTTTAAAAAAATATTAAAGAAAAAAAGAAATAACACTGGGTGAAAACCAGTATGCATGCAAGACACAAATCTGTTCCAAACATCAAACAAGTAATTTGGTATAGCATTTTTTTAATCAAATTAAATAATTCAGAAAATGTTGAGAAAAAATGAGAATTGTCCACAGGGGGCCTGCATCACAGCTCTGAGGACACAGTTTACTGGTAAAAATATTTACCATGCATTATATAATTGTAAAAACAATTCTGCAAGGTAAGTGTACATTTGCTCTACATTCTACAAATTCCTTAATTCATTCATATCAAGCAAAAACCATATTATTTCTTAGTGCAATGTATGAACAGCTTTATAGTCTCCAGCTATATGTAGACTCAGTAAGCTTTATCATTCTGTGGAGATTATTTCCTTATGATAGCTTAATTTATTTTTTCCACATAAAAAAGCAGATCCTGAAGTTTCAAATTGAGTGATATATTAAAATTTAAAGTGTAAAGAGATATGAAAAGTTTTGTAAGTCAAATAAAGTTAACTAATGTGCTTATCTTCCATGCAGCCTAAATGACAGATGAAATCAAAAGTATAATCACCTTTTTTCCTGTAGAAAGGTGATAAAATATTATAAATTATTACAATTAGGAAAAAACAGCAGGGAAAGAAAAACAGAAAAGAGTGACAGATCCAGGATGAAAGAGTCATTAGGTCACCAGTAACATCAATGTGTTCTGATTTGATATTGAAACTGTTAGAATTATACTTTGGGACAAGTTAGCTTAGTTTGACTCCATATACTACAGATTTTAAACTTTATTAATTTTATTTTTGATGCAATCTCTGTAGGATTAAATATATGAATGTCAAAACATATCTCAACACCTCCCCAAAATGTTTACAGCTATAGGTTTGCTATACAGATACAAATCAAAAAGTAACCTAATTTAAATTTGACTGTCACCTGACTAGCTTTGAAACAGAATTGAATCATTAAAAATGCTTTCCTCCTTTTATTTTCAGAATTAGATACACATCGAAATTTATAGCCAAAAGATGTAAATAATTTCCGTCCAAAATATTCTTCTTAAAACATTCTCATAAAAGCAGCAGGCAACGACACTAGTTTAAATACAAAATGAATCACATGAGAAACAAATTGTTGCCATAATTCGGTTCACAGATAAAATGTTTCCAAATATATATTGCTGGGGGAGGGGAAACAGATATGAAAAATTCGTGGAGACCATTCGTGAAGATCTGGGAAGCGGAGAGGGATCACATAAGCCCACCAAGCAGAATTTGCTGATATTCTCGGAAATCATCACGCATCGCACTCGACTTCCAAATCCCCCTTACTTTCAGGCAACTCCCGACCCATTTTCATTTTCTTTACCTTTTTCAACTCAAGATCCACCGGCGCCGCCATTTTAACTACTCCAAAAACAGCTACGCATGCGCATTAAGCAACAGCTTTAACGGACAGCATAACGGTCCTTTGTTCCTGCTGAGTCGAGTCATGCGTACTATGGTGACGGCTAGGTCAGAAAGTTGCAGTTCGGTTGTCTCCTGTTTACCAGCAAATTTATCTTATATCGTTCAGTTGGCAATTTTAATGTTTTCAATAAAAATACAAAAGTTTTTTTGTTTTCTGTCAAAACAACAGCTCCTTCATGGTTCCCATATACAAAAACGTATATTCAGTTAGTCGCCCCCCAATATTGGTATAACATCGCGAAGCGTGTCTCTTTGCAGCTACTAAGTTATCTGGGCAATAAATGAATGCAGTCTTGGAAGACTGCAAAAGAAAAGTAACCTAATTTTAAAATATGCTTTTGTCCTAATTTTCCCTGTGTATTTGTAGCCTTCTCTTAATGCGGAGATAAATATATTGAACTTATTTTCCAGTGCAGTTTTGTTAATATATTTTGTCATGTTTATGAGCCATATCTCGTCATTTTTATCTCTTTTGACATGACTTTTATTAAAAAAACAAGCTGAATATTGTAATAAATTCAGGGATTTACAAAATACTTTGTGCATGAAATGGATGGTTAGATTGTCCATGCTTTAACCAAAAGATATTTTGGATGCTTTGCTCAAGGATTCAAATCAAAATAGGGTTTCTTTGTTTTGTATACTGGAGGTTTTTAAGAAGAGAGTGGACAACCATTTGTCTGAAATTGTATAGGGTTTCCTGCCTGAGCAGGGGTTGGACTAGAAGACCTCCAAGGTCCCTTCCAACTACTACTTCTTCTTCTTCTTCTTCTTCTTCTTCTTCTTCTTCTTCTTCTTCTTATTATTATTATTATTATTATTATTATTATTATTATTATTATTATTATTATTAATTATTATTATTATTATTATTATTATTATTATTATTATTATTTTATTATTATTGATCATCGCACAGTCAGCCAGATGTTCAGACTGGATTTGGCATTTTTGTCTACCTGTCGAGTCCTTATCAAGGACCTGGGATAGGCAGATGTGGATGTTTGATGGTATTTCAGATATTGTTGCAGGATAGAAGCAGTTCCCAGTGAGGCTGGCTTTTTGCAATTGACTAATGGCGAATTTGTTAATGCCAATGGTGTTCAAGTGGTGCTCCAGTTGTTTTGGGATTGCACCCAAGGCACCTATTACTATTGGTACTACCCTTGCTTGCCTTTGCCACAGTCTTTCTATTTCTATTTGTAGGTCTTTGTATTTTGTTATCTTCTCCAGTTCTTTCTCGTCTATTCTGCTATCTCCAGGCACTGCCACGTCCACTGTCCAGACTTTTTTGTCTTTCTTATCGACAATTGTTAAGTCCGGGGTGTTATGTTACAGGTGCTTGTCTGTTTGAATTCTGAAGTCCCAGAGCAGTTTAACTTTACCATTTTCTATGACTTTCTCTATTTTATGATCCCACCAGTTCTTGCTTACAGGCAAATGATATTTCTTGCAGATCTTCCAATGCACCATTGTTGCTACTTTGTCATGCTGCTGCTTGTAGTCAGTCTGTGTGATCTTCTTGCAGCAGCTTACCAGGTGGTCCACCATTTCTTTAGCTTCTTTGCATAGGCGGCACTTACTGTCTGTTGCTGTCTTCTCAATTTTGACTTTGTATGCATTTGTCCTTAAGGCTTGGTCTTGTGCAGCCAGAATTAGTCCCTCGGTCTTTTTCTTCAACTTTCCTGCTCTTAGCCATTGCCAGGTCTTGTTATTATCTGCTTTCCCAGCTATTTTTTTTAATGTACTGGCCATGTAGTGCTTTCTCTTCCCATGCCTCTATTCTGTTCTTCATTTGGTCTTTCTTGTAGGCCAGTTTGGTCCCTCCAGTACTCAGTAAGCCTTCCTGATATACTAATTTCAGTGCATCTTCATCATTGTCCTTCAGATATTTTTCCAAAGCCATTTTTTCTTCTTCAGCCATCTGATGTACTTGCAACATTCCACATCCACCTATTTGCCTTGGTAGATAGAGGCTGTCAATGTCACTGTGTGGATGAAGGACGTGATTCATTGTCATTATTTTTCTGGTCTTTCTATCCATTGCTTTTAGTTCTGCTTGAGTCCAGTCCACTATTCCAGCTGTGTATCTAATGACTGGAATTGCCCAGGTGTTGATTGCCTTCATGGTATTTCCTCCATTGAGTTTGGACTTTAAGATCTTCTTCACTCTCTTGATGTATTCACCTCTAATCTTTTTCTTGACTTCAGTGTGCTTGATGTTGTCAGCTTGAAGGATACCCAAGTATTTGTAGTAATCTTCCTCATCCAGACTCTTAATGTTATTTTTGTGAGGCATCTTGATTCCTTCAGTTTTCACTATTTTTCCTTGTTTGAGAGTAAGTGTGGCACATTTGTCCAAGCCAAACTCCATTGCAATATCTTGGCTATATAAACGGACAATGTTCAGCAGCTATTCTATTTCAGAAGATGTTTTTCCGTACAGCTTCAGATCATCCACGTAAAGGAGGTGGGATAGTCTGGCAGATGTTTGATAGCCATGTCCCGAGTTATTCAGTATTGTTGACAGAGGAAACAGTAGTAGTGGTGATAATGAATCTCCTTGAAATATTCCTCTCTTGATATTAACCTCTCCCAGTCTTTCACCATTGGCCTGCAACTGTGTCTTCCATTGTCCCATCGATCTTTGCACAAATTTTCTGATGTTTCTACTGACTCCTGTTATTTCTAGGCACTTGATTATCCAGTCATGTGGTAGAGAATCAAATGCCTTTTTGTAGTCAATCCATGCCACATTCAGGTTGTTCTTCCTTTTCTTGCAGTTTTCCAAGATCATTTTGTCTATTAGGAGTTGATCTTTTGTTCCTCTGCTATTGAGGCGGTTTCCTTTCTGCTCGGGTGGAAAGAGATTATTTTCAACTAGATGCTGTTGTACTGCAACAATTACCACACCAGTTAGCAATTTGAAAGTTGTTGGTAAGCAGGTAATTGGCCTGTAGTTGCCTGGTGTTGCCCCTTTTGCTGGATTTTTCAGTATTAGGTAGGTTTTCCCAGTTGTTAGCCATTTTTCAATTTCTCCTCCTTGTAGTATATTGTTGAACTGCTTGGCAATGAGTGGGTATATAACAGTTAGATGTTTCAACCCAAACCCATGCAGTTCATCTTCACCTGGTGCTGACCAATTTTTGATCTTCCTTGCTCTTTTTTCTACCATTTTTGTTGTTATTACTAGTTCTTTCATTTCAACTTCTGTTTTATTTGCATCCACCTCTTTTAACCAAGCTGCATCCTTGTTGTGTTTCTTTGGGTTATCCCATATCTGCTTCCAGAACTGCACTGTTTCTTCTTTGTCAGGTACTAACTGATTCATTGCAGTTTCTCCATTGATGGATTGGTAGAAACATTTCTGATTGGATTGAAATTGGAGATTCTGCCTATAATTTGCAATTCAAGCTTCGTATCTACTGATTTTCCTGGCTATAGCTGTTATTTGCTGCTTTATTATTTCCAGTGCTTCCTTGATCTTCCTTGTTTCTAAGTGGTATTTCTTGATTAGGTATTCTTTGGTCTTCTTGTTCTTCAGCTTCTTTTCTTTCATCTGTTCTAGCTTGCCTTCATGTGATCTTAACTTGCTGATCTTATTTTCTAGTCTAACCTTCCATTTTTGTGGAGCACTGTTCGTTTGTTTTTCTTCTTTGTTGATTTTGCATCCCAAGTATTCAGTTATAACTGCAGCTGTGCTGTACATTAGTTGGTTTGTTTCTTGCAGTGAATTGGTGCTTATACTTGATATTGCAGTATTTGCATCTTTTAATGCTAGTGCTAGCTGTTTCTTTGGAACAAGCTTCAATGCAGGCAGCCTTATTCTGTTGTTCTTGTGCTCTTCTAGATGCTCAGTTATTCTTTGGTTCAATTCTTTTATTTCTTTAGTTAGGGGGCTTTGTTCTTCCTGAGGAAGAGGTACCTGGTTTCCAAATGAGTTGTATATGAGTTGCTCTCTACATGGGGCTGCCCTTGAGATCCACTCGGAAGCTTCAACTGGTGCAAAGTGCAGCGGCACGGACACTCTTGGGAGCCTCCCGATACTCCCATATCACACCTCTCCTCCGTGCGCTGCACTGGCTTCCAGTTGCCTTCCGTGTGAAGTTCAAGGTGCTAACAATGACATACAAAGCCCTACATGGCATGGGTCCGGACTACCTACGGGAGCACCTTCTGCCAATGTCAGCACCCCACCGTCCTGTGCGCTCCCACAGAGAGGGCCTCCTCAGGGTGCCACCGCTCAAGGAATGTCGGCTGGTGGCCCCCAGGGGGAGGGCATTCTCAGTGGGTGCGCCAGCCCTCTGGAACAGCTTACCAACCGAAATCCGGATGGCCCCCGACCTCCGCACGTTCCGGCGCGACTTAAAAACTTACCTGTTCCAGCAGTCCGGCCTGGCCTGATAGCTCGAATTAGGGTCCCAGTTTGTTTTTTACTATTGTTTTTTTCACTATTGTTCATTCTGTATACCTTCCTTATTCTGTACACCGCCCCGAGTCCCTCGGGAGAAGGGCGGTTTATAAAAACAAACAAACAAATAAATAAATAAATAAAATCTCTGCTGGATTCCTTCACTGCCAACTACTCCTGGCTTTTCTCTACATTCTGAATTACTTCTGGCATTTTGATTTCTTTGCCTTGGGTAAACCTTTGTAGTTTGTCCAATTCTGTTTCTTTATTTCATATTATAAATCGGCGTTGATCTGCTAGTCTCTGCTCTGTTATTTCTGATTCTGGATTTTGTTCTTTCCAGAATTGGTGCATTCATTTTAGATATCCTCTTCTTGTTAGACTTGATCCGTAATAACAGATCATTATTTCTTTGTTTTCAGTCTCTGTGTATTTGTGACAGGTAAACACCTTTTCTTCCAGTAGTTCTGCAACTGCTGGCCTTGGTTGCTCAGCCAGCAGTGCTGAGTCCTGTAACCCATTTTTTACCAGATATCCAGGAACTCCAACATCTAGCACAGACCTTGTTAACCCAGGCAACATCCGAACCGGTATGGCATTCTGAAATTTACGTCTCACCATATTTTTTATGGGAGAGACACTCTTTGTCTGATTCCTCTGATGAGACCCCACAACCATGTCAAGGTAGTGCCTCACTGGGGGATTATTATTATTATTGTTATTGTTATTGTTGTTATTGTTATTATTATATTCATTAAACATGAACCTTAGTCAACTGAACACTCAAATTGACTGGCACTAATGGTTGACACGGGTTGCTGCTAGCATCCTAGGTATCAACCAGGTATCTCCTTAAAATGTAAGACATTCTGAGTGGCGCAGTTTTTTGTAGCTTTGCTGGAGTTATTGCAGGAAGCTACAATTTCTTGATGTATTTTGCAAAGTTTTTGGACATAGTTCCCAGTGCCCCAATGACAATGGGTATCATTGTTACATGTTTCATCCATAATCGCGCAGTTTCAATGGCCAGGTCATGGTATTTTGTAATTTTTTTCAGTTCTTTTTCTTCAACTCTGGCATCTCCTCATACAGCAATATCAATCAACTGTATGCTTCAGTTCTCTACAGTTGCAATATCTGGTGTGTTGTGTTCCAAATGGCGATCTGTCTGTATTCGGAAGTCCCACAAGATCTTCACCCTCTCATTCTCAACAACATTTTCCACCCTATTTTCCCACGACTTTTCAGACACAGGCAAGTCATATTTTTACACAATACCCAGTGGATTAGTTTAGCAATTCGGTCATGTCTAGCTTTGTAATCAGTTTGCGCGATTTTGCTGCACTCACATTAAATGTGAAACAGTTTCAACTTTGTCGTTGCAAAGTCAGCAATTTGGATTGTCAGTAGATTTTTGTACCTTTGCTTTCATAGCATTAGTTTGTAGTGCTTGTTCTTGAGCAGCCAGTATTAAGCCTTCTGTTTCTTTCTTGATGTTTCCCATCTTAAGCCATGCCTATGTCAAGTTGTTATCACATTTTCCTTCAATGTTTTTCAAATGCTGTCCATGCAAAGCTTTGGTTTTCCATCTATTTAATCTGTCATCCAGCCGTTTTTCCTTATATTCTGCCTTTGATTCTGTTATTTTTATAATGCTCTGTTTTCACAGCCTGCAGCATTTTTTCTGTACTTTGATTCACATAGTCATTCAAACTTTGTTTTTCTTCTTCTACAGTTTGGTGGATTTGTAGTAGCCCTCTGCCCCCTATTCTTTTTTTTTATTGAAAAGTTTTATCATACATTTTATCTTTAACAGTCCCCCCTACCCCTCCCCTATCCCTCCCTCCTTACCCCTCCCCCCCTCCCCACCCCACCCCCGACTTCCCAGAGCTAAGTACAAGGTATAAAAAACAAAAAAAAAATCATAAACAACCACATGCTAATAACCGTAAACTCTAAAATCTATCGCTCTCTAGCTCATATAGGATAACTACAAACACTATTAATATAGAATATATATATAAAAAAAACAGAAAAAAAAGAAAGGAAGACTTATTCAAATGCTACATGAAACTTCTTAGTCCCATATTTGTTCTGGATATACTCAATCCATTTTCTCCACTCCATAATATAGCGTTCTTGCGAATGATCTTTCAAATAAGCCGATATCTTTGCCATCTCTGCCAGGTCAGAAACCTTTAAAGTCCATTCTTCTATAGTCGGCAGTTCCTCCTTCTTCCAATACTGACCTATTAAGAGTCTTGCTGCCGTAATTAAATTCAACATCAACTTAGTGTCCACAACTGTAGCATCTGTAATTATTCCCAACAAAAAAAGTTGCGGACAAAACTTTATCCTTTGCTTAAAAATCTTCTGCATATTCCACCAGATTTTTATCCAAAAAGCCTTAACCTTTTTACAAGTCCACCATATGTGAAAATATGTTGCGTCTTCGTCACCGCACCTCCAACATTTAGGCTGATAATTCGGATACATACTTGCAAGTTTTTTAGGATCTAAATGCCATCTATAAAACATTTTATAAAAATTCTCTCTTAGATTTTGAGCTTGTGTGAATTTTACGTTCCTCACCCAAATCCTTTCCCACGTGTCCATTGTAATAACTTCTTGAATATTTTGGGCCCATTTAATCATACAATCTTTAACAAGCTCTGTTTCTGAGTCAATTTCTATCAATGCAAGATATATCCGTTTGATATGTGCTGGACCCTGATTTCTAATTTGCTTTATCAGATTTTCATCAGTCATTGTAAAACCAATTTTCTGATCTTCTTTCCACCTGGCCCGTAACTGAATATATTGAAACCAAGTTTGAACAATCTTCTCATCTCGCAAGAGGCTATATGATTTCAGACACCAGACATTTCTTTCCAAACTTAAAATCTCCTTATACGTAGTCACATCATGTTTGAAACCAGCATGTATATTTTCTATTGCGTGTTTTGGAATTGCCCACAATGGTATCTTGCAATCTAGCTTATGTCTATACTTCTTCCAAACTCTCAACAATGCCTGTCTTAAAATATGCACTCTAAACACATTGTCTACCTTCTTGTCATACAACAAATATGCATGCCAGCCAAACAACAAGTCGTGGCCCTCAAGATTTAATAATCTCTCTTGTGTCAAATTAATCCAATCACTTATTCCTACTAACGCAGCAGCTTCATAATATAGTTTAAGATTGGGCATTTTAAGACCACCTCTCTCACGAGTATCCTGCATAATCTTAAGTTTAACTTGTGGCCTTTTCCCTGCCCAGACAAATTTATTGATACCTCGCTGCCATTCCTCCAAATTAGAATCTTTCTTAAGAATCGGTATCATTTGAAATAAAAATAAAAATTTAGGCAGGACGTTCATTTTCACTGCTGCGATCCGTCCCAACAAAGACAATTGCAATTTTTCCCAACTCTCCATTTCTTTTTGAATTTTCCCCCATAGTTTTTCATAATTATTTTTATATAACTTTGTATTAGAGGGCGACAAAAACACCCCCAGATATTTAACCCTTTTAACAATCTCAAATCCAGTTGATCCTTCTAAGAGAGCCTTTTGCGAAACTGTCATATTTTTGGCCAGAATTTTGGTTTTCTGTATATTAACTTTAAATCCAGAAACCTTCCCATATTGTGTTATTATCTCCATCAGGTCCACAACAGAGTTCTCTGACTGGGTCACTGTAACAACCAGATCATCTGCGAATGCTCTCAGTCTATAATCCTGATCTCTAATTTGTATCCCCTTAATTTTTTCCGAATTCCGTATTTTAACCAATAATATCTCTAATGTTAACACAAATAACAAGGGCGATAACGGACACCCTTGCCTTGTGCCCTTCTCAATATTACATGTTTCTGTCAGGCTATTATTAACTATAATTCGGGCAGTTTGTTTTTGATATAATGCCCTAATCGGTTGTAAAAAATTTTCCCCAAAATCCATTTTATCTAAAACTTTCATCAAAAATTGCCAATTCAGTTGATCAAAAGCTTTTTCAGCATCTAAAAAGATTAGCGCCGCAGGGATCTGGTTGTTCCTTTCCAAAAACTCTAACACATCAACTATATGCCTCACATTGTTTTTCATTTGCCTACCACTAATAAACCCCATTTGGTCCCCATGAATCACCTGTTGCAGAACCCTCATCAGTCTATTAGCCAACACCTTAGCAAATATCTTGTAATCTGTATTTAAAAGCGATATCGGTCTATAATTTTTAACTTGAGTAGCATCTTGGTCTTCCTTCGGAATCAAGGAAATAAAAGCTGTTCTCCAAGACGGTGGCACCTTTCCCCCCCTCTGGATTGTCTGGAACAGTTCCTTTAACGGTTTTATCATCTCTAATTGTAAATTTTTGTAATAAGCCGCAGTCAAACCATCCGTACCTGGTGCTTTATCCACCTTCAATTCCTTAATTGCTGTAAAAATTTCTTCTTCTGAAATCAATTGATTAATCCCCTCTTTTTGTACTTGCGTAAGAACCGGGATGCTAGCATTCTCCAAATATATATCAATGTCTTTTTCATTAATCTTCTCCTTAGAATATAATTTAGAATAAAAATCCACAAAAGCATCCTTAATAAGGTCCTGTTGAAACACAACCCTTCCTTTATTCTCAATTTTGTCTATATTAGAAGCCCTTTGCTTTTTCCTCAGTCTATAAGCTAACCATCTACCTGGTTTGTTAGCGTTGCAAAAGGTATTATGCTTGGCAAACCGCAAATTGGTTGCCACTTGGTCAGCCATTAATTTATCAAATTGTCCTCTTAACAGTTTAATAGCCTCCTTAGTCTTCACATCCTCTGGATTCAAAATCAAAGCCTTTTCTTTTTCCTTTATTTCATTCTCCAATTCTTTCCTCCTAGCTTCCACAGCACGTCTATGTTTATTGTTCATATATATCAACACCCCTCTCATATAGGCCTTGCTAGCATCCCACACCATGTCCATAGAGGTGCCCTTATTCATATTAATTTCAAAAAAATCCTTCATCCGCTGTTTATATTCTTCCACATTTCTCTGATTTCTAAACAAATTCTCATTTACGCGCCACGAGCGCCTATCTCTATTTTCCTTATTAATCTCTAGCCAGACTGGGCTATGATCAGAAATAGTTCTTGCACATATCTTCACCTTCTTAATCCTTGAAAAAAAGTCATTAGTCAACAAAATAAAATCGATCCTGGAAAAAGATTGATGTCTGTCAGAAAATAAAAGTATAATCCTTTTCATACGAATGTCTTTCACGCCAAATATCTCGCAGTTCCAAGTCATCCTTCATTTCAAAAAAGGATTTAGGCAGTCTAGCATGACTTGGGACGCGCTTAAAAGCTCCAGCCTTGTCCATCTGTACATCCAAAACACCATTCCAATCCCCCATAAAAATAAAAGATTTATAATCCAACTGGGTAAGCTTTGTATGAAGTAAACTAAAAAAGTCAGCTTGTTGTTGATTAGGAGCATATAATCCAACTAAAAGCGTCTTTTTACCTTCTAGCAGCAACTCTATCATAACGTATCTTCCATGCTTATCTGCTTCAATTAAGTCCGCTGTTAAAGCACTTTTAACATAAACAACCACTCCATTTTTCTTATTCATTGCAGAAGCAACAAATTGCGTGCCCAACCTTGAGTTCAATAAATACTTTTGGTCCACAACCCTAATATGCGTTTCTTGCAAACATATAACATCTATCTTGAATTGTTTTAAATATTGAAAAACTTTCTTCCTCTTCTGTGGTGAATTTAGTCCATTAACGTTCCAAGTTAAAAATTTAGTTGCCATGCATATCATCCCAAAGCTCTTGGAGCACTGCTTTAATAGGACTATCTTTTTTAGGCCGTGCTCCTCCCACTGCTTGGCTGTAAGTACGTTTTGGAAGTTCCATAGACTTCTGCTGATCTTGTTCTTTTATTTTTTTTTTTGATCGTTTTAAAGCAGCACGCGTCACCCTCTGCTCTCTAGGATCATCCAAAGAAGTTGTAGCTTGGTCTCCTCCAGCACCATTCTCCTCTGTCTGTCCATCTTCAGCCTCTTGATGTTCTCCTTCTCCAGATCCCTTTGCAGCTTCCAGAAGTGATAGTGGGGTTGCTTTTAAAACGTTATTATAAAAATCACGCGCCTGCATCACAGTGGCCAGACGGTACCTTTTACCTTCATGCATCACCATCAACCCAACTGGAATCTCCCATCTAAACCTTATATCTCATTGCTTGAGCTCTTGCACAAGAAATGTAAAATCCTTCCTTCTCCTTAAAATCTTTGGAGGAATTTCTTTTAGAACCAAAACTTCTTGATCAGCAATCACAACTTTAGTATCATAGGCAGCTTGAATGACTTCATCTCTAATTTCCCTCTTTGCAAAATAAACCACCACATCTCTAGGTAGCTTTCTCTGTCTAGCAATCCATGAATTCACACGAAACACTTTATCCATGCCTCCCTTTATTTCAGATGCTGGCTGACTCAATACTACTTCCAAAGCCTCCGAAATCAGCTGCTTTAGGTCTTCCTTAATATTCTCTTTTAAGCCTCTGATTCTAACAGCATACTGCATCTGGTAATATTGAGCAAGACTCAGTTCTCTGTCCATTTTGTCTCTTAAATCTTCATTCTCCAGTACTTTTGCTTCTAATATGGCATTCTTTTGAGTCAAATCTTCCACTTTCTCATCCAAATCTTCCACACATTCAGCCACTTTATGCACTGAAGACAAAATGTCTACCTTCATCACACTAAACTTCTCTTCCATCCTCTCTTCTATTCTCTCCTCCAAATTCTCCAATTTCTCCTCCATCTTTGCAAATTTATCACCCATTGATTCCAGAATTACCTGGGCATGTTTTTCAAGAGCATCTTGTAGATCCTTCGGTGTCAATACATCAGAAGGAAGCAACGCTTGCAATGATGACTGTTGCACCGGAGAAGTTCCAGCACTCCGAAGAGTTTTTGGGGGAGGTTTAGCCGCCATCTTTACTTTCACTTACTACGCACTTTCACTTTTAAATTTATAAAGTCCATTAAGCTAGAAAGCAGTAATAAAAGTCCTCTTCACCTTTTCCTCCTGTACCGCTCTGCCTGCTCCTTTTATTCCATGGTCTTTCCTTCTGGCAGGGGTGGTCGCAAACGCCTGGCTCCGCTCCAAAAATCACGGAGCAGAGACGCTGAACAGCTGGGAGCAACCCAGGCTACGGGGGAGTTCAATCCTTCAGCCGCCCAAGCTATAAGCTCAGGCGGCCCCGGAGAACTCAACCCCTACCTGGGGCCTCACCCCCTCCTCTTCTCCCGAGGAGGGGGCTTCAAATCCACCCGAACAGCTGATCGGCGCTGTTTCGGGTGGAAACAACACAGCTGAGCCGCGGGCAGCCCGAAAAGGCTGTCTCCGGCGCCGCGCCGCCACCGGAAGCCCTGCCCCCTATTCTTCTTGGCAGGTACAACCTGTCAATGTCACTTTGTAGATGTAGAGTGTGATGATACGCATTTTCTGACAGCTATCAGAAGAACAAATTTAATGTAAGGGACTATAAGATTCCATGCTGGAGTGGTTGTGGTCCTTGATTTTCTTGTCTCCTTTTGAGACAACCGCTATACTTTCAGATATGACTCAGTGTGACGGCTTGAATAAAAGAAGGATTAGTTCCCTGTTCGTATTCCCTTGCAAATCAATCCTCTTTTAAATGTTCAAAAGAATATTTCCTTCCTCTCAAACAAACCCCTTCCCCAAATGGGGGACCTAATTCTTCCAATTTGTTTTGGAAGAACTGGCATTAATAGCACTACTGCTTGCTTGGTAGACATGTATTCAGACAGACAGATATTAAATAATAGAGCTCTTTTTCTGTTTTAAAAAGAGGTTTTCTTTTAGGTTTCACCCCATCCCTTCCCATTCAATTTAAGACTAGCTAGCTTCTAAGTTCTTCAAAGTACATCCTGTCCCATTTTTTAAAAAAATGAATAAGCAAGTTATAGAGCAAATTAGAGAAAGAGCATTGCCAAGGCTTTGGGCTTTGGTTTTGGGAGAGGAAGCAACTTCTGGTAGGAAGCTTTAGATCACTACTGACTGTCTGATAGCTATTTTTAACTACTGCACAAGCATCTAGCGATGCTGAATAGCAAGAAGCAGAGTTCACGGAAGAGAAGTCTGGACCCAGTCTGAAGTTCAGGAGTCAAGGCTGGTTTGTCAGTCCAAACATCAGATTTCACCAAATGACACACCAAGCAGGAAATCAGACAGTTGTTTCCAATGGAGAAACAGGGATCAGGCTGCCTCTTACTTAAATCATGCTGGAGCCAGCTATCTTCAATTAAAATAGTTTCTCCCTTGCTTGGCAAAGGGCCTCATTGAGCATCTTTGTTCTACTCTCTGCTCCATTCACCGAGTCTGAGGGCTTGGCAGCCATTCCTCATTATCTTGACTGCTTCAACTGTTCTAATGGTGTCTGTGTTTGATCAAATGATTTCTGGCTTGATGTCTTCTGAGGCTAATACTCCATAGGTTCAGCTGGAGACTTATTTAGAGACTTGAGTCTGAATCCTGGGCTGTGACAGTCATAAGCCAAGAAACTCTTGCCTTGGCCAGCAGTGCAGAACTTTTTGTTCTGTACCATATGAGTGAAACTGAGAAAGTTAAAGAGGCATTTTAATGTACATTTTTAAATATAGAAAAAAGCTTTTCGTCCTAATAAACATCTGTTGTTAATAAAGTAGAAATATGACATTCACTTAGAGACACAGAAAAAGGGAAGTCCTAAAATAATCTATGGAGCAAAAAGGCCAGATATCCTGCAGTGCACACAAAGACAGAAGAAACACCAGGAAGGCACAGAGACTATTAAACTAAGAGCAAGTAAGCAAAATACAATTAAACTTAATATTAATAGACTAAGTGGAAGCGGGGATGCTATTTTTTCATGAATCTCCATTTATTTGGAGAAAACGTTCTCAGTTATTTTGTATCAGTTATAAGATGTTGATTATCATTTGTGTACTGTCATTATGCAAATGAAGTTATTCAGTTAATGATGTCATGCAAATGATATAAATTGTATGGAATCTAATCTGTTGTCTGTGAAGTCTATTGTATATATCATATGTATAGCTCCAAGGGTGAGAGGACACTCCACTTTAAGAAAGCACTTTCAACTTTTCGCTGGTCAAGCCAAATGCTTTCTGAGTACTCTTGTCTCTTCTTTATAAAGGAAATTGACACTGCCATTGATAGTCTGATAAGGCACCAGGTTTTGATGGCATTCATCCAGAATTCCTGATAAACTCTGGGAGGCGCATATAGAATTGGATTGGTAAATTCCTCTCAGACATAGTTTCTAATGGTTGCCTCCCACCAGAATTCAAAAAACGCTAAAATAATATCACTCCTGGCAAACCACAACACAGAGTTGAAAGCTACCACCCAATTGCCCTTTTGAGATCCTGCTACAAACTCCTGGAAAAATTAATTATAAATAGGATAGGTCCCAAAATAGATGAACATCTGCCTATAGAACAAGACTCGAGCTGTGTAGACCAGGTGCTAAGCCTAGCAGGCTATACTGAAGCAGGATTCCAATGAGGCGTGAAAACATGGCTGTGTTTGTAAACCTAACTGCGGCATACTGCACAGTTTGGAAGGACAGGTTGTTATACAAACTATGCCATATTATCCCCTGCAAAAATCTCTGTCGGCTAATTAACATGCTGAGTGATGGGTCCTTTCAGATAATAATGGGAAACAATATAAGTAAGGTTAGAAGGTTAAATAATGGCTTCCCACAAGGCTTTATTATGGCATCTACACTATTCAGCTTATACATATCAGATATGCCAGTGACAAGGAGACACAAATTTGGATACGCTGATGATTTCACCATAGCTGTACAAGAAAAACACATGGAGGTGGCTGACAGCCTCCTCAAATCGAGGAAGCCCATCCTGGCACTTGCATAACATCTGCCCAACAACCTTAACATCAATTCCTAATGAAAAGCCAAATGGATTGCTCAGTTATAGGAAAACATATAAACGACCACATAAAAATGGTATCAGGCTTTGAACTACCATGTCAGCAATGGACATGGACAATCCTGAATAGGATTCATACCTCACACAGCTTCTGCTGGGACTGTCTTTACAACCGGGACATAATATCTTTCCCTCAGTGTGACTGCAAGGTCTCATATCATGTAGATTGCATCATGATTGGCTGTAAGATATACTGGTCAAGTATCTGATTTTTTTAATATATACAATGATGCGCTTCATTGGTTAGACATTGGTATTTGAACATAGGTCTTTTTGACATTTATATTTTATTGGATTCTACTGATCTAATTGAATTTATTTATACTGCTACTCCATGTATAATATGCCAGACGCTAAATTTATTTATTTATTTTATTTCCATTTATATCCCACCCTTCTCCGAAGACTCAGGGCGGCTTACAAGCTTAGCAGTAGCCTTCATTCTATGTATATGCCTGCTTATTAGGGCTTTCACACACACCCCAAGCGGCATTATTACAAAGTCAGCTTATTGCCCCTCACAATCTGGGTCCTCATTTTACCTACCTCGGAAGGATGGAAGGCTGAGTCAACCTTGAGCCTGGTGGGATGCGAACCTGCACTAATTGCAGGCAGCTGGTGTTACTTAAGGAGGCATTAGCCCACTGCTCCACCAAGGCTCATGAATGTAAATGAATAAACAATAACCAGTATATTAAAGTCTAGTATATTGAGATGTCATTATATACCATACTATATTATTCATATATGTATTATATGACTATATAATAAAAATATGTATTATAAAAACTTCTAAACTATTATAAAGTGATTTACATGATGTACTAAGCCATTGGTCCCCAAACCCAGGTCTGTGGACTGGCACCAGGCCGCAGCATACCAGCAACCGGGCCGCGCAAACAAGTGAAGCCCCATCTGCTGGATGCAGGCAGCACACAAAACTTCGCCCCCTCTGGTCCGTGGAAAAATATTTCTCCACAGAACCGGTCCCTGGTGCCCAAAAGGTTGGGGGCCTCTGTACTAAGCCATAATGTGTCTAAGAATAGCAAATCATCTGAATCAGCACCATAAGGTAAATTTTGGTTTGGCCAAGTTTCCTTGGTTACTTTATGTATTTAATACATAATCACAGTGTACTGATGATTTATCATTTATCCCTAAATTCAGTTTGCTCTCCAGCTACAACTTCAAGTGAGAACCAGCTAGCTATCACAAGGGTATCTAAGACACTGACTGATCCTGAAGACAACCAATAAACACATTAGTCTAGAATTTGGTATGTCATCTGGAACAGCAGCCATACCAAATAATCTTTTGCTATGATTAGCATCATATATTGCTTAGTGTTTCATACCTTTGCAATGAATGTTCTGCAACTGGGTTCACAGAACCCAGCTACTGCCCTACGTCATAATTTGTTTGTCCATAGTTTGTTGAATACTTTCCATTTCCTTGGTTCATGTACCCTGGTGTTCCAAAGGCAACCAAAACACGTTGTAATTTAGTATGAAGTATGACCCCAGCAGCTAGCTTATTAGCATTGGCCTCCTTGCTGCAAACAGAGCTATATAAAAATTGGGAGGAAAAGTAGGATAGTCTTTAGCTGGCAGAAATTTGCCAACTTCTCCACTCACCAGTGTATAAAGAATGTAATTGATGATGCGTGTTTTGACCTATAAAACTCCTGTAAGCTATTACAGTTGGAGACATCAAGTGACAATTATTTTCTATGTGCCAGAAAAGCCATGTAGGAGGGTTTTGAATAGTGGATCCATCTATATATTCAGTTCTCTGAAAGGAATGCTTGTCAGAGCTTGACCTTTCAGGGCTTCTTCAAATATAAGCTGAACATGGAGGGGACAAATACATTGAAAGGAATTTGGCTCAGAGAATCAAGACTAAGTCTAGTTAGAAGCTGTTTGACTGTTTTTGTTTTCTTATTGAACACACATTTATAACATAGAAGGTATTTGAAAAGTCAGACGATGTGATTTCCTGATGTATTTTTTCTCCAGTTATTATCTAGATAGTAAAAGCCAGCATCTTACTTTGATATCCTCTGAAAGCTGGAACCATTAAGAGCTGCAATGAAGAGTTTCAATTTAACAATGACTAAAAGGGATTGCTGCCAACAAATGAATCACTTGCACTAATTTCCTACAATACGTAGAAGAATTTTCATTGTAATGTCCTCATCCCAGAATTATCTGTGGTTTTAAATTGTGAGATCTGCTAAGGTCTTCACAGTGGTAATAGCTTTTTAAGATTTAAGCTGAAAAAACCCCAACAACTTACAAAATACCTTCTTTGAAAGAACTGAAATGACCTTGGCTTAGTACTGGAAGAAGAGTTCTTCTTGATATTTGTATAACTATTTTAAACCACTTACTACATGATTTTATCCAAGAAATTGTTACTTCCAGTTCAGATAGAATCTTATTAACTTTTAGTAAATTATTTTAATTAGACATTCAAATATTAGCTTTCTGACTAGAATTGTGATAAAAGGATGCAAGGAGGATCCCCAAAATTCAAAGGCTCTCTCTCACTAAAGCAGAGGTCCCCAACCTTTTGGGCACCAGGGACCAGTTCCTTGGAGAGAGGTTTTTCCGCAGACCGGAGGGTATGTGGTTTTGTGTGCTGCCTGCATATTGTGAATGGGGCTTTGCTTGTGCAGCACGGTTGCTGGCATGTCACGGCACAGTACTGGTCCACGGATCAGGGGTTGGGGACCCCTGCTTTAGTGTATTTAAAAAAAACATGTCTTGCTTTAATAAATATATTAAAAGAAATGGCAACAACAATAGCTTTTTTAAGTACATGGTTTCTCCCTATTTTAGTTCTGCTACAGAAGTCAAGCCAACATTATACATACTGTATAAATGTATATTTATATGTATACATTATACATATAAATATAATATAGACATTTACAAGGACAGAATAGAAAAGAAGTGTTATGCTATGAGAGCTGTGTGTCCTCAGTGTTAAGAGGGTCCTAGTGACACAAACTTCCTGTGTGATAGGTTGTCATTTCAAAATAATTTGTAGACATACAGAAAATAATGCTAATTCCCCTAAAAGTAATTATGCTTTGCCATCGTTTAGCTGGTAAATCCAAGAAGCATGAATAATTTAAAGATTCTAACTCAATGTTTATCAAACTTGGTGACTTTGCATGGATTTCCTAGCTGTGGAATTATGGGAATTGAAATTCACATATTTTAAAATTGTTCTGGTTAAGAAACTGCTCTATTTCAATAGCTTGAATCTGAAATGGAGGTGGTCCTGTGTTGGCAGAATTCAACTTCATCTAAAACAAGTTGAATCCCAGTCCCTGAGACTAATCTTTTGAACACCCTGAACTAGCCTGGATTTAATTTTTTGTACATTCTCATCTAGGCCATTTACTAAAACCATAACAATATTCAATGGTAAGTAGGGAGAGGATGCAAAAATGGGTGGGGAGGAAGCAGTGTTGAATGTAGTTGCATGTAAAAATCTGGAGCATTTTGTTATTTCTTGCACAGTGACACACATACACACAAGCGAGATAGAAAATTGCTACCAAGTTCGTGGCCACAGTTACAGATACAATCCAGATATGAAAAAGACAGAAAGTTATAGGGCTCTTATAAAGAACCATCTGAACTGGATCAGATTCTAATGGGGATAGATGAGAAATTAATTAAAAGGATATACAATTATTTATTAAGTACTAACAGTGCTTTTTTTCTAAAAAAAAAGAAGGTGCTGGAATTCAGAGGTGCTGTCACTGGGAGCGATGCCCGTGTCTTGCTACGGCGTCGCCGCCCATCCTTTGCACCCCCACCCTTGCGGCTCGGAGCCACATGCCGTGGGGATTCCCCTCCCCACAGCCGCTGTGGGGATTCCCCTCCCCGCAGTTGCCACACCGTGGCTTGTGCTGAGCCCCCACCCGGAGCTGCTCCAAAGCCCAACCCAGAGCTGTGTTCCTCGTGGCAGTGGTCTCTGGTGCCAAACAGCCTCTTTCCAACCACATCCAGAAAAATTTCTAACAAACATTGGAATTCTCAAGGCCATGTTTGGTATTTCCCAGCAATCTGTTACTGGAAGGAAAAAGCAATCCCTGCTGCATTACTGATCCCAGAGAAGCATTTGCATGTATGCAGGTATCCTTAGGGTGCCATAGTTATGGGTGAGAAATATTGTTTGCAAAGTTGGCATTTCTGGATGTAATACAGATATTTTGGACTTATTTTTGTTTCTTTGCATGTTTGATATTTTTAAAAAGGTATATACTACTGACTACACTTATGCACATATATAACATCTTTTGTTAGGATACATGACCACTGCTTGTCCAGAATGTGAAAAGTGAAAGATTGTGACTAAACAAAATTTTAATGCACAAATAATACCACCAGAAATTATTTTAGTCTTTTTAATAAATGTTGTTATTGATGTTAAGCTCACCATGGAAAACATCATATATTGTTATGTATATACTATGCTAATTATTTAAAGACTGAAGTGCAACATAACTAGATTCTAAATAATCTATTTTTCAAAACACACAACAGTCCAAACAGTAATAGTAAAGTCCAAATTAAGAATATTTCATTCTTAAGACTTGTTTAATTTAAAGTGATTTAATTGTAATAGATGGTTATAGATTCAAAATAGTTTTCAAGAGTGTACAAAAGATACTATTTTTTCTAGCATTAGCTAAATTAGACATATTACATTGAGAAAAATGTTTCTCATTTCTTTCCTGTTACCTTTATTGATTTTATTGCAGAGATGTTAACATAGGAAATAGATTATTTTGTTATCTAATTTTACCTTCCAAAAGACAGAAGCAGATGAAAAATGTGAGGTTCTTTCCTGTTGGCTTTTTTGAATTAGTTGTTTTAGATTCTAAAAGTTTAGTTCCTAAAGAAGTAAACTTGTAAATAATTTTCATGTCCTCCTCTAGTGCACGGTAGGCAACCTTGAAGTCCATGAGTCATAAAAAAGGGCCAAGATTGCCTACTCCTAAAGCCAATAGAGGGAGCTTTTTTTTTTTGCAAAAAAAAAAAAAAGGTGCCGGAACACCGTTCTGAGCGTTCTATGAGAAAAAAAGCCCCGAGTACTAAATTGGAAGAAGAACAAGTAAAAGATGGTAATGGTAATGGTAATATGGGCTAAAATTTTTGGCTATACAATAGAATTAGATAAACAGCAGAAACTGTGGGACAGAAACTATAAACTTATAATGTCAACTGTGTATAAAGAAAATATTTATAAAATGTTCTACAGATGGCACCTTTCACCTGCTAGACTAGTGAATATATATAAAGATAAATCTGCTAAATGCTGGAAATGCAATCAACTACCAGTTTCGTATTACCACATGTGGTGGACATGTCCCAAAGCAAAAAAAATTGGAATAAAATAAATGTATGGTTGGAAGCAATGACAGAACAACATATACATCTAAAACCAGAGATATTCTTATGGGCGTGTTATGAGGAAATTACAATAAAGGTAATACTTATTTAGTTTTACATATTTTAACAGCAGCTAGGATAGTATATGCACAATTTTGGAAAAATGAAGAAATTCCTTCAAAGGAGAATATAATTTTAAAAATACTGGAATGTGCAGAAATGGATAGATTAATGTTAAAAATTAGAGAAAAAGAAGAAACAGAATATTATATGACATGGGACTTATTTTACTAATGGTTAGCTGATAAAAACAGAGGTTGGAAAGTTGGAAATATGAGAATATGTGGATTATGTGAGCAAGATTTATAATGGATTAGAAAATACTTTGATTGTTATATAACTAATGTTAATGTGGGTAATACTATTTTCAATATTTTGATTGCTATTTCCTAGTATATGATTGTATTTTGATAAGATTATTATGAATGTGATGATTATTATATTTTAATATTTGCATACCTTGACAACACACTGTTCACTGGCATTGCTGTTTAATCACATGGTCCACTATTTTCAAGGACCTGTTCATTTTCTTGTCTTGGAAAGGGGATAATGTTTGTGGAGTTTCAGCAATTTATAATTAAGTATGTTCATAGGCATTACCTCAGAAATGAGATTCTATGTGTGACAGGGATGGATAGCAGCAAGACCAGTGCCTGTCATTCTTTCAGACTGTTTACTGCAGTTGTCTCGGTCATCTATTTTGGAAGCGGAGTGTGTTTTTAAGACTCTGAACATTCATGCAATGTTATAGAGATGTTTCTGAAATCACATAATTTCCTTGATTCTAATGGAAAACCCCAAAACCAGTCAAATCTATATTCACATTCATGAATTTCAGTTTAATTCATTGACTGATTCCCTAAATAAAGAAGCATATATTGGCTCTTTTTGGTATTCCTTGATTTTTCAATTATCCAGAATGTATCAACAATTCTCTTGCTTCTTGGCCTTTTATAATTCTAACTTATTTATTTAGAAAGTTTATATTGCCGCCTAATCACACAAAGCAAGTCAAGGCGGCTTACAAGAGATAAAAACACAATATAAAAGAAATGAAAATAATAAAATAATAACCCCCACAATCCCTCACCCTGGTGACAACACACATTCATACCAGACATTTAATGGGCTCCATCCCACTCTGGGTTCCCCAGGCCCACTAGCAGAACCAAGAGAGGTTCTGCCGAGAGAGAGTTAGAGTGGCGGCCAGTCTAATTTCTGGATGGATGATGTTCCAAAGGGAGGGAGCCACCACGGAGAAGGCTCTTCTTCTGGTTCTGCCAGATGTAACTCCTTAAGGGACGGGGCCCTCAATGTTCCTTGCCTGCCCACTCTAGTGGGTCGGGTAGATGTGACTGGCAACACGGTCCCTCAGATAACCTGATCCCAAGACATCAAGGGCTTTAAAGGTGACAAACAGCACCTTGAATTGCATCCGGAAGCAAATTAGCAACCAATGCAGCTCCCGCAGGAGAAGTAATATATGTGCATACTGAGGTCTGCCCAAAACCTTGAATATTTGGCATTTCCTTTTCCACGTACGGATGTTGGATAATCCTAAGCATTATTTTTCTGGCATTTAAATTAACTATATGTGTGATAATTTTAATACAATATTATTAAGTCTCCTTTCTTTAGTATTCATACAGACTGACTTATTCCAGTCCAGTATTTTTTTCTGTTGTTTGCCATTTGGATATTCTTCTCAATTCCAATAAACTTCCAATCTGATAATGGCCAAAGTGCTGATCTAGTATCTTCTAAGATCTTTTTATTACTTCTAAAATATTTTGGATTTTGATATTATTGTTCAGAATATCAGTATACCCTTTCCATGTCTTCATGATCCTCTTTGAAACAGATATTTTCTATCCACTAGTGTCTTTTAGAATAGGATTTTTTTTTCTGAGCAGAAATATTTTTGAAGTTTTTCCTTGTTTTTCTGTATTTGTTTACGTCTTTGAAGACAGACATCTCTTTTTGTTAATTTCACCATCTTTTTTTCATATAATTTAAATTCAGAATAAAGTTGGAAGGAACCTCGGAGGTCTTCTAGTCCGGCCCCCTGCTAAAGCAGGAGACCCTATACCATTTCATTACATTTCAAGTAATGAAGCTCCCACAACTTCTGGAGGCAAGCTGTTCCACTGGTTAATTGTCTTCACTGTTAGGAAGTTTCTCCTTAATTTCCAAGTTGCTTCTCTCCTTGATTAGTTTCCACCCATAGTTTCTTTTTTTTTTTTATTGAAAAGTTTTACAATACAATTTTCCATTAAAAACCCCCATCCCCCTCCACCCTCCCCTCCCTACCTCCCCCCTACCTCTTCCCTCCCCCCTTACCTCCCCCCTTCCCCCCTCCCTCTTCCCTCCCCTACCTCCCCCCCACCCCCCTCCCCCCCCGGACTTCCCAGAGCTAAATACAAGGTATATATATATAAAAGCAATCATAAGCAACCATATACTAACAACCATAAATTCTAAAATCCATCACTCTCTAACTTATATAAGAACAAACAAAACTTAACATTATTAAATATATAAAAAAAAATAGGAAAAGAAAAGAAAAAACACGAAAGAAGACTTATTCGAATGCTAGATAAAACTTCTTAACCCTATACTTATTCTGGATAAACTCAATCCACTTTCTCCATTCCATAATATAACGTTCTTGCGAGTGATCTTTCAAATATGCCGATATCTTCGCCATCTCTGCCAGGTCGGAAACCTTTAAAGTCCATTCTTCTATGGTCGGCAGCTCCTCTTTCTTCCAATATTGTCCTATCAAAAGTCTTGCTGCCGTAACTAAATTCAGCATCAACTTAGAGTCCACCACTGTAGCATCAACAATTATTCCCAGCTCGGGGGTCGCATAACTAGTTTCTTATCCTGCCCTCTGGTGCTTTGGAAAATAAATTGACCCCCTCTTCTTTGTGGCAGTCCCCCAAATACTGGAACACCACTATCATGTCACCCTAGTCCTTCTCTAGCCATACCAAAACCCTGCAACCGTTCTTCATATGTTTTATCTCCAAGTCTTTAATCATCTCAGTTACTCTTCTCTGCATTTTTTTTCAAAGTCTCAACATCTTTTCTGAACTGTGGTGACCAAAACTGGATGCAGTATTCCAGGTGTGGTCTTACTAACGTTTTATAAAGCGGTACGAATACTTCATGAGATTTTGATTCTATGTCTCTGTTTATACAACCAAGCATTATATTACCTGTTTTGGCTGCTGCCACACACTGCTGGCTCATATTTAAGTGATAGTCCACTTTTCTAGCATATAGGTTGCTTTTTTTGTACCTTTTTTGTTGCAGCATCTTCAACTTTTTATTGTTATCTGATTTGATCCATCTTGATTATCATTAATGGAGTTATACACCATCTATAAATATTTTATAACAATTTTACACCAATATAGCTTGGAGGGAATTTTACTGATTTGTTTCCTCTAGCTCTTTGCATTGTTCCTCTGTAATTGCTTCTTAGAAATTTTGCATCATGAAATTCTGAATTTGTTCCATCTCCAGGTTATATTCAATAGGAATTAATAAATGTATCCCAATAAATCATTTATTGTGTAGAAACATTTCAAATTCTCTTCAACTTTCTCAAAGTCACTCCTTTTTTTTGAGATCAGTTTTTATTCTTCCAGCAATTCACTACCTTCATTACTGTCATTAATCTGTAGCAGCATATTTTTGACTAAAAGTATCTAATTCATTCCCATTTCTATTTGCTGATGCCTAAGGTGTTAAAGTGTAGTCATGTAACCTTTAAATAGTAAATTTTCTCATATCAGTCTCTTACCTTCCATGTCCCCACTATAATTCTTTGCAGCTTCAGATTTTCTTTTCTTGTATGATATATCAACAAATAGACATTCAAAAGGCTTCAACATATCTATAACATAAACACCATTGGAACTGCAAATGATCCTTCTTCAGTATCATGTTGAGTGCCATACAATCTGGCACTCTATTGTCAATCATGTAATCTTATCTATCCATGTGATTTTCAGGGTAAAATACAAGAATGTAACTATTATTACCTTCTCCCATGCAATATGTCATACCATTTGTCACTAACATGATCATCTAATTCCAACATCTTCTTATATTGCTACTACCTAATATAGATGCCTGCTTGCTTTAGCTGGGCAGCTGGGATGACTGCCGTGCCTTGGGTAACCTTATTGGAGTATACAGTATCTTCTTGGTGTATATTCCTGGTGTTCTTGGCTCATCTCTCTCAAGTCCTCACCACCATGAAGAGGCAGCATAGCAGAAATTGAAGACAGAGGGAAAATATTGGGCCTGCTTCCTTCCTCAGAGGGTCCACATGCTTCTTTTCAATCCCTGTCATGGCTTGGTTCACTCATCTTGTCTGTAGATCTTCTTTGGGAAGTAACTGATCCACCCCTCAGCCTCTCTATACAATACAACAGCCACGTGGTGCCATCCCAGAAGCCTGCACCATTTCAGGGCAGCCTCAATGAACTGAGGTCATTAAGCAAGGCTATCAAATGGGTGCCTCGCTAAAGTACCACCATGACTTACAGCCATAATGAGCAGACTTTATTACAGTTGTAAGTCGAGGGCTACCTGTATTTGACCTTTTTTGGCAAAAAAAAGTCTGGTATCACCAGGCTGGTAAAGCTTTTACCTGTGTTTCCCCGAAAATAAGACCCGGTCTTATATATATTTTTTGGACCAAAAGATCCATTAGGGCTTATTTTCAGGGAGGTGTCTGACTTTGTGGCCGCCTGCCCACTCCATCTCACTGTCTGGTTGCTCATGGCTGCAACAGGGCAGGAGAGCGTGCATCTCACCGGTGCCGCTACCATGAGGTGAGGCAAGGCAGGTGGGTGGTGGAGCTGCCCCATGCACCCTGCCCCAGTTTACCTCAGGGCCTCCGCAGCCAGGCCACTCCCTGCTCAGCGATCTCCCCCCACTTGTTCAATGTCCCAGCTACCTGCCCACCTCTTCCCTTTCACTCCCAAGCCAGACTGCCATGCTATGGAGGATGGGCGAGGGAGGCTCGGTCGCCTTACCCGGTCCCTGTCTGCTATTTCAGAGCCAGGGGGGAGTGATGGAGAAAGGCTCCACCACTGCTGTGCAACAGCCCTGTCCGCCCTGGTGGAGCTTTCTTTAATCCCAGTCACCCCGACTTCACCCCGCAGATCACCTGCCTGGCAGCAACCTCCTCTTCCTTCTCCTCCACCAACTCTCCCATGGCTTGCACTGTGAGCAGTGGTGCAAGCTCTTCTGCTGCCTCCCTCCCCCTGCCAGACACCCGCCAAAGACGCCCACCTGCTTCGCACTGTCTGTTTGTCCATGGCCACAACAGCTTACAGGGCTTCCCAGGGCAGACGCTTGGGAGGCGAGGGCAGTTCTGGCAGAACATTCCTTCAGGTAAGGAGGAGAGCGATGAGGACAGGCAGGGGCAGCCGAAAGATTGGGTGGCACAAGCCTCCCCTGCCACCTCTCTCCGCCTGCCAGATACAGCACAAGCCATGGGAGAGTTAGCAGAGGAGAAGGAGGAGGTGGCTGCTGCCAGGCAGGTGATCTGCAGGGCAAAGTGGGGGTGGCTGGGACTGAAGAAAGCCCCTCCAGTGGCAGATGCAGCTGTTGTGTAGCAAGGGCAGAGCCTTTCACCATCACTCCCTCCTGGCTCCAAAATGGAGGGGGACTGGGTAAGGCAACCGAGCCTCCCCCGCCCATCCTCTGTAGGATAGCAGTCTGGCTCAGGAGGGGAGTGAAAGAGATGAGGTGGGCAGGCAGCCGGGTCATTGAATGGGGGGGAGGTCACTGAGCGGGGAGTGGCTTTGCTGTGGGGACCTGAAGTAAATGGGTGCAGGACGCATGGGGCAGTTCCACCCCCCCACCTGCCTTGCCTCACCTCAAGGCAGTGGAACTGGTGCGACATGTGCTCTCCTGCTCCATTGCAACAGGGAGCAACTAGATGTGGGACAGAATGGACAGGCTCTTAACTAGGGCTTATTTTGGGGGTAGGGCTTATATTAGGTGCATACCAAAAAATCAGGCTAGGGCTTATTTTCTGGGTGGTTCTTATTTTCAGTGAAATACTGTATACAGGTCTTCACACATTAAGGATAAGAGTCAGACAAAAATGAGAAAAGAACTGTCAAAATTCTTTCATTATGGCCACCTGATGTTGTAATTTCAGGCTGATGTTCACAATTTGGGGAAGAGGCTTAATGGTAGGATAGAACTACCGGTAGTTTATCTCCTAAAAGCCTTCAAATAAACCATACCTCTGCTGAAAATAGGCTAGTTTGGTGTTGAAAATGGATAATGTGATCTGAGGTGTTGCAGCAATTAATCTACAAAGTACCCACCTCTGAAATAACCGATAGAATCTCTTAAAATGGTGCATCCTTCACAATTTCTGATATAAAAGTACAGTATTTGCTCTGGAAGTATACGTCATATTTATTTAGTGTATGGCACATTATACATGGACTAGCAATATAAATTAACATTTCAACTATATTAGTAGAACCCAATAAAATATAAATGTCAAAAAGATCTATGTTCAAATATCAATGTCTAGGCCATCTAACCATTGAAGTGCAGCATTGTTTATATTAAAAAAATCATGTCTTCAGCTTACAGCTGGTCATGATGAGATCTATAGATATATGGTGTAATGTTATACAAAGTGGTAAATAATTTCCTAATGATGCAATTCTTTTAAAAAAAACATTGGTATTTTTTTCTAGTCCTCTTGTATAGTAGTTAGAGTTTAGAGATAAATTGTACTTAAGCAGTTTCACATTTAATTTTTTTTAAAATAGAAGTCAAACTGGAAGTAGAATTCAATACAACCTAGAAATTGTGTAAAAACTTAATGTATAATGCCTGTTTGGTTCTTTGTTGTTGTTTTGGTTTAGTGTATTCTATGAGTGCAGCTATTGTATTTTGTAAAATATGATTTATGGTTTAGCATTGTGACATCAGCCAATAAGACACAGTTACACAAATTATGGATGAGCACAACGTGTGAAATCTGCCATTTTGCCAAATATTCTTATAAATTCGTCTCTTCTTATCAACAACCTGTCTCACTGTGACACATGAATCAGCTTAGCTGTGCTGCCTTCCCTCTACTGTGAAGTCAGGGGAAAAGAGCATGAAACTCTGCACAGTTGTCAATGTAATCAGCCACCCACACCAGGTAATCCATTTCCTATTTAGTTGTAGTCCTTGTTTATAGATGTTACATTGACATGGCAGTTGTGGCTACTATTACTCATCAACAATCCACACTGATCAAATATAAAGGAATGAATGGCTTTGTTCCTCTTGAAAAGTACTATGATCATAAAGAGCAAGTGTTCAGCTTGGAAACCAAATGCCTTCTCTTTTGTCTCTCCACCTTCCCACCCTTTAACAGAGAGATGATGGGAGGGACAAGAATAAATCAAGCTAGGCCTAGAAAAATAAAAGAACCTTTCAGAGTTGGTCCATAGCTTCAAACCCAGCCTGCTTAGCCCTGGATTACATGAGGCCAGAATCAGACACTGACCTGAAGAAACACAGATCTCTCTGAAATTGGAAAAATTATCTTGGGTTCATGCCTGATCCAAGTTATTTGTACATGCATGTTTGAAGCCGTCTTCCATTTCACCATGTGGAGGAAGCAGAGTAGGAAAAGGCTCTTTGTGCTGATGCTGACAATGCCTGGGAGAGAACAGTGATGTGAATTCAGTACCGCTACTTGTTGGATTGAAATTATTATCATATTTTCCCACATGCTTATGAAAAAGCTCTGGCTTATAAACAGTTTGACTATTGTTATCTTCACTGGTTAGGAACAGGGGAAAGTTTCATGGCCTATTACTTATCTGGTGGTCATTGTTAATCACCCACCACCAACATTAATGAAAAAAAAATATGACATGATTTCAAAAAAAGTTCACCATTAGCTAAAAGAATGATATCACCAAGCCATTAAGTAAGGAATTTGTGGCAGACACTGGAGGAAAAGAAGGTCTTAGTGATGATGGTTAAGGGCACACAAAGGGGAAAAAGGCTAAATGAGCACTGCAATGTTGTTACCAACAAAAAGGTCACTTAGCAGCAAGCAATTTTCTGAGTTCTTTGTCAGATTAGATGTTAACAAAATGCTGAAGTGAAGCAGAAGATCAACCAGAATGAAATTAAAACACAATCTGAAAAGTTTAATTTTTAATCTTTAAAAATTAAATTTATAAACGAACCTAATAAAAGTAATGAATTTCTTCCCTCCCACACACACACACAGACTTTTAATTTAGATAATGTGTTATTGAACAAAGATTTGACAAAGAACTTGAATTACAAGATAAATAAAAGATAAATTAAAATGTCAGTAATGCTTACTTAAGTACTGTTAAAGAGTATTGGCAGTGTGAAAGACATAGTTGGGCATTGGCCAATCCTACATTCCTCTCCTAAAGTCTATAGAATTTTTTTCTCATCAAATTTCAAATATAAATTGTTTCTTTGTAACTTTTTTCCCCACATTACCTTACTACCAAAGGTTGATAAACTACATTCGGGCTTCTTAATAGGACTACTACTTCACGGGAACAGTAGAACAGGTTTACACAGATTTAATAATTTAACTGCTAAACTGCAAGTTACTTTGTATTGTCTCACCTGAACTCTAGCCCAGGTCTCTCTGGTGGGAATTCACCAGATGTTAAATTCAAACCCTTTCAAGACTTGACTTTTCTGCTCTGTATTTCTTTTCACTTCCATGTTTTTTTGGCTGATCTGTTCCACAAAGTGAACTTCTAGTAATAGCTCCTCCCACAGTTCTTGTCAGCTCAGATTTAATTTGCTCTCCAAACCAACTTTCAGTTGAATGATAACATAATGTATGGATTCAATTGTTTAATTTACTTGTAGTCAAGTCATTTCATTTTCTTTTAAGGGCACTTAAAACTGATAGCCCACCTACTAGTTATTGAGGACATTTCCTGACAATGGAGCCTATATCTTGGCATCAGATCCAGCTACTAAAGCAGGATGGATATGGATCAAGGTGGTCTATCTGGAAAAGTATGTTTTCTACTGGAAAACACAAGAAAACTTCCCCCATGCAAGCACTCTATATCACATGGAAATTTTCAAAGGCTTGTTGTCCAGCAGGGCTCCAACTGGCTCACTGTAGGACTGCCCCATCTCATATTATTATTATTATTTGGCTATGAGATTCCATGCCTCTAACCATTTTTCTTTTGCTGCTAGAGAGTACAGAACTTTATTCACAGCTTTCTTATTTTGGTCACCAGAATATCAACACCTAGGTGTTCCATGAAGCTAATATTCCATGAGGCTGGTGTTCCCTTCTGCACGTCAACTTATAGAATTGGATTTCTATTCTGATAAGATTTAATGTGCTGTGTGTGGAACTAGCCTCTAGAGAACTGCTTGTTTGCTTGCTCAAGCTGAGGTTAGGGTTGAAAGAGGAATTTAGACAAACACTACACACACAGAGAGAGACACACACAGAGAGAGACACACAGACACAGACACACACACCCCTTCTGTGATGCAGGCAGATCGATTCTGTTCCTCAGTTCTCCTGCCATTAAACAGCCAGATGTTTTGCCATCCAGCTACTTGGAAGTGCATTGTCAAAAATGCTGGCTGCTTGGAAATATCTGGGCAACAGCAGCAAGTAACCAAGGGAAGATTGGGAAGGGCTGCCTCTAAGCCAGATTAGAGCACATAGCCATGATGCAAGGGAGAGGGAAAGTAAGTGGGAAAGTTGGTTAATCAGCTGCTACCCACAAAGTAACCTGTGTTATTTTCCATGTGGGCAGTTATATTACCAGCCTTATTACCACCAATGAGACATGGTGGTGCAGTGGTTAGAATGCAGTACTGCAGGCTACTTCTGCTGACTCCTATCTGCCAGCAGTTCAGCAGTTCGATTCTCACTGGCTCGAGGTTGAGTCAGCCTTCCATCCTTCTGAGGTCAGTAAAATGAGGAGCCAGTTTGTTGGGGAAAATACGCTGACTCTGTAAACCGCTTAGAGAGGGCTGTAAAGCACTGTGAAGCAGTATATAAGTCTAAGACTCTAAGTGCTATTGCTTATTGACTTGATGCAGTAAAAAGGCACAGTGGGAACTATGTTGGTTTTCAAAACAACGTACCTTCCTCCTATCTCAGGGACAGGAGGAAAATACATTGATATCTGTGAGTGAGTAAGATTAGAGATACTAGTGACACCTCAACTGATATTTCTGGGATATTTTCTTATGAGAAGCAAATGTCATGCTTTTACTCCTCTAAATATTTCAAATGAAGATGATTACAAGTCTCCCTGCTAATAATTCTGGTTTCAGTACAGTGTTTCTCCTAATAATTGACTAGCTGTATTCGCAATGTCAAGGCAATAGTTTGTACTGAACCAGTTTGTTGAACAAACCATAATGGACTGGTCCACGTACAACATGCTAAACCATACTCAACAAGCCACAGTGTTTGAGTTCATGATATCATGATTAGCAAAAACACATTATGGTTTAGCATACTACCTGGGCTCATCCCCAAGTGTATTTCTCAGTTGACATAGTCCACTAGACAATGTGGAAGCAAAAATCATTAGTGGAATGCAAACCTTTGTCTCAGATGGCAGAGTGGCATAAAGATGGAAATAGCTCCTGTCATCTCCTGTCATGTCCCCAAGCCCTTGTAACTGTACACCCAGGTGGCTAGAACTAAGGGCAGTAGTTACTAGAAATGCTTTTTTTTAATTAACCTGAATCTCTTACCAATTTCTCTTGAAAAATGCACTTATACAAGTTATAGGACTTTAAAAAGAGCCGTGGTGGTGCAGGTGGTTAGCTGTGGTGGTGCAGTACTTCAGGCTACTTCTGCTGACTACCGGCCTCCAGCAGTTCAGCAGTTCGATTCTCACCAGCTCAAGGTTGTTGACTCAGCCTTCCATCCTTCCAAGGTCGGTAAAAGGAGGACCCAGATTGTTGAGGGCAAGATGCTGACTCTGTAAACCACTTAGAGAAGGCTGTAAAGCACTGTGAAGCAGTATATAAGTCTAAGTGCTACTGCTTAATGATTATATGGGCTGCTTTTAAAGTCAGCTTAGAATAAGATAGCCAATACCAGTTGAAGCCAGTCTTGGATTTCCCTCACCCTCCCTCTCCCAGCAAATTTGTGTTTGCATTGCACTTCCAATTTCCAGAGACTTTGAGACAATTACTGCATTCTCATGACACACTTAATATGGTCAATAAATTTACCCATTTTCTGGCTGCACAAAAAAATCCTGAACCATATATTAATCAAAGAGACTGAGTTTGCAAAAACATAAACAGACAAATGTTAACACTAGCCAAATTTAGTGATTTCTGAATGTATTGATCAGATGCTTAACTGGATTGGTTAAGTGTATTATTGCCCACAGCCAGTCTATTTTGCAGCTTTAAAGAAGTTTTATGTAAGTCTGCCTGGGACCTTCCTATTGCTTCAGTCTTATTTGTTTTTAAATGATTTATGACATTATATTCCTGTCTTCCTCTATACCTTGCTGCTCTTGCCTCACCTCAGAAGTTAAGTATGATCAAGCTTAGTGAGAACTTGGAACAGGATCCCTTCAAGGAATACCAGATTATAGTCTAGACTGGGAACTTTCAAAGCACTTCTGCCAAGATTATATGGACATGTGCATGAAAGACCTGAGCTGAACTTGATTCAGCCAAAGCCATAAACCTGCTAATTTACTATTATTTACTTTATATTTTACTTTTATATTTATATTATTGAATTGGCATCTATTATTTACTCTGAATACCAGAATCTGACTTCTTTGGAGAAGTTAAAAAATTGATTTCCATTTTCAGATTGGGCTGCTTTGCCTTGATACACAGTTTGTGAAGTGAGTAGTATTGTAATATAATGGGATGATAGCTTTCGTCTCAAAAAATTGCTCTTCCCACGTACTATTTATATACCTCTGCTGGAGTATATGAACAGGAAACTGAGCAATTAGAGGTATTCATCCCATGTTAATCCATCCTATCCCCTTATTCTGAATTTGTGATCTGCCCAGTGTCTTTAAATAGTATGGGACAGGTGTAGGCAACCTCGACTCTTTTATGACTGGTGGACCTCAACTCCCAGAATTCCTGAGCCAGCCATGCTGGCTCAGGAATTCTGGGAGTTGTCCACCAGTCATAAAAGAGCCAAGGTTGCCTACCCCTGATATAGGATGTCAGCAAATTTCAGAGATTCCTGGACCATTCTGTGAGATTGGCAAACATAGTTCACAAGCTTCAACTAGTTCAGAGTTTGGAACCATCCACTTTGTGGCTTTAAGGACAGGTACTATAGATATAATTATTATTATTATTTTTATTAAAGAGTTTTACAAAAAAAGATTTTACAATACATATCCCCAAAACCCACCCACCCCAAACCACCCCCCTTCCCCCCCACTTCCCAGAGCTAAATACAGGGTTATAGATATAATAATCATATTCTAACTAAAAATTATCCATAATATAAAATTAACCAAATTCATAATGTGCTTTAACTCCCCTTTAACATAGATACAGTACATACAAAGTACTAACACTAAAATTAACAACAATATCCCTCTAAACTCTACTCATAAGCTAAATGGAACTTTTTAGTCCCATATTTATTCTGAATATAATCTATCCATCTCCTCCAAACTGAAATATATCTTTCTTGTGAATGATCCTTCAAATAAGCAGAAATCTTAGACATTTCTGCAAGATTCGATACTTTAAACACCCATTCTTCTATAGTAGGCAAACTATCCTTCTTCCAGTATTGTCCCACCAGTAACCGTGCTGCTATCAAATTCAACATCAAATTGGTTTCTTTAACATCACAATCTACAACAATGCCCAATAAAAACAATTGTGGAGAGAACTTTATCTTTCTCTTAAAAATCTTTTTAATGTTCCAGCAAATTTTAACACAAAAAGCTTTTATATTTCTGCAAGTCCACCACATATGAAAATAGGTGGCTTCTAAACTACCACATCTCCAGCATTTAGACTGTAAGTTAGGATACATGTTAGACAACTTTTTGGGATCCAGATGCCATCTATAAAACATTTTATAAAAATTTTCTCTTAAATTTTGAGCCTGAGTAAATTTAACATTTCTAACCGAAATTACCTCCCAAGTATCCAACAGAATTGGTTCCTGGATATTTTGTGCCCACTTTATCATACAATCTTTAACTAATTCCGTTTCCAAATCCAATTCAATTAAAACATTATATATCCTCTTTATATGTGCACAATTTAAATCTCTAATTTGTTTTACTAAATTTTCATCTGTAATTGTGATGCCAACCTTCTGATCCAACTTCCACCTAGCTTTCAATTGGGTATATTGAAACCAAGAGTAACTTATGTTTTCTTGTCTTAACTCATCTAATGATTTAAGTTGCCAATCATTCCCTTCCAATCTAAGTAATTCCTTATAGGAAAACATATCCAAACTCACTCTCATAGATACACCTTCTATCGCGTGTCCAGGAATTCCCCAAATCGGTATTTTATAATTTAACTTATAATAATACTTTTTCCAGACATGCAACAAGGCACTTCTAAGAATATGAGATTTAAAAGCCCTATCCATCTTTTTATCATAAAGCAAATATGCATGCCATCCATATACCAAATCCCAACCCTCAAGGTGAAGTATTCTCTTATTAGTTAAATTAAGCCAATCGCTAACCCATGTCAAGACCACCGCATCATAATACAGTTTCAAATTTGGCGCCTTGAGTCCCCCTCTTTCCCTAGCATCTTGTAAAATCTTAAATTTAACTCTTGGTTTTTTCCCCGCCCAGATAAATTTATTAATACCCTTCTGCCATTCATCAAGGTTGGCATCACTATAGATATAATTATGATTCATTGGTTTCTGGGCTCAAATATGAAGTGCTGATCTTGGTTTATCAAGCTAAATTGTTTTGGTTCTTGTTATATGAGGAATCATTTGCTTGTCCTAACTCAGGCACGTCAAACTCGCGACGTCACGTGACGTTGCGCAACGTATCGGAACTTTTTCCCATTGCTGAAAATGGGATGGGCGCAGTTTCTCCATGATGCTCCGGCCCATGGGCCGGCAGTTTGACACCCCTGTATCCATTTAGTTTAGATGCCACGAGGTTCATTACATCATCTTAAGATATGAATCAGCATCAACTAGCTTGGTTGACATTGTTTAACATAGGCAATAGACACAGTTGGCAGTGAAATTTCATTCTGGTGTGATAGAGATATGGAATTTTGTGATTTTCTATGTAATACTTTATATAACTCGCCATTCTTACTGCCTTTTTTTTTTGAATTATTATTGCTGGAAATCAGTTACTATACTGTAGTAATAGAGATGAAACAATGTATTCCGGGCTTATTTTGGAAGATATCTATAGGTATAAGAGCAAGAATGGGAGAGACTTGCCTCCTATAATCCTCCCATTCCTAGTCTCTTTTTTTCATTTTGAAGAAAGAAATGAAGAAAAGTGCCACTGAAATTCAGCAACTCAGTCTCTGAATAATGGTGGATCAAATACAAGCATCTAACGGTGGGGTTGCCCATCCTTTTCATAAAGCATACATTTCATTAGTGAAAATCTTTTCATTTCAGACAACAATTTGTCTGAAATGGTATAGAGCAGGGGCGTCAAACTCAATTTCATTGAGGGCCGCATCAGCATTGCGGTTGCCCTCAGGGGGCCGGGTGGGTATGGCCTGGGTGGGCGTGGCCTACTGGGTGGGCGTGGCTAGAGTGCATATGGCCTACTGGGTGGGCGTGGCCAGCTCTACATCGTTCGCATCAAGGGTGCCTATGGGGGCCTGGGCAGGAGTGGGACAGATCTGAGGGTCTCTGGCAGAAGGAGGGTCTCTGGGCCAGGGCCAAGGCGGTGGGGGACGTTCCCTCACTGTTTCCAGGATGGCTTCGCAGGCCACATGAAACCACTTTGTGGGCCAGATCTGGCCTCCGGGCCTTGTGTTTGACATGTCTGGTATAGAGTTTCCTGCTTGAGCAGGCGGTTGGACCAAGACCTCCAAAGGTCCCTTCCAACCCTGTTATTCTGGAATGAAAACACTGCAGTAGATATAACAAGCCCAGATTATCTGAGAATTTATTTTGATGATTAAAAGTTGACTGGATGAAACACGTATGTAAAATATGAACATTCAGCAGAGTTATTTTATGTTAGAACTTTTTAAAGGAGCAACTATGACCAGTAGAACAGATTTTGCAACTGCAGAGATAAATAAATCAATATTAACAACTGTGGAAATGTGAGGTATAGAGTTTTCCCTTGCCTTGTGCAATTTTGCTATTATGTGCTTGATCATTTTCATCCAAAAATCTGTTTTATACAAAACTAAAAATCACTATTATGTGATTTGTGCCAACATAGTCAATTAGTCCCCAAAATGTGGAAATATGCCAGGATTTATTCCTGTCCAAAGCTACTTGAATATTTTTCATCCCAAACTCCTTTCTCTCCCATTCACACATTTACTGTTGTATTGTGTGTTCCTTTAATTGCGTATTCCGTTTTCCACTTATTTCCATACCTGCAATAATTACCATTGTTACTATGGAACCAAAGCAACCATCAGCTTGACTAAATCCCTTATCTAAAACATCAGTGTCTCACTTTATGTGAGGTTTGGGGAGAACATAATCTTAGCAGAAAGTGAAGGAAATCTGTTACACGCTTCTATCCAATGATAATTTAAGGGATACTAAACAAAAGCTTATTAGAAAATTCCGAAAAATGGGATTGTGCTCGAACCAGCTGTGCTGGGCTGTCGGGCATCCGTTGAGAAGTCCGGGAAGGGCGCGTGGGTGGGGGAGGGGCCCCCAGCCTCGGCGCACCATCCCCCGCTGAATGTCGGGCCAAGACTACTGTTAAATTTATTAGCTAAAGATGTAAATAAAAACAAATGAGAACAGAGCAAAGAGTACTAGTAATGGTGTTTAAGGCCCTACATGGCAGGGGTCCGGAGTACCTTAGGGAACACCTGCTGCCGGCATCAACTTCCCTTCGCCCTGTGCGTTCCCACAGAGAGGGCCTCCTCAGGGTGCCACCGATCAGAGAATGTCGATTGGTGGCCCCCAGGGGGAGATCCTTCTCTGTGGGCACCCCGGAGCTATGGAATCAGTTACCGGTTGAGCTCCGGATGGCACCCGATCTTCGCTCCTTCCATCGCAATCTAAAGACATTCTTATTTGAACAAGCCGGCCTGGCCTGATGGGGGATTGGTGGGGTTTTTTATTGTTATTTTAATATTTGTACTTACTGTTTTTAGTGGGCATATATTTAATTCTTTTTTAACTTTTGTAACTTTGTATTTTTTATTCTTGCCCTGTTCACCGCCCTGAGTCCTTCCGGAGAAGGGCGGTATATAAATAAAATTATTATTATTATTATTATTATTATTATTATTATTATTATTATTATTATTATTATTATTATTATTATTAATTATTATTATTATTATTATTATTATTTGGAAGCTTCACAGAAGCTGTATGAAGGAAAAAATTCAATAGCAAGGGTTCTTTTCCTGAAAAAATATAGATGAAGTTTTAGAATAGCAAAGAGATGTAGGAACAAATAAATGCTAAGAAAAAAAGTAATCATGTATAAGGTTGGCTTCTCAGTGGCTATTCTGAAATACGCAGTACCTTTATGAATGTGTTAGAAGCAAATTCCCCAAGCAGACTTAACAATAGTGTTTCTTAAGGAAAGGGAAATGGGTTTCAATAAGGAAAGGAAGCTGAGAGGAAATTACAATCAGAATAAAAAACAAAGACAAAAATCGTTTTAAATCTAAGAAAGCCAGATATTGAAAGAAACAAATTCAATATTGAAAGCAAAATGACATACAAAGAACTAGAGAAATAATTACTGTAAAGGTACAGTGACATAGGTGTGGAGCAGTGTTTTTAGTTACATAGTAACATTTGATTAACTGATCATGATTCTAGAAAATTATATACTGAAGGATTTATTTGTGGGATAGGGTTAACAGTAAAGCAGAAAATACTAGAATTTTTGAAATGTAGTACATAGAGAAATGCCATTAATATCCTGTAATTGTGAAATGTCCTAGGTTTCAGACTTGAGAAAACTTGTAGAATAAGAAGTTTAATAGTAACACTAATGAATGTTTAATTCCAAAATAGTTAAATGCTATGAAGTGCTTGTATTAAGAATAATGGGGAGGGGGGAGGGAAGCAATCAATCACACAAAGAAAATAGATGCATCAAATGAACATTCAGTCAAAGCCCTTTGGAAATGGGAAAAGCAGAGACAGATGTCCAGCTTCAATGCTTCCCACAATACAACTAGCACAATCAAAATATTTGAAAAAGACACTAGGAAGAACAAAAAAACAAACAGAGAAGCAAACAGTATGCAACTTTTCTGGATGCAGTTTTATAATACAGAAAGTAAAAAAGACAACAAACAGAAAAAGTAATTTAAACCCATTATAATGGAGGTTTATGAGCGAGAAGGGCAGCCCTCCCTGTCCTGGGAATGGAATATTCCTGATCCCAGGATGATTTGCATTTAGCCTGTGTGTGATGCTAAGTCACACTAATGCCTTCCTAGCTTGCAACCCTTTGTCAATAGGATCCTGAGTGATCCTCTCTGAAGAAAGAGAACAAATGCATCCTGGATGAAGAATATTCAACAAGATAATTATCCTGCCAACTGAAAGCATTTGAATTCCCTAGAACACAGGTCTGCAGCCCGTGGCTCCGGAGCCGCATGCGGCTCTTTCAGCTGTCTCCTGCGGCTCCTAGTCCTCTGCTATGTGTACTTCAAAAAAAAAAGTGAGACTGAAAAAGTTCAACCAATCAATTCAAATATGCAGGGTAGGTGCATATCTCGCCTTGGCTCCACTCTTCAGTCAAACTTTGTTCTGCGCATGCGCACATATACATGCATGCACACACATTTTTTGCGGCTCCCAGTTTTTCCTTTTGTGAGGGAACCGGTTCCGAGCGGCTCTTTCACTGTTTCAGGTTGCTGACCCCTGGGCTAGAAGATAAAAAAGGGGCACAGCTGGGCTTCTACACTCTGGAACTGATATAGATGGAGAAAGAATATTGAGCCATGTTAGTGGTACACTTTAGTCAATTTGCTGAACAGGATGAGTAGGATGATAACTATGCAGAGATTTGTGATATCCTGAAGAGATCACCCTATGCAAATATTAACTACATAAAAAATATAGGAGAATCTTTTATTATGTAATTCAAATGAGTTTAGATGATTAACTCCTATTGGTTGATCGACTTAAGGAATACACAAAAGCTAAGTTAGGTACACTGTACTACATGGGAATGGAAAACAAAAGCTATCTCCTGAAATATTTGTGTTTCTTTTTTACCCTTCTGCCACCTTATCTGCTGTCTGTCAACTGCTACTATACGTTATCTGGAAAAGAATACACATAAATTTAAGGTTTCCTTTTTAATGTGCCATTATACAAAATGTATGATACAAAAATGTTTCACTCCGCTATGTAAACATTCAGTTCAATGCTTTAGCGTAAAGCTTAAGCATAAATTATAAAAAAGCAAAACTATACTATATGCTAACCCATAAAGCATGGTTTACATATCACAGCAGGTGGTTTCATGCTAATCTAACTTAATTATAGTTTAGCATGTAAGATACCAATTAGTTAGATTACATGAGATAAAAGGCAGATTTCTTGATGATTTAATAATGTTGTATCTAAATTGTATACATCCATGCAAAAAAACACCAACACAAAAAACACCCCAAAGTATAATTTTCAGCAATATATAAAATAAGCATGTCTGAAAGGAGCTTAAACTAAAACTTTCCCCCTAGCCTCTGTGTTATTCTTACTCATTTGATTCTTACCTGGGGTCAGAAATGAATGGGCAAAACACAGCTTTAACTCCTTAGCAATGAGCAATGTATATTGTTTGCCATTTGCAAAAGAATACAGTTGTGCTTAACACATTTATGGTTTGGGGTTAATTCTGGAAATGTTCAGGTTTCCTTCCCTCTCATCTGGAACTTGAAGCACTTGCTCCAAGCTCAACATACAGATGTTTTGAACACTTCCAGAATGTCTAACTTCCTTCCATCCATCCATCCATCCATCCATCCCTCCATCCATCCATCTATCCATCCAATTTTATGCTGCCACAATCACAGGACTCTTGGCAGCTAACAAGAACACACAACAGCATATAAAAACATAAGAATAAAGCAAAGAAAGCAAAACATCCGCTTTGAGGTTCACACACTTTGCATGCTGACCCAAAATGTCTTTAGAAAAAGCACTATGCAGAATTCAGCATTGTAAAACCATCAGTAATACACTGAAATCCGAACACCCTCTGTACAGTAGGGTCAGGATTAGATAACATTTTTAAAACTGCTCTAGAGGAAATGTTCTGAGGTTTTCAGAATGCCAAATTTACTAAAGAATCAAAGATTTGCCATAAGAATTTTAGTCCAGACTGCATGTATTTTGCCAATAGTTCGATATTATAAAATTGTATGAGTAAGAATAGTTACTTTTCACTTTTAATCTCAAAATCAGGATTCAAGTGCCAGCAAGCATAAGAAAGGTTATTTATTAGAGGGGTACACTGCACGATACTCCTGTCTTTTCCGTTGGTTTCAGGATTACAGGATTAAGTCTTAAATAAATAACATGTACATTGTATCTAAAATAAATATATAACTTAAAATTAAGCATCTTGTTAAATATTTTTCAGATTAAATAAAAGTTCAAGAACTAGATCTCTTCAGGAGAGTTTTTCACAGTTTTTCAAAGCAGTATTCAGCAACAGTTTTGTGAAGAATTCAGTTGCTTGGTTCATACCAATGTCATTTCCCATTGGTGAGAAGACAAATTTCAAATCTTCTTGGGCTGTAGCTCCACATGGTGAACAAGTCCTCTGTGAATAAATGTGGTTCTCTGTCTCCCAGAGAGTTCTTCCAATTTAGAGATATGATTTGCTTCTTTAACAAAGCATTATCTCCTTGAAAACAAAGCTGTTCTCATTTGTATAAGTTCCTCTTTAAGCGTCTCCTGGAAAGAGTATTATCCATTCAATTGTGAATGTAGAACTTGTTTCACTGCTAAAACCTGAATTTGTAATAAAAGGATGCCTCAGGTTAAAATAAATCATTTACACAACAGTTGATTTATAATATAAAATTTTTAATGACCTTACACTATCATAATGTTGGCAGCCATCTCCAAACAGAATTACGATAAACTAGAGCTGCTTCAGGATTAATGCTGACTAATTGGCTGGAGGCTTATATCAATGCATTCTCATGGAGTTCAACAGAACTAATGACATTCGACCTGCTAACCTCCTACAACAGATCCAGTTATAGTCTCTCAAAGGATTTAATTTGATTAGGGAAATGCCATAAGAGGATTATGTTTATCTTCAAAATACAAGATCATCTTAAAGGAAATGGTCTCCAAGGAAAAACAGAATACTTATTTTTGATAAGTATGGTCTACAGTAGCTGAAGAAATGCAACAGAAATAGGAAACAGTAGCTGCCATAGAATGGCAAAGAGGAGTAAATAATGTATACGTAAAACAAAATGTGCCTTGGCTGCAGAAACTTGCAAGAAAAAAAAAGTAACAAGTGCCTGGATTGCGACAGCAAAGGGGTTGACTGGTGTCAAGCCTTGCGAGGCCAACAAACTCAGAAATCAAGACTACTTAGATTTCTGGAAAGACCTATGTTGTTGGTAAAGCACAGAAAGTAGAAAGCCTGCTAAAGCAACTCTCCAGATAAACTTGGACATGGCATAATTAAGGCAGATTTACTCTTACACTTTTCCTTCCCTTGGGCTGAGATGTCTCTTTTGTAACAGTTCTGTTTTCTCTCCCATGCCTGACAACTAGTTCATCACAACTAGGTAGATCCCAGGGAGACAAAGATGCGGCAGCCAAAACAATCAGTAACATTTACTCTGGATTCTCAAAGATGTTTCTAAAGAAATTCTTATGATACTGGGTTAATCATAAGAATTTCTTTAGAAACAGGGTCATGATGCTGTTGATTATGTTGATTCTGCCACATGAGAGGAAAGAACCAACCCATTAAATAGTCTCTCCTCATACCAACAAACAGAAGGCCAAGTTTACACAGTTACGTGCTGAAAGGATTACCTTGCAGTTCTTGGACAGTTCATTGATTGACAGTGATGCCCAATTTAACCTTCTCTTCATTCTCTACATCATATACACCTTTTTTGTGACATCTAGAAAATTGGAAAAAGAGGAGCCAAGATTAAGACCAATTCTAAACTTATACAGTTATTCAGAGAGGTCCTAATGTTGTTCCATTACTAACATTGGAGATCTAATATGGGAAATCCCATCCTGCACTTTTGGGATAGAACCACCACAAAATACAAAATTCTTTGCACTAAAATTGGACTTTAGTCCTTTACCATCTGGTAGATGTGAGGTGTCCTGATTGCCACTCAGTAATGAAAAGAGTCATATGGTCAAAGCAGGAGAACAAAAATAGGATTCAAATTCACTGCATGTTTTATCAGCTATGTGTCATAAATATACAATCTGTCTCAGAGGCTGTACTGAAATCAAATTAAAGCGAAACTGAATAAAACAAAAATCAGTTAAACTCTGGTATACTCTGTAGAAAGGCTTGGGCAAACAAATCAGTTTAAGTTTCCATTTGGGAAAGATCCCTAAGGCTGATGGGAAGCTGAAGCAGGCAAGAACTGTGCATATTTAATGTAACTTATTGGATCTGCCAATCTTTTCTGAAGCTCAGATTCCAGAAGATAAAGGTAGTTAGCTCCAACTTAAGGGGCAGTGCTCATTTCTGATTTACAGCCAAAGAGCCAGCACTGTCCAAAGACGTTTCCAGTGTCATGTGACATTCCAGTGACATTTCCAGTGTTATGTGGCCAGCATGATTATATGCCGAAGGCGCACAGAGTGCTGTTACCTTCCCACCAAAGTGGTATCGATTTATCTATTTGCATTTACTATACATGCTTTCAAACAGCTAGTTGGCAGTAGCTGGGGCAAGTAATGGAAGCTCATTCCGTCTTGCAGTACTTGGTCTCAAACTGCCAAGCCACAAGCCCAGTGTCTTAACCACTCAGCCACCACGCTCAGCCATTCCATAGAAATCCTAAAATTAATTTGCTTTAGAGATATTCAGAAAATGGTCACAAAGCACATGCCATATTTCTATCATCAAAGTGTCCTATAAGCTGTTTGGGATAACAGGCTATAGATGATGATGATGATGATGATAATAACAATAATAATATAATATAATATAATATAATATAATATAATGTAATGTAATGTAATGTAATGTAATGTAATATAATAATATAATATAATATAATATAATATAATATAATATAATATAATATAATATAATATAATATAATATAATATAATATAATATAATATAATATAATAAAGAAGAAGAAGAGAATTTAGAAGTCATCTAGTCCAACCCCCTGCTGTCCAGTCTCTTCTTAAAAACTTCCAGTGTTGGACCATTCACAGCTTCTGGAGGCAGGTTGTTCCACTGATTAATTGTTCTAACTGTCAAAAAAATTCTCCTTAGTTCTAGGTTGCTTCTCTCCTTGACTAGTTTCCATCTGTTGCTTCTTGTCCTGCCTTCAGGTGCTTTGGAGAATAGCTTGACTCCCTCTTCTTTGTGGCAGCCCCTGAGATATTGGAACACTGCTATCATGTCACCCCTCGTCCTTCTCTTCACTAGACTAGACATACCCAATTCCAGCAACTGTTCTTTATATGTTTTAGCCTCCAGTCCCCTGATCACCTTTGTTGCTCTTCTCTGTACTCTTTCTAAAGTCTCAACATCTTTTTTACATTGTGGTGACCAAAACTGGATGCAGTATTCCAAGTGTAGCCTTACCAAGACATTGTAAAGTGGTATTAACACTTCACGTGATCTTGATTCTATCCCTCTTTTAATGCAGCCTAGCACTGTGTTGGCTTTTTTGGCAGCTGTAGCACACTGCTGGCTCATATTTAAGTGATTGTCCACTAGGACTCCAAGATCTCTCTCACAGTTACTACTATTGAGCAAGGTATCACGTATAGTAGTGGCCAAAATTGTGGAAACCTTTTGGAAAAAATGTATTTTTGAGGTTTGATGGCTAATAACACCAGTTTTTTTGGAGTAGTACCATAAAATTATATATCAATGGAAAGATAATTTAATCAAGATTGTAATGCAATGAATCTATGAAATGTTATAGCCAAATAACCAGAAAAAGGAAGCACAACTTGCTTAGGTTGGTATCAGGTAGCTTTCCTTCATCTAATTGTAGCCAATGAGCATGTGTGTTTAGGGAGCCAATCAGGTGTTATCTTATTTTGGCAATGAGCCAATCAGATCACAGTTGGATTCATTTATTGATGTCATGTATTGAAGCTGAGAGGAGGACATTTGTCAGTGTGTTATGTGATAGCTATCATGTTGGTTGGGGTTTTTTGTGTTCTTTCATTTAGTGAGCTTGTAAAATGTAATAAAATAAAGTAATGGTACAAAGAATTAACTGGTTGGCCAGAAAGAGATGTAAAATAGTATTATTAAGTGAACAACGCTACAGTTATAAAAAAAATTAGAAGAAAAATTGGTGGAAACTTAACCAAAGGTGGCATTTCTACTGTATACTTTTCCCAAAAGGTTTCCACAGTTTTGGCCACTACTGTATACTATACCTGTGCATTTCGTTTTTCTTGCCTAAATGTGGAACCTTACTTTTTTCACCATTGGATTTCATTTTATTAGATAGCACCCAATGTTCAAGTCTGTCAAGATCCTCCTGTATCTTAAGCCTATTTTCTGGAGTGTTGGCTATTTCTGCCAGCTTGGTGTCGTCTGCAAATTTGATGAGTTCCCCATCTATCCCCTCGTCCAAATCGTTGATGAAGATGTTGAAGACCACTGGGCCCAGAACAGAGCCCTGGGGCACTCCACTAAAAATAAATCTAGATAAACTATAAACCTAGATAAAATATAAACCTAAATAAAATATAAACCTCTCAGAGAGCCCTGGAAAAATAGAGATTATACAAAGAAATGCATACATTTTTCCTTCATAAGACCATACTTCCAAATCATCATAAGCTGAAGGCAGTTCTATGTCTCCACCCTTCTCAATCCTATTAAACTACGTACCTCAGCATCAATAATACTGCAATGATGATAAGACACAGGGATGACAGAATCACTGCTGTAACTGCCAGGATAGTTGTACGATCATAACCATCAAAACGATTTTCCACTGGAAGGCTAATAGCATGGCACCTCTCCCCATGGTAGTGTTCCTGGCATCTAGGAATTAAGGATTTTAAAAATCAATACATGAAGCTTATTTCATACATTTGGCTACTTCCATCTACGTTTATTTTTTAAAAAAAAGCTTTGTTCCCAATTTACAAACCATCAAGTCTCTTCTCCACTGCTCTCTTGTTGAGATTTCCAGTACTGACTGTAAAGCACACCCTATACAGAATGTTTTATATACTGACATCCTAAGCATACATATTAATTCATTCAAGAGTAAAAAAAAATATTTACAGTCACACACACAAAAAATAATTCCACAAAGTTTTTTTCAGAAGATTTCTGAAAATCTATTTAGGGTTTTACCGGGCCAAGCTGCAGAGACTACGCTTATAAACAGAAGCAATTTGTCATTATTGTTATTTAGAATTGTTATTGTTTTATATATTTAATGTGTGGCATCTATCATTCTGTAGAACAAGGAATTTATAAAATTACATGTAACAAATACCAACTTGCAGCCCCACTACAAGGGACAGGAAGTATCTAAATCTTTTTAAGGCAGAGGTAGACAATATGATGCCCATGAACATTAACGTGCCTCGACACCCCGTTGCTTCCCAATCTTTTAAAAATATGACTTTAATATGAAAAATATCATGCAGGCATGTAACAAAATAAAGCATTTGCCTCTAGTATCTTGGGAGATAGCATCCCAAGAAGCTAATTCACCTTCCAGCCAATGCCTTTTTTCTGCATGGTTGGCCACGCGTGGTTTCCTCAGAAGCCTGTCTCTCTGGGACTTGGCCACCTTAGGAGTTCAACTGTACCTATTGCATATCCCTCCTTTAAGACCTAAATGTTTATTCTCCAATTATTAAAGAATGGGCTTAGCAAGGTCTTCATACGTTCCCAGTTCTCACTCACTGATTCATACTTTCGAACTGATTATTTCTCACATTATTGCTTTCCATAGTAAGAAAAGTTAAAAGTATTTCTTTCAGACAGAAATATGCTTCCTAAAAAGAATGTATTTGCATGACATGCTTAACCATAGAGAGTAGACTTAGTTTTCAAGTTGCAAATTGTATGTGTGTAAAATACCTGTAACATTTTAAATTATATTTTTTATGGAAATGTGCCTGCATACATAAGCAGACACATCCACATTTGCAACTGGAATATGAGTTTGCACTTACATACTGTAACCCAATAGCAGTAATAGGATGATTCATAATACTGCTTGGTGAGTTTTATAGCATTGTTTGCCCTAATTTGGGGGTCAGCAACCTGAAACAGTGAAAGAGCCACTCAGAACTGGTTCCCTCACAAAAGGAAAAACTGGGAGCCGCAAAAAATGTGTGTGCATGCGCGTACATGCGCACATGCGCAGAACAGGGTTTGACTGAAGAGTGGAGCCAAGGCGAGATATGCACCTATCCTGCATATTTGGATTGATTGGTTGAACTTTTTTAGTCCCACTTTTTTGGGGGTGGGACTGCACATGGCAGAGGACTGGGAGCCGCAGGAGGCGGCTGAAAGAGCCGCATGCGGCTCCGGAGCCACAGGTTGCAGACCTGTGCCCTAATTTATATACAGAGCTTTGCAGAAGTTTTTCTTCTAATTTTACTGTATGTATTCTTACCACCCCTTCAGGTAGGCAAGGTCAGGAAACAGGAGCTATTAAGAGTCTTGGATAGTGGTTAGGATATTGTAATACAGCGGTGTCAAACTGGCAGCCTACAGGCCGGATGAGTCACACACAGGCCACACCCATCCTGGCTCCACAAAGGCAAAAAACATCACGATACATCACAATATGTCATGTAACATGATCGAGTTTTGACACCCGTTTTGCAATAGAAACCTGAAAGCTGTCAAAGCTTTTTCTACTTCAACTTATACCTGACACAATCAAGGTGAGGGTTGTTTTAAGATTCGTTCTCATGCTTTCTATTCTCAGAACTTGGATGTGTTTTCTGCAATGGTTTAGCATTTCCCTCTCTCTTTTCCGAGTCAAGTCTTTATAACCATCTAAAGTTCCTTTATACATTAATTAGATAAATAAATTAAAAAAACTTTGATGAGAATATCAAAAGTGGTTTTTATTTTGAAAAAGTGACTGGACTGATTTTTGAGGAAAAAGAAGACATTTCGCTTCCTATCCTGGAAGCTTCATCAGTTGTATTGGATACTGTGGGAGATGGAAAGACAGTTATTGACCATTGAGATTAGTTTGTGTGTGTGTGGGGGGGGGGGGAAATGATAGGGGCTGACTGGATGGTGGGGGCGGAAATGGAAAAGGAAAGTTTGTGGGGTTGGGTTTTTTCTTTTACAATCAAGTGATCTTAACACTCTCTCGGTGCCGTTGTGGTTACTTGAGGTTTAATCTGTGACCTCAGGGCCACCTGAATGAGAGGTGTGGAATCTTGGAACAGCCAAAAGGACTACATTGTAAATTGGGGAAAGATGGTGTCTTATCCCTCTTTATCTGTTGAGAGAGGGCTGCTCAATCTTAACATAAATGGCCCTTTTTACCCCTCTTTCAAATAATGATCCTCTCTATCCAAAATTGCTATCTTAAAAAGAGTGACTCTTTTATTTCAAGCGCAGAGGGACCTCTGAATCTTGTCCTGATGGGTTAGATCTCCTATGTTGTGCTATGCACTTGTGAAGTGGTTGCTTTGTTTCACCAATGTATAGATCTGCAGATGTCTCACTGCATTATATTGCATATAACACATTGTTCAGTTTGTGTCTCTGTGTTTTATCCTTGGGGTGGACATGTTTCTGCCTCAATGTATTCTTGGGCTTAAAATGTACAGGTATGTGGTGTTAGTTGAAAATCCCCTTGAGCTTTTCAGATATTCCAGCAACATATGGAATGATAATGCTACTTAAAGCAGCATCACAGTTTCATACCCACAAGATCAGTCCCTTCTATGGGTGTATGCGATGCATATGTGGCTTAGAGTTGCATGTGAATCAGGCAACTTTCTCTGACATAGTCAAGCACTATAGAGCTCCAGGCATCACATTGTCCATCATGTTTGTTGCACCAAACCATCTATCTTCATGTCATCTGGCAACCTAAATCAACTGTCATTATAGAATGACAGATTAATAAGAGTTGTAAGGGGCCTTGGCGGTCTTCTAGTTCAACCCCCCTGCTCAAGTAGGACACCCTATACCAGGGGTCGGCAACCTCGGCTCTTTTATGACTCGTGGACTTCAACTCCCAGAATTCCTGAGCCAGCATAGCTGGCTCAGGAATTCTGGGAGTTGAAGTCCACGAGTCATAAAAGAGCCGAGGTTGCCGACCCCTGCCCTATACCATTCCAGACAAATGGCTGTCCAGTCTCTTCTTAAAAACCTCCAATAATGGAGCACCCATAACTTCTTGGAGGCAAGCCGTCCCACTGATTAATTGTTCTCACTGACAGAAAATTTCTCCTTAATTCAAGTTGGATCTCTCTTTGATAAGCTCTAACCCTGCCTTCAGGTGTCCTGTAGAATAGGTCCCCCCTCTTCTCTGTCACAGCCCCTCAAATATTAAAAGACTGCTTTCATGCCATCCCTAGTCCTTCTCTTCTTTAAGCTAGATGTTCTCAGTTACCAAAGAATATGATGTTCCCAAAGAATATGACTTTGCAAAGAAGAGTACAAAAAAAAGCACTTCCTTTGCTTTTTCTCAGTAAAACTTTAAGTACTAGACGATACTGTAAGCTACATTATGTAATATCCTGCTACTCTTAATTTTTTTTAATGAGAGTTTCAGTATACAACTCTCATCTCTATTGTCGGTATGAACTTCTAATTCATTTAACTGGAAAATAAATCTGCAATACAGCTATAGTTTTCCCTGTATGCAATTAACTACTACAGGATATAAATAGTACAAGTAACTTACATACAAGATGGAGATTTAAGTTTCTTAATATATTTGCATTTTCCATGAATACAATAATCCTTGTATTTTCCCAAGCAGGGATCTCTTTTCTTTCCTTTTCCTTTTCTCCTTTTCTTCCCTCCATTATTTGGAGTTACAGGTTCTTGTGGCTTGGACATGAAAGCTGCTGGAGAAAGAAAGAAGGAAAAACACTAATTTCACATTATGTATTAGAATATTAAAGCATATCCCAGGCATTATAGCTCAAATTGGCTTAGGAATATTAGCCCTTGCATTTTTCTTTCTAGAAAATTAGGTTCTGTTATAATGTACCTCTCCCCCTACAAATGGGTTTTAATAAACGTACCTCTCCCCCTAAAAATGGAGTTTAATCTAAAAATTCATGGTAAGATGGACAAGCTATAACCTTGTGTTCTCCCCAAACGCATTTTGCAAAATGACCAAGGTCTATGTTGTCATTTGGATTCAGCCTACATTGCCTGAATGATAGCTGAAGAATTCAAGTAGGAGCCATTTGAGACTCACATAAGCACATTTATTCCTATCCTATCTAATCTCAATGCAAGCTCAAGAGCTTTCTGGCATTATTTAATTTAATTTGATTTAATAATTTAATTTGTATACCGCCCTTCTCCCGAAGGACTCAGGGCGGTGAACAGGGCAATACATAATAAAAACAAGATACAAAAATTAAAAAGTAATTAAATAGCAATGCCCGTAAAATAATACACATTAAAAGTTAAAATAGATTTATAAAAACACAACCCCATCCCATCAGGCCAGGCCGGATTGTTCAAAAAGGAAGGTTTTGAGATCGCGCCGGAAGGAGCGAAGGTCGGGGGCCGTCCGGAGCTCAACCGGCAAGCGGTTCCATAGGTCTGGCGCACCCACAGAGAAGGCCCTCCCCCTGGGGGCCACCAGCCAACATTCTCTGATCGGAGGCACCCTGAGGAGGCCCTCTGTGGGAGCGCACTGGACGGAGGGAAGTTGACGCCGGCCGCAGGTGTTGCCGTAGGTAATCCGGACCCATGCCATGTAGGGCTTTGTAAGTCATCACTAACACCTTGAACCTCACCCGGAGGGCAACCGGCAGCCAATGCAGCTCGCGGAGCAAAGGTGTAGCATGGGAGTATCGGGAAACCCCCAGCACAACTCGCGCGGCTGCATTCTATTGCACTTTTCAGTTATAAACTTAGGATTCATACACACATTCAGAACAGGCATATGATATTACATATGCCAAGGTTTACTTTGTTCATGCTGGTCACCACAATGCAGAAAAGCAAAAGATTGTACTGCTCTTTGCCTTTAACCTTTTTGGGTTTTTTCCTAATGCCGTCGATAGTCCTCCTAAAGTAGGTCTGCCCCAGTTAACCAATGGCTGACTTATGGCATGCTAAATTTACAGTAGGGTCATACATAAGGTTAAGTTGCTTTTGCCATGCAACATGTTATCAAAAAAGGACAACATGCATCAAGAAGATGGCAGGACAAGATCTAAGGGAAAATAATTACTAGGAAAAAAAGAGTCCTATTTATATTGTTCCTTCTGCAACAACAAAAGAGAACATACCATTGTGTAAAATTACAGTTAAAGTGTGTTGATCTTCTTGTGTAATGGTTGTGCTTTGGTAGTTCCATGAAACCAAGCTTGAGGTGGAACAGGCATAACACATTCAGCAGCATAATTGGCAAAGTAAACAACTAAGATGTTTACTACAACAAAAAAGGCATCATTCCTATTGAGCAAACCTGCAGTTGCTCATAACTCCCATTAGGTAATAATGTTAGGAGGCATGATTACCTAATCTCAAAAATACAGACCTGGTTTGTATTTGGATGAGAGACAACCAGGAAGCTCTAGGATCGTAAATCAGAGGAGGGAGTTGAAAAAACAAGGAAGAAAGCAACAGCAAAGCATTTCCATAGGGTTATCAAGGGGAGATGGGCTTCACTTGAGGAAGTCTTTACAGTATAGATCAGAGGTCACCAACCTTTCTTGGTTGGTGGACTGGAAGAAAAGTGAGGGGGAAGCATTTTACGCATGCGTGCATGTGCGCATGCACACGTGCAAAGGGGGCTGCAAGCATATACATGACGCAAACGGGGCAGGGCTAGCACTTGCATGATACTTCCTAGTCCTGCCCCGTTCTTGTGCACAGTGCCCCGAGGCATGACATCGGCCCCTTTTACGCCCTAAGGCATGGCAGTATCCCATTTTTGTGCCCTGAGGCGTAGCATTGGCTTGTTTTCGTGCATCGCAACAGTGGGGCATGCCGTTTTTGTAACCCGTGGCATGGCAGCGTCCCATTTTTGTGGCACGGTGTTGTCCCGTTTTCGTGCCCTGCGGTGTTAGCCCATCTTCGCGCCCCCAGCACAGCAGCATCCCATATTTGCACCTGGAGGCACGGTGTCAGCCCATTTTCGCATCCTGAGGCACGGTGGCGTCCTGTTTTTGCGCCCCGCGGTGCGGCAGTATCCCATTTTCTCTCACCATGGACGTAGCACTAGCACTAGCCTCCTATCCTGTCCCACGACCCGGTGGCCAGCAGCCCACGGCCTACTACCTGGCCGTGGCCCGCAGGTTGGGGACCCCTCGTATAGATCACTGCTTATCATTGTAGACCCCAGCTACAGATCCTCGCCTAGTTCAACTACTAGGAAGTGGTAAGGAAAGGTGGATATATTGAACTATTATCCACTATAAATCTATTAGATCTTCAAAAATGTAAATGAAATATATTATATAGCACAGTCCTCAGAAATCAGAAGGAAAGCAGGAGCACTTTAAGTGATTTCTTATCTCTGTACACAGACATAGACACACCAGCAATTAAGGATTCTCAATGATTAAAACAAACAGGTCAGCTGAGTAGACAGTCTTAGCTATACGGAAAGTCTGGATCCAAAGATATGCTGAATGGTCAACCAGTTAAGAAGAGCAGCTCAGTGTTCTTCCCACACATTTGCTATGACTATTTCATGGGCATCAGTATTTGGCAGAAAGCATGCTAGGGTCTCAAGACATAAATAGGCAAAGAGGATGAAATGGAAACCCAAGCTAAACGCCCCCAGATGGTACAGCTTCGCCCTAGTGACTAAACCCAGTAAGGTAAGAAGAGCCACACTGTGTGGGACAGAAACTGTGAGTCATTTGTGGATCCTCTCATCAATTGACAGCATTTACAGACTGGAAAATTAAGGCTTCTGTCTGGATAGACCCACACTTTAAATAATTAACATGTAGGGATAATAAGCAATAGATCCTATATGGCCAGGACCATCATTCACCAGCTAACCCTGTCTCAAATCTCCCAGGGACTTTAATTTTATACAGTCATGAAAATGCCAACTAGGCTTACATATTTTGTTATATTTAAGAATACTTGTTGCCATGGAATATTAGTGCTAGAAAATGTTTCCCTAAGATGAAGGAGGTTTTGTCAATGGAATGAGGAGGGGGGAAAGGGAGGGAAATACTGATGTCACCAAGTTTGCAGATCCTTAGAGGAAAATTAGTGAAGGAGAAAAAAAAAGCACCAGAGCAATATTAAAAAGGTAAAGGTAAAGGTTCCCCCGCACATGCGTGCTAGTCGTTTCCGACTCTAGGGGCCGGTGCTCATCTCCGTTTCAAAGCCGAAGAGCCAGCGCTTGTCCGAGGATGTCTCCGTGGTCATGTGCCGGCATGACTAGACGCCAAAGGCACACGGAACGCTGTTACCTTCCCACTGTAGCGGTCCCTATTTTTCTACTTGCCTTTTTACGTGCTTTCGAACTGCTAGGTTGGCAGAAGCTGGGACGAGTAACAGGCGCTCACTCTGCTACGCGGCACTCGGGATTCGACCCGCTAAACTGCCGATCTTCTGATTGACAAGCTCAGCGTCCTAACCCACTGAGAGCAATATTACATCTCTATAAAAGTGAGAGAGCACCAGCTAGCAATGGATTATGTAGCTGTTCAACATTGCTATGCTATTCAAACAGCATATATACTACAAGTGACAGGGTTTGTGGAAAACAAGTGGCAATATTTCACTAGAGGATTTAAAGCTGTGGGTGGCAGAAATAACAGTTCTAATAACAAATAAGAATTGAAATGTGTGACTGATTCAAACTAGGGTCTCTAGGGTAACAGCTTGGAACATATAAATGAAAAATGGCTAAAATATCAATCCTTTCTGACATCAAGCAAATATGACAAGAATTTCCATGGAATATTTCACTGTAGTTCCCTTGCTTGTTCTTAGGAATCATTCCTGCTGCTAAATTTACACACATTTAAAGCAATACAACAAACATGTGGCATGGCTATCATTGAAATGTAGGTGCTTTAATTTCTATTATCCTATTATAAAAGTACAACATATGGTCTTGTTATATAAAGGTAAAGTTAAAGGTTCCCCCGCACATGCGTGCTAGTCGTTTCCAACTCTAGGGGGCGGTGCTCATCTCCATTTCAAAGCCGAAGAGCCAGTGCTTGTCCGAGGACGTCTCCGTGGTCATGTGGCCGGCATGACTAGATGCCAAAGGCGCACGGAACGCTGTTACCTTCCCACCGTAGTGGTCCTTATTTTTCTACTTGCATTTTTACGTGCTTTCGAACTGCTAGGTTGGCAGAAGCTGGGACGAGTAACAGGCGCTCACTCTGTTACATGGCACTCGGGATTTGACCCGCCAAACTGCCAACCTTCTGATCGACAAGCTCAGCGTCCTAACCCACTGAGCCACCACATCCCTTTCTTGTTATATAGTTCATCACAAAATATACCGGTATTTACCTTTGTAAATATACATTTATTTATGTTTACAATTTAAACATTCCCCAGAATTTCTTGGGCTTTTTTCCAGTTCTTTTAAGAGAGATAGGTCCAAAGACATCATGCACAAATAATAACACAGTGACCTATTTCACTTATTTATTGAATTTATATATCCTTAAAATGTATTTATAAATTTCAGGAAGCCTGTGTTGAGATCCTGTCTGGCCTTCCTTTTTCATCTCTTTAAAAGTGAATGGGATTATTAGGAGTCCTTTATAGGAAAATTGTATTCCATAAATTGAAATGATATCCCAAGTCTTTGAGGATATTCACCAACCAGCATCAGCAATCTCAATTTCTGTCATTCAAAAACCACAAGAGTTCAAAAGTAGGCATGATCAGTGCTTTTTTTGTAAAAGAAAAAGGTGCCGGAACTCACACATGTCATACAACCCGCCTTGCCTATCCTACAAGGTTCCATCCCAAAAAGGTGCCAGAACTCCGTTCTGAGCGTTCTATGACAAAAAAAGCCCTGGGCATGATTAGCTGCCAGCTAATGTAAGTAAAATCAGTGATCTCTAGAAATAATGGGTATGTTCCTTTTCCAGAGAGCATGCATGGTAACAGTCTCCACTAATGATTGCTCTCAGTGATCTTCCATGCTCTCATATATATATGCCTCTTACAGCTACAACAGTTTGTCCAGTAACAGGGAAGAAGAGAAATAGTAGCATTCTGAGCCATACCTTGAGGGAGATCGCTTAAGGTATCTCCTTTGGATAACAAAAGATCTCTCTGTCCTACATGTTCCAAAACTTTTGGGGATGGGCGGAGATGGAAATTTGTCAAGTCGTCTCTGTTTTCTCTCCTGGGATTTTCATTCCAGAGTATGCCAGTCTCCTCCCCGTTCACCAGGATGGCGCAAACTACAAGTAGAAATAACAACATTGCAGTACTTTCTCGAAAAAGACAGGGGAAAAAAAATCTAGACATTCTAATATTACCAAATGTTGGAGTTGAAATCCAAAATGATTTAAAGAAAGCTGGAGTTTGTCATGTAATTTTCTCACAGAGCAGCACAAATCAACTTACACTGCAGGAGGGGCGAAGTTATTTATAGAACCACACAAAAACAAAGGCATGAACAAAACAAGATATAAACGAAGGCCAGACTCACATGTGAATGGCACACAAAAGCACTAAGTATAGTAGGTTCTCATATTTTCAAAACCACATGCCCAGCAAACACACATAGACAAGCATACTCTGCTCCTTACTCCACCTTTGTAACACAAGTACAGCATAGATTGGGATGCTTCTATTCTTCTGGGCAACTATTTGCCTAATAAACTCAGGGACATAGCAACTAGTGGAATCTGATCCGAAAATACTTCCAAGCACCTTTTTTCTAAAAAAAAAATTAGGAGAAATTTAGCCAACCTAGAATCGAGGTTGTTATAAACTTCCTGTAATTTTTTTTTTTTAAAAAACTACATTTGCAGGATACAGTCTCTCAAATGTTCCAGGGGGATTCGGTAAGGGGACTCAAAATGCATCCCTTTACTATATAAATAATACATTCCCCCCAGCGATTCCGTGCTATCGTATAGCCCCCATATTAGCTATCAAAACAAGCTAAATTTGGCAGTAGCGCAAAGAAGCCCTGACCTGCCAGGCAGCCTCTCAGAAAACCGCCAAGCAACTGTGTGAATGGACTACCAATCATGTTTTATTTTATTTTAGGTACCATTGCCAGGCAGAAATAAGTCTCGTATTGGCCTTAGGCGAGACGAGAGCGTGTACCGCGACCAACGCGGCTTCATAACTGAAGAGACCCCCCAGCTATTTCGTCCACCCAGCGACCCCCTCCCTCGCCCTCTTTTCCAGGACGAGGCGCGCCTCTCCCAACATTCATGCCCAGGATTTGTGGTTGCGTCCATTCGGGCGCCAGGTCTTCCCGTTCCCCAGCTTACCTGCCGCTAGAAGAACGCTCGAGATCATCACCGCTACCGGCAAGGCTTCTCTCCTATCGGGCCCGACGTAGGTAGGGGGCTTTAAAGGCGGGCTTTCCCACCCCCCGGATTCGCTTCTTAAAGCGGAGCGCGCGAAGTGGCCGGGGCGGGCTGGTCCGGATGTCGCGGCGACCGTTCCCGAGACCAGGACAAAACAGTCCCGCGGAGCGCCTACTGCCTACTGCCTACTGCCTGGCTGATTCGGCGTACAGCCAGCCAGCCACCCACCCAGTGGCCCTGGTAGGGCAGCTCCCAACTGGAGGGGCCGGGCCAGACCAAGGCAGGGCTCGTCAGTAGACGTCACGCCCACTCCCCGGGCGAGAGCGCGGGCCCTCCTGCGGTGCGGTCGCCGGGAAGGAGTCCCTCGCCCTGCCCTCGGGCGCGGCTGCTTCCTCAGCCGGTTCCATTTCGTCGTGGAAAATGGCGCTTCCCCCGACTTTGGGCCGCTTTGGGGAGGGCCAGGTTCCATCCCTCGCTGTTTGGGACAGCGATCCTCCGAATAGTAGGTGCCACAGGTGGCACGGTCCGCGCCCGCTCGCGTTCTGAGAACTTTATCGGATTCAAGAAACCACGCCGTTCAATTCCCTCGCGGGTGCTCGTATCCCCTTTTTCGGGCTGGCGATACCACGCGTAGATTTGCCTAGTGTAAATGTATACGGTGCTCTCGAACGACGTCATCTACCAAACCTGGAGCTGTCACGGCCTACCTTATGGGGATGTTTTTCAGAATAGTGAAATCATAAAATGCTGACTACCGACTCTCGAGTATTTTGTACTGATAATTTTGTACTGACTTAAACGGCTAAGCCAGCATGAAATGAGTCAAAAAAGTAATACCCTTTTACTGCAATCTTATAGGGCAGGGCCTGTATCAGAGATAGGGTAGCGGGCTTCTGCTGCCACCTCCTCTGCCCATTCTGGTAATGGTGGAGTTGTGGGGCTGAGCAGGATCAGAATTCATTACTATAAGATAAAGCCAGTTCTTGGAACAGGGAAAAATGTAGGAGCTTGAAAACATAGGGCATTTTTCCCCCCTTCCTTTCGCTTAAGATACAATCCACTTGCCCCCGTGGGGGGTCATCACACATCTTCCTGTTCCTTCTCCACAGCATGATTTTAGCAAGCCAAGGATGTAGAAGAATGTCCCTCTGTTCAGTTCATCTTGGATACTTAAGTGTCTTGGCATTATATAACAGGTTTCATAACTACATACCCAACAAATGCACACAGACAAGCATACTCTGCTTGTACTCCCAACTTTGTAACACAAGTACAGCATAGGGTGGGATGCTTCTATTCCTCTGAGCAACTATTTGCTTAGTAGACTCAGGGACTTAGCAACCCAGGCTTACGTGATTCTTGTCCAGCATAGCTCCTTAATGCAGCCATATGAGGCAGTGTAGTTGGATTCAGTGCTTTTTTTGTAATAGAAAAAGTTGCCGGAACTCACACATGTCATACAACCCGGCTTGCCTACCCTACAAGGTTCCATCCAAAAAAGGTGCTGGAACTCCGTTCTGAGCGTTCTACGAGAAAAAAAGCCCTGGTTGGATTTCTCGAGGAAGTAATTCAACACCTCTTTCAAAGAAATGGTAGTTTCTACACTTCATAAGAAGGTCACAGTGAGGTCCTTTTAAAGTCAGTTATTATTGAATTAAATGATGCTAATAATTGCCATTATGCACCAGACCTTTCTTACTTTAAGTGGGAGATCATGGTATGTAGATATTCCTTCTCATTCTCAAAAGGCATTGCTGGGAGCCTCAGTTTCACCTGATGACTTTTGACCTGAAAGGTGACTGAGGAATTCTTTACCATCTCCATGAAACCATGGATGATTTCATCTGGAGTTTTGGACTGTTAGCTCATCAGTCTGTGGATGACACACTACCTCTCCCAAGCCTAAAACAGTAAGGGAAGTGATTAACTACTGTCTGAGGCAATCTAGGAATGGAAGGGGGACATCCTGACAGATTGGAGATATCCACATACCACGTTGACCCATCTAAAAGGTAATTGGATAAGGCACCACTTCTCAAAAAGAAAAAGGGCTGATATGTCACATGGGTATGTTCTGGATTCATTTCTTTTTATTTGCATGCCTAAGTGGTAGTAATTGGAAAAAGCAACTTTTACTAACATTTAACCAATTGCCAGCTCTGAGTCATTCAGAAAAAATGTGGTCAGCCTTGTTTCTGTGCTGACATGGTTTTGTTTCCTTTGCATTCTTCTAATACTTGTTCCTTTCATCTTTATTAAAAACATTTATTCTGATAGCAACAAGCCTAATTAAAGCACTGGAGAACCTTCACACTCACACATCTTTGTGGCATTTAGGCATGATGGTCTTGCCCTGCTCTGGGTTTTCAGTTTCCCCCCCCCTCATGAACCAACATAACAGGGTTTACTTTTTATCCATACTGAGGTAAAATATTTATTTAACCTATCAGATTGTTACAAGATTTCTTATTTCCACGATTTCTTTATCAGACCTGACAAAAAATCAAGAGTTGAGTAGCTCCTTTCCCCACTAACCAATTTTATTAAAGGCATAAGCTTTCATGACGCGAACATCACTTTATCAACATATTCCAAAAGGTTGGAATGTTTCTATAAAGCATCTTAGTTAATTGGACAGGTTTTACTTCAAAATGTAATAGAGCTGCCGTAGCTCCTTTACTACAATCTGATATGCAGATTTTAAAGACCAAATGGAATAAAGCCCTGGAGATCCCCAACTTCTATATACTATTAAAAGATTATTACCTGTAACCTTTAACTGGGTAAAATAGTGCATTATAAGGCAAAATGTTTTGAACCAAGGTACCTCAAATGGACTAACTTACAGAATGTGTCCAACATTGGGAACCCATGACTCTCATAGAATTGAAATTTGGCAACTTTTATAAAACATTTTATGAAATAAAAATTATCATGAAGCATGTTATGACATAATACCAGTAGTCATAAAACATTTCCTGTGGTCAGCTGCTGATGTTTGATTGCTATACAGTTCAACACAGGCTACTTTCAAGGCAGATGCATCTCGGCATGTCTCCCTGAATTTTTAAGGACTTTTCAAGCACATCAGAAGGTTTCCCATTATAAATAATAATAATAAAGTTGGAAGGGACCTTGGAGGTCATCTAGTCCAACCCCTCGCTCAGGCAGGAAACCCTATACCATTTCAGACAAATGGCTGTCCAGTCTCTTCTTAAAAACTTCCAGTGTTGGAGAATTCACCACTTCTGGAGGCAGGTTGTTCCACTGGTTAGTTGTTCTAACTGTCAGGAAGTTTCTCCTTAATTCTAGGTTGCTTCTCTCTTTGGTTAGTTTCCATCCGTTGCTTCTAGTCCTGCCTTCAGGCGCATTGTTGAAGGCACTGAGGAATCTGGTAAGGAAATATCTCTGAAACGATGACCCAAGGAGTCATGGGTTGTCTAAGTTTTATCAAAACAATAAAAAAATGTTTAAATACTATCATCAAAAACCTCAAAAGATCTTAGAGTAAGGTTTATACAATGAAAACAGTATTTAGAATTATTGGAACCCATTTTGTTTGTACAAAAAAGGAATGAACACAGTCATTGTGTTGAAGATGCAACCAGAATGATGCTTCGTTTAAAAAAAAACATATTTTTGCAATGTCCTAAAGTTATGATGTTTGAAGTTTAATATTTTGGGATTCATACTATTCCTTACTTCTTTCAGTGGTGTTTTTAAATCAATAGCATGAATGAAAGAAACTCATAAATTCTTAACCCCTATTTGCCAGATCCAGAAATGCTTCTTTGCTTCCAGCTGGATTTTCAGACAATAAGATTGAGATGACTGCTGGGATCGAAGCTTATCACCGACTTGGCTAATGGCCATCTTAAAATTACTTGCAGCAAGGAACAAAGGAATAGCTATAAAACATTTCTATTTCCAAATCTGGGGAAAGTTCTTGGCAAGCTCCACCCAATACCAACCCTAAAATAATGTTCTGTCACACTTAACAGGTATTGACACACAGATAACAAGAAGGTGTGGGAAAGTCCTTTTTCTATCGACTAAATATACCTCAGGAAATAAAATATATTTGAAGTGCTTTTGAGAACACATTAATAAAACAGTACTCTTCCTGTGTGTCATATTTTTTGATATAACATAAACAATTTAGAGTTACTGTTAATATTGCTAGCATTGTATTTCTATTTATTGATAAAATATAAAACAATATAGAAACAATATAAAAGCATAAAAATTGTATATAATTTACATAGAAAAGAGAACAGCTACTTAAAATTCCCATTCCTTGCAGCAACCTAAGATCCCAAACACCCAAAATATTGAACAGATAAAGGTTGAAAGATTGTGTATATCCAATCAGAGTATTCGTCAAAACTGATAAAAGACATTCTGGACTACTGCAATGCGCTCTACATGGGATTACCCTTGAAGAGCCTTTGGAAGCTACAACTGCTGCAGAATGTGGCAGTGCAGGCAGTTCCACACACCCCCTTCCCCGAGAGTGGCCCCTGTTATACCACTGTTCTGTCAGCTGCATTGGTTGCCAATTTGCTTCCAGGTGCAATTCAAGGTGTTTGCTATCATCTTTAAAGCCGTACACGGCACAGATCCAGGTTACCTGAGAAATCACCCCACCCTAATCAATCCGGCCTGCTCCAACCATTCCGGCAGAGGAAGCATGCTGCAGACCCTGTTGGTCAGGGAATTCTGGCTGGTCAGGTCCAAGAGAACAGCCTTCTCTGCCGAGGCTCCTGGCCTTTTGAAACTTCTTGCCTCCTGAGGTGAGATTGGCTCCCACCTTCCTGCCCTTCCGCAAGGGGCTGAGGTGGCTTGGCAAATTTAATAAATAATAATAAACCATAGAGGCTACGTGGTCATTTTAACCTTTTGGAGAAGGTGCTGTTCTTTCCAGGGTTATTCCCCATTTGACTAGAGAGATGAACCACTCACAAACAGTATATCTGACTGTCTTGTCTGGACTGAATCTCTTGTCCCTTATTCAACCCATTACACTGCCCAGGCACTGATTTAAAATGCTGATTTAAAATGCTGACTCCCTCTCCTTTATTAAATGAAGAACAGGTAAAGCCAGGTATCATCTGCATGTTACTAATAGCTCAGCCCACATTCTTCTTAATTTCTCGCAGTGGCTTTATGCATTTTAAAAGAATTGAGGTTTCAAAAACAGCCCTGAGCAATACCAAGCCATAATTATCATGGATAATACAATCATCATAATCCCCCTCACCAGGAACTATGCTGGTGGTAGTTTAGCTACTAACAGGTTCAACCATGCCAGTCAGGTCTTGGAGGAGAGACCAGAAAGTATAGTCTTAACACAATCCATTTTTAATAGTGAACACACACAAGAAAAATTCCATAACGAATTGCTCATTCATTGCTCAATCCTTGAATTGCAAGAATTAGAAAAACACCTGAGAGTGCTAATAATATAGGCGACAGTGAAAATGAAGAATACCAATGAATGAACTTTTTGAAGAGCAACATCAATTTTATTAACTTCTCAATCAGATAGTTATAATGAAAGATACGAAAACATTGAGCAAAAGAAGAATGAACATCAGCTCTGGCAGATACTGTAAATGGGGGAAAAAACTATTCTATTTCATAGAAAAGATTTCCACTATGGAAAAAGATGAATAGAATATATAGTAACTACCACAGTTCAGCAACAATTTCAGGCTATATATTGATGGCCTTCTTCCAGCTTTATTTCTATTACAAACGATCTGATTTCAGCATCTTGCCAATATGCTGAAACTTAGTGAAGTACCATATGTAAATACAGGCAATAAACCAAATTAGAAATTACAAATTTGGCATCTCCAATCAAGCAGCTATATAATAAAAAACAACATTGTTCAATGTATTCCTATTGAATTATCAGGGTTGGGCATTAAATCATGTTTCTCTAATTACAAAATAAACTAATAAAACTTTTTTTTTTTCAAAATTAGCCACTCTTTAAAACAGCAATAGAATCCTGGCCTTCACGGAAAACATTTGCTTCTCTCAGGATTCATCCTTGCATCCTCCTAACTTCACAATGGATAAGTCCCAGTGTTTTTATGTCTGTTTAGATTCTCAGACATCCAGGTCAGTTGCCTCATGAAAAAGCACCATTGGGACAGTGATTTCTATGTGACATTACCTCATGACATTGCTTTGATCTCATCCCTATGCCAAATCTGAGGCAGCTTCAAGTCACCTTAGCCGCTCCAAAAACGGCATTCTCCCTCTTTTTCCTGCACAAGGTGAATGTAATCCAACATGTTTCATTGCTGCTGCTGCTGATGGAGACAGGCCCAGAACTCTGCCCAGCTCCCTTTGGTCACGCTGGGTGGCTGCAAACAGGCCCTCCTGCCTTTATTTGCGAAGCACTGCCCTCTCCTGGGCTGCAGGAGAGATTAGATGCCTAGCTTTGGCAGAGAGGCATCTGCCCACCTAATTCCCAGTAAGGTTTTTCTTGGGCTCCTTATTCACACAACTTTAATCCCTTTGTGGAAAGAGTGCCAAGGCTAAGGGGCATAAAAGGTCAATCTAAAATGGGAAACGGATAGCTCCTGCCAGCTGTGTGTCACTGTTTCTGTCACCAAGATGTGTATTACAGAGGTTTTTGCTGTTTTTGACGAGGTTTTTTTTGGGGGGGGGGTACTTTTTCCTGCCTTTATTATTTTCATAGGGTGGTGTGGCCCCATTTTTCTCACTCCAACACCATTTCCCCTCTCTACAGACCAGTGCTGCTGCTGGCCACAACCCTGTGATGCCAGCACTGCCAGTGCTTTGTAGCGCTAGCCAGGAACATTTGCTTCCCTCACACTTCATTCCATGCTTCTCCTTTATGCCTGCAAACTGTTAGCCTGGCTATTTCTGGACAGGGGCTTAGTTCTCTTTCAAATGAGCACTAGACCTATGTTCAGAAATAGTCCAACTGACAAGTCACAGGTGTGTTACTGGGATTTGACAGATGGCTAATTCTGCTTTCGAAATCACCAGCCTACACCCACTCAACACACATTAAGCAAAGCGGCCAGTGCTTTTCCCCCTGCAGCAGCTCACTCTGGCCTCATTAATGGAGTAGAGTCAGGCTCGGCCTTTGGGGTGGAAAATTTTATGCTGAAATGTACTCGTTCTGGCTATCTGGCTGTTCCCTCAGTTTCAGTCTATTTCTGAAGCCAATACCTGTTACCTCTCTACCAAGCTTATCTGGTGTCAAGCTTCAGCTACAGAAGCAAGAAGCGCAAGCACCACAAGCCACATCTTCAGACCAGGAGAAATCCCTAGGGCAAATAGTGCATCATTTCCTCTGCAAAGAGAGAGAGAGAGAGAGAGAGAGAGAGAGAGAGAGAGAGAGAGAGAGAGAGAGAGAGAGAGAGAGAGAGAGAGCGCCATAATTCCTAGTGAAACTGGTTTGAAAACATTGTTATATTTTGATTAGGCTGTATTTATTCCACCATAAGCAGAGTTGTCTCTGTGACAATACCCAAGTGTTTTTTCTGCTTTTTTATTTGTGGGGGGAAAAACTGGACTCTAAAGAGAAAAGTTTGCTATGTTTTGGTCACATACCATGCACATTATTTGTAAAAGACATTATGGAAATAACAGAATATTCAGATTTATCCTTCAATTTGGAGTACCTCTTCTATTTGTTACTCCTCTTACCTGATAAGAACCTAAGTAGATCTTCCCACATTGCCCAGTGTTGTGTCTCTAGTGTTATTCATCTTACTTGAAGTTGAAGGTTCTCTTTCATTCTTATTCTTTGTTATATACCTTAGATCTATACATTCTAAATTGACATAGATTGTGCTGCCACCACGTGGCTGGGTGGAGAAATCACAATGTGGGCAGTCAGACCCTCCTACCATATGACGTATTTCCTTTCCCCTCCCCTTTCTGGGATGGACTTCCTCCTCCCTCTTCCCTAGTGAGCCATGCTTCATTAGCAGAAAACATGGGGTCCCAATATGCAGACCCTGGGAGCGTTATCATCTTCTAACCTTGGAGACACCTCGGGAATATCTTGGAAATGCTGTACAACGTCATCTGAATTGCAATAAAGGTATTTCTATATAAAAGGTGTTTCTACGAGTTTAAACTATCTGGAGAGACCTATTAAAGTTAATTATATCTGCTTACACAGACCATAGAAGTCTTACAAGAGATTAATTAAAGCACAACATCATCGTTCCAGAATAGTTAGAAGATGATTTTAAATTCCTCTTGTCTGCATGTTGCTCAACAAACAAAAAGTTAGAAAATGTTTCTGCAATCAAGTTTAAAGTAATTTGAATTCCTTCTCTCTGCATCCTTGCTCAGTCAAAAGACAAGTATTAATTTTTACTGCCTGCAATCCATTGTGTATGCATGTTATCAGCAAAGCTTAAGTGAAAAAAAAAATCAGCAATTAATCCTTACTGCCTGCATGTGTTTACCTCAATCAAGTTTACAATTTTTTGCCAGCTAGCAATTTTTCTCTCTCTCTCTTTTGCAATAAAGATTGCTGAGAAACAACTATAAAAGAGTCATTAAGCCATTAGTTGCCTAGTAACAAGCAGCGACTCCTGGTGGCCAATCTAAAACGCTTAAACTGTCTGCAAATTGAAACGCATCTAAAAGCTTGTATACAGAGAGAGACTTTGACTCACACTTATAGCAAGCTATGCAAGCATTTTTATATGATAGGAAAATGATCTAAAATCCTAAAATAGGTGTTCTAAATCTCCAAAAAGGAGATCATTCAGCAAGCAAGCAAAGCCTACCCAGCCCACTAGCTTAAACAAAGGAACGAGGGTGCAATTAACCTCTGTCAGTGACAAGTTACAGCCTACGGTTTAGCTCTCAACACGGAGAGACAGTTCCTCCAAGGGTTTCAAACCGGCTCACAACTTGTGCTCATAGGGAAGAAGAGTTGCTTCACTTAATGTCCTAACTTAAGCTAGGGAAGATACCAGGCTTGCATCCAAACAGCGACCCTAGTGGTCAAGAGGTGAAGTTCATTGAAGTACTCACCTACACAAGCAGCATTCCAGTGGCGGCTCAGCATTAAAAGGCTTGTCCTCAGGCACGTGTAGAGTGCCCCTAGTGGTCAAAGGGTGAACTTTCTTGAAGTCCCTAACCACGCAGAAGGTGCCCCTAGTGGCCAACAGGTGAACTTCCCTGAAGTCTCTGACCGCACAGAAGGCGCCCCCTAGTGGTCGAAGAGCAAAGTTCACCGAATTTAATCAGAAAATATCTAGAAAGTTTCTGTACCTGTCTTAGCCATGGCGGAATGTCTCTTTGATTTTGAAGAACCGGTTCAGCCAAACAACCCTGAATTGCATCAAGAAGTTGGAAGAACCAAGTGCACAATAAACCTAACCCAGATACTCAGAGAAATTTATGAGACAATGAAAGATGAATTTTCCACTAATCTGTCAGAACGATGGGACAGAACGGCATACGCCATGAGAATTTTGCTCAGTGTTGATGGTAATCCTGCTGTATTAAGAGACTCTATAGATCACTTATCTGCAGCTTATGAACGTTACCAGCGGCTATCTGCAAAATACACATTTTTCTTAAAGGACTCTAATGAAGATGATTCCTCAGCAGAACTAATTAAAATTGAGGATCTGAACCAGCAAAGAGATCTCCTGGTGCAAGGGGCAAAGTATAAGGCAAAAAAGCGTATTGCTGACCTGCAAGAAACTAGATCTCATAGGTCTACCTCAAGCAGACGCACAGCATGCTCTGCTAGATCCTCTCGCTCCAGAGCTTCAACGATACATGACAAGCTACTAGAGGCTCGTGCGCTTGTAGAAGAAAAGGACGTGCTTCTTTCCTTAACCAGAAAGGAAGCTGAAATAGAAGTCCAAAGAAAGGTCCGCCAAGCAAAGGAGGAAGCCCAAAGAAAAATCCTCCAAGCAAAGGAGGAAGCACAGGAGAAAGCCCGTCAAGCAGAGATGGAAGCACAGGAGAAAGCCCGTCAAGCAGAGATGGAAGCACAGGAGAAAGCCCGTCGAGCAAAGGAGAAAGCCCGTCAAGCAGCGATGGAAGCACAGGAGAAAGCCCATCAAGCAGAGATGGCAGCCAAAATAAAGATTGTGCGAATTGAAGGGAAAGAAGCCATTGCCCTAGCAAAGCTGAAGCCCTTCGAACAAGCGACACAGGAAGATACTGATGTACAGGGTTCCATTCCAATAGAAGTGGAAGATCCGATGGAACGCACCAGTCAATATGTGTTAAAGCAAAATGTTTGCTACGACGCAGAGCCATCTTCCACACTGCCTACAAAAATCATAGATATCCCAGAACCGCAAGGGACTGCACTCCTTCAACACCGCAGCCCAAGTGCATCTTCGGCACTCCCCACTCACCAGTCAAAGACCACAGAACAACCAGGGCCTACGCCTCTCCTCCAAAACAACACAGGTGCAGCAGCTGTGCTCCCTCCAAACAGCACAGAAGTTCCGCGCCTGCCAGGACCTACACCTCTTCTTCAAAACGCCACAGGTGCGTCAGCTATGCTTCCTCCAAACAGCACAGAAGCTCCGCGCCTGACAGAGCCTACACCTCTCCTCCAAAACAACACAGGTGCATCAGCTGTGCTTCCCACAACCACCGTAGAAGTCCTGAGCCTGCAAGAGCCTACACCTCTTCAACCAAACAACACAGGTGCATCAGCTATGCTCCCTCCAAACAGCACAGAAGCTCTGTGCCTGACAGAGCCTACACCTCTTCTTCAAAGCAACACAGGTGCGTCAACCGTGCTTCCCACAAAGAGCACAGAAGTCCCGCGCCTGCAAGGGCCTACACCTCTTCAACAAAGCAGCACAGGTGCATCAACCGTGCTTCCTACAGACAGCACTGAAGCCCCAAGCCTGCCAAGGCCAGCACCTCTTCAACGCCCAGAAACAGGTGCGCCAACACCTCAAATTGCATTACCTCTTGCCAATGACTACGTAACCACAAGCAATGATCAACAGTTGAATCAACAACCAGCACAAATTTTAGAGATTACACCACAGCTAATTGCTCCTGCAACATCATTCTATCCTGGTGTACCTGATCCTTATCCACCAGAGAACTCCCACACCCAAAAGGTCCCACAAGTTTCTTCAGCATCAAAGAGTGAGAGACCAGACCTTCCTGAGTACGCCAAACACGCGACTCGTCGAGAGCTCACCGCCAATAGACTCTCAAAGTTTAATGACCATCCAGAAGACTTCAGATCCTGGAAAACAATCTTCAAAACTGTTGTTGGTGATCTCAACCTTACCGCCAGAAAGGAACTAGACCTACTCTTTTCCTTTCCCCTATTCTCATATTTTTGCAGGTTTATAAGTCATCACGCCTGGACGAACAATGAACCCAGCAGAATATAGATGTATATTTATATTCATTTTCTTTTTAGGTTTTATATTGCTTTTTATGGCCATACGGCTATAACACAATTATTTAATTTGATCTGATCAGCTTTGTTGTTCACACACATAAATCCCTTCACACAGGTTTTCTCCAGTGAATAAAGCAGGCGGCACCAACATAGCACTTATATACAAATAATTCTTTTTATGCGGATGAGCTGTGTACAGGCTACAATGGCTTACTCACACTTTCTAATCTAGAGAAGCTGGATGAAAACCTTCTGATCAGTCAAGTCCACATAACAGCCTTTGAAGAAATGTTTAACCACAGCAGATAACACAGAAAAAGAGAGCATTTTAAATGCCAAGTTAAACAAAATGTGTCTCTTGATCCACTAATAATTTCTGATATCCACTTTCTTTCTGCAACAAGGATTTCCTTGCTTTTTTTAAAAAAAAGTCAAAACTGAGACATACATCAAGAGGTAAACATTTTGAAGTTCCTAATTAGGCAATAAACAATTATTGTATTAGGAAGAGAACATAAACGTTAAATCTATTTGTAAGAACCTGCCTCATTTCTCCTCGGTATCTAAGCACCCAATAATATTTTCTCCCATCCTTAAAAAAGAATGTTGGTATAAAATATGAGAGCTCCCTACCTTTGAGCTGATCAGTCCTGCAGCTCTCACAGAATATAAGACTGGCTAGTTTCAGGGTAGCAATTGGGGTTTACTTGCCATCCTTTCCTTTCCTAACCTGGGTTACCACCAATCGTTCCCTTCATTGTGTGTCAGAGATATAGGTGGACAAGCAGGGCAGGCTGGAGGTTTTCCCAGCTTTCTGGAATTCCTTCCTTCCTGTAGATTCACTTAACTTGAGGAATGTTGAGCAAGCAAAGAATTAAGATCACTTTCAAAAAATTTTACCTGAATCCCCCTGCCACTGGGAGTCTGGTTCTGCAACAAGCAACTATCAAAAAGCCAGAGAAAGTTTCCTATTAATAAGTCTATAAAACCTCTTTTAATAACCACTCCAAGATCATGATGTGGATATAGTGTGAATAGAGTCTACGTAGATTTAAGTAAGGCATTTGACAAAATAAACAACAGGCTACTTCTTGGTAAGATAAAAGAATGTGGGATAGACATCTTCACTAGATATTCAGGAATGAGAAAAGTAAGGCTCTACACATAGACAAGAAAAACAAATGCACAGGTATAGAATAGGTGGTCCTTGCCTCAACAGCAGTAACTTTGAGAGGGATCTTGTCAGGCCCCTCAGATGCTTATTGGGACACTGCTGTTCTGTTGGGAGGGGGGAATCTTTGAGTTCTCTGTCATGTGTTTCTTTCACTTTGTTCTTCTGCACTTTGATATATCTCTTTGGTGTTAAAGGGGGGAGGGATGTGCCTGGGGCCATCTGCGTTATCTCTACTCTGGTGAGAAGAGGATGTAATGCCTTGGAACAGTGCTTTATTGGCCTCTCGGCCTCCAGTTCCCTTAACAACTTTGCACTTTTGGATTGGCTGGAAATGGACTGGGCAGTTGGGAGGGGTTTGAAGAGAGGGGTTTAATGTAATGTTTTTGTGGGGGAATATTCAGATCTTGCCTTGTCTCTCTGCTTTCAATATCTTTCAATAAAAGTTCCGGTTGAAATAATGCCAGTTGCAAGAGTTCTTCTCCCCTGAATAGATGGAGGAAACTGCCGCCATGGAAGTCCCCTGCCCCAGAGACAACGGCAGGTGCTGTTGGTTCTGCAGAGCAGGTGACAACTGCATCAGGTACCCCAACTCGAGTCGCCTCAGCTGGGGTCAATGCCCAAAGAGCCAGCAGAAGGGCAGCCCAGCTGGAAAAGAAAACATCCCCCTCGGTTTGAAATTTGATGGGGACCCTCAACCGCTGGGGTTTTTCCTTGCGCACATCCTCACATACATGCAAGAATATGGGCAAGGCATCTCCAGTGAAGGATCTGGGGTCAGGGTCGTCACTCTGGTCCTGTAAGGTGCCACAGCAAGATGGATGTTGATTCTTGGACTTCCGGTGGCTGCGCGGCGCCGGAGACAGCCTTCCCGGGCTGCCCGCGGCTCAGCTGAGTGATTTTCGCCCGAAACAGCGCCGATCAGCTGTTCGGGCGAATTCGAAGCCCCCTCCTCGGGAGAAGAGGAGGGGGTGAGGTCCCAGGTAGGGGTCGAGTTCTCCGGGGCCGCCTGAGCTTGGAGCTCGGGCGGCTGAAGGATTGAACTCCCCCGAAGCCTGGGTTGCTCCCAGCTGGCCAGCGTCTCTGCTCCGGACTTCTTGGAGCAGAGCCAGGCGTCTGCGACCACCCCTGCCTGAAGGAAGGACTATGGATTAAAAGGAGCAGGCAGAGCGGTACAAGAGGAAAAGGTGAAGAGGATTATTTTATTTTACTCTCGAGCTTGATGGACTTTTTAAACTTTAAGTGAAAGTGCGTCACAATTGAAAGTAAAAGATGGCGGCTAAACCTCCCCCTAAAACTCTTCGGAGTGGTGGATCTTCTCCGGTGCAACAATCATCATTACACGCGTTGCACCCTCCTGATGTATTGACACCGAAGGACTTACGAGATGCTCTTGAAAAACATGCCCAGGTAATTTTGGAATCAATGGGTGATAAATTTGCACAGATGGAGGAGAAATTGGAGAAACTGGAGGAGAGAATGAAAGAGAGGATGGAACAGAAGTTCAGCGTGATGAAGGTAGACATTTTGTCTTCAGTGCATAAAGTGGCGGAATGTGTGGAAGATTTGGATGAAAAAGTGGATGATTTGACTCAAAAGAATGCCATATTAGAAGCAAAAGTACGGGAGAATGAAGATTTAAGAGACAAAATGGAAAGAGAATTAAGCCTTGCCCAATATTACCAGATGCAGTTTGCTGTTAGAATCAGAGGCTTAAAAGAGAATATTAAGGAAGATTTAAAGCAGCTGGTTTCTGAGGCTCTCGAAGTGGTATTGAACCAGCCAGCATCTGAAATAAGACAAGCTATGGATAAAGTGTTCCGTGTGAATTCATGGATTGCTAGACAGAGAAAGTTGCCTAGAGATGTGGTGGTTTACTTTGCAAAAAGAGAAATTAGAGATGAAGTTATACAAGCTGCCTATGATGCTAAAGTTGTGATTGCTGATCAAGAAGTTTTGGTTTTAAAAGAAATTCCTCCAAAGATTTTAAGGAGAAGGAAGGACTTTACATTTCTTGTGCAAGAGCTCAAGCAACGAGATATAAGGTTCAGATGGGAGATTCCAGATGGGTTGATGGTGATGCATGAAGGTAAAAGGTACCGGCTGATTACTGTGAAGCAAGCGCGTGATTTCTACAATAACGTTTTAAAAGCAACCCCATTAACACTTCTGGAAGCTGCAAAGGGATCTGGAGAAGGAGAACATCAAGAGGATGAAGCAGAGGAGAGTGGTGCTGGAGGAGATCAAGCTATAACTTCTTTGGATGATCCTAGAGAGCAAAGGGTAACGCGTGCTGCTTTAAAACGAGCAAAGAAAATAAAAGAACAAGACCAGCAAAAGTCTTTGGAACTTCCACAACGTACTTACAGCCAAGCAGTGGGAGGAGCCTAAAGAAGATAGTCCTATCAAAGCAGTGCTCCAAGAGCTTTGGGAGGATATGCATGGCAACTAAATTTTTAACTTGGAACGTTAATGGACTAAATTCACCACAGAAGAGGAAGAAAGTTTTTCAATATTTAAAACAATTCAAGATAGATGTTATATGTTTGCAAGAAACGCATATTAGAGTTCTGGATCAAAAGTATTTATCAAACTCAAGGTTGGGTACGCAATTTGTTGCCTCTGCAATGAATAAGAAAAATGGAGTGGTTGTTTATGTTAAAAGTGCCTTAACAGCAGACTTAATTGAAGCAGATAAGCATGGAAGATACGTTATGATAGAGCTGCTGTTAGAAGGTAAAAAGACGTTTTAGTTGGATTATATGCACCTAATCAACAACAAGCTGACTTTTTTAGTTTACTTCACACAAAGCTTACCCAGTTGGATTATAAATCTTTTATTTTTATGGGGGATTGGAATGGCGTTTTGGATGTACAGATGGACAAGGCTGGAGCTTTTAAGCGCATTCCAAGTCATGCTAGACTGCCTAAATCTTTTTTTGAAATGAAGGATGACTTGGAACTGCGAGATATTTGGCGTGAGAGACACTTGCAGGAAAAGGATTACACTTTTTATTCTGATAGACATCAATCTTTTTCGAGGATTGATTTTATTTTGTTGACTAATGATTTTTTTTTTTGAGGACTAAAAAGGTGAAGATTTGTGCAAGAACTATCTCTGATCATAGTCCAGTTTGGTTAGAGATTGATAAGGAGAAAAGAGACAGGCGCTCGTGGCGCGTAAATGAGAATTTGTTTAGAAATCAGAGAAATGTGGAAGAATGCAAACAGCGGATGAAGGATTTTTTTGAAATTAATATGAATAAGGGTACCTCTACGGATATGGTTTGGGATGCTAGCAAGGCCTATATGAGAGGGGTGTTGATATATATGAACAATAAACATAGACGTGCTGTGGAAGCTAGAAGGAAAGAACTGGAGAATGAAATAAAGGAAAAAGAAAAGGCTTTGATTTTGAACTCAGAGGATGTGAAGACTAAGGAGGCTATTAAACTGTTAAGAGGACAATTTGATAAATTAATGGCTGACCAAGTGGCAACCAATCTGCGGTTTGCCAGGCATAATACTTTTTGCAATTCTAATAAACCAGGTAGATGGTTAGCTTATAGATTGAGGAAAAAACAAAGGGCTTCTAATATAGATAAGATTGAGTATAAAGGAAGGGTTGTGTTTCAACAGGAACTTATTAAAGACGCTTTTGTGGATTTTTATTCTAAATTATATGCTAAGGAGAAAATTAATGAAAAAGACATTGATATATATTTGGAGAATGCTAGCATCCCGGTTCTTACGCAAGTACAAAAAGAGAGGATTAATCAATTGATTACAGAAGAAGAAATTTTTACAGCAATTAAGGAACTGAAGGTGGATAAAGCACCAGGTACGGATGGTTTGACTGCGGCCTATTACAAAAATTTACAATTAGAGATGATAAAACCGTTAAAGGAACTGTTTCAGACAATCCAGAGGGGGGGAAAGGTGCCACCGTCTTGGAGAACAGCTTTTATTTCCTTGATTCTGAAGGAAGACCAAGATGCTACTCAAGTTAAAAATTACAGACCGATATCGCTTTTAAATACAGATTACAAGATATTTGCTAAGGTTTTGGCTAATAGACTGATGAGGGTTCTGCAACAGGTGATTCATGGGGACCAAACAGGGTTTATTAGTGGTAGGCAAATGAAAAATAATGTGAGGCATATAGTTGATGTGTTAGAGTTTTTGGAAAGGAACAACCAGATCTGTGCGGTGCTAATTTTTTTAGATGCTGAAAAAGCTTTTGATCAATTGAATTGGCAATTTTTGTTGAAAGTTTTAGACAAAATGGATTTTGGGGAAAATTTTTTACAACCGATTAGGGCATTATACCAAAAACAAACTGCCTGAATTATAGTTAATAATAGCCTGACAGAAATATGTAATATTGAGAAGGGCACAAGGCAAGGGTGTCCGTTATCGCCCTTGTTATTTGTGTTAACATTAGAGATATTATTGGTTAAAATACGGAATTCGGAAAAAATTAAGGGGATACAAATTAGAGATCAGGATTATAGATTGAGAGCATTCGCAGATGATCTGGTTGTTACAGTGACCCAGCCAGAGAACTCTGTTGTGGACCTGATGGAGATAATAACACAATATGGGAAGGTTTCTGGATTTAAAGTTAATACACAGAAAACCAAAATTTTGGCCAGAAATATGACAGTTTCGCAAAAGGCTCTCTTAGAGGGACTAACTGGATTTGAGATTGTTAAAAGGGTTAAATATTTGGGGGTGCTTTTGTCGCCCTCTAATACAAAGTTATATAAAAATAATTATCAAAAACTATGGGGGAAAATTCAAAAAGAATTGGAGAGTTTGGAAAAATTGCAATTGTCTTTGTTGGGACGGATTGCAGCAGTGAAAATGAATGTCCTGCCTAAATTTTTATTTTTATTTCAAATGATACCGATTCTTAAGAAAGATTCTAATTTGGAGGAATGGCAGTGAGGTATCAATAAATTTGTGTGGGCAGGGAAAAAGCCACGAGTTAAACTTAAGATTATGCAGGATACTCGTGAGAGAGGTGGTCTTAAATTGCCCAATTTTAAACTATATTATGAAGCTGCTGCATTAGTAGGAATAAGTGATTGGATTAATTTGACACAAGGGAGATTATTAAATCTTGAGGGCCACGACTTGTTGTTTGGCTGGCATGCATATTTGTTATATGACAAGAAGGTAGACAATGTGTTTAGAGTGCATATTTTAAGACAGGCATTGCTGAGAGTTTGGAAGAAGTATAGACATAAGTTAGATTGCAAGATACCACTGTGGGCAATTCCAAAACACGCAATAGAAAATATACATGCTGGTTTCAAACATGATGTGACTACGTACAAGGAGATCCTAAGTTTGGAAAGAAATGTCTGGTGTTTGAAATCATATAGCCTCTTGCGAGAAGAGAAGGTTGTTCAAAACTGGTTTCAATATACTCAGTTACGGGCCAGGTGGAAAGAAGACCAGAAAAATGGTTTTACAATGACTGATGAAAATTTGATAAAGCAAATTAGAAATCAGGGTCCAGCACATATTAAACGGATATATCTTGCGTTGATAGAGATTGATTCAGAAACAGAACTTGTTAAGGATTGTATGATAAAATGGGCCCAAAACATCCAGGAAGTTATTACAATGGACACGTGGGAAAAGATTTGGGTGAGGAACGTAAAATTTACACAAGCTCAAAATCTAAGAGAAAATTTTTACAAAATGTTTTATAGATGGCATTTAGATCCTAAAAAACTTGCAAGTATGTATCCGAATTATCAGCCTAAATGTTGGAGGTGCGGTGATGAAGATGCAACATATTTTCACATATGGTGGACATGTAAAAAGGTCAAGGCTTTTTGGATAAAAGTCTGGTGGAACATGCAGAAGATTTTTAAACAGAGGATAAAGTTTTGTCCGCAACTTTTTCTGTTGGGAATAATTACAGATGCTACAGTTGTGGACACCAAGTTGATGTTGAATTTAATTACGGCAGCAAGACTCTTGATAGGTCAGTATTGGAAGAAAGAGGAACTGCCGACCATAGAAGAGTGGACATTAAAGGTTTCCGACCTGGCAGAGATGGCGAAGATTTCGGCTTATTTGAAAGATCACTCGCAAGAACGCTATATTATGGAATGGAGAAAATGGATTGAGTTTATCCAGAATAAGTATAGGGTTAAGAAGTTTTACGTAGCATTTGAATAAGTCTTCTTTCCTTTTTTTTTCTTTTTTTCTTTTAGTTTTTTTTATATACCAATTACTAAGGCTTGTTTTATCCTATATAAGCTAGAGAGTGATGGATTTTAGAGTTTATAGTTGTTAGTATATGATTGTTTATGATTGTTTTTTTATATATACCTTGTATTTAGCTCTGGGAAGTCGGGGGGGGAGGGGGGAGGGAGGGAGAGGTAGGGGGGAGGGAGAAGGGAGGGGGAGGGGGGTTTTAAAGAAAAATTGTATGTTAAAACTTTTCAATAAAAAAAAAAGATGGATGTTGATTCTGCATAACACCGATGTGCTGCAGCTCCAAAACTTCAACCACTTCATGACAGTGCTAAGGTGGTGTTTCGAAGACCCCCCCCTGGTCGATCATAAGGCACGAGACTGCATTAAAATGGTGTGGCAAGGCTGCCGCCCGGTAGTCAAATACACCAAAGAGTTCTGGGACCTGGAGTGCCACCTCAACTGGCTGGAAGACATCCTGGTGAGCTGTTTTAAAGATGGGCTTAACAGTGACCTGTGCCATGCCTGCATCGCCCAAGGAGCCCCTGCTTGCCTCCACAACTGGTGCATCTGGGCTGAAGAAGCGGAAATCGACCAGGCACGGAACCAGGCAGAGTGTGGAGGCAAACCCCACCAGAGAGGAAAAGGGAGGCAGCAAGACCCTTGTTGGCACCGCTCAACTGCTAGCTTCAAATGTGGGAAGAAAGGCCACTGGGCTGTGGAGTGCCGCACGAAGACCCCCACTAAGAAAGGAGATTGGCCATTGGGAGGAAGCCAACAAAGTCTTTGCAACACCCCAAAGACATGGCCCTGAAGAATGCTGACGTCATCCTCAATACTGGGAGGGGAAACCTTGATCCCATCAGGGGAAGTTCCAGGGATGTTTGATAGCAACTATGATGAGTCAGTACTGAGACACTTAGATCCAGAAAAACCATTTGTTATTCAGGCTGATGCCAGCAATATGGCCGTAAGTGCGGTACTGCTTCAGGAAAATGAAAAGGGCCAACAGCATCCCTGCGCATACACTTCAAAAAAATTGACAGAGACTGAGCAGTGCTGGGCGGTGTGAGAAAAAAAAGCATATGCAGTGAGGTGGGCCCTCCTCACTTGGAGACACTTCCTGGAAGGGAGCAAAATTCCTTTCCAAGTTTGGACTGATCACAAAAACCTAGACGCATGGAAAACCCGTAGGAAGCTGTCTCCCAAGCAAGCATGGTGGGCCCAACACTTCCAATGTTTCAATTTTACACTCTGCTATTTACCAGGAGGGAAAAACTTCCTAGCGGATGCTTTATCAAAGCTGTCACAATATTACAGGCAGAAATAATCAAGCCTTTACTTCCAGTGCAGCAATTTGCAGCTCCAGTAATTACAAGGGCACAAAGAAAAGGTGCCCCACCACTAGACAACACTGCTACCCTAGCTTTTAAACAAGCCTTGGAAAAAGATGAATGGTTTCTCAGTCATAAAAACCTTAGTTTCATGTGGAAGGGACTAGCACGGGTAGAAGGGAAGCTATATGTCTCGGCCAGCCGAAGGCTAAAAACTATGCAGAGCTGCCACGATTCAAAACTGGTGGGACATTTTGGGTTTGTAAAAACCCTACACCTGTTAAAAAGACAATTTTGGTGGCTATCTATCAAAAAGGACATTGAGGGCTATGTGGCTAACTGCCCCACGTGCAGTAGCAAAATGGAGACGGGGGAAACCCTAGCTTTCTGCAGCCAGTTGCAGACTCTTCAGCACCCTGGAGAGTGATTTCTATGGATTTTATTGTAGAGCTTCCAGAAAGGGTGGGAAACACCATTATTTGGGTGGTGACAGACCTGTTTTCAAAGCAGGTCCATTCCATTCCTTGCCAAAAGATCCCAACTGCAAAGACTCTAGCAAAACTTTTCTTCCACGATCTCTATCGCCTACATGGAGCCCCACATCACATAATTTCAGACAGAGGGGTCCAATTCACTTCAAAGGTCTGGAGGGCATTTTTGGACCTCTTGGGAATGGACCAGGGCCTGAGTTCTAGTCACCATCTTCAAACAAATGGTGGGAAAGAATGAACGAACTCAGTTCTGGAACAGTACCTAAGATGCTTTATCATCTACCAGCAAAACAACTGGACTGACCTCCTGCCATTCACTGAAGCAGCTTGTAACAATGCTGTTCACTCCAGCACTGGGTTTACCGCTTTCCAAGTGGCCACAGGACAAGAATTCAACCCAGTGCCTGAGCTGCCAACCAACGAACCCACAATCCCTTCCCTTAAGGAATGGATGAATCAGCTGCAGAATACGTAGCCAGTTGTCAGAAAGTCTTTAGATGAGGCCAGAGCAGCCTACAAGACCCAGGCAGATAAAAAAAGAATGGAACCCAAACCATTCCACATTGGAGATAGAGTATACCTATCCACTTGATTCCTTTAATCCTTGCAACCCTCAAAAAAACTGGGCCCAAAATTTGTGGGACCCTTCCCAGTCAAACACATTATAAATACAGTCACAGTGGAATTAGAACTCTACAAAACCTTAAGACAAATCCACCCTGCATTCCACTGCAGTCTCCTAAAGCCTGATATAACTTCGCCTTTACAGCCAGCAGAACCCCCAGCACCACAACCCATCATGGTAGAAAGGGAACAACACTTTGAAATTAAAGAAATCCTGGACTCACACAAACACCATGGAGCCACTCAGTATTTGGTGGCTTGGAAAGATCTGCCAGCATCCCAAAATGAATGGGTTCACAAGAAACATGTTAGAGCCCTAAGTTGCTCAAACGATTTCATACACGTTACCCAGATAAACTTGATTTATCAAAGGATTTTTCCCCTCCACTTTATTATTTTTTGTTTCTCCAGGTGGATACCTCCTTCTTTTAAGGGGGGCGGTATGTCAGGCTCCTCAGATCCTTATCATTGTCATTCTGTTGGGAGGGGGGAATCTTTGAGTTCTCTGTGATGTGTTTCTTTCACTTTGTTCTTCTGCACTTTGATATATCTCTTGGGTGTGAAAAGGGGAGAGATGTGCCTGGGGCCATCTGCCTTATATCTACTCCAGTGAGAAGAGGATGTAACACCTTGGAACAGTGCTTTATTGGTCTCTCAGCCTCCAGTTCCCACAACAATTTTGCACTTTTGGATTGGCTGGAAATGGACTGGGCAGTTGGGAGGGTTTTGAAGAGAGGGGTTTAATGTAATGTTTTCATGCAGGAATATTCAGATCTTGCCTTGTCACTCTGCTTTCATTATCTTCCAATAAAGGTTCCTTTTGAAACAATGCCAGTTGCAAGAGTTCTGTTTTCTTCGGAGAACTAGCTGAGGCAGGACCTTACAAATCAAAATGCCGTAGTGGATAACCACTTAAGTATGAGCCAGCAGTGTGCAACAGCTGCCAAAAAAGCCAAATGCAGTCCTAGGTTTTTCTCCACAGTGAAATTCATTTTGTTGGATAGGACCCATTGTTCAAGTTTGTCATGATCTTTTTGGATCCTGAGTTTGTCTTCTGGGGTGTTGGCTACTCCTGCCAGTTTGGTTTCATCTGCAAATCTGCAAATTTAAAATAGTCTCATGTTAAATAATATGTTTTTAGGGTAAATTGATATTATTAGTGTATTCAGGAAAATTGAAGTTCCTTTTATGGTGGTGTTCATAAAAGAGGTTTGTTCTGAAATGTCAACTGCAACACATTTTCATTTAAAATAAGTCACTTTATTCTGCACCTTGATAGGATAATCATTGTTCTCTGTAATTAACCAGTTTTAAAGATATTGTATTTATTTGGTGAAAAATAAGGGGTTTTTGTTAATTTGTTTTTGCCAATATCTTTAAAAGTGGGGGATTGTCTGAGATTTATGCAGATTATAGTTTTTTTTTTAAAAAATAAACTTTTGTTTAAAATTGATTTATAAAATTGGTTTTAAATTTTTAAACTCTTTTCTTGGGGCTACCATTTTGAAATCAGTGTTATATGTTTCTTTCAGATAAGTAAAATATCTGTCCCTTACTGCACACAATCATTTCAGCTAGAGTAATATGATAGCTACACAATTTAACTTTTCACCCAGCCCACTAGAAAATCCCTAGAGATTTTCAGGTTCTCTGAGAATTGGTATTTTAGTGAGTATCACCCAAGAACGTATAGTTTCCCTCAGTAAGAATAAACTTTTGTTCAGGAAGAGTCTTGAATTTTGCAAATAGAAATTCCACTGCAATGAGCTTACCTGAAGCTAATTCTTGAAGTCAACAAAATTTCCAAACAAGGTAGTAAACTATTTATTTTAAAAAAATCCTATAAATAGTCACTTTTGGGAGTGAAGAGAGTTTTCTTAAACAATTTATGAAATAATCACAATAAAATTGTGGAGGAGTTTTACAGCTAACACACAAACATACAGATATACTGTCTCCATTCCTAAACAATTAGTGTATTGTGTACCAAAAGCAGGAAGAGTCTCATTATGCTTTTATAGGTTCCCTGTCTTTTTCAAGGTTGGGCAACCTGTGATGTTGTAATTGGTCACAGAGCTTTGAAATAAGGACTTTGTTATGTATTGGGATCCGTGAGGCATTGACGAGGCGGTGGTGAAAAGCAACAGCACATTTATTAAGTTAACACAGAAGCAGCAGGAACTGCCGCTAAGCTTCCATTTGTATGGACCACCGCTAGGCGGCAGCCAATGGAATTAAAGCAGTCTTTCCCATCAAAACACAAGTAACAACTCTGGAGACAAGCAGTCTGGAGTTTAAACAGACACAGTAGTTAACTAACAATAACGGTTTCCAAGTATTTTACACCAATACATAACAGACTTCTTATTTGATCACTGATTTTTCAGTTCTCCACACCCCATGGTAATTTCTCCAAGGCTGACGTCTTTAAATATACTGCAGGCAGAGGGTTTATAATTTGAGTGTAGTTAGATTTGTTTCCCATTCTTTGGAGATATATTTCTCAGTACCATTCTTCCATAGTTCTTTCCATTTTACATACATTATCATTCGGTGTTATTTTGTGCTTTCTGAAAAGCACAATATTCTGTTTAATCTCTTCACTCCAGACCATTTCATTCAGAACTGCACCCGTAATGTTTGCTGCTGCTATTGTTTGAGTAATGTTACCTCACAAGGATTCAAAGGTTAAGACAATTTTTTCCCTCTTTTTCAGTGTTGGTTATGTTCTGTGGTTATGGAAAAACAAACATGCCAATATATAACGTAACCCAGGATGCACCAATAGCACACAGAAGAAGTGTGCTAAGAGAGATAAATTGTCAAGGATACAAAACATTTAGTTTTAAAGGGAAACTGGTATGATAAGAAGCAATCATAAAGGAAATTCAATGTATAAATATTCACAACAGGATATCCAACAACTTCTTCCCATCCTATTGCAAAAAGTCACAATGCTACTTTCTTTCCCCACAGTTATATTTTATAGTTAATGGCCATTGTTCATATAAAATAGTGATTAAAAATACAAATAAACTATACAGTAAATGTAAAGACTGTGCAAATTGGGCTACAAGCAGCCTCTCTCTCAAATTTAATTTTTTTTAATAGGCAACACATTAAATGTTAATCATATGAAGCATTAAACAGATATCTCATTAAGCTCATATGATTTGTACATCTTTTATACAACACTTGTAATCAATAATATCCCCCTTTCTATCTGAGCATACTTGAATCTGTAGCTGCTTTGGTTATCCAGTCTAATGCTTTTTTATTTTTTTACATGTCTAGTTAAAAATCTCTAGATCTCTGATTGTACCTCTTTCAAAGTCTAGGTTTCTATTATTATTATTATTATTATTATTATTATTATTATTATTATTATTATTATTATTATTATTATAAAAAAGAACCACTATATTGTCCATATATGTCCTTTATTCATTCTCTACTCTGTTTTACAGAAAGCACTTATTTCAAGGATAAACCACTATAAATGGAAATTAGTCATACATCTCTTTCATATAAGGCTTCTGTGCAATAAGATAATGGATATAAACAAACAAACAAACAAAAATATCTCTTTTGCTTTAATAGTCAAAATGTTATATCTGAAACATGGGATTGGTTTATTTAATTTGTGATTTACTTATAGGATTGTTGTTTGATGATAATTCTTGGAACAGTTTACAAATCACTTGGTATTTTTGTTTCTTTATTCTCTTACAGCATTTAAGACAATTTAAAATTCTACTTTGTATCAACCACGTCAATATTAATGCCTATTTAATTAACTTTAAACATGGAGAAATCTACAGAAATCCAACATACTATTTATTTTAAATGACTCTCTGCATAATTAGTATCACTCTTCAAAGTTCTAAACTATGGCGAATTATACAATCTTCATTCACAAGACTGTTGCATTTTATTAAAATGTTTGCTTAACTGAACTATTCTGGATCAAGCTGTTGTATAATGATTTTTCCCCTTGCTAAGATCCCTTTGCTGGTCTGTATAGGCGGATATTATCACTGATAACAGCTCTTGCCAGATAGCAGAACTCATGAAAATATCTTTTATCATCCAGAAATACCTTTATTTGCATGCAGAGTAGATTACAGCAGATGAGGTGAATTAGATGATAACACACGATATTTCCAAGGTCAAAAGACAGTATCGACTCACAGTGTCTGCACGTGTGTGTGCCGGTTATGGAGGGGCACGTGTATCTGCTGGTTATGGAGAAGGAGAGTCCCCAGGGAGAAGAAGGAGGAACTCCATCCCAGAAAGGGGAGGGGTGTAAGGCACATGGTCAGGAGAAGGAGGAAATATGTCATATGGAAGGAGGAGTTGGCTGACCAGGTCAAGATAGCATATTATAATTTCCCCAAACAACCACGTGGTGGCAGCACACTCCCCATCTGGTATTTCATAATACCACTATAAACTTGATACCGGTAGGTATGCAAATACAAATAAATGGTTGTGATTTGCTTGTTGTCTTAAAAACCTGAGAGATATAAGAAATAAACCTGAGATATATAAGACATAAAACCTGAGAGATATAAGAAATAAACATGCATACATATTGCAATAATAAGAACTGCCATTACAGGCCTAAAATAGTCTAAATTAAAGTTCAAATCACTTTTCTTCTTGAAGTCAGGATCCAACCAGGAAAGGCAACGAATTCAGCATGTGCCTCCACATTCCATTCATTAATTCCGAAGGGAGGGGTAGAGACTAGCAGTGGCTTCCTTCCACCACATGCCTGGTTTCCATGACAATTTATGGTTTTATTGATCTTTTTTTGCTTACTTTATGGCTGACCCAGAGAGGAAGGGTTTTGCAAACTAACAAACTTTTCTCCTTTTTGAGTAAAATTTAGCTTTAAACACATATTGGGTTTGCAACACAGGATATCTGTGATCTTCCCAGTCAAATTTGGGGGAAAGGCAGTTTCCCTTTGGAGAAGACAGACAGGGAAATTTTGATTTCACAAAGGCTTGGAGATTGCAAACAAACAGTCTCTCTTTGCAATAAGGAACATTTGTAAACATTCAAAGTAGATCTGAGCAGAAACCCACTTGCATTTCAATGTCTCTCCAAATTACTTTAAGACGCTGGCTAGAAATTCAATGACAAAAGAGGCAGTAAGATTTTAACAGGTCTTTTGGCTGGTCTCAGGAAGACAGGAAGAGACAATAGTTCACAGAAGCACAAATCCTAGAAGCACGACTCTGTCTCTTGCAGAATCAGCTGGAGAATGGCAAATTAAATCATCTCCTTTTTTATTGCAGGCAGACAAGGAATTCAAACTGTCTTTTGACTATTCTGGATCAAGCTGTCGTATAATGATTTTTCCCCTTGCTAAAATCCCTTTGCTGGTCTGTATAGGCGGATATTACCACTGATAACAGCTCTTGCCAGATAGCAGAACTCATGAAAATATCTTTTATCTTCCAGAAATACCTTTATTTGCATGCAGAGTAGATTACAGCAGATGAGGTGAATTAGATGATAACACACGATATTTCCAAGGTCAAAAGACAGTATCGACTCACAGTGTCTGCACGTGTGTCTGCCGGTTATGGAGACAGTCGCTCCTGCTCAAAAGCACCAGCACTCCCAGGTGACTGGCAGCCATGAGAGAAGGTTGCCGATGCTCCCGGCTGTTCGGTGGCAGCGGGGCCGCCCACCGGGACTTCCAGCTGGCCAGCAGCATCGGATCCGGACTTCCAGCCTCCCACCTGCTCAGCAGTGTTCTCCTCTGGTCTGCAGCTCAAATCCAGAGTCTCAGCAGGCAGCAGCCTGGGATCAGCATTTCTGAATGGGATTTCTAAGCATGACTCAGCTGATCTTGGGCTCCTGCCTGGCTCACTTGCTTGCGGAAAAGAGTCTGCTTGCTAAGTGAGCCCAGGATCAGCAGAGTCACGCTCAGAAGCCACGCTCAGAACGCTGTTCCCAGGCTGCTGCGCAGCTCACTTAGGAAGCAGCTTATTTTCCGCAAGCAAGTAAGCCAGGCAGGAGCCCCGATCAGCATTTCTGAGTGCGATTTCTGAGCGTGACTCAGCTGATCCCGGGCTCACTTAGCAAGCAGCCTCTTTTTTGCAGCCAAGTGAGCCAGGCAGGAGCCCAGGATCAGCTGAGTCACGCTTAGAAATTGCGCTCAGAAACACTGATCCCAGGCTGCTGCCCAGCTCATTTAGCAAGCAGTGTCTTTTCTGCAAACAAGTGAGCCAGGCAGGAGCCTGGGATCAGCTGAGTCACGCTTAGAAATTGCGTTCAGAAACACTGATCCCGGGCTGCTGCCCAGCTCATTTAGCAAGCAGCCTCTTTTCCACAAGCAAGTGAACCGGGCAGGAGCCCAGGCGACAGCGGCGCTTGCGGCTTTTCTGCAGCACAGACCCAAGGGCTACTTCGTTCCCACTCGTCCTCTCACAGGACCCAGGCTGCCTGCACTGGTGGGAAACACAGCACTTTTTTTTCTGCAGTGGTGGAGTGCAGGCATCGCTTGGGAAAGACTGCGAGACGCGCCTTTGCAGACCGTTTCCCCTTCTGTTATATATCGGAGGTTTGAAAGGCAAGCTGCTCCCGGGGCATAAAAGTAGAATCCAAATGGTGAGAGTGACGCAGCTCTCCGACTCTCTGCTTCAGGCTAAAACAGTCTCAAAGTTGGGCCCAGAGATTACTTGGCCTGAAGGAAGTGTGACTTGGTGGCGATGCGGATTTGTTTCCTTTGGAGGAGGGAGAAAAGTGTCACTCTTCCTTCGGGCGGGTGCAAATGTAGCTTAAGAACAGGAGAAATGCGGCCAGAAATGGGTATCTCTTGACAGTGCTGGGGAAAGCTATGGGAAGAACGATGTACACGGAGAGGATTGGGGAATCTGGCTCAAATGCTGGGCTCCAGCAGGGGAAAAATGACTGGGAGAAGTAGCCGGTTCATAATGTACTGCCTGAAAACAGGAGGTGAACCAGTGACATCCCCAACCTGCCTGTGTGCGCCCGCAGAGGCTGAGGCGCATGTGCTCTCCTCTACCTTTGTTGCATGCACAGGCAGGGCCATGATGTCAGTGGTTTTACTTTGCCCGGCTGCTCTGTGTGGATGAGAATGCTCCGCTACCTGCCAAAACCAGGCTGGGATCTGGGCGGCGTAGCACAGGAAAATGGGAGGGAGGGAGGGAGGGAGGGAGGGAAGGAAGGAAGGAAGGAAGGAAGGAAGGAAGGAAGGAAGGAAGGAAGGAAGGAAGGAAGGGCCAAAGAGGGAGAGAAGGAAAGGAAAGAAGGAAGGAAGGGACAAAGGGAGAGAGGGAAGTCACCCATCCCAGTCCCACTTCCCTCCACCAGAGACCCATGGATCCCCCCCACAGGCACCCCACAATCTGAGTGATGACCTGGCCATTGATCACATGACCCTGGGACACTGAATGTTATAAGTATGAATCAGTTGCCAAGCATCCAAATGTAAATCACAGGACCCTGGGGATGCTGCAACAGTCATAAGTGTGAAAAATGGTCATAATTCACTTTTCAGTGCCATTGTAACTTCAAACAGTCACTAAGCAAATTGTAAGTTGAGGACTACTTGTACTTTATCATTTTTTTCCTTTTTTTGTCAAGTTTTTGACACCTTGCTGGGTGACTGGTAGTACTCAGATATTGCCTAATCCTAAAAGTGGGACACGGTGGCTCAGTGGGTTAGGACGCTGAGCTTGTCGATCAGATGGTTGGCAGTTTGGCGGGTCGAATCCTGAGTGCTGCGTAACAGAGTGAGCGCCTGTTACTCGTCCCAGCTTCTGCCAACCTAGCACTTCGAAAGCATGTAAAAATGCAAGTAGAAAAATAGGGACCACTACGGTGGGAAGGTAACAGCGTTCAATGTGCCTTTGGCGTCTAGTCATGCCGGCCACATGACCACGGAGACGTCCTTGGACGAGCGCTGGCTCTTCGGCTTTGAAACGGAGATGAGCACCGGCCCCTAGAGTTGGAAACGACTAGTACGCATGTGCGGGGGAACCTTTACCTTTACCTTAAAAGTGGTACAATGGGTGAAAAGGTTGAAAAGCCCTGGGCTAGAAGACCTCCATAGTCTCTTTCAATCCTATTATTCTATATTCCTTATTCTAAGCATAAGTCAGTGATGTTTTATGAGGACAGACTGACAGAATCAGTGAGAAGAGGTTCTGAATGGTAATATCAAGACTGTATTTTGGAGGGAAATGGACCCAGGGGGAAAAAATGTGAAAGGAATGGGAGTGAACAAATTGCAGGAAGAGAAAGTAGGAAAAAGTGTTAAAGGATAGATGAAAACACATAACACACAATGAATTCACCACAGTCTCAGTAACCAACCTAATCCAGATTGGGAAAACAGTCATGAATTCAAAGACTTGCAGAACTCTTGTAGGGAAAGGGAAATGTTGAATGACAGAAAAGGGTGTGAATGATTGAAAGCTCTATCTAGAGCAGGAGTTTCCAACCTTGGCAACTTTAAGACTTGTGGAGTTCAACTCCCAGAATTCCATGCTGGGGAATTCTGAGAGTTGAAATCCACAAGTCTTAAAGTTGCCAAGGTTGGAAACTCCTGATCTAGACATAAAAGCTAAAGTGAACAGATTTGTCTACCTTGACAATATTTGATATGTTGGCAATAGTTAAACAGGTGAGACAATATTGATATGATATATTAGGCTGTACAAGTGATGTTAGGAAAGGGGTTGGAACTATGTAGTTTGTTGTGAGGAATGGATATTGAAAGTAGCACAAATGGCTAAGATAAATGCTTCTGCCCACTCGGTTACAGAGGAATGAGAGTTAATGAGAGAAATATAAAAATAATTTGAATACAGTGGGAATAAGATAATGCATCTGACAAAACAAGCAACAGCGTCAAGAATGAATAGGTGATGAGAAATGTGGATTGAAAACAAAAGTGAAAGACAGGTGTAAAAAAGGTACCTTGGTCACAATGAAAGAACAGACTCACAAAACAAAAATACAGTAGGAAGTGAGAGAGAAAATGGAAGATGGAGAAAGTCAGAGAAGTGACAGGTAAGACCACTTGTTATACATATGTAACAAATAACACTATGTATGAAGATGGTGGTGATAAGAATGTGCTGCAAAGACAGAAAGATATGGAGAGGCGTAATGTTGCTGGCATAAACTTATTTCATATCCTCCTTTAGCTTACTATTTCTTACTCTGTCTCCACTGCATAATGGGAAGTCTTAATGCATAACTCCTCTAACCCTGAAAGGCAATTGGATGTTGAGTAAATATCTATAGATATATATTTGTCACAAAATATCACTTGGATTTTCATACTCTACCGGTTTGAAATGTACTTGGAATAGCTCTAAGCTGAAAATATGAAAAATTCTTAGAAATGACAGAAGCCATTTCTGAAAAGATAGTAATACTTGTAAAAAGGTAGCGGGGTGGGGGGGGGGGTGGGGGGAGAATAACACTGATGTACAAGTGTGTGGCATTGTCCTGCCATCTTGTGGTTCCTAGCTTAGCACACATTTTTCCTTTGCTAAAAGGGCTGGTCTTCTTTAGTTAACAGAACAAAAAAATTGAAGATAATTCTTCCCCAAAGACCTGCAGCAACCTGTCAGCTTTTCATGACCAGTATAATAACAAAAGAAGACAACAGCAACAAAATGTTCCTGTGACGTTCAGGGTGTGGCACGAGGGATATTGCCTATATATTGTAGACTATGCAACTGGTAAGAGGCAGCAGTGGGGGGCTATCCTGGGCACACAGGCATGAAAGTCTCTGGTGATCTCTTGCAGGTCTCTCTAAGATAGAAGATAAAGCTGTATTCCATGAGCATATATGAACAGCAGTTTCCAGAAACTGTAAAATCTAATCAGGATATAGAAAAAGAATGAATAGACTGCAACTTCCATCTCTCCTCCAGATCAGCCAGCTGTTGCTAAGGGTGACAGCCAGAATAGGAGGTCTTTTAAGTTGGTGCCCAACTTCTAATCAAGTCTAGAAAGCCGATATCGATTTTTCCAGTGTTCATGACTCCGATCTTTTTTCAACAAGCAAAATAAACAAGTTGTGCTGGGTGTATACTTCACAATGGTTATATGCATACAAGATGGACAATCCATCTGTGCTATTGCCCAGGATTGTAGATATAAAATGTTTGTGGTTTTTAATTGCTATATTATCACTGTTTCTTCCCCTGTGCTGCTGATTCCAGACTTGCCTTTGGAATTCACCTATCAAACTTCATACTAATTTCAGGCCCAAGTATATCACAGTTTTGCACGATATGTGAACCCAGAGTTGGTAAATATGCTAAGCCATAATGTGATTCACTTGGGTCGTGCAAATTTAGCTGAAGTGGTTTGGATAAGCATTGATTATTCTCAGTGCAAATTTGTAAACCAAATAATAGAGGACATGGAGGTAAAGCGTCTCTGTGTAATTGAGTAATATGGGGAAGTTTTAATCAGGTTCATGGCTTGCTATTAATAATGGCTTTGAACTTGTATCACCTCTGATTCTCTCTCTGCCCCCAAGTCTTTTGGATATCAGTCAGATGTTTTGTATCTAAACCAAATATGTTGAGTACCGACCAATTACGTTATTCCTGATACAGTACAGGATATAGCTTCATTCCTATTGATCCAGAAAATGGAATATAAGAGTCCAAAATGTGCCTGTATGCTCCCCTTCCTTTCACACTCATGTACTTACTTGCTACTCTCTTCAAGACAGATAGAAGAAAGCCTTCAGAACTGCACAAGTTTGATTTGATTCGGACTTCTTTCCTTCAGCATGGCGTGAATATGCCCACATTGTGAAATAGTCACTTAATCCTATTTATATGCAAAATGCCATAGGACAGTACAAGACTTTTCAGGGGAAGACTTTAAAACTTCTTATGGGTCAAAGCCCAAGAAGTAAAACTCTTCTATGTGATGTACATGGGAAGTAGCTGATATATTCAAAATGCACTCAGTGAAGGCTAGGAAGAATGTATCTCAAAAGCATTTGGCAGAAGGAGGGAATCTTTAGACTGATAGAGCCAGTTGTAGTGGTTGGGTGCTAGAAAACAGTCCTAGTCCTGCATTAGCCATGAAAGCCAGCCTTGGGCTGGTCATCCTCTCTCAGTCCAACTCACCTCACCTTACTGTGCTGTTGTTCTTGTTGTTGTTGTGGGGAAAATAGGTGTAAGGAGCATTATGTGTGTTTGCTGCCGTGAATTATTTATAAAAAAAAAAGCTAAAGGCGGGATAAAAATTTAATAAATAAAATAAAGACAGATCAAGGAGATTGAGCATTGTTTAATTTGTGAATTGCCCAAGACACAAGACTACCAGACAGAGACTGAACAATTGTTACAAACCTCTTTGTATCTAATTCTTGGTTTTTTTCCTTGCCATATGAACTTGGAAATAACCCTCTGCCATTATTTAACTGGAGTAATTGATTGCAAGTATTGGCAACGTCTGAAACAACAAAAAAAGATCTTTGGTAAAATATTCATCTTAATTACAGAAATTCTACCCAATAATGATAAATGCAACTTATCCCATTTTAATAAATCCTTTTTGATATCATTCCAAAGAGGCACATATTTATTTTGAAACAGTTTTGTGTTTGTATTTCTCAATATAACTCTTAAGGAAAGAGGAGGTTTGGGTTTACCAGATTTGAAATTGTATTTTGATGCTTGCTATTTGGTCTGCCTAAAAGAGTGGGTAAACCTCCAAAATAAGAGGCTTTGTGCTGGACCAGTATATATTCAGCTGCTCCATTTTATATCTAGTTTAGGAATTAAGAACTGTGTAAGTGTATACAGCATTTACAGGGTTAAACGTTATTTCCTCAAGAGATGCCTTATGGGAATTGTAGTCTGACTGTTTGGTGAATACCATGCTTACCTAGTTAAGTGGGTGGAGTTTTAAGTTTTATGGGAGGACTTCTGGGCTTTGTCTTTGTTCTACATCTCTCTTGACGAATTCATGCAAGGACGCGTCTTCTCTCCAAGACAATATGGGGTAAATTTACCTTCAATCTTTTACACTGTCGGGATGGAAAGATGTGCCATGTTGGAGGATCTTATCAGCAAACATAAGTCTGCCTAGGATGCCTGACCAATAAAAGTCTGTTTAACACCATTCTGCAGAGTTTATGCTAAGTGGATCATTAATTATAAAGCATTTTAATTCGTGTTCCAACTCCACCCAGTTAACTAGGTAAGCATGGTATTCACCAAACAGTCAGACTATAATTCCCATAAGGCATCTCTTGAGGAAATAACATTTAACCCTGTAAACGCTGAATACACTAACACAGGGCTTTTCAACTTTTTCACCCACTGTACCACTTTTAGGATATGGCAACATCCGAGTACCACCAGTCACCTAGCAAGGTGTCAAAAATTTGATGACCAAAAAAAAAAAAGGAAAAAAGTGATGAAGTAAAGGTAGTCCTCGACTTACAACAGTTCACTTGGTGACTGTTCGAAGTTACAATGGCACTGAAAAAAGTGCCCTCCAAGCCACAGCCGAGCAAGACGCCTGCCTGCCTGGCGGCGCTCTTCCTCCTGTCCGAGGTTTTCATTGTTGTGAGTATTTGTGTTGAGGATTGACAGCAGGGGTGGGGTGGGGTGGGTGTTTGGTTTTTATCCCCCCCATCTGCTGGGTGGTTGCAGCAGGTTTTGGTCACTTCACATGACCCTGGGACACTATGACCGTCATAAATATGAATCAGTTGCCAAGCATCTGAATGTAAATCATAAGACTCTGGAGATGCTGATCGGCGCTTCTTCTAGGCTCAGCCAAAGCACCAGGATCAGCACCAAGCACCAAGCTCCAGCTGGAGCCTGGCGCTGATCCTGGCCCTTCCACTGAGCCCTGAAGCCCTGAAGAAGCCCTGATCCTGGCACTTCCGCTGAGCCCTGACAGCCCTGCAGCTCCAGCCCTCTCTTGCTCAGGCTCGTGCGGTGCTGCCACCGGTTCAGCTCATTCCCCTCTCCCGCTACCACTTTTCTAGAATGGTCGCGTACCACATGCCAGGTGCCAATGTACCACAGGTGGTACCAGTACCACTGGTTGAAAAGCCCTGCACTAACACAGTTCTTAATTCCTAAACTAGATATAAAATGGAGCAGGTGAATGTATACTGGTCCAGCACAGGCTTCTTGATTTAGAAGGTCATGAATTAAGATTTGGATGGCACGGTTATTTATGGTATAACATGGTTAAAGTAAATGTTGATTTTAATAATCACTTTGTTAGACATGCCATTCTAAGAGTTTGTAATAAATATAAAATAAGGTTTTCTATGAAGATGCCTCTTTGGGTGTCTCTCCAGGAAGATGTTTTTTTTTTAGAAAAGAACGTGGTGAAGCCAGACTGGTGGACCTATGGCCAAATAATATTTTTTAACTTTAGTGATCCTATCTTAAGTCTAAAGGGGAGTTAGAATCAGAAGGACGTGTCTGCCATTGATTTATGTATTTACAATTGAAAGAAAGATTTAAATCAGACAAAAAGGGTTATGGGTTTGATTTTGGGAAAAACGATTTGGAAATCCTACTGTGTGACAGTTATGAACATATTATTGCCAAAGTTTATAAACTCTTATTGAATTTGAATTTGGAGAATGAATATGTAAAGCACTGCATGATTCAATGGGCAAGGAACTTTGGATATAATGTCATGCTTGAACAATGGGAAAATATGTGGATGAAAGGTTTAAAATTTAAATTATAATTTAAAAGAATGTTTTTATAAGATCATGTATCACTGGTATTTAACACCAGATAAGTTGTCAAGAATGTATAAAGGTACTTAAAATGAATGTTGGAAATGAAAATGTAAAGAAGGGACCTTTTATCACTTATGGTGAACATGTGACAAAGCAAAGAAATATTGGAGTAGGATTCACATCTTAATACAGAAGATTCTCAAAATGAATATAAAGATAAAACTAGAAATTTTTATTTTGGGTTTAATGGGAAAAAAAGACTTGGAAAATAATTGGAACTTTGATGTTATATAAATTGACAGCAGCATTATTACTTTATGCATAAAAATGGAAGGACACTTTGATCCCCACAATGGACGAATGGCAGCAGAAGTTGATGGAGTTAGCAGAGATGGCTAAACTGTTTTGATTAAAAACACAACTCCTTTTGTTTCTACTTGGAAGCCACTTCTGGACTTTGTGCTCGAGGAGGAAAAAAAGTGAAACTTTGATTAGATAGGTTTGTTGTTATAGAAATGGCTAGTTTGTACTATTATGTAAAAGTAAATAGTTGAGGTTTGATGTTACTATCTTATTCTACTGCACCAAAGCGAATCGGAAGTCAATGCCTTTTCTTTCTTTCCCCTTTCCCTACACTTTTCTCTTCCCCTTTTCCTCCCCTGTCTTTCCTACCATTTTCTTTCGAATTTTTGTATCTTATAGTATAAACAAACAAACCCAAATGGTTACAAACCACCCTGTCTCACTTCACATTAGAATCACGCTGTTTTTTAATAGGATTTCTTTCATGCTATCTGAATTCAATGTAAATGGCACATTACTTATCAGCAGCTTAAGGTCATCTTCGAATGTGTTTTTGTTAGCTCTGTGAGATTTGAGTGTTTTGAAATGGTCAGCTAAACTAATAATTCTGCTGCAACACCAAACAGAAATGTTCTTAGTAGGTTATTAATTTTACTTTTTTTCAAGTGCTCATGCTTGACGTGTAATAATGCCGTTATGTCCCTCAGTGAAACATGTTTGTTGCCCTTGTTGGACACTTTCCATCTTTATTCTTAACCCCACCCCACTCCATGAGATGTGCATTGTTTACAGTAAAAACACCTCGTATTTTGGTGCATGCAAACATATTTGAACTATACACATATGATGGTTTGTTTACACTGTCACTTTGTAGCAATCTTTAGCACTAGCCCAGAGCTGTTTGTTATGTCTGCCTTTGTAGGTGTGTTGTAATTGCACACAGAAGTAAGTTATTTTATTTTTGGTCCCAAACCAGCAACATCATTTTCAGTACATAAAATGTATGAAATGCAGCTACAGAAGAGAAAGCCTATTTAATAAGCAAATCTGTAAGAATCTTTTAGTGGATCGTATAACCTGGCACAGAAAATGTAGCTATTTTTTGTATATTATAGCAGACTGCTTGTCTGAAGATAGGTGAGAAGCTTTTAAAAATGTGAATAATCAGGAAGAGCCAATAAAATAAATAAATATCTCTCTCTTCTCCCCCCACAACTCTCTCTCTCTCCCGAATACTTTAGAAATATAAATCATAACCTGTTTACTGTAAGATAATGAAATAGATAATGAACTAAATGTGTATGAAGGGCTCAGGATGTGAAGAGCATTGATACAAAGTGCAACTGATCACTTAATTCATTTTATGAAAATATTTCGGAAGAAACATTTGAGCCATCTGTGCATAGGAATACTTCTACTTTCTTGTAGATATATCAACAGACCTTTACATAGTTATGCACAAAAGACACACACCTCTTACTCAAACCATATATTGTAACTTCATATTGCTGATTTTGGCTAGTGTGCCACTTGACACCCTATCTAGCCCAGATGGCTTAATGATGGTGACTGAGGGCTCCATGATGGTGACTGATGCCCTGATCCCTTGGCTGGAGTCCTGGTGGCACAGTGGTTAGAATGTAGCATTGCAAGCTAACTCTAAGCACAGCCTGGAGTTCGATCCTGACCAGCTCAGGGTTGACTCAATCTTCCAGCCTTCTGAGGTTGGTAAACTGAGGACCCAGATTGTTGGGAGGCAATATGCTGACATTGTAAATCACCCAGAAAGTTCTGTAAAGCACTATGGGTGGTATATAAGTTCTAAGTGCTATTGCTAGTGATATTGCATTACTTCAGTGATTCTCACAATAGGGTTGCCCTTGGAGATGACTTGAATTGCAGCTGGTACAGAATGTAGCAGCCATACTGCTGATTGGACAGCCCTGCCACTTCAGGATAATATTAATCCTTAGGTTGCTGTCTTGGATCCTAGGAGGCTCTCAGGCTTAATTCAAAGTGCTGGTTTATCAGGTAGAACCAGATTATAACATGCACCACCTTGGCAGATTTGAACCTGCTCATCTTGTCTGAACATCTCAAGGTGCTTTGGGGAAATTGCCCTCCCCCAAAAGTGGTATATGAGTATGCACAAGGCTGCAAGCACACTCTCAGAGACACATTTCGCCTCTTTCCTTTTTTGCATTTCACAAGGCCATTAAAGCCACCATTATTCCAATGTACCTTCAGCTTGAATGGTTTGATTCTTAATATTCCACTTGAGTGACTATGGTGTTGTTTTATTTTATAGATTATTTCTTTTTCTACTTTTTTTGTTTGCCACCTAGATTTGCAGTTGATTTGGCTGGTTTGCAAATATGATAGAATAAATAGAGGAATGTTTCCAGCTGCCCTCTCAAAGAAGACATTTTTTCTCAGCACTACAGCAGGAGGGGAAAAGAGAACGTATCTCCACTGTGCTCTCTAGATGCCCAATAATCACCAAATGTCACGATCCTGAGATGGCATTTCTCTTCTGAAAAAGCTGCACAGTAAATGCAAAGATACATAAAATATATCTGTGGCAACAGCATATAGCCAGGGCTTTTTTTCTCATAGAACGCTCAGAATGGAGTTCCGGCACCTTTTTTGGATGGAACCTTGTAGGGTAGGCAAGGCGGGTTGTATGACATGTGTGAGTTCCGGCACCTTTTTCTTTTACAAAAAAAAGCACTTCGTATAGCAATAGCTTTCTGGCTGATTGTGGAAAGGTGCAGTTGATAAACTGCCGCAACATATTTAAAGCAGCAAAGGAGGCTAGACAGGATTCATGTGCAAACCAAGGAATGTTCAGGAGATCTGCCAGATCTGGGGCATAAAGGACTGGAAGGCAGAAAAGAGATTTCAGGGCAGCACCACCTGCTTGTCTTGCTTGCAACAATTGCTGGGTTCTGAGTCATTCCTTTTTTTGTGTGCATGAACCAATGGCAGAGCACAATCATGAAAATTGTACATTTCTGTGAGTTAGCATAGATTTGAAGGAAAAAATGAACATAGGGCTGTACAACAAGTGATTATAAATGCAGATGCTGTTTTGTGATTCGGAGAAGGGGGCGGGGTCCGTTAATCTCACCAATTTCATGCAACTGTATCCTGTATGTGAATCAACATATTGTTCCTCAATATCTCAGTCTGGACAAGCGACAGAGTTTGTCTAATATGCTTTCATTTAGTCCTACACGGTGCTTTTTTTGTAAAAGAAAAAGGTGCCGGAACTCACACATGTCATACAACCCGCCTTGCCTACTCTGCAAGGTTCCATCCAAAAAAGGTGCCGGAACTCCGTTCTGAGCGTTCTATGAGAAAAAAAGCCCTGGTCCCACAAGGATTAAGTTACCGTTAATTTCTTTGCATTTCCTCTACCGCAGGGGTGTCAAACTCAATTTCACTGAGGGCCGCATCAGCATTGCGGTTGCCCTCAGGGGGCCGGGTGGGTATGGCCTGGGTGGGCGTGGCCTACTGGGTGGGCGTGGCTAGAGTGCGTATGGCCTACTGGGTGGGCGTGGCCAGCTCTACATCGTTCGCATCAAGGGTGCCTATGGGGGCCTGGGCAGGAGTGGGACAGATCTGAGGGTCTCTGGCAGAAGGAGGGTCTCTGGGCCAGGGCCAAGGCAGTGGGGGCCCTTCCCTCACTGTTTCCAAGATGGCTTTGCGGGCCACATGAAACCCCTGGGCCTTGTGTTTGACATGTCTGCTCTACCGAATTCAATTTTATGAGCTCAACTGGCAGGAGGTTTCCAGTTTGGTCCTTGCCTGTGCATCTGCCAAGGCTGCTGTGATTTTTATTAGGATGTTTACCATTATCCAAAACTCCTCATTAGTCTAAGTCTATGCTTTAACAGAAGTAATCACCAATGCAGCACTTTGCATGTTTCAACTCAGATAAAAGTCATCATCAAGAGCTTAATATACTTTTGTTTCCTTCTGAACTTACAGGACAAAGGTGTTGAAACTGCTATATATTCTCTTCAATAGCATATTTCAGCAAACACGTGTTAATAATAGGATGGTATTTTCCCCTTTTGCTTTGACCTGGGAGCTATTGCTTCAGTTGCAAGAATGGTGGTCATAAACTTATTTCTACTCGTAATATTGCCACTCAACCCTTTAATGAGGTAATTTCATCATTATTATTTTTCTACTTTACAAGATTGATTATAAACTGAAAAGGTAGGAGTAGTTATTTGTATGTGTATGTGTGAATGTGTGTGTGTGTGTGTGTGTGTGTGTGTGTGTGTTTAAAAAAAAGATAAAAACTGATACGAAGAATAAAATAGAATAAAGTAAACATTTACTCTCTTTCTCAGCCCACAATGACAAACTCAGGTGATAAGCAGGTTGGTTAATTCCTATCCCAACCAATGGATCAACACTTGGTTTATTAAAAAAGAACCCAGTCCTCCATTTGCAAAAAAAAAAAAACACTAAGAAGAAAAAAATGCAGATTGTTATAGGCATATTTTTTCACAGTGCAACTGCAGTTTTGTGTTTTCTACATTTTATGTTTTTTGTATTCATATAAGCATGATTTTCAAGTAAATATTGTTAATGGAATCTTAACATTCTTTGATATCATATACAGCATGAATAACTTCAAAGGTGCTTTTCCTCATATAAGCATATTTGGGCAAAATTCTTCAATGTGGAGCTATTAAACTTGACAGCTAAACTGTTTGTACCCATGTTTTGTGAAGAAAGCAACAGTCAAGATTGTTTGTATGATGTGGGGATGGGGTGAGTTTGATATAGCAGTCCTCTATCATGATTCTCCAAATAGTAATTTTCAAGAACATTTCACAGGTTCCAAACTTCCCCATGCTTAATCCAGAACATTCATCCTCTCCATCCTCTGCAATACTCAGAAATGGGGAAGGATGAGATTTCTTACATAGTACAAACTTCAGCCTAATGTCGGTTACTTCATTAGAACAATAGCACAGAGGAAAAACTTAAAATAATTCTTCCCCTTTTTATTAACTTAAAAAGGAGGGAGAGAGGTTACAAAATATAAAATACAAACAAACAAATGCAATGAGTAATTCAACATGAGTTGAGTCTAATTTGATCCTACCCTAGCTGCTAAATAAATAATTCTCAGATGCCAGAAGACGTATGTTTTCTCTTCTTGCAAGTTTGGTAACAACTAGAGTTGTTGGGTGTAGTGATAAAAGACGCTGGATTAGAAGCGGGTAAATTTTTAGTTGTAGTCCTGTCTTAGGCACAGAAGCCAGCTGGATGACTTTGGACCAGATATACATGCTCTGCTCCAGAAAATAGATACTGTTGAGCCAAGAAAACATGGGTTTGTTCCTGGCAGTCCTTGGGAGCCAGGGTTGACCTGAATGACCAAAACAGTTGCCCCTAGGAGAATTCCTACAATCCTGTAAATAGCACGAATCATCCTGATCTCTATGAACAGTGTTAATGGGACAGCTATTTTATTGCTTATTTACTTAAATTCCATGGTCCTGATTTGAGCAGGGAGCCTCAGTTGCCCTTATTACATGGATTTAGAGGAAATGGATCTGTGTTTAGTTTTAGTTCATCCATCCAGAAATGTACACAGTTAAGGCCAGCTAAACATTCCCAAGCAGTTGCCTACATCTCCTCCTCACTGGGCAATTCACTGTTATTCAAAGAGCCTCAATTTCTCTCCTTTTTGGAAACCTTTCGGCTTTCTCTGTATTACAGGATCAGATGTGTCAGGTTTCTACTCTTTTCTCCTACGCCCACCTTAACACTTTTCTTGTCTCAAATTTCTCCGCTTCCCAGGATAGCTTGCTCCGTGCAATGCTTCAAATAGTGCACCGTTGTAAACAAGCCTGAGCCTCCTCTATGTGAGGTAAGCAGGCTCCGATCAAATGGGCAGAATGGAGCTGTCTAAGTGAGTTCAGACTAGTCTCTTCAGGGCTGAACTTCTCTCCCTTGCAATATTGTTTGGGGTGGTGCTGCGATTTATTTTTGCGGGTCTGGTCTAAACAAACTCCAGTCCCTTATAAAGGCAGGATGACCTATTGGCTCAGTTCAACTTCTGCTCTACTGGGGCCAAAGGGCTTGCCAAAGAGAGGAGTCGGAGGCCCAGAAAAAGCGTGCTGAAGGAAGAGCTGTCTGCCCTAATCTCCAAATGTCTGAAACGAGAGTGGATGCAACTGAGGACTGTCTCACGGAAATGACAGGAGATTTGATTTCTCCGTCTGACACGAAGAGCAACTGCAGCAGTGCAGACCGGGCACCCTCCAACATAAATTCTGTGGTCATCTGCCAAGCCGTTCGCAGAAGTATCTTCAGCTCTAGCACATCTTCAGCAGCTGAGAGGGTTAGCCTGATCCTGAAACAGGAGGAGAATGAAGAATCAAGCTGCCCCACACTATTTATACAGCTCTCCGAACTCTTCAGTACAGCTGAAAGACAGGAATGGAGGCAAACGGCCAGGTGAGTCCCCAGAGACAAAAGTAGGGATAAAACCCATCCTTTACATGCAGGAGCCCCTCTTTTACTGGGGTCTAAGTCTAGGACACTTGCCTAGTTGCCCTTAGCTAGCAAGAATGAAATGGTGCTAAAAACGAGCGGGACTGTCAGAACAAGGCTCTGAAGCTGAACAGTAGAAGCCCATTCCTAAGGAACTGAGTTAACTCACTGCACTTTAAAGTCACACACAAAAGGGTCACCAGTAAGGCCATTTAGTCCAGAACCTACAATTACCTATCTCCTTCACTGGTGGAAAGTTATGCTGCCTCCCTCCATTTTTCCTTGCTTCCCCCACCCCCTCTTTTCATGCATAGATGTGACCTTTCCTCACTTGCACTTCAATATGGGGCAAAGGTGCTCTGGCAGCAGCTCTCCTCTGCCATGTGCCAATAAGTTGATTTCATTTCATCCCAACGATGAATGGAACACCTTGAAGTCATCCTCAAGCATATCGGATTGAAGTAATAATTTCCTCCTTATTGCAGGTCTTTGCAAAGGCAGCCTCTCCCATTGTCTTGGAGTGCACTAACCCTAACCCCCTGGCATAGGCAATACTGGCGGGGTAGGGATAGGCAAGGGGGAACCCAATTACAGGTCGAGCTAGATATTTGCTAGCTAAGGTATGGGTGGGAAACACTACATATCCCCTTAGAGCAGTGAAGCGGCCAGTAAGAGGTAGGATTATGGAACTGACCTGCCACTGCTTTCCTCCTGGAAGTTTTTTATCAACTTCTCAAGGTCTGAACTTATCTAGCTTCTGAACCTGAGGAAGTCAGTTGAGTCAGGATCTGTCACCTTTTGGAACTTGCAGTGTCAAACCGATCTTAACAAGGTCTGTATTGAGGTCTGTAACTAACCTGAGATGAACCATCCCCCTCTTAACCATCCTTCCCCTTAAGCGTTTTTTAAAACCACCTTTAAAAAGAATATAAACCGTGAAAGATGAAACGCCTATAAAATATTTAAAAGTAGAACACAATTAGCCGATAAGTATAAATGTATCTAAAATTTTGGTGTTAATATGGTTTTCAACATATCATTAACTGAGGGGAAAGGTTCGTTCTCCAAGCTTGAGGGTTGGTTTCCAAATATTTCATTACCAGACTAAGTAACATTTTCAGCAGAGTTTAAGGGATGTCAGTGTCCATGTTCTGGACCACACGAAGCCTTTATAAACAGAGGAGCACGGACAGTGATATGCCTTAAACTCTGCTGAAGACATTAATAAGTAGCGTATAAAACCATTGCTGTGGTTAACATTTATAGAAGTAATTCTGTATAATTTGAAGGAATGCCTGGTTTAATAAAATGTAATCAGAACATTACAAAATGCAAACGGAATTCAGCTTTCAAATTTTGTTTCATTCTAATAGGAATTATTTTCCCAAATTGTTGCGTTTTGCCACCTTTGCCACCAAATATATATAAAAAAGTTCCAAACAAATTCATTTTAGTAATGCACCAGTAATAGAACATATTGTACCAATTTACGCTATGTGTATTATTTGAAGAGGGGTGGGTTGGGTTGTTTTTTGCCCTTTCAATAAAATTCCCATTGTTTCATTTCTGTTACTATATTCAATTTTTACATACAATTACAATCATGCAATCTTTGATCTCTTCTTGTGATGAATCATATTTCATTAATGGTTTAATAAATCAAAACCAATAAATTTTCAAAATTGCACATTATAAGATTTTTAAATTTTATCAAGTCTTCCTTAGTTTTTGCAATTCTTTTCATGCTACATCACCTACTTGGAAACACTGAAACGGGTTGAAGTAAACTAGACCATTGTGAGATGAGAGTTTATCTTTCTCTTGTTAACAATTTAAGATTTCCAGACTGAAGAAATAAGTGTTAACCTGTAAATTGTGATTTTTATGTCATGATATGTAAACATACTTTCTGCTGCTCTAATTGTTTGTTTTCCTATGAAACACTACTAGGCAGTTAGGGAATATCCACAAATCATAGTAGTAGCTATGAGGATTCCCTCACTTTACCCTAAACTTAGATTCCCCCCAAATCTCACATGAAGCAAATTCAAATGAAGTGAGACACTAAAGCAATGGAAAAAGGGGAATTGCAGGGAATGGTGTCAATTTTTGGAATTCCAATGCATACATACAAATGCCATCAACTTTTAGGGCTTTATTCTAAAGCTATGTTATTGTAATATGTTTTCCTCCTTTACTGGTGTTCTGTGTACAGGTAGTCCTTGACTTACAACCAAAATTAAGCCCAAAATTTCTGTTGTTAAGTGAAACATTTGTTAAATGCAGTTTGCTACATTTTACAACCTTTCTTGCCACAGTTGTTAACTGGATCACTGCAGTTCATAAGTTAGTTGTTAAATAGTGAGTTCTTAGGTGCAGGAATGACTATGCGAGGCTGAGTACAGGATAACTCATACTTTTATTTCTTGCTGGAACTGTACTGAAGCAAGGGCTGCAACCAGCTGCAATATATAGTCCAGCCCCTAGGCGGCAGCCAGTAGGTTTGAACCAACCATTGCCGCCTGGGGCTAGCCAATTGCAGGACAGGAGACAGTTAGTCTGGGTTGCTGGAGAGTCGTTAGCTGCTCCAGCAACCCACGTGGTGTATCACAAGAGCCCAGTACATAACACCCCTCCCCTCTTAGATCGGACTATGACAACAACAATTAGTCTTGACAGTTGTCAAGACTTATTAATCAACACATACACAATAAAGTTATAATAATAAAAATAAATAAAATCACTGTGGAATACAATGAGATTAAACAATGTCTAAATGATCAGGCTTCCATTTGCACTAATAGGCAGTTACACAAAGCACTAGTTTCTATAGTTTAGTGGCAACAGGTTTTACAACAATATATATCTCTTTATTTTACAGTGTAATCTGTAAGGTATGAAGGAGGCTTGTGTGCCCTAGAGGAACGTCTCGGAGTTCCCATCACTTTGTAGTCTACCAGCTTACCCAGTGGGCTGGGTAGATTTGTGTCCCCTTTGTGCTCTTGAATCAAGGGGATTCGAAACACTCTGGCTGGCCTCACCAGGTTGGCCCACCCCAGAGTCAGTCTGTTTGGCAGAGTAGGCACAGTGGTTGCTGAAGTTCGGTTGGCTCACTTCGTCAGGGGGTCCATGTTGCACTCCCGAGCTCCCCAGTTCTCCCTCTGGTTCCATCTCTACTGAGAAGAAAAAGTCCTGGTAGTCCATGTGAGGGCTAGCTTGGCTGCAAGTTTGAGGACCTTGGGAGGGACATACGATGCAGTCCTCGCTTAGTGGCCATTCTGGAAAAGTTTTCCTGAGCTGATCAATGTGTCTTCTGACAACTCGCCCTCCCTCCAATCCCACTTCATAAGATAGGGGTCCAGATGCCTTGACCAGGAACCCACAAATTCCCCTGACCATAGTTCCTGGCCCAAACCCAATCACCCATGTGCAGCCCCCTTGGGGGTTTTGGTCAAGAGGCTTCTGCTGCCACTCTGTCTGGATGTAACCTGTCCAGTTTAGTATTCAAACGCCTCCCCCAACCTAGTTCTGCAGGACTTTTACCTGTGGCTGTGCAGGGCATAGAATGCTGGCAGAGTAAGAAATCTGCCAATCTGTGATGCCAGTCACCTGTGACAATCCGCTTGAGTGCCTCCTTCGTTGTCCTCACCATGCGTTCGGCTTGACCTTTAGAAGATGGATGAAAAGGTGCAGACGTTGCATGTCTGATGAGATTAGCTCTAAGGAAAGCCTGAAATTCAGCAGCAGTGAATTGGGCCCCATTGTCAGAAACTAAGACATCAGGCAACCCATGTGTTGCAAAGAGTTTTCTCAGCACCTGGATGTTCCTAGCGGTAGTCACGTTAGGAACTGGAATTACTTCCAGCCATTTTGGGTGGCTATCCACTACTATCAGGAAGAGCTGCCCCTGAGAAGGCCCAGCATAGTCTATGTGAATCCTAACCAGGGAGTGTGCATTTCCTCCCACCTGTGAACTGGGGCCTGTGGCATTTCAGGCCTAGATTGCTGGCATGTATAATAACCATGGACTTGACCCTCAATGGCCTTATCAAGGCCAGGCCACCAAAGGTAGCTTCTAGCTAAAGCTTTCATTCTGACAATACCTGGATGGCCGTCATGTAATGAGTGTAAAACCCTGTCTCTTAGGGAAGTGGGAATTATGACTCTGTTCCCCATAAAATGCACCCTTTATGTGTAGACAACTCATGCCTCCTGACAAAATAGCTTTGAAATTCAGAGCCTGGACTTTTTTCCAACCAGCCCTTGTATACCCATGACAACACTCTACTAAGTATTTTATCTGTGGCAGTTTCAGCAGCAATGTCCCCTGCATGGAGGGGAAACTCAGGTATGTCCTGTATAGACAGTATTCTAGCAGCAGGAGCTGGATCTAAATCCATTAGTGGCAGTGGTAGTCTGCTGAGGCCATCAGCATGGCCCATTTCCTTTCCCGGTTTGTGAATTAATTTAAAATTGTATGCAGACAGGAAAATAGACCATCTCAACATTCTTGGAGATAGTATGTGGGGGGTTTGTTTGTCTGTTGTGAACAGTCCCAACAGAGGTTTGTGGTCAGTGTAGACAGTGAAATCCCTGCCATATAAATAATCATGATTTTTTTTAATTCCAGCAACTATTGCCAGAGCCTCTTTGTCAATTTGGGCATAGTTGCGCTCAGCAGAGGACAAGGTCCTTGAGTAAAATGCTATAGGAACCTGTTTCCCATTTTTTCTATGTCGCTTAAAACTGCCCCCACCCCATAGAGAGATGCATCACATGCAAGACATACAGGTTTAGACACTATGCAATGAGTTACAGTGGACTTTTCTGACAGTATTGCTTTCAAGTCCTGGAAACTTTTTTCGTGTAAGTTAGTCCATTTCCAAGGAGCTTTTTTGTCTAGTAGCCTGTGGAGGGGCTCTGCTATTGCTGCCTTATGAGGTAGGAATGTGTGATAAAAGTTTAGGAGACCCAGAAATGCTTGAAGCTCTCCTTTTGATTTGGGTCTAGGAGCCATTTTAATGGCCTTCACTTTAGAATCTGCGGAGTGAATGCCGTTAGCATCAATGAGGAAACCCAAGAATTCTGTTGATGAAACCCCAATACCACACTTGTTCTTTTTTAATTTGAGGCCTGCTTCGCAAAGCCTCTGCAAAACAGCCCTGAGCCTACTGGCCAATACTTCAGGGGATTCCCCTGCAATAAGAACATCATCAAAATAAGAGCAGATGCCCTGAATACCCTTAAGTGTATGTTCCATAATCCCTTGGAAAATACCTGGTGCAACTCTGACTCCAAACTGTAAGCATTTAACCTTGAATGCCCCTCTGTGATTCACGATCATTTGAGCCGCGGCTGTGTCCTCATCAACCGGCAATTGCTGATAGGCCTGTGCTAAATCAAGTTTAGCAAAAATAGTCCCCCCTTGCAAGGAAGCTAAAATATGATTGACCACTGGGACCGGATAAGTGTGTTGCTTGAGGTCCTTATTTAATGTGCATTTATAGTCAGCACAAATGCAAATTTCCCCATTGGCTTTATGTGGGGTGACAATAGGAGTTTCCCACTCCCCCCCATCAACAGGCTGTAACACACCCTGTTCTACAAGCTTATCAATTTTGGAATCAATTTTATGTTTTAAAGCAAAGGGGACCCTGCGAGGTTTAACCCTGATTGGGACAATGTTGGGATCTAACTTAAAAGAGATAGGCAGGCCTGTGTATGTCCCTAGGGTTGAATCAAAAACATCTGCGTATTCTTCGCACACTGACATGAGGTCTGCAGTTTGTGTCCGGTTTATGCCAGTAATCTGAATACCTAAGGCAACAAACCAATCAAGTCCAATGAGACTCGTTCTGTGGCCCCCTACTACTATTACATCCAGGTGCCCCAAAACCCCTTTAAATTTTACCAATAAAGTGGCTTCTCCCTTAACTTTAATGTGAACATTTTGAAAATCCATTAAAATGATATCTGAGGGTCTTAGTTTGGCCCAATTGTTACTGCGCCTACACACGAAGTTAAATGTGTCTTGTGAAATGATTGAGACTGCAGAGCTGGAGTCCAATTCCATCTTACATGGAACTCCTTGTAGCTCTACCAAGAGCTTAAGTTGGGGTTTGAGAGGGCATTGAGCCCCGGTGTGGCATATGCTTCTACGGCTTCTGAAGAATCCCACACTAAATGGACACTGGGCCCCAGTACCTCTCCTAGTCGGTTCTTCCGACTGGTGTTTGGGTGGCCGGTCTCTCTGGTGGGCTCTGCAAACCAACGCAATGTGGCCTGTTCTTCCTCAAGCTCTACACGTGTCTGAACAAAATCTGCAATTGGCACGAAGATGGTTGCCGCCGCACCCCTTACATCTCGGTAAGAGAACTGCTTTGTAACCGTCCTCTCACTGGTGGCTGTTGCGGTGTTGCACGTTGGGTTGCTTTTGGAGTCAGTTGATTTCAGGTTCTTCTTCCTCTGACGATTCTCCAGTGCATTTGGCGACCTCAAGATGGACCGATTCTTCAACTTTTGAAGGTTTGATGGGCTGAAGTGTCTGCACTGCGCCCCCGGCGGCTTTGTCGGCCATCACCTCATCCTGTGCTTCAGAAAACGTTAAATTGGGTCTAGCAAGTAGTCTCTGCTGAAGCGTTCTGTCCTGTAGGCCACAGAAGAGCCGGTCTCTTAGTCATTCTTCTAAATTTGAGAACTTGCATAGGTGTGCGGCCTGTCTTAGGCCTGCAATGAACTCTGAAGCTGTTTCCCCGGGTAGCTGCACTCTGGTCGAATTTGAATCGCCAAGCTATCTCAGACATCTTGGGCTGGAAGTGCCTGGTTAGCTTCTTTTTTAGATCTGCATAGGAGACCGCTTCAATTGGTGTTGGCGCGAAAAGATTCTCGGCCAAATCAAAGGTTGCTGGGCCGCACACGCAAAGCAGCGTTGCGGCCTTCAGTTCTTCTTCCATGATCTGATTGGCTCTGAGATAGTTTTCTACTTGCAAAAGATAAGATGGCCATTCCTCCGAGTGTTTCACGTCTAATTCTCTTAATTTGCTGACCTTTGGCATTCTTCTCTCTGTTTCCTGCAATCTTCAGATCCTGCTTCAAGGGTCAGGGAATGCGTCCACTGAGCACGAGGCCGCTAGTGTAGCTTGATAGCCAGCCTTGAGAGGGGGGGGGAAATGCCTCTTCCCTCTGGCATGTGCTGCCTTCCCCCTTGTGTACTTCAGCTCTTAATCAGCGAAGCAGGATCCCATCCTTGTTGCCACTGTTAAATAGTGGGTTCTTAGGTGCAAGAATGATGACGTGAGGCTGAGTACAGGATAACTCATACTTTTATTTCTTGCTGGTACTGTACTGAAGCAAGGGCTGCAACCAGCCGCAATATATAGTTTAGCCCCTAGGCAGCAGCCAATAGGTTTGAACCAACCATTGCTGTCTGGGGCTAGCCAATTGCAGGTCAGGAGACAGTTAGTCTGGGTTGCTGGAGAGCCATTAGTTGCTCCAGCAACCCACGTGGTGTATCACAAGAGCCCAGTACATAACATTAGTAACCTGATTATTAAGCGAATCTGGCTTCTCCATTGACTTTGCTTGTCAGAAGATCACAAAAGGTGATCACATGATCCTGGGACACTGCCACTGTCATAAATATGAGTCAGCTGCCAAGCGCCAGAATTTTGGTCATGTGATTATGGGGACGCTGCAAAGATCGTAAGTATGAAAAACGGTCACAACTGACTCATATTTATGACTCATAAGTCACATTTTTCAGTGCCGTTGTAACTTTGAATGGTCACTAAATGAACTGTTGTAAGTCGAGGACTATCTGTACTGTGAAATCATTTTCTCCATCTTTTGTGTAGCTGGATTTCTAATGTGAAAGTCATCACAGTAGACAAAGAAATGGTATTCTATTAGCATTTTTTTAATGTTGTATACAATAGATTCACCCAGGTGAAAAACTCATTCAAGATGTGAAGATCCTTCATCAGCTTTGTTGTGCTGCAATACACCCAACTTTCTTTTTAGTATTAAATATTTCCTTTTCCTTTTAGATAAGGTTGTGAACAAAACATTAATGACCATTTTGACTCCAGAGTAACAATAGCACAGGTAGAGAAGCATGTGACTGGTGGGACACAACTAGAACTGCACAGCACTATGGTAAATGCATAAGTGAAGGTTTTTGACTGGAAAACATTTCAGTGGTTTTGGTGAGAATAAGCCTTGGCTTGTTTTTTTATGCCTTTGGTGCAAATTGTCTGGGTTCACATAAATTGCATAATAGCAAGTAGCCCTTGAGGAGCTTCAACTGATCTGCGAAGTCCATAGCCAGGCACTCCAAGACGCCCCTTCCCTCAGCCAAGCATTGGCAGTTCAGCACCTCAGCCATTATTTTTAGAAACCAGCATGGCCCACTGGTGTGTTTCAGTGAAGATCAACTGCCTGCTGGTGATCTCAGCTGAGCTCTGTGACAAAGGTTCAGACTTGATGTCCGTCGAGAGATTTTGCACTCAGCCACGTTAGACGGCCTATTGATCCTATCCCACTCTCAGTGATAATATCCTTCCCAGAGCCAGAACACATCCTGCCCAGGGCAGGATGGACCTTATTATTATTGCTCACGTCTTTGGAATGGGCAGATCTTTGCCCCCCTGACTCTTCACTGATTTATGAATGGTAAAATAGATTCCTGACGCCTCAATGGGCTCCATGGTTTTCCGCGGAGCTCCGGGAGATGAAGCGTCGGAGACGGGGCCTAGAGAGCGTCTGGAGGTCCACCCGATCTGAATCCGACCGATTGCGACTAAGAACCCATATTAGGTCTTATCTCGCTGCGATGAGGGTAGCGAGATCTAACTATTTCGCTGCCCTCATCGCGTCCGCAGATAATCGCCCGGCCGCCCTGTTTAGGGTGACCCGCTCCCTCCTCAACCAGGAGGTCAGTGGGGATCCCTTGCAGGGGCGTGCCGAGGAATTTAGTCAACATCTGTCGGACAAAATCGCTCGGATTCGGACCGGTTTGGACTCCGACTGGGCAGTATCGGATGATCAGGACACGAGTGATTTTGTCGATGTCATCTGGGAGGAGTTCGATCCTGTGACTCCGGAGGAAGTGGACAGGATCATGGGGAGGCTGAGCTCCACCACATGTTTATTGGACCCGTGCCCTTCCTGGCTGGTTTATGCAGCCCGGGAGGGGACACGAGGCTGGTTCCAGGCGGTTATAGCTGCTTCTTTGAGTGAGGGCAGTTTTCCCGCCGCCTTGAAGGAGGCGGTGGTGAGACCTCTCCTCAAGAAGCCTACCTTGGATCCGGCTGTTTTGAATAACTTTCGTCCGGTCTCCAACCTTCGCTTCCTTGCGAAGGTTGTCGAGAGTGTGGTGGCGCATCAGCTCCCTCTGGTCCTGGATGAAGCGGATTATCTAGACCCGTACCAATCGGGCTTCAGGCCTGGGTACAGCACGGAGACGGCATTGGTCGCGCTGGTGAATGATCTCTGGAGGGCTCGGGACAGAGGATACTCCTCTGTTCTAGTCCTATTAGACCTCTCAGCGGCTTTCAATACCATCGACCATGGTATCTTGCTGCGGCGTCTCAGGGGATTGGGAGTGGGAGGCACGGTTCTTCAGTGGTTCTCCTCCTATCTCCTGGGACGTTCGCAGTCGGTGTTGACGGGGGGGCAGAGGTCGACCGCGAGGCCTCTCGCTTGTGGAGTCCCTCAGGGGTCGGTCCTCTCGCCCCTTCTGTTCAACATCTATATGAAACCGCTGGGTGAGATCATTCGTGGTTTTGGAGTTGGGTATCATCAGTATGCTGATGATACCCAACTTTTCATTTCGACCCCAAACCACCCCAGTGATGCCCTCGACGTGATGTCCCGGTGCCTGGAGGCGGTCCGGGTCTGGATGGGGAGGAACAGGCTTCGTCTCAACCCCGACAAGACGGAGTGGCTGTGCGTACCGGCATCCCGGGATATTCAGGATATTCCACCCCTCATTATGGGGGGTGAGTCATTACCTCCTGTAGATAGGGCTCGCAACTTGGGAGTCCTCCTAGATTCACAGCTCTCTTTAGAAGACCATATTGTAGCTGTAACTAGGGGGGCGTTCGCCCAGGTTCGCCTGGTGCGCCAGTTGCGGCCCTATCTAGACCGGGATGCCTTGCACACGGTCACTCATGCGCTCGTGACCTCTCGTCTTGATTACTGCAACGCTCTCTACATGGGGCTACCCTTGAAGACCACTCGGAGGCTCCAGCTGGCACAGAATGCAGCCGCGAGAGTTGTGTCGGGGGTCTCCCGATACTCCCGTGTTACACCTTTGCTCCGCGAGCTGCATTGGTTGCCAGTTGTCTTCCGGGTGAGGTTCAAGGTGTTGGTAATGACCTACAAAGCCCTCCATGGCATGGGTCCAGAATACCTTGGGGAGCACCTGCAGCCGGCGTCAACTTCCCTCCGCCCAGTACGCTCCCACAGAGAGGGCCTCCTCAGGGTGCCGCCGGTCAAAGAATGCCGACTGGTGGCCCCCAGGGGGAGAGCGTTCTCTGTGGGCGCACCGGACTTATGGAATCATCTTCCGGTAGAGCTCCGGATGGCGCCCGACCTCCGCTCCTTCCGGCGCGACCTTAAAACCCATCTTTTTAAGGAAGCGGGCCTGGCCTGATGGGACGGGGTGGGTTTTGTTATTATGACGTTAATTTTAAATCTGTACTATGGGCATTGTTTAATCATGTTTTAATTAATTTTAACTTTTGTATCTGTCTTTTACGTATTGCCCTGTTAACCGCCCTGAGTCTCTTGAGAGAAGGGCGGTATATAAATTAAATAAATAAATAAATAAATAAATAAATAAATATTTGTGGGGAGGACAGTCTGAAAAAAATTGTACTAGCAATCTCCTGACAGATCGCTTTGGAACCGAAAGTGTTTTGGTAATTACAAGAAGGGAGCCTAGAAATGCCCATGCTCAATTTAGAATCTTACTCTTCCTTAAGCTTGAGAGAGGGGGAAATGATATGTAGCATGTTTATTTGAAAAGTAAAGCTCTGATGATCCATGATCTTGTGTGCCATCACTTCTTAGTGATTTGATGAATCATAAATGGAAATGTAAATTGTCCTGTGAACAAGCGATTTAATTACTTCTTTAATTGAGGTATTTTATTGCAGGTGGATAAAATTTGAAGAAAAAGTAGAAGATGGAGGAGAACGTTGGAGTAAACCTCATGTCACAACTCTGCCCCTTCATAGTTTGTTTGAACTTAGGACCTGTATAAGAAAAGGAGCTGTTCTTCTAGACTTGGAAGCTCATAGTTTTAAACTAATAGTTGGTATGTAAAATATATATATATATCTATATCTCCTTCGTGAGACATCTTCTATTCTTGAACAAAAGCAACTCCTTCAGTGAAAACACTACTTTCTTAATTAGCGTTTGGCTCAGTTTAAGCTTTGGCATTGCATGGTTTATACTGATTTAACATGGTTTATTTCTGGGCTTCTGCACTGATGAAGTTCTGCTGAAGTAAAGAATCCAAATGTTTTCCTTAATTTCATATAGGTTTATATGCAATGAACCATAAGTGAATGCTGTCATTTATTCTGATTAGTTATGTGAAATTTGAATAGGAGAGAGAGGGTCTCAGTAGGGTCTCTTCCCAGCTCTTTATGATAGAGCTTTACTGCTTGCAAGGGTTTCTCTCAATGTACAGGTGAAACTCAAAAAATTAGAATGTCATGGAAAAGTTCATTTATTTCAGTAATGCAACTTAAAAGGGGAAACTAATATATGAGATAGACTCATTACATGCAAAGCAAGATAGTTCAAGCCGTGATTTGTCATAATTGTGATGATTATGGCTTACAGCTCATGAAAACCCCAAATCCACAATCTCAGTAAATTAGAATATAGTGAAAAGGTGCAATATTCTAGGCTCAAAGTGTCCCACTCTAATCAGCTAATTAAGCCATAACACCTGCAAAGGGTTCCTGAGCCTTTAAATGGTCTCTCAGTCTGGTTCAGTAGGAATCTCAATCATGGGGAAGACTGCTGACCTGACAGTTGTGCAGAAAACCATCATTGAAACCCTCCATAAGGAGGGAAAGCCTCAAAAGGTAATTGCAAAAGAAGTTGGATGTTCCCAAAGTGCTGTATCAAAGCACATTAATAGAAAGTTATGTGGAAGGGAAAAGTGTGGAAGAAAAAGGTGCACAAGCAGCAGGGATGACCGCAGCCTGGAGAGGATTGTCAGGTAAAGGCCATTCAAAAGTGTTGGGGACTTTCACAAGGAGTGGACTGAGGCTGGAGTCAGTGCATCAAGAGCCACCACACAGAGACGGATCCTGGACATGGGCTTCAAATGTCGTATTCCTCTTGTCAAGCCGCTCCTGAACAACAAACAATGTCAGAAGCGTCTTACCTGGGCTAAAGAAAAACAGACCTGGTCTGTTGCTCAGTGGTCCAAAGTCCTCTTTTCTGATGAGAGCAACTTTTGCATCTCATGTGGAAACCAAGGACCCAGAGTCTGGAGGAAGAATGGAGAGGCACACACTGCAAGATGCTTGAAGTCCAGTGTGAAGTTTCCACAGTCTGTGTTGATTTGGGGAGCCATGTCATCTGCTGGTGTTGGTCCACTGTGCTTTATTAAGTCCAGGGTCAACGCAGCCATCTACCAGGAGATTTTGGAGCACTTCATGCTTCCTTCCGCAGACGAGCTTTATGGGGATGCTGACTTCATTTTCCAGCAGGACTTGGCACCTGCCCACACTGCCAAAAGCACCAAAACCTGGTTCAATGACCGTGGGATTACTGTGCTTGATTGGCCAGCAAACTCGCCTGACCTGAACCCCATAGAGAATCTATGGGGCATTGCCAAGAGAAAGATGAGAGACATGAGACCAAACAGTGCAGAAGAGCTGAAGGCCGCTATTGAAGCATCCTGGTCTTCCATAACACCTCAGCAGTGCCACAGGCTGATAGCTTCCATGCCATGCTGCACTGAGGCAGCAATTGGTGCAAAAGGGGCCCAAACCAAGTACTGAGTACATATGCATACTTATACTTTTCAGAGGTCCGATATTGTTCTGTGTACACTCCTTGTTTTATTGATTGCATGTAATATTCTAATTTTCTGAGATTGTAGATTTGGGGTTTTCATGAGCTGTACGCCATAATCATCACAATTACGACAAATCACGGCTTGAACTATCTTGGTTTGCATGTAATGAGACTATCTCATATATTAGTTTCCCCTTTTAAGTTGCATTACTGAAATAAATGAACTGTTGCACGATATTCTAATTTTTCGAGCTTCACCTATAAATCAGGCAATGAGTCAACAGAAGAACAAACAGTGTAGGAAAGTTAGATACACTCCATCCTATCCATGACTTATCCTACTGTGTTCACTGGGGTGTATTTTTCCTATTACACTAAATCTTAAAGGTTGCAGGTTTAATTTAGTAAGGGAATCAATACTGTTATTGAAATTGTTGGATTACCTTACCTCCAGTTGAATCAGTATATGGATTTATTTCTATTTTATTAAAACCATTGCTAATTAATATAGAGTTATTGGTACAAAATGCCCTTCAATAAATTTCAAAAGGTAGATAGGATTTCAGAAAAGGAAGTGATTTAGTAGCTTCAACAAGTGTTTTTATTTTATGTTCAAGAGAAAGTGATTGAGGTCCAGATAGAGAAACAGGCCTTCAAGCCGGAACCTTTGAAGAAACTTACCTATATCTTACTCCTCAAACCTCATCATCATGCAGCCAAATCTCAGCTGAAGATGCTGTTTGAGATGGGCATGTCCCTTTGTGTTGGTAGGTAACTAGCATTTGTTTTCTTATTGCCAATTCAAATATGAAGCTTAGATGCTAGTATATAGCTACCCCAGTCTCGTGTCAGACATAAGCAGCAGAAAAAACTTCATAGTTTAACGCTGATGTTTGCCTGTTAATGATGGCAGTATAGCATTTGCTCCAGCTTTTATCAGCACATTTTTAAACTATGCACCCAGTTGCCTCTCTAAGGCCTAACCTGTTATCCTACATAAATGGGATTTACTTCTCTCATTAATAAAAGCCTGCTAAAGAGTATCCTTCCCACTTTCTTGTCCCTGTAATTACAACAGCAGGAAATAAGCATGCATTACAGAGATGTCCCTAGAGCATTGACAGAATGGAATGGGTAGGACTCTCCAATCAGAAGAGAGAGAGCAATAAATAATTCTTACAATGCTAATGTACAACCTGGACCTTTTGCAAAGTTAGGCAAAAATTCTGAAGTCAGATAAATGTGAAGGTGGTAAAGCAGAAAGCAGTATAAATTGAAGTCAGCAACAATTGGCATGTACAAAGGTTTCAGTATGTTGTTAAAATAGTTATAGGTTGGATTAAAATAATTAAAAAGACTTGAAGGTTATAATTCATGGTAATTAAAAATTGGAAGTAACTCATAATATTTAAGCTACACTATATACTGTATGAAGCATTATTGATCTCTTGTTTTGTGTTTTTTTAAATGTTGCAGATAGGACTAACAGACATTCAGATGCAAAGTGTGAGGTCTCAGAGGTACCATTAATGGAACAGGTAAGCAATAGTGTTAAATGTAAAAGCTGGGGGGGGGGTTGATACAAAAGTGGGGCTTTCAAGTGAAGGATATTCCTATATAGAACACCCAAACAGCAAAATTAGACATAGTGGTCCAAGTGTGGTCTAAGCAAAGCAGAGTGGAAAAATTACTTCCTATGATCCAGAACTCACTAGTCCTATTAATGAACTTAAGGTAGCATTTTCTTTTTGAGCAACTCAAACAATCTGTCTCATATTTAACTTGTAATTGACAAAGACATGCATTGCACTTTTATTTTGCCTACCCAGATTAGGAAAGGTTAATAGCTGATGGCTTTGAATAATTTTACTAACTTTCTACCAAGTATTGGATATCAGCACCTGGAAGGCAGCATGCACTCTGCAGCACTATTTTGTATCTGTGCACATCTGCCTTAGGTCCTATAAAGACAGAATCATTCACCAGTACAACAGTCTCTAGTTTCTCAAGATGACTTGTGCTGTCAGTCAGCAGAGTAGCAGCCATCAGTTTGAGGTCTTCCTATCCTTCTGTCTCTTCCAAACTCTCTTGCCAAACTTCTATTTCCTCCCGGTTTGCTCAACCTGTTCCATTTGGTCTGAGGCCTTCCTACCACATTCAGAAAATTGAAGCATTATACTTTCTTTTGTCTGGCATTCAAGAAACCACAAAAACCTCTCACCCTTTTATTTTATAAAATATAACTTTATCAATTTTTATTATGATCACAGACTAGCATATAATTTTATTTTTATAAGAGTAGCATCGGCATTCTAATGTCAGGCATGTAAGATTCTTTATCTGGGAGAAGAGAAGAATCCAGACAAGAAGGGATGGGTACAATGGAATAACTGAACAGGGGCTTGCACAGAAATCAGGTAACCATATCACGAAAATAATTTTCATACCATGAAAGCCATATCACGAAAAGGACACGTGTGCTGTTAATGTAACATTGGGGATACTTCAAACATTCCATATAAACCTCACAGTTCAAGTGGCAGTTCCAGCTTCCCAAAACTGATTTTGTTTTTGGAAGCCATCTGGGAAGATTATAAATGGCGATCCCATGAAGGCAAGTTATTGCAACCGTCGTAAATGCAAGCCAGTCGCCAAGCAACTGAATTATGACCACATGACTGTGAGGATGGCACAGTAGTTGTAAATTCGAGAACAGGCTGCAGGTTACATTTGCAAAGGCTGTCATAGCTTCAAGCTGTAGTTAAATGAATAGTCCTAAGTGAAGGAGTACCCGTATATTAACAGTATATCATTTTATAAAAATTCTCTCTGAGGGAAATGTTTTCAAATGCTGTTCCCAAGGCATGCATTCCTGCGTCCTGTTATAAATGAAGTGTGACGAATGATTATCAGGCTGTGTTAATGGCAGTGGGGGGTGACAGTATTTCTCAGGATCTCTCCTAGCATCTTTCATATAATTAGTTTGAAAATTAGTCTCCTACTGATTTTGTGGTTTCTTACTCTTTCACTGCAGCTAAACAATCGGTTTAAAAAGAAAATTCCAGCTGGAACCGAAGTGGCCAACATTCTTGTAGGAGAAATCTCTTTCCTGGAAAAGCCCTTCATTGCTTTTGTGCGCCTGCGAAACTCAGTGCTTCTTGGAAGCTTGACTGAAGTTGCCTTTCCTAGCAGGTAATCAGAGAGAATAGAAAAGAGATCAGATGATCTTTGTTAAAGACTGGTAGTGGAATAGCACATTTCAGGCCAATACTGTATGCTATTAGCATCAAGCGCCTCAGATCAAGCTATCTTTGGAAATTAACAGAGCCAGCTGTCTTCTGATTATATAACTACAGGCAGGGCTTTTTTTCTCATAGAACGCTCAGAACGGAGTTCCGGTACCTTTTTTGGATGTATGACGTGTGAGTTCCAGCACCTTTTTCTTTCACAAAAAAAGCACTGACTACAGGACTGCAGCTGCTCACTCAGTACACTTAATATTCAGTTGTAGCAGTTGGATGTTGCCTAAATTAATTAATATATCAGCCAGATAAAATGACTCTGGATCAATGCACCTCTGCTTCCTTGTCTTGCATTCTCCGAGTGGTTGGATATGTTCAGAAAGAAACTATGGGGAACGCTTAATTTGAATTCTTGCCTTGTACAAAGGATTGGACTTGGTTTGATTTTGATAATATAAGGGATCCTTTTCAATTTCTGGTCTTTCTGAAATGTTATGCATGGAAGCACAAGCTAAGCTGCTGTTCATATCCCAGACCAAACAGATAGTGGCTGAGCTCACAACACAAGACTTATTGAACAAGCCTGAGTTCAGACATAATGTAAATAACAAACCATTATTTGTGAACTACAGTGGATAGAATCCATAAGGCCCAATACTAGACGTAATTTCTCACCAAATTGAGGAACAAGCCTACAACTACGTACAGTTATGGAAAGAGGCCAAGTATTTATGGTATCTGAGGCTCTCTGTTCTAGCTGGGCTGAAGGGAAATTATGTTCTCAAGATTAGGTTCCTCCAGATTAAGAATGGATTAATCAGTGCAGGAATCTAAACTCTTGTTTTCCATTCCATGTCTTCCAATGCCTCCCTTTTTCATGGCTGTTTAGCTGTGTATAGGATTCTGGTCTCAGTGATCAAGGAAAATGAGCATGGGCTTTTTTTTTAAATTGACTTCCTTACTTTCTTGTACTTCCTTATTTTCTTGTACACTGCATATTCCCAAAGGCTCTGTATATAGCGGTGCCAGTTATGACTTTTGTGTACCTGTTTTTAGATTCCTCTTTATTCTGTTGGGTCCCAGAGCCAGATTGAAGGCCTACCATGAAATTGGGAGAGCGATGGCAACTCTCTTAACAGATGAAGTAAGTTTGGTTGCTGCTGAACTGTCTTTGTCCAGTTAGGATAGAATAAGGTGGCATTAATGCCTGGAAGAGAAGACAGCAACTGTTCAATGTGTCCAAAACCAAGCTCCTAGTTAATATTTGCATTTGTATACCGCCCTTTCCCTGAGGACTCAGGGCGGTTTACAGGGAATTAAAAATCAAAACATACAAAAGTTAAAACCAATTAAAAAGCATTAAATCACCCTGTACATTAAAACCCCAGTTAAAATTTTCTCCTCAGCCTGGGCCCGAGAGCTCAAAGAGCCAGGTCTTCAGGCCCCGGCGGAATGATCGGAGGTCGGGAGCAGTCCTCAACTCTACCGGCAGCTGGTTCCAGAGGGCAGGCGCTCCCACTGAGAAGGCCCTATCCCTGGGTGTCACCCGCCGGCAATCTCTCACCGGCGGAACCCTGAGCAGACCCTCCCTGTGAGAGCGCACTGGGCGAAGGGCGTTTGATGCCGGCAGCAGGTGTTCCCTCAAATAACCCGGACCCAGGCCATGTAGGGCTTTATAGGTGATAACCAGCACCTTGAATTTCACCCGGAGGGCAACCGGAAGCCAATGCAGCTCGCGGAGTAGAGGTGTTACATGGGAGTATCGGGAGACCCCCATTACAACTCGCGCGGCCGCATTCTGCACCAGTTGAAGCCTCCGAGTGGTCTTCAAGGGCAGCCCCATGTAGAGAGCGTTACAGTAGTCCAAACGGGAGGTCACAAGCGCATGAGTGACTGTGCGTAGGGCGTCTCGGTCCAGATAGGGACGCAACTGGCGCACCAGGCGAACCTGTGCAAAAGCCCCCCTGGTCACGGCTCCTATGTGATCTTCAAAATTGAGCCGTGAATCCAGGAGGACGCCCAAGTTGCGAGCCCTATCAACGGGGGGTAACACCTCACCCCCCATCGTTAAAGGTGGAATAACTTGGTTAACCCGAGACGCCGATATGCACAGCCACTCAGTCTTGGCGGGATTGAGACGAAGCCTGTTTCTCCCCATCCAGACCTGAACCGCCTCCAGGCACCGGGACATCACGGAGAGGGCATCACTGGGTTGCCAAGAAGTAGACTAAATCTGGCCATAGAAGGCTTGGCTTTAATTTATTCTTTCATATTCCATTCATACTTCCTTATATTGCTAGATTTTCATTCAAACTGTGGTATGAAGAAAATCTGATTTCTTCTCCACTGGAAGCAGAATAATATAATTTAGTAAATCACAAGTCAGCCTCCATTCTGTTTCTACTACCGGTATAATAAAAAATAAATTCTAGAAGCAGTGAAGAGCAATAGCAAACATCCTTTTAATAGAGGAATGTAACAAATGCAAAATTTGGCTTGAACAGTCATTCAGAAAATTGTCTAATTTACCTTATTAGGAGGCTAATGAATTTGAGTTAAAAGCTGTATCTAAATCTCCTTTCAGAAATCTGAAAGTTTCTAACTCCCACTCTGTTGTTTGATAGCAAAAATAAAAGGCTTTGTGTGGGGGAAAAAACATTTGCAGGAAAAGCATTAAATTCATATATTTTATAGAATAGTCTTCCAATTATGGGTCTAGTATCACATGGTATTAAAACCATTGTTTTCATCTGTCATTCCAAGAGCTAATGGCTATGAGCATCTATAAATCAGGTTATAAACATAAAAGTATAAAATCAAAATCTGAACATATATCAACCTAAATAAATAGGAAGAGCATCACTTCATGTCCAATAACAAATAATAATAATAATAATAATAAACCTTTATTGTCAAAGCACAACATGTGTACATTGAGATTAGGTGAGCCTCTCCCCGTGCTCCCTCCCCCCAACACACAGTGACAACAAACCCTCCATCCTACCACACCATGTGAACCAACTACAGCACACACCGGCCTCCCAAGTCAATTCTGCATAAGTTCACAGAGGTTATATCCCATTCAAAAGCCTAACAGCCCACGGATAAAAGCTGTTTTTGAGCCTGTTGGTACGGCTGGTTATACTCCTATATCTCCTACCCAATAGTAGGAGAGTAAAGAGATACCGTCCAGGGTGTGAGTCATCCCTGAGAAAGGAGCAACATTGCAATAACTACCCACAAGACTTGCATGAACCCAGTCTTCTTGGATGGGCACCTACTCCCAGGAGTAGATGCTCTTGCAGATATTCAGGATCTGAGCTATAGAGGACTTTAACACTAACTAACAGCATCTTGAAATGTATCCAGAAGCCCAACTGCAACCCTTTGTACCTCTTGAAGTATCAAGGGCATACGAGCGTATGATGCAAACCATTGTATCAGCTGCCATTTTCAATTGCTCTTCAAAGGTAGCCCCATTATAGAATGTGCCACAATAATCCAGGCAAAGCCAGTTGCTTAAGCAATTAGCCAACTCAATATCGTTCGCAGCTGCTCTGTCCTGTTTTCAACTGCTATTTAGCAAATTTGGACACTCCAGATTCTTTTTGCAATAACTATTCAAAAGTTCGGTCTAGTGGTTAGGGCATAAGGCTAGAAAGCCAAAGACTGTGAGTTCTACTCCCGCCTTTGCCATAAAAACCATCTGGGTGACCTTGGGCCAGTCACTCTCTCTCTCTCTCAGCCCAACATACCTCACAGGGTTGCTGTTGTGGAGGAGGAAGTTGTGTTGGTGTCTTCACTGCCTTGAGTTATTTGTAAAAATAATAAAGGTGAGGTATAAACAAATAAATACAGTTTTAAAAACTTTAAATGGCTTAAAAATTTGATTGGCAATGTAAAACCCTAATTTCCCATTACTTCCACAAAAGAAAAAAAAAATCCTGCTACTTTTAGACTCAAATTATCCTATAATATAAAAATGTCATGTGAAGAAGGATCCCAGTTTTATAGCCATCTTAATAACTTCCAGACATGACTTGCAGCTTTTAATGCAGAAAATACAGTAGAGCTATAATAAAATATATAATCGCCCGTGTCATGATATGAAAATGAAACTTAGTAACTTTATAATGGGAGCCATAGTGCTATTTTTACTTAAGCACTTGCATTCCGTTAAAGAAATTAAAATAAACATGTATATCTACTGGTAAAAGTGAAAGGCATGAAAATAGCAAGTAAAGGTTTCCATTACCATAACTGCAACTTAGGAAAAAATAGATTATACACTCAGTGACATTTAACTGTTTATATTGATTTTCTTCTGAGATTAAAAAAGATGAATTTATTGTTAGTTTCCTGTAGATAACTATTCTTCTAACATTAAAATAATTTAACAACAATTAAAATCCCAATTATTTCAAATGTCATAGATACCTTAAAACAGGGGTGTCAAACTCAATTTCATTGAGGGCCGCATCAGCATTGTGGTTGCCCTCAAGGGGCCAGGTAGGAATAGCCAGGATGGGCGTGGCCTACTGGGTGGGCGTGGCTAGAGTGCGTATGGCCTACTGGGTGGGCGTGGCTAGCTCTGCATAGTTCGCATCAAGGGTGCCTATGGGGGCCTGGGCAGGAGTGGGACAGATCTGAGGGTCTCTGGCAGAAGGAGGGTCTCTGGGCCAGGGCCAAGGCAGTGGGGGCCGTTCCCTCACTGTTTCCAGGATGGCTTCGTGGGCCACATGAAATCACTTTGCGGGCCGGATCTGGCCCCTGGGCCTTGTGTTTGACATGTCTGCCTTAAAACATATAGGGGATACATCAGTCTTGCTTCTATTATTTGAATTTTAGTGAAATGTAATACTGTGTATCATCTTCTTAAGATAGCAATTTGTATTTAATTTCAGGTATTCAAAATATATTCATTTTCACTAGTTCTGTGAAAAAAAGTATTCAACCCCTTCTGGGTTTTCTGAATTTTTCATGTCTTTGCCACTGAATGTTATGAGATCTTTTGTGGATCCTACTGATATGTAAAGATAATTTGAACGCACAAATGCACCAGAATTGGGCTCTTGTTTCTTTCATTGCTGAAAGAGGAAAAAGGAATGATCAAGTCAAATGAACGAAGGAATGAACAAATGGCGTCCTACCATATTTGTTTGCTTTGTTTTATAAGTTCTGTAAATTAAAAGTTGGCAGTCCAAGTCTGTTTCTCCCAAGTTATGTAAGCTGAGTTGCTAATTCAAGGAAGCCACTTCACAAAGCTTGTTTCATGTTACTTTGCTATCCCTGCTAAAAAGAATACTTAGAAGTAATGATATTGCCTTCCAGCTTTTTCAGAAAATTGCTTGGAAAGCAAAAGATGCCGAAGACCTCATTGCAGGAACTGACGAGTTTCTGGATGAGCTGACTGTCTTGCCACCAGGCAAATGGGATCCAACCATTCGAATTTGTCCCCCAAAAAGTTTGCCCTCACCACAGAAAAGGTATCTTACTGAAAAAGAGATACAAATGGAGAAAAATATGTATCGCATTTGACAGATCTAAGGAAATGTAATTAAAATTTAGGGGGAAAGTATTGTATTATTATTGGGACGCGGTGACTCAGTGGGTTAGGACGCTGAACTTGTCAATCACAAGGTCGGCAGTTTGGCGGGTCGAATCCCGAGTGCCGTGTGAGTTAGCGCCTGTTACTCGTCCCAGCTTCTGCCAACCTAGCAGTTCGAAAGCACGTAAACATGCAAGTAGAAAAATAGGGACCACTACGGTGGGAAGGTAACAGCGTTCCGTGCACCTTTGGTGTCTAGTCATGCCGGCCACATGACCACGGAGATGTCCTCGGACAAGTGCTGGCTCTTCGGCTTTGAAATGGAGATGAGCACCGGCCCCTAGAGTTGGAAACGACTAGCACGCATGTGCGGGGGAACCTTTACCTTATTGTATTATTACTTGCTTCATCTGGATATAAATCCATATATTTCCCATAAATATCTGTACTGACGTTTTGCTGAGATGCTTCGTTTTCCCAGCTCTGTACCGTTTGCTGAAAGAGGTGCGGTTCCTCCAGCTGTCACAATGACCTCTGCAATCCTAGTTGGCTGAAGTTGTGAAAATGTCACAGATTCCGTTCCCAGAGAATATCTTTGTGTCACTCACTGATCTGCAACTTAACCAGATGACAAATCTGTTTTCTCATGCAGTTTAATTATTTCTTAGAAGCAAGATCATATGAGGAAGCATGCGGTTCTGCTGTTTTGCTTTGAAATGGTATACACTGTGATAAGTCAGTAGTAAAACTCCCCACGGTACCACTTCAGAATACATATGCATCCCACATTGGCTCTTTCTCTGGATATGGTGTTCTGATGTGTTGCTTACATACTGAGTTGCAATGGAAGTAACAGGAAATAGCTGGAGTTTGGTTGTGAGAACCAGAATATGACCTTTAGCTCAAAATCAATCACCGTCATTACAATATGGCTTTTGTGTACACAAAATGGACATGTTGCATACTATCCATGTTTCATCCTCAGGATCTCCATCCGCATCCGTGACTGGAGTCCCCAGGCGAATGGAAACAAATCGGCTGTGGATGACCGACAGGCGCACGGGCACCCGTACATAAGTGAAGAGCTGGAGAAGACTGGAAGGTGAAACTCACAGAGGCTTGGCTGGGGAAATTAAACCCTGGAGATCTCTCTCTTCACTGTACAGCTGCAGGGGAGAATTGTACTGCCCTGAAAACAGCCAAATTGAATTCTCTTCTACCTTTTTCCCAAGGGTACAAGTTTAGAAAGAAATACAATCCAAAATACACATGTACTGCATAGCATTTTTTTAAAATTAGAAGACTTTTTCTTGCAGGCTATTTGGAGGGTTGTTAAAGGATATCCAACGAAAAGCCTCTTGGTATGGCAGTGACTTCTCTGATGGCCTCAGCTTCCAGTGCCTCTCAGCCATCCTCTATATCTACCTGGCTACAGTCACCAATGCAATCACCTTTGGAGGAATGCTGGGAGATGCCACAGATAACATGCAGGTCTGTGCAAAAAGCTACGATCCTTCTGTAACTGCCATTGCTTTTCCTCCTCACATCAGTCTGCCTTTCTTTAGTCTTATGTACATTCCTGCCGATGGCAGTAGGCAAAGAGTTTCGTATTGCTGTGTGGTTATGCAGTTTGGTGGACTCGTATCCATCATTTGAGAGCTGGTATTATGCTAATAGGGACGCGGTGGCTCAGTAGGTTAGGATGCTGAGCTTGTCGATCAGAAGGTCGGCAGTTTGGCGGGTCGAATCCCGAGTGTCGTGTAACAGAGGGAGCGCCTGTTACTCGTCCCAGCTTCTGCCAAACTAGCAGTTCGAAAGCACGTAAAAAATGCAAGTAGAAAAATAGGGACCACTACGGTGGGAAGGTAACAGCGTTCCGTGCGCCTTTGGCGTCTAGTCATGCCAGCCACATGACCATGGAGACGTCCTCGGACAAACGCTGGCTCTTCGGCTTTGAAATGGAGATGAGCACCGGCCCCTAGAGTCGGAAACGACTAGCACGCATGTACGGGGGAACCTTTACCTTTACCTTATTATGCTAATGTTCAACCAAGCAAAGCCATGTGCTTCCTCATATGATCTAGGGTGTCCTGGAAAGCTTCCTGGGTACTGCCTTCGCTGGTGCATTTTTCTGCCTGTTTGCTGGGCAGCCTCTCACCATCCTGAGTAGCACTGGGCCCGTCCTTGTCTTTGAGCGCCTTCTGTTCTCCTTCAGCAAGTAAGTAGAGCTTCCTATCGGTATGCATGTTGGGAGCAAGCCTTCCATGAGCCTTATCAAGATGATTGGGGACCATATAAGATTTGCAGTGCCTGTGCCTGTTGAATAGCTAATACTCGTGCTTGCTCTTTGGGTCTGTCGTTCTGTCTTTCTTCCTCTGACTTGAACACTGCTACTGGTTGGTAGTTTAGAACAAAACACAACTGCAGTATGATAAAAGTCAAAATAGATTTAATATCTGACACAACGTTTCAGTGATTTGATATACATCCAGGTCAACTTGCTTTGATAAATCTTATTCAAGTATGTCAAATCAGGCTGTTCTGCAAGAGTGTTAGGTGGAACATTTACAAGGCTGATTTAGCCAATCAGCTCGCGGAAGAAAATCAGCCAAATTTCTCTTTCCAACATGATCGTGTAAATTAATTCTGAACTAGTCAAGTGCAAGGAGGATACCGAATACGACAGCAAAGCTCATCCTTCAAGCTCATTCTTCCCTTAAATAGAATCTGCCCATTGTGGTAGGCTATAATTCCCATCCTGCCTATCCAGCAAGACCAAGAACGTGCTAATTGGGTGTAATGAGAGTTGCATTCAAGTACTTTGGAAGGATAAGCTTGTAGGAAAAGGTGCTTTTGTATAAACATCTTCAGTATACCCTGACAGCGTGTTCTGTATATTCAATGTATTCTGATAGGGTAACTAAGAAGTTACTGACTCCTGAGCTCCAGCACTGAAGAAAAGGGCCTGTTCTTCTTTAAGGGATGAATCCACTGCCCTCAATTTATTCCCTGAAATTATTTAATGATTGCTATAAAAAAAACCTGATACTGGCACTTCATCTCACCCTCTTCTGGTAACTACTCAAGTAGGTGAGTCAAACTGCAAGGCAGTAAAAGCCAGTTACTAATGGGAATTCATTATTGGTGATCGGATGCCAGTCTCCTAACAGGCAAAAGAGAGCCACTCTAAGGGAAATTCTTCAGTTTAACCTGAGATTTGGGGGTAGTCCTGCTAGAAATTTATTTATTTATTTATTTTAATTCCATTTATATCCCGCCCTTCTCCGAAGACTCAGGGCTGCTTACAATCTAAGCACAAATCAAATGTGCTTAGCAATAGCCTTCATTCTATGTATATGCCTGCTTATTAGGGCTTTCACACACACCCCAAGCGGCATTATTACAAAGTCAGCTTAATTGCCCCCAACAATCTGGGTCCTCAGTTAATGGATTAACTGTCTGAGCTCAGGCTTCATTTTAGAAAACTTACCTGCTTAGAACCTATGTCTGTTGTGGTTCCTCCCTCCTCTCAGAGACCACAGCTTGGATTATTTAGAGTTTCGCCTCTGGATCGGCTTATGGGTGGCCTTCTTTGGGCTTATCCTGGTGGCTACTGAAGCCAGTTACCTGGTGCAGTACTTCACACGCTTCACTGAGGAAGGCTTCTGTGCCCTCATCAGCTTCATTTTCATCTACGATGCGGTGAAGAAGATGCTGTCCCTGGTGGAACATTACCCTGTCAATTGGGAGTATAAAATCAATGACATCACCTTGTATAGCTGTACCTGCAGTGGGACTGAGACAGGTAAGATGAGCAGCCAGGGATGTGGTGATGAGAGGATGGGCTCGGGAGAGCGGCCTTGGGATGGCAAGTCATCAAGAAAGATTTGCCGTTCTTGACAAATACCTAGAAAAGTAACTGTTAGCATATTTATAAGAATATACGAGTGGTCCTCAATTTACAGCAGTTCATTTAGTGACCGTTCGAAGTTAAAAATGGTGCTGAAAATAGTGACTTGTGATCTCCCGTACCTCAAAGGAAAGCTCTGATTGGCCTAAGCAGCCTAATTGGACTTGAAATCATTAACACAAAAAAGGAGGTACCTGCATAGTTTGATCTACTTGTGTCCAAGTAGGTTAGTCTCCTGCATTTAGATAGTGCCTGGCTTCGTAAGCAAAGGTTCCTCTGTTTTACATCCGTCAGCCATTTTCTTTCCTTGATATTCTGGGTAGAGGCTGGAGGATGCCATTTGCGGATATAGATACATTGCAGCGCCATTCCCCTCTTCTCTGAGCCAGCCTGTGTTTCTCTGATATTGCCGCTTTTCTGATTAGTCTTGCATTGTTCCTTTTAAAAAATCTTTAAATAACAATGTCCACCTAACAGGGGGCCATGCTGCAAATCTGCCTTTAGAGTGATGACAAGAAATAATATGTATTTCTGTTATGTTAACAACCTGTTTGTGTGAAGAGATATTTAAGATGCCACCAAACAGACATCCAAAAATTCTGTCAAGTTCTCGCTTTTCTCATCGTCTCCAGTCCTTGCATTGCACAAATAAGAATGGACTGCTGATATTTTGGATGATTGTTTCTTGCAGGCAACTCCTCTGTCCTGAACCAGACCCTGTTTTCTAATCTCAACAGTTCTGAACAGGTAACAAAATTATTTTCATTAGCTAATACGACTGGACAGGGGAAACCTTTACTTTCACCTTTAATACTGTACATAGGAATGAAAGATGGGGCAAAAAACCATATACATATTGCAAAAGGCCAGGCAACCGCTAGATGGAAGCTGTTGTGATTCAGTGTCAGCCTGTGCTCCCAGCAGCTGAGTCTGAGGAATCTGAGGAGGAGGAGGAGGAGGGGTTTGGAGAGCCTTCAGTGTCGGAGGGAGGCTCTGATGCACTGCAGGACTCTCATCCTGGCCCCTCCAGTTGTGTTCCTCATGAGGCTCAGCTCTGTGAGGAGGAGGTGTTGGACTCAGAGGAGTCACAGCTGAATCTGTTCAGAGACGCTAGAAGCAGAAGGCAATCCAGCAGAGTAGAGCAGAGAAAATCAATGAGGCAACTCAGTGAAAGGAGGAGAAGGCATTGAGAAGCCACGCCTTGGGACAGATAATAAAAGGGGAAGGTGTGGGCAGTGCTGGTTGCTGGAGGCAACCGTTCACAGACATTCAAAGAGAATCCTGGTCTGTTCTTGCTAATCTGTTTGACTCTTGTTTGACTCTTGTTGGATGTTTTGAATCATGTACTTATGGTTGAAGAAAATATTCTGCTGCTTTTTTGTTTGAAAGACTTTATCATTTTGGAACTGTAAATAAATTTGGGTTGGGTTTTTTCCAACCTATTAATTTGTCAAAAGGAAAAAGGGTTTGTCCCTGTCACACAAACAGGGCCGGTCGTAGGCTGGAACAGAACAGAAGCAAAGGAATATACAAGACTTGGCTACTACCCTAGAAAAGAATGGAAAGTGAGATATAGGTAGGGCGTAGCATGCGGTGATTAGCATGGGATCAGAATTCTGTATCTCTTGGAGAACTTCAATCTTTCTGCACTTAATAACTGGGATGTGTTGCCCTTTTGGTTTTTGGTTGTTGTTGTTGTTGCTGTTTTGCTGCTGAGGACTTCTCCACCATCACTGCTGCTGATTCTGTATCATTAGAGAAAGTCACAACCACACAAATATCAGAAGACTATGTACCAAGGTTAGACGCCAAAGAGCACACAAAGTTTTTTTTAAAAAACAAAAAACAGTAGGTTGATAAAAAGTGAAATTCCAGATGATCAATGAAGGTACATTTTCATCCTATGCTGAGACCATCATGCAGAAGGTGAGATAGACTCAGGGTTAACCTGCAGTTGTAGCCTAGAGACGCTTAGCTCTCTTTTTTGCAAGCTATACTTCCTGCACTGAAGAAGCAGAGCGTGCAGTGCATGTGGCTCCTCTGACCTATGACTCTTTTCGTGCTTTCCACCCGGTTTGCCCAGGAGTAGGAGATTCTAAAAGTTAGACTGCACTAGGCACTAAATTCCTCTTCAAGAAAGCCATAGGGATGGGAGGACATGCAGGCTGCTGCCCCATTTCCTCCTTGGGCCCATCTTCTGATGATTATATCAGTCTTATCTACTGGCAGCTTCAGAAAATGGTTTCTAGTGGCATGTGTGCGAAACACATAAGCACGTGATAAACCCTAAAAACCAACCTTAAAAATCGGCCATGCAGGTAGTCCTTGACTGTTCATTTAGTCATTCATTTATTCACTATTCATTTAGAAATCATTTGAAGTTACAACGGCACTGGGAAAAAAGTGACTTACAACTTTTTTTCACACTTATAACTTCGCAGCACTTCTGTGGCCACATGATCAAAATTTGGCAACTGGCACATATTTATGAGGGTTGCAGTGTCCTGGGATCATGTGATCCCTTTTTGCAATCTTTCAACAAGCAAAATCAATCGGGAAGCCAGATTCACTTAACAACTGTGGCAAGAAACGTTGTAAAGTGGTGCAAATCTCAACAACTGTTTTACTTAGCACCGGAAATTTGGGCCTCACTTGTGGTCATATGTCAAGGACTAACTGTAATATAATATTGTATATTATGTAGGTTAGGCAGATATGCACTTTGCTTGTTTGTTTGCTTGCTTAAAAAATAATCCAAACATGGGGAACATTTTTTAAAAAATGAGGCTAGTTTAAAAACAGAAAGAGCGATAATCCAATACAAAACTCAAATCTCTTAAAAATGTAAATCAGTTGTGATGTAACACAAAATACAAACCACATACCCACAACAAATGGGGATTGCACCTGTGCATGGCCACTTTTAGCTAATAATATAATTTTCTCTCAAATTCAGCCACAACTTGACCCAGTCTGGAGTCTTGTAGACTGGTTGGATTACAGTTCCCTGAGTTCCCAGCTTGTTTAGGCCACTGGAAAAAGAGTCTAAATATTTTCTTAAGAGTGGTGATGTATACCTTGACAATACCTTTATGCTCCTCTGAGGCACAATCCTTTTTTTTCCCCACAGCAATCAGATGTGGAATCTGGGAACTGGTCCTTCCTGACCAAGGATCAGTGTATGCAACTAGGAGGCCATCTAGTGGGCAACAGTTGCAACTACGTGCCTGACATCACTTTCATGTCTTTCATTCTTTTTCTGGGAACGTTGTTCTGTGCTACGACCCTGAAAAAATTTAAATCAAGTCGCTATTTTCCCACTGGTGTAAGTACCTATCTAACCTATCCTATCCATTACATGTGGATTGAATCTATGAAGTAAATGTTTCCTTCTTGCGAGTAAGCTTATGTACCTACTCTGTCTTCCTGTCAATGGCTACCCCAACATGTTCAAATATTACCCCAGTTATCCTACAATATGATGGGAGCTACAGCTGAACCTATTGGAAAATACCAGGATAGCGATGGCCTACCCGCATAGTAAAAAAAGTAGAAACCTGCAGGAAATGGGGACGAGACAGAGAATGGACCAAGAGGAAACGATCATGGGTGTGCCCTAATTCTTCCTCATTCACATTCACTCTCTCTTTATTTCTCAAGGCCCCCATCCCATCTCATCAGTTTTCATCTCTACTTTAATTTTCCATTCTTACCTATCTTGGTTTTCCCTTTGGGTAGAAAGAGAGTGGAGAAGGGTGAAGAAAAATGTTGTATGTTCTGTACTAACCTACGAATTGAAAAGTGTATGTGATGAATTCCCGTCTGATTGCCCAGAAGTATGTTCTACCCTAAGAGCTGTTTGACTGACTATTGTGGGTGATTGTGATTGCCTCCTACTGGGTAAGCAGGAGTTTCCTCCGGGACTATAGAAGATACATAAGGCAGACAATTCCCAGGAGCAAGCTCGCTAAACGGGCAGATGGTGAACTAGCAAGTATTTGGGAGTACCAATTGGATCCTAGTTAATGTTATTGTTATTTCCAGAAGCAGATAGATTTAAAATGGATCCAGAGCTCTGTTTTTGAACTTTCATACAAATAAGAATCTCAGATTCAAAACCAAATTTAACATCATCTTCTTCTGTCATGCATCTATTCAGTCGTTGAAAAGCATATAGGAGAAACAAAATACCAGAAAATAAGACCGGGTCTTATACTAATTTTTGCTCCAAAAGACCCATTAGGGCTTATTTTTTGGTTAGGGCTTATATTCGGGGAAATACGGTACTAAATGTGTCCATCTGGCTGATGATCTTAACTGAAGCTTATTTTGGGGGTGGGACTTATATTATGAGTGTCTTGAAAAATCATGCTAGGGCTTATTTTCCGGTTGGGTCTTAATTTCAGGGAAACACGTTGGTAGTAATCACAATGGCTAAGCATTCAGATGTCAGGTGTGACCTGCACGCCCTCACCTTAGATTGCAGCTTCCTATATATTTAATCAGGAAAAAAATTATCTTCAGTAAGACTTAATTTCAGGATTGTTGTTTTAGCTCCATAAAGCCAAATATGTCTCACATTGGGGCTTTTTTTAGTACAAAATATTTTAATCCTGCATCATTTTTGAAAGTCTAGTAGTTACTTGAGATGAACTCTAAATTGTTATATTTGTTTTTGAAATGAATTTTTTTTACATTTGCAAATGACATCAAGTTGCTGCAAATAGTCGATATCTTAGAAGATAGGCTCAAGATCCAGAAGGATCTTGACAGACTTCAACACTGGACCCTATCCAACAAAATGCACTTCAGTGGTGAGAAAAGTAAGGCAAGAAAAACCAAATGTACAGATATAGAATAGGTAGTACCTGGCTCAACAGCAGTAACTCTGGCAAAAATCTAGATGTTCTGGTGGATAATTACTGAAGTATGAGCCACCAGCATGCTGCAGCTGCCAGAAAAACACCAACAATGCAGTCCTAGACTTCGTCAACAGAGAGATAGTATCAAGTTCACATGAAGAACCTGTATTGCTTTATACTGCACTGGTAAGGCCCCACTTGGAATACTGTGTCCAGCTTTGGCCACTACGATACAAAAAAGAAGTGGAGACTTTAGAAAGAGTGCAGAGAAGAGCAACAAAGATAATAAAGGGGTCTGGAGGCTAGAGCACACAAAAAAGTGTTATGGGAACTAGGTGTGTCTAGTCTACCGGAAAAAAAAAGGACTAAGGTTGACTTGATAGCAGTCTTCCAATATTTCAGGGGCTGTCACAGAGAAGAGGGAGTCAACCTATTTTCCAAAGCACCTGGGGGCAGGATAAGAAGTAACAGATGGAAACTTATCAAGGAGAGATCCAACCTAGAATTAAGGAGAAATTTCCTGTCAGCGAGAACAATTAATAAGTGGAATGACTTGCCTCCCAAAGTGTTGGGTGCTCCATCAGTGGAGCTTTTTTAAGAGATTGGACAGCTATTTATTCAGATTGGTATAGGCAGGGAATTGAACTAGATGATTATAATAATCATAATCATAATAGTAAAGTTGGATATCCAAGGTCCCTTCCAACTCTGTTATTCTATTCTGTTACTTCACTTCTTAGGTAAGGAAGCTCGTGGGTGACTTCTCCATTATTCTGGCTATCCTCATCTTCTGTGGAATTGATGCTGCTCTTGAACTAGAGACACCAAAGCTTATTGTGCCAAACACATTCCAGGTAAGATTAGTCAATATGAGACAGAAGAGCTCTTAGCCCAGCCTTAGAATAGCCTCCTTCAAGCTAATCTCAACTCCTGGTGGCCTCATAGTCACTTCAATTATTGCAGCTTTCTAGGCAACATTAAGGGACGCAGTGGCTCAGTGGGTTAGGACGCTGAGTTTGTCAATCAGAAGATCGGCAGTTTGACGGGTCGAATCCCGAGTGCCACGTAACAGAGTGAGCGCCTGTTACTCATCTCAGCTTCTGCCCACCTAGCAGTTCGAAAGCACATAAAAATGCAAGTAGAAAAATAGGGACCACTACGGTGGGAAGGTAACAGCGCTCCGTGCGCCTTTGGCGTCTAGTCATGCCGGCCACATGACCACGGAGACATCCTTGGACAAGCGCTGGCTCTTCGGCTTTGAAATGGAGATCAGCACCGGCCCCTAGAGTTGGAAACGACTAGCACGCATGTGTGGGGGAACCTTTACCTTTACCTTTTAGGCAACATTACAGAAATGGTTTATACTTCCTACTTTTGTCAGGCATTTATTTATGTTCCAGTTTAACCTACAGCTCAGAGATTTTCTGTGATCTTCCAGGTTACATGTTTCTATGGAATATTAGAAATGTAAGCAGATAGTATTCTGCAGTGAGTATATACTGTAAAATGTAAACAATCTGCCTGGATGCTCCATACTTGTTCAGTTGTCCATACAGACCAGTTGGCAATGCAGCTGTTTCTTGTGTAATCCCAACAAAGCAACTCTGTATGAACATTTTATTGGAACCTGGTAAAAAAAAAGGCACTTCAATTTAAGTAAGTGTAAAGTAACCCACCCTTATTAACAAATCCATTACTGGAGTCTAAAATAACTAACCATGAAAGAGAAGCTCAGAGAAGATATTGACTGCTCTTCACTGACTATATAGCAGCTGTGGAAAGGCTAATTTCTCAGTGCTTAGCCATATGTCAAAATGATTTATAAACAAATTAAAAAGTACTTGTCTCAGTACTAAACCTTGAAGTTCTCCACTATTTACTTCCCTCCTTGAGAAACTCTTCAGTTCTTTGCTTTTTGATCTTTTAAAACAGCATTCTATAAAAAGACAGTTCCTCTTATTCCGTGACTGCTAAGTTTACTCAAAAGCCTTTGAGGAAGAACTTTGTCAGAAAATTTTTGAAAATCCAAGTGTACTTGTTTTGTCAGGGCCATCTTTGTTTACATTTCAGTTAATGCTCTCAAAAAACTTGGTGAGGCACGATCTACCTTTGTAGAATACATGCTGATTTTCATTCAACAAGAATATTCCCTTTATGTGCCTTTTTTATTTTTTATTATACCTATTTAACTGGAACAGACAGTAAAATGATTGGTCTCCAATTTCCTATATCTCCCCTGGGCCCCCTTTTAAAATTCATGACACATTAACTACATTCCACAACTGACATTGCTGGCACTGAGCCTGCTTTGAGTGCCAACTTATTTCTTGCTAAGTCAGCAATTTCACATTTGTATTCTTTAGGAATCCTAGAGTGGATGCTGTTAGGACCAGGTGACTTTTTTTTAAGAGTGCAGTTTCTCAAGATATCCTAGAGCAGCATTTTTCAAACTGTGTTGTATGGAACCCTAGGGTTCTTTGAGAACTTGATGAGGTTCGTGACAAATTGATATGGGCGGTGGGGGAAATGTTAACTTAAACACAGCCGTTTTTATCACTTAGGGCAGGGGTTCCCAACCAGGGTTGCTCCCACCCCCTGGGGGTGCGAGAGATATTCCAGGGCATGCAAAAACTTTGGTTTTCAAAATTATAGTGTATATGCATAATTTGTTGCCGTAATTTTGAACTTTTGTAAGGGGTGCAAGAATATATCAGAAGCGTTCTATTTATTTATTTTTTATTTTAATTCCATTTATATCCCGCCCTTCTCCGAAGACTCAGGGCGGCTTACAAGCTTAGCAGTAGTAGTTCTAGGGGTGGGGGGTTTAGAAAAGGTTGGGAACCACTGACTTAGGGCTTTGCCTCTTAGTTGGGGGTTCCAGAATTTATTTACTTTTTTAACTAACAGGCTTTATAGCTTGATGATGTTTGAAAACCTCTCTCCTAATATAACCCCTTTTGGTATCCCACTTTGCATTAGTTATTCCCAATTTCCTTATATGAGAAACTCAATTCAGGCTTAGGTATCTTCTGCAGCAGAGATAGAGTTTTTAATTTGTTTTTTTTAATTCACATCCTGTCTTTATTACTTTTATAAATAAGATGGTGAACATATCTAATAGTCCTTTCTTCTATTATCTTTCCCACAACATCCTTGTGAGGTGAACTGGGCTAAGAGAGTGTGTCTGGCCCAAAGTCACCCAGCCAGCTTTCCTGGCTAAGGCTGGATTAGAATTCATGGTCTCCTGATTTCTAGTCTGGTTCCTTAACCACTAGATCAGGGGTAGGCAACCTTGGCTCTTTTATGACTCGTGGACCTCAACTCTCAGAATTCCTGAGCCAGCTGGCTCAGGAATTCTGGGAGTTGAAGTCCACGAGTCATAAAAGAGTCAAGATTGTCTACCTGTGCACTAGACCAAACTAGCTCAACCAGAGGCAAAGAATGGATACTTTTCAGGGGGGAGGGGGGTGTCACGTCTTCACTTGAAGGATATTATATAATATGCAGGGTGGAATTTGGGATCCATTTTCTCTGACCTCCATTTGTTCCTTTTAGGATGGATTTTTCCCAATATTCTTAATCATGTCCCATGGTTTTATTGCTGAATTTTAGCTCTCTAATCTTGGAGTGTCACTGTCACACACACAGTATATTATGTTTATTAGTTAGGGAAAAGGTATGAGGACAGTGCTTATACTATTCTTTAATTAGGAGTTAAATTGATGCTATCTAATTTCTCTTTCAAATACACTGAGAGTAATAATACATTGGGTTTCTTAAAAAAAATCCCAAAGGGCATCCTTGGAAGTAGTAACACCAACAGTAGGCAACTTTTGCTGCAATACGACACTCCAAAGTAGTGCAAGGCACCAGAGCAGTGAATGGAATAATGGGAACGAAGACAGGTGGCCTAAACCTATTGGTAGATAATATTTTTGGATAAGTAACCATTCAGCACAGTGCAGAGGCCAGCTTCAGCATTTACTCCATGCTTTCTCCATGTTATTTCACCTTCAACAGGCAGATAATTCTGTTAAAGGATAGGAGTAGCCAACACCCCAGGAGACAAACTCAGGATCCAAAAAGAACTTGACAAACTTGAACAATGGGCCCTATCCAACAAAATGAGTTTCAATGTGGAGAAAAGCAAAGTCTTACATTTAGGCAGGAAAAACTAAAGGTAGAAATACAGATTAGGTGAGACCTGGCCCAAAAACAGTAACTGTGAGAGGGACCTTGGAGTCCTAGTGGACGATCACTTGACTATGAGCCAGCAGTGTGCAGCAGCAACCAAAAAAGCTAATACAATCCTGGGTTGTATAAACAGAGGCATAGAATCAAGATCATGCAAAGTGTTAGTAACACTTTATAAAACCCTAGTAAGACCACACCTGGAATACTGCAGCCAATTTTGGTTACCATATCGCAAAAAAGATGTTGAGAGTTTGGAAAAAATGATCAAAGGCCTGAAGAACAGCTACGGGACTTGGGTTTGGCTAGTCCAGGGGTAGGCAACCTCGGCTCTTTTATGACTCATGGACTGGAGTTGAAGTCCATGAGTCATAAAAGAGCTGAGGTTGCCTACCCCTGGGCTAGTCTAAAGAAAAGAAGAAATAGGGGAGACATGACAGCAGTATTCCAGTATATGAGGGGCTGCCACAGGGCAGAGGGGGCCAGGTTATTCACCAAAGCACCAGAGGGAAGGATGAGAAACAACGGTTGTAAACTAACCAAAGAGAGAAGCAACCTGGAACTAAGGAGAAACTTTCTGACAGTGGGGACAATCAATCAGTGGAACAGCTTACCCCTAGAAATTGTGGGGGCTCCATCACTGGAGATTTTTAAGAGGAGACTGAACATTCACCTGTCTGAGATAGTGTAGAGTCTCCTGCTTGAGCAGTAGGCTGGACTAGAAGACCTCCAAGGACCCTTCCAACTCCTATTCTATTCTATTCTATTCTATTCTATTCTATTCTATTCTATTCTATTCTATTCTATTCTATTCTCTCAGAACATAGATAAGTGATGTTTGCCTCAACAAATAATGGAAGCAACTCTTTCTAACTACTTTGTTAGGGCATATTCTCCAAGCACATTCACTGACACATCCATGATAGGCCCCACGTTGTGCGAGTTGCAAAGAAAGGTTCCATTTCCATCTCCCTGAATACAGGTTCTCCACAGGGCTAAATCCTGAGTCTGCTACTGTTCACCTTGATGACCCATGACTGCTGTGCCAAATCTGCTATGAAACATATTGTAAAGTATGCAGATGACACAGCTGTGGTGGGTCTTATCCAGGATGACAATGAAGATACTTATAGGGAAGAGGTGAAGGCTCTGGTGGACTGGTGCAATAAAAGTAATCTGGTTCTAAATGTTGATAAAACAAAGGAGATCATTGTAGATTTTAGAAAGAGCCGGCATAGTCATACTCCACTCAGTATCAAGGATGCAGCTGTAGAGGTGGTCAACAATATTAAGTATCTGAGGGTGCAGATAACTAACAATCTGAATTGGTCTCTCCACACGTCATCAGTGAAGCATGCAAACCAGCATCTTCATTTCCTGCGTCAGATGAGGACAGCACATCTTTCTCCTTCTGTCCTGTCCACTTTTTACAGAGGCACAACTGAGAGTGTTTTAACAAGCTCCATCACTGTCTGGTTTGGTGGCAGCAGTGCCTCAGATAGAAAGTCCATAAAGAGAGTGGTAAGGACAGCTGAGAAGATTATAGGAAGCTTGCTTCCTGGTATTCAGGATGCTGCTTATAAGTGCTATGTGGTTAGAGCTCAAAGCTTTTTTAAAGACATCTTGGATTAGTAATTACTTAGTAGTTGCATTTGTTAACTCATTGTATCTAGGAATCCTTTCACAGTTAATGAGTACTGGATTGCCCTGTTTAAAGGGGTTCCAGAGAAAGATCATAAATCGGGTAAATAAGGCATTAACATTAGAGTCAAAATGAAGGTCTATACCTCGGTCTTCTTACACTTAAGGAAAACTGAGGTATAGACCTTCATTTCCAAGGCACTCCATTGGTTCCCCTTTGCAATCTGGTATTTAACCTGATAGTGTTGCTATTCATGTGGACTGGAGGACTACGGTATATATGAAAGTAAATGTCTTGAGACCAGAGTCACCTGAACAATTTAGTCCTCAGGTATGTTTATTAGATGAAGCCATGACATAGTCTGAAAGAAGGTATCTATGGTAAAAATGTCACAAGTCAATAATTGGGCTACCATATCTGGCCTGCAAAATCCAGAAAGCCACTAGTTTCATAAAAATCTCTGCTGCTATCTAGCGATCATCTGAATTTTAGCAACCCAGTGTGGTAGCCCTACATATAATTATATTTTGTGCTAAGCCTTATAAGCTACTGATATCAGCTAAACAATTATTTGTTAACCCAACCTTAATTCTGCTTGAATTTATGCTGCTGTGACTCTTGTTGCTCTTGCTTGCTTTTAACTTTATAGTTTAATATGTGTAATTACCTGATTTTTAACCTTTTTAAATATCAAACTTTCTTTGGCAATATAATAATACAAATGCATATAATACATCTTAAAAGTAACTCTTCTTTTTCCTCTTAAAATTAAGAGCGAGATTTCCTAATTCTGATAAGAATGTTTAAATCATTGAGTTCTGGAACCAAAATGGTTGATACATCATTGTATTTTGCATGTAAAGTATATACTTTATATTTTATAAACAAGGTACTCTCATGCACACACTTATTAGGTATACATATTATTATATACAAAGTATGCTCATTTAATTATAAAGTATATAAAATTATTTATTGGTGACATAAAATGCATTTATGAAACAATTCCATTTTTGAAAAATCAGATAACTATAATAATTATCCATAAAATAGAAACAATCTCTCTACCATTTAATCAGCTGGAACTGTCATTCAGCCTTGATAATTTCTTTCTTGATTAGACAAGAATTAAGGTGCAGATATTATTTGCCAAATATTTTAAGAGGCAATGCTTACATGTCTGCTATCTACTCCCAACTCATCCTGTGTCTTGCTAACCTTTTCCAATTATTCACTCTGCAGCCTACAAATCCCAAGCGAGGCTGGCTTGTGTTTCCATTTGGAGCAAATCCCTGGTGGATATACTTAGCGTCTTCAGTACCTGCCATTCTAGTTATCATCCTCATCTTCATGGATCAACAGATAACAGCTGTCATTCTCAATCGCAAGGAATATAAACTGCAGGTCAGTAGTTGGCTGGGCTGTGAATGCAGTAAGGCTTTATTTTATTGGAAAATATCTCTTAAACATACGGATATTGAACCCTGAATCGAGGAACACCAGAACAATTGCTTGTGTTTCAAAGACAATTATGTTATAGAAACAGGATTTTAAAGCAAAAGTAAGCTTCTATGGCATATTTTCATATAATCTGGACCCAAGCTTTAAAGGGTTTTATAGGGCATAAACAACATTTTGAAGTTTACCCCAAAAAAGATGGGAAGTTATTGGAAATGGTTTAAAAAAGGGGGCACATACTTCATCCTGCCTTCCAGGCTTATTTATTTAAAAAAGAAGGCATAAACTTAGCATAAAGAGCCTTGGTGGAGCAGTGGGCTAATGCCTCCTTAAGTAACACCAGCTGCCTGCAATTAGTGCAGGTTCGCATCCCACCAGGCTCAAGGTTGACTCAGCCTTCCATCCTTCCGAGGTAGGTAAAATGAGGACCCAGATTGTTGGGGGCAATTAAGCTGACTTTGTAATAATGCCGCTTGGGATGTGTGTGAAAGCCCTAATAAGCAGGCATATACATAGAATGAAGGCTACTGCTAAGCTTGTAAGCCGCCCTGAGTCTTCGGAGAAGGGCGGGATATAAATGGAATTAAAATAAAAAATAAAATAAAATATTGCAGGTTGTTCATTTTGCTCTCTTTATGTTATCTTTCACCAGTTTCTGGTGTGAAGAAACCCCTGCTCCCTTATTTGTAAAAACGAATATCAGAAGAAAGGAAAAAGGCAAAGCATTAGTTACCAAAAGCTGGAAATAGAAATAAATATTTCTCCAAATTTAATAGACAATATATAGAATTTCTTAGTACCATATGCAACATAAAACCTAAGATTTTCTTTTTTTATATTCCTAAGGAAATGGGGTTGATGTACAAAATCTTACATAAAATTCTCTAACCCAGGTGGTGAAATTCTAGAAGCATAATCAATTATGCAAGCCACACAACTTATGAAAATGTTATCTGTTCCATTCCATTAAAGCAGACATGTCAAACACAAGGCCCGGGGCCCGGATCCGGCCCGCAAAGTGGTTTCATGTGGCCCATGAAGCCATCCTGGAAACAGTGAGGGAACAGCCCCCACTGCCTTGGCCCTGGCCCAGAGACCCTCCTCCTGCCAGAGACCCTCAGATCTGTCCCACTCCTGCCCAGGCCCCCATAGGCACCCTTGATGCGAATGATGTAGAGCTGGCCATGCCCACCCAGTAGGCCATATGCTCTCTAGCCACGCCCACCCTGGCCATACCCACCCGGTCCCTTGAGGACAACCGCAGTGCTGATGCGGCCCTCAATGAAATTGAGTTTGACACCCCTGCATTAAAGGGTTCATAGTCTAAAAAAGAAAACTTTTGTCATGTATAACCCATCCCACCTCTCCTAGCACTATCTCCAATGTTCTCTTGCAGAAAGGGGCAGGATTTCATCTGGATTTCCTCTGTGTTTCCCTACTGATGATTGTTACATCGTTTATGGGCTTGCCCTGGTATGTGTCCGCCACAGTCATATCTCTGGCGCATATGGACAGCCTTAAGAAAGAAAGCACAACTAGTGCTCCAGGAGAACAGCCAAAGTTCCTTGGAATCAGGTATTAGAAGCAGACCGCACTTTTAAGGATTTAAAATGGAGGTGTTATTATCTGTCACTGAGTCTCTTTCATCTACACTAGCCTTCTCCAACATGGAAATATATACAACACTCACAAACAATACTCCTGAAGGCTATGCTCACTTTGGGACTTGTAGTTTTAATACAACACATTTGGATTACACCAAATTAGGGAAGACCGTATTAAATAATAGGAAGTAAATTGATTGGTGTCCACCCCGTTTTGCTGGATAACATAATGAAGGCTTTGTGTGGGATTGGTAGATGACTGGCTTAGGAAGATTGGGGTCGATTTATGACTTATGAGGATCAATAAATGATTGAAATATGAAGGTCTAACTTAGAAACACTCTTCTTACAGGGAGCAGAGAGTAACAGGATTGGTGGTCTTTATTCTCACAGGATTGTCTGTATTCCTTGCTCCTGTGCTCAAGGTGACTTTAGTTTTTAAAGTATTCATATAAGTATTTAATACATAGATCTGTTATTTCATCTCCCACTGTTTATGCGAAGTTTTCATTTTGCTGTCTAAAATACTTTGGTAGCAAATGGAATTCAGTTGTCTGAATTTCAGCCTAACGTATTGCTGGAAAGAATTGGAACAGAAAGGGACTGGCTATGGGATTTGTTCTCATTTTTGTGAACTAGAGTGAAAAATACAGACCTCACAGATGTGTGATTGTGACTGTTTGATTTGTCAAGGTAATAATTTAATAGCTAAACAGCTTATGTAATGATGTAATGTAACATAGGGTAGATGATGCAATGACAGGAATGACTCAGCAGGAGTCTGTATCCCTTTAAGAGCCTGAGTATAAAAGGGAAGGCTTTTGCTGGAGTATCTCTCTCTTTCGTCCGTTTCCTGTTGTAACTGCTGTATGTTGGAGTTTGCTGTATTACCAAGTGTATGTATTTTGTTCCTAGTGTATATTGTAGATAGTGTAATATAAGCCACCATTTAATATAGACCACTGTTTACTGTTGTTTACTCCTGGGTTACCTCAGCTCAATAAGACTGTGCATGCTCTGACATGATTTCTCTTTGAAGGAACGGTTCCACTATACATATGCTGCATTGAACAGAACCCTGTTCAAGCATTGTGCTTTTGGGTGCCACAATTTAAGAAACTCAGACAAACTGCAACAGCTACAGAGAAGGGCAACATAAATCAGCAGGACCCTAGAAACAAAATATTACAAATATTAACAGAAAATACTACACAGAATGTACACTGGGGGGAGGTGGGTTGGAAATCATGTAAAAGCCTTTACATAATCCATGACATAATGTAACCTTTGTATCCGTCTCTACTTGGAAAGGTTAAGGGAAGGTAGACTGAATAGATGGTTTTGATAGCCAAATTTTTATAGAGAAAGTTGACCACAGGAAATGGAAAAATACCTGAAGAGATGTCACATAAAAGAAGGCAGAAATGTTGTGTATTATCCCAGAGTGCAGGACTTGAATCAACTCATTGTAAAGCAAACATTGACAATTAATGTTTTACTGACCTTAAAGACAGTCTTTTGTGACTTATACTTTAAATGTGATTAATTTTCTTTCTTTCATATCCCAAGTTTATCCCAATGCCTGTGCTGTATGGCATTTTCTTTTATATGGGTATATCTGCACTTAGCAGTATTCAGGTGAGTGCAAAAAAAAGTTGTAGAAATACATTCTGCAGGGTTGGGGATGGCGGTAGTGTGACTTTTGATGAAGTTTAATTCAATCAGCAGAGTATCTAATATTTTCTAAGACATATGGTCTGAATAATGTCTATAATTAAGGTCTCATGGATGTTTGTGTACTCCTTTTCAAGAAGTTGTGGGAGTTTTACTTGTTTGTTTTGTGCCTTTGAATCAAGTCTTGACTCCTGGGCACTGTCTGGATTAGTCCCTATAGTGTTTTGGGCAAAATTTTCAACAGTAGTTTGCCACTGCCTTTTTTCTACAGCTGAGAGAGAGTGACTAACCCAAGGTCACACAGATGGCTTCATGCCCAAGGTCGGATTAGAATCACAGTCTCTGGTTACTAGCTTGCTGGCTTAACCACTACAAAGAAGTCCGCAGTGCTAATAAAGCAGAAGATAAATGCATGCAAGAGGTAGTTTTAAAAGTAAAGCTGGAGCACAGAGCATTCTTAATGTGTAAGGAGAGAGGCTAGATCAGCCCTTGATTCATTTACTATTCCAGATTTGTAATTTCAGTTGTAAAATGGGAAGCAAGTCACACTTAGCCAAGCAACCCTGAAATGTATTGGGAATTCTCTTTTTACATCTTAGAGCTAATATAATTCACCCAATTCCAGGCAGGGATGGAATAATCATTTATTTTCCTATGCCTCTGCAATCATGTCTGACTCTGAGTGGCTTACAGATCACCCAAAAGGGTAATAACATTAAAACATAACAATGCATAATAAGTAATAATCAATGTGTAATAAGTAAAATCCCATATACTGACGAAGCATTCACATCAAAAGAAACTCAAAAGAATCCTTCACCTCCCAGGAGCCTCCTGAAATAACTTGGGCAGGGCCAATCTGATATCAGAGATAGAAGCGGGCAGACACTGATTTCTGCTGGGGAGCTCCCACTATATTTCTTGCTTTCATTTCTTCCAGTTCATGGAGAGACTTCAACTCTTGTTGATGCCTGCTAAACACCAGCCAGACTTCATTTATCTACGCCACGTTCCACTATGCCAAGTGCATCTTTACACCTTCATTCAGATCTTCTGCCTTGCTGTCCTGTGGCTCATTAAGTCAACTGCAGCTGCCATCATCTTCCCTTTAATGGTAAGAGGCCTTAGACATGAATTTCTTGTACTACAGCCATATATCATGCAGAGAATGAGTGCCCAAGATCTTTTCCTATGTACAGAAAAGCTGTTTGTTATCCATAGCATTCTACCTCCTATTACAGGGCTTTTCAACCTTTTCACCCATTGTACCACTTTTAGGATATGGCAATATCCAAGTACCACCAGTCGCCTAGCAAGATGTCAAAAACTTGATGGCCAAAAAAAAAAAGGAAAAAAGTGATGAAGTACAGGTAGTCCTCGACTTACAACAGTTCGCTTAGTGACTGTTCGAAGTTACAATGGCACTGAAAAAAGTGCCCCCCAAGCCACAGCCAAGCAAGACACCTGCCTGTCCGCCCGGCGGCACTCTTCCTCCTGTCCGAGGTTTTCATTGTTGTGAGCATTTCTTTTGAGGATTGGCTGCGGGAGTGGGGTGGGGGGGTGTTTGGTTTTTATTCCCCCCACCTGCTGGGAGCTTTCAGCAGGTTTTGGTCACTTCACATGACCCTGGGACACTGTGACCATCATAAATATGAATCAGTTGCCAAGCATCTGAATGTAAATCACAAGACCCTGGAGATGCTGCAACATTCCAGCTGATTGGCGCTTCTTCTGGACTCAGAAGCGCCAGGATCAGTGCCAAGCTCCAGCTGGAGCCTGGCGCTGATCCTGGTACTTGCACTGAGCCCTGACAGCCCTGAAGCTCCAGCCATCTCTTGCTCAGGCTTGTGTGGTGCTGCCATTCCCCTCCCCCGCTACCACTTTTCTAGGATGGTGGTGTACCACCTGCCAGATGCCAATGTACCACAGGTGGTCCTATCTCCTTCTGCCAGAGACCCTCAGATCTGTCCCACTCCTGCCCAGGCCCCCATAGGCACCCTTGACACAAATGATGTAGAGGTGGCCAAGCCCACACAGTAGGCCACACGCACTCCAGCCACGCCCACCCAGTAGGCTGTGGCCTTTGTCTTTTAAATGCAGATGGACTGCTGAATCTTGTCCTGATGGATTTGTTCTCCTATGCTGTGCCATACGTTTATGAAGTGGTTGTTTTGTTTCCCCATTGTACAGATCTGCACATGGCTCACTGCATTGTACTGCATATACCATGTTGCTCAGTTTGTATCTGCGTGCTGAAAAAGCTTCTTGGATGAGAAGCAAAATGTTTTCAAAGAAAAAACAAGAAAGTCCAGTTGCCTTGTGAAAAAGTACCTTTGGGATAACTATGACCTGGATGACTGAGAATCTCCATAGATCAGGGGTCTCAAACTCAATTTCATTGAGGGCCGCATCAGCATTGCAGTTGCCCTCAGGGGGGCCGGCTGGGTGTGGCCAGGCTGGGCCTGGCCTACTGGGTGGGCGTGGCTGCAGTGCGTATGGCCTACTGGGTGGGAATGGCCAGCTCTACATCATTTGTGTCAAGGGTGCCTATGGGGGCCTGGGCAGGAGTGGGACAGATCTGAGGGTCTCTGGCAGAAGGAGATGGGACCAGGGAAGTGCCAAGGCATGGTCCACCAGAGGAGCCTCACTGTTCCTCTCAGGCCATGGGGGGGGGACTGGACAGTGGCGCGGAGGTCAAATGCCTAGCCCAGCCCTCAAGCACCCACAGCACTAAGCCCAGCCCCACTTCCCCAAGGGGGTGCCCAGCTGCATTTACCTCCTCCTCAAGGCTGCTGCGGCTGTGCTTGCTCTCCTTAGCCAGGTTGCTCATGATGGGTACGAGGGCAAAATCAAGAGGGAGGCCCATTCCCTCTCCATGTGAGGAGACCTGGCTTTGTATCCAAAGCTTCCTTAGCAATAGGGAGACTCCCCAGCATAGGCCAGGAGGAGAGGGCAAGGGGATGGTGAAAGGGCAGCAGGGCAGGACTAAGGTAGGACTTCCCTCAGACCTTCCCTCTCCTTCCTTCCTTCCAAAGGACAGAGTGGTGGGAAAATATTTGAGATGAGGGAGGGAGAAAAACAGGCAAGAAACACAGCTGGGGAAGTGTCATCCTTCGTGACGAATGAAGAAATGCACCTTTGCCTCGAAATGGCCAGCACATGGCCCTCGCCTACTTCACATATCCGGCTTGGTGGGTTCTATGGGAGGGGATGCCATGAGCAGCGTGAGAGTCGATGTTACCTGTGCAATGCTGCTCAGCCCCTAGCCTGCCCAGTTTTGGCAGGTAGCGGGGTGCTCTACTCACAGTGCCGAGAGGCTGAGCCGGGGGGCATGAATCTGAAGAGAAGCACAACTGAAGTAGGCAGGGCCATGTGCTGGCCACTTCCAGGCAATGGTGCATTTCTTCATTCCTCACAAAGGGTGATACCTCCCCAGCATGTGCAGAGCGGGCAGTGCCGACACGGCACGGGCTGGTCCCTTGCTGTTTTCAGATGGCCTTGTGGAGCTGAGACTGAATGTATTTCAGCATAGATGACCACCACAAAATTGTACATTGGCTCCTTGCCAGCCAGGGCCGAGGCCAAGACAGTGGGGGCCGTTCCCTTTTACTGTTTCCAGGATGGCTTTGTGGGCCACATGAAACCACTTCGTGGGCCACATCCGCCCCCCAGGCCTTGTGTTTGACATGTCTGCCATAGATGATAGATAGATAGATAGATAGATAGATAGATAGATAGATAGATAGATAGATAGATAGATGATAGAGAGATAGATAGAGAGATAGAGATAGAGATAGAGAGACAGACAGACAGACAGACAGACATATAAACATGTTTATATACTGCCTATTTCAAAGGATGCAAAGCAGTTTACTGTATAACAAAAGAAGAAAATACAAAAGTATAACCAATAACCTCCAAGAAATACAAATAATAATCAGAATAAACCCCATTCCTAAGGCAGCCTTTCTATGTCTTGTTACTTACCCTATGGAACAAAACGATCCTAAATAGTTTTCTAAAAGTATTTTACAAATATTTTTACTCTGAAGGGCATCGTGTAACTCAGGAGGCAAGGTGTTCTCAAGAAGGGCTAGATCAGGGGTAGGCAACCTTGGCTCTTTAATGACTCGTGGACTGCAACTCCCAGAATTCCTGAGCCAGCATGGCTTAGCTTGGAAACCTCTCTCTTTCCCCTCAGCATGGCTGGCTCAGGAATTCAGGGAGTTGAAGTCCCTGACTCATAAAAGAGCCAAGGTTGCCTACCCCTGGGCTAGACCAAGACATGGTGAAGTAAAGGTAAAAGTAAAGGAGTCCCTGCAGATTTTACTCCACTAGTCATTGCCAACTATAGGGGGTGGTGCTCATCTCTCTTTCAAAGCCACTGAACCAGCGCTATCCAAAGACATTTCTGTGGTCATGTGGCCAGCATGACATCACGGAGCTTTGTTATTTTCCCACCATAGTGGTACCTATTTATTGGCATTTGCATGCTTTTGAACTGCTAGGTTGGCAGGCGCTGGGGTGAGGATGGGAGTGCATCCTGTTGTGTTGCGTTCGGGTCTCCAGTCAGTTTCCAGCCAACCAGCCCAGCATCTTAACCACTAAGCCACCATGCCACCCTTAGATCAATTGCCATTTCAGAATGGGGCATATGATCATCTTCTGCAAGGGAGAACCCAATTCTTTCCCTCAAGAAAAGATTAACCGTGGCCCTTGTCTGGCTACCCATATGACCAAAACAGGTTGTCATTTTGCTCACAGATGGCAGAGTTCATGCCATTAAAAGACTGACTGCATTCTTGGCCTTCACCAATTCAAAAAACAAACAAATAAATAAATGCTAGATAGTCTACAGTAGTAAGATGTTGCCTGGCCCGCACCCAAGTAGTACCCAACTCTGAGTGAAACTGAATAATTGTACCTGTGAAATGGGTCACAAATGTCACGGCAAACTGCAAGAGGATTGTCACCTCTCTTTTTTTCTAAAGGAACAGGTCATCTTAAGCAGAGTCACTGGATGTGAATCTACATATTCACTAAACATGAAGCACGCTAAGCATGCTCTTAAATATGGGTATGGAACTGCATTTGGTCAAAGTGACTTCATTTTATACCATTCTAGGTTCTCTTTATTCATTTTATCTTCTACGGATCCATGGTTGGAGGCAACCTCATGTTAAGGCATGTAGTAAAACTGCTCATAGGATTGCTAGGAAATCCTCCAAATTGTCTCAGAAATCCTACCCCTACAGATATCAAATATGCTAACAATGTGCATAAAACTAAAAAGCAATCTGATCATGGCAGAAGACTAATATAATTCATCTTGAATCCATATTGAGGCAAAAGCCAGGTCTATTAGAATGATCTCAGATATGGCAACATCCTTGGCCTCCCTCAATCAGCTTTCTGTGATGCCAACCACAGAATATATACCCACCTGTCCAGTGGTGGGATTCAAATATGTGAACAACCGGTTCTCTGTGTGGATGCCACTTCCAGAAGTCAATTCTGGGCCTGGGCAACAAAAAATTAGCTACCAGTTCTGCCAAAGTGGTGCGAACTGGCTGAATCCCACCACTACACCCATCATGTCACCCCACAAGCATCCTGAATCAATAACGCCTAGCCATCCTATTATTGGTCAAAGGGGAGCAGAAGTGCCAGAAGTGGGGACCTGCAACAACTTGCCCAATGTGTCCATCATGCCACCTGTGACTCATCCCCATAGAAATATATTCTTCTATATCACATCAACTCCCTAGGGCTTGCCCCAAAACTCAGTGCTGGGACGACTACTGTTATTATTTATCATCACCTGATATGCTACGCTATTAATTCCCATAGATTCTAACTGCAGGATGCAAAAAAAAAAATCACATCATTCTGTTCAACTTCCTATAACAGGATGAAGTTAAGCTAAACTTCCACATCTTAAAAGACTTCCTGCATAGGCATTTTTATGGGTCTTCAAAATCCAGATCAGAGACTGAGTATCGGAGGGGTGGGGAACTGTTCCAAAGAAGCGGGCCATCATCAGATACATTACTTCCCACTACGATCCAGAATTTATGGTACTCTATCACACTCTTACTCCAGGGAAGAGGGATTTCATTGCATACATCTCATTCAAGTTGTTCAGCTGTGCTGTGGGAATGGGATGAAGTCAAAGTCGCGAGGGCACGTTATAACCAGGACCTATTCATGTAGGGTCATGGGATGGATGTCTCTATGCCTAGAATTCCCTAACAAAATGTCCTTATGGCAGTTATTGTCTTCATTCAAACACCTCTTCAAACTCACATTTTTGTCAAGGGCATCACCCTTTAGTTCTCACCCCAAACCAAGCCAAAATGTAAAAACAAATGCCCACATTTGCTCATACTAATCCCTCATTAGCTTTATCTTTGCTTTGGTTCCACTTCTCTTTTTCAACATTTAAAGTGTAAATTCCTTGGACATGTTAATACATTTTTATCTTCTTCTGTGATGTTGTATACGCAGTAATAACGCTGTTTAAAGTATTAATAATTACAAGCAGACTAATTTTATGTGATGGTTATCTCACCTTCTAGCTGCTGGGTCTGGTGGGTATTCGGAAGGCAATGGAATACATCTTCCCTCTACAACACCTGAGTTGGTTAGATGATACTATGCCAGAAAAGGACAAAAAAGAGGAAGAAGAAAAGCTGAAGAGGATACAAGATCAGGATGAGAGCGACAGTGAAGAAGTGAGCATGGTTACATTTTGGTGGATGAACAAGGTTGGGAAAGTGCTAAACTGGGTAGTAATTAGAAATTCTTTCTGTACCACCATCTCAAAATCCCAGGGTAAAATACTGAAGAAGTGAGATGTGTGTGACTTGTTTATGGACTTGTTTCCTATCGCTACCAGGCAAATCCTTCAGAAGTCATTTTCAGAATAAGGGGAGCTGTAATCCAGGTTAGCTTGGAATCAGCACATTAGCTCAATCCAAGTTTTGGGGTCTGAGAAAATTAGTTGATCAATATTGGCAATCATTAAACCACATATAGTTGTGGTACTGCAGGGACTAGATTTCCTTTTAAATTTTTGCTGTCATTTACAATACTCAAAAGAACGTAATGTGCAGCATATGCACATCTGAATAAGAAATCCCCTCATTCACCACTTGGGCTCACATCCATTGGGAGGATAAAATAGTGGCACCTTTGTAGCTAGCCTCTGCAGGCTTCAGTTTTAGCTATCAGAAAATATACTCGGTTAGTTGATTATCAGCCTGGCTTCAAGATTGTGATTTTTTAATCTTTATCACCCTGACTTTTATTAGCATTCCTTTCAGGGCCAATATTGTTTTGACTTAGCTGAGTAATAGCCATGCCCTTTTTCTGGATAATACTAGCCACTGATAACTAGCTTCAGCTCCTAGGTACTCTTCACTGTTTGCTCCACAAGCAACTCATAAGATATGTTGTTGTTGTTTTATTTTTTACGATTGACAAGATAACAGAATAACATAAGTGGACCTTGGAGGTCTTCTACCCAATCCTCTGCTGAAGCAGTCTCTCTTCCAGCAATGCCCCCACAGACTGTAGTTTTCAGCAAAGTAGGACTGTTGCAAATCATTCTTAGAGAAAAGCTAGCAAGTGTCTAGAATGGAGGTTAAGTATTTTCAGATAGTGGTATGGAATGAGGGATAAAAGATCCTCTCTGCAGCAAGGATCTCTCTGTAAGGTGACTTTTTCTCCATTGTATCTTTGTCTCTTCAAAGGTTATAAAATCATTTTCTGAGGGAGGGGGAAAATATATCAAAAGCACGAGTGAGTAGGTATATTACTTCTCTCCTTCTAATAACTGTTTCTTTGACTTATGCTCATTTTTTAGTCTGAACTTATGTACCAAGAAAAAGGGCCAGAAATCAATATCTCTGTGAACTAGATGAAGAGATATCTATCAGTTGACAAGCCAAAGATGAACATGGAGGGTACGTAAGCAACATTTTTTTAAAAAAAACAAGCCTATGGGGAAATTTAGACTAAACAGAGAATAAAATGTTTACTATGAGTGTGATAGTCAATCAACTGTGGGACTACGGTATCCAGGTGGAGGGAATGTAATCCTTAAGAGTTCCCTTTCTTGCTATTGCATGAAGTAAGAGATTGGAAGTGAGGGGAAAATACATGTGAAGAGGGGGGAAAAAAACCCTGGCTGCCTCAAAAACCCTGGTTTTATTAGGGTAGCAAACATTCTGCGTTTTACTCTTCCTGGCATAGGTTTTGCCAGTTTCACTCTTACCTAAAAAGATGCTGTTGCCATTGGCAATACTGTATCACTGTGACTGAGGACAGAACGTCCAAGCTTGTCTGTCCGCGGCACTTAGCAACTTAGCCATAGTGACAACCCCAAGGCAGATACAGCCCGTGTGTCTCTGATCTGGAAGAGCTCCACTGCTGGCCCAAGGAATAAGGAACATCACTGTTTTATTTTTATTTTTCCATGTGCATGTACAAGCAATTATCGTTAACTAATTCCTATTGATGGTCATCATTTTTTGAAGCTTGGATATGTATGCATCTCATAAAGATTTCTCAGTAGGCTGAAAACATGTCTTTCACTCTCTGGTATTAGCTGCTGTGATAGGAGCAGAACGATAAATTAAACAAGCACAACAAGAGACAACTAAGGGGACATGTTGAAGAAATTTACACAAAGCTGGTTCTTCTTACAGGTGCCTTCATCTTGTGGGTATTACCTAATCTGTTTTATAAGCTGCTTGGAAGACCTTTGATCTGGAAGTCATCTCATAACTACGGAAGAGGATAATAATGACAGCACGCATGTGCATTTCCTCCCTTACACTGTACATTTAGTATTAAATGACTTTCAGGAAATCATATCCAATTGCATATTAGTTCCTTGATATTTTTCACTGTTAACTGCTTCACAGCATGTGTCACAAATACAGAATGTGGGGTCCTTGATATGCAGTTTGGGAGTCATATACAGAATACAAGCAACAAATATTGAATGTGCAATGAAACAAATCACTTTTCTTCATTACATACAAAGCCTCAAGCTGTTGCCTTCTGGGTAGCTGGAAGAATGGAAGGAGGCAGCATTTTCAGATGTTTTGATTTATACGATATACAGTATGATGGGTCTCATAAAGATGTAAAGCAGAGTTAAATGTTTTGAGAAATTGAAGCATAAACTGAAAATTGCTTAGCCATTCTGTGACATTGCTTGTACAGTCAGGTAAGCATGGGTTAGTTAAGTATGGTTTGTTTATTTATTGCTGGCTTATTATAGAACCTGAGTTAATCTGCTGATGAACATATATGTATATATGTCTCTCAGATGTATTTTGCTGTGCTATGGATACACCCATGTTGAATATGCTTTCCAATTCCATTAAATACCATGGAAGCTAGAAAATCATAATATGTGACATCACCCTTTATTTATTCATGACACAGTGGTCATTTCGGGGTTGCCTGCGTTATTTAAAACTTCCTAAAGTTATGCTAAATAAAATTTGTCAAAAGAAATATTGTTGCAAAATTTCCTAGCGTTTTCCTAGTATAGTAAGATTCAAGGTGCTGGTGATGACCTATAAAGCCCTAAATGGCATGGGCCCGGATTATCTGAGGGAGCACCTGCTGCCAGCGTCAATTTCCCATCGTCCTGTGCGCTCCCACAGGGAGGGCCTCCTCAGGGTACCGCCAGTCAAGGATTGTCGGCTGGCGATCCCCAGGGGGAGGGCATTCTCTGTGGAACCAATTGCCAACGGAACTCTGGATTGCCCCGACCTTCGTTCGTTTCACCGGGACCTAAAAACCTGGCTCTTTGAGCTATCGGGCCTGGACTGAGGGGTTTTAATGATTTTAAATTGGGATTTTAATTCTTGGGGCCATATTTAATTTTATTTTATTTTAACTTAATTTTATACTGTATTGTTTTTAAATTTTGCCCTGTAAACCACCCTGAGTCCTTCGGGAATAGGGCGGTATACAAATTGAATAAATAAGTAAGTAAGTAAGTAAGTAAGTAAGTAAATAAATAAATAAATAAATAAATAAATAAATAAATAAATAAATAAATATTTTGAATTCTAGTTCTTCCTAGTTTTCCTCATTATTTTTTTTCCTGTTGGAGAAATTTACAGTGATGATCAGAAATGCTTGTTCTGTCCCTTCAGAAATTTGTCCAGTTAAAGTGTTAGCTTTGATTTCTCAGAAACCGTTTTTCATCTGTGGATGATAAATGCAAGCAACACGTTTCTTGCGTGGAGTAGGAAAGGCCTGCGTGAATTCTACTTTGCAGTATATTAAGAATGACTTTGCAAAAACAAAACTAAAATGGGAAAGCTCTTGAAAGTTCTTCTGACAAAAACCATGTTGATGATGCTTACTTTAATGGATAATTCGTTGTCGTCCTCAGCTATTCAGTCGTGTCTCTGACCCTCAGCCACTCTAGCAATCAGCACTCTCTATGCCCCTCTCTCTTGCACCGCCTCCTTCAGATTCTCCATGGTCACCCAGTGTCATCCAGCCAGCAGGTCCTAGGACAGCCCCTTTTTCTTTTTCCACTGATCACTCCCAGCATGACTGACTTTTTGAATGAGTCATCTCTCATGAACAATTATAATACATTGAACCCAGTTCTTTTATTCTTCAAAACCCGGATCTAGTTAATACTGCAAGAAACAACAAAAAAACGATAGCCAGAATCATTATTTTAGCAACAGACCTTAATTGTAGGCAGTGGCGTAGCGTGGGTTGTCAGCACCCGGGGCAAGGCAAGTAATTTGTGCCCCCTAACCCGTGGATTTTAGCACTCAAGTCTGCACTGTCCCTCCCCCAGATAGTCCCTCGCTCTCTCTCCGCACCGCACCGCACGCCTGGCAACCCCCCTCCACAGTGGGCGGCGACCTGGCGGCTCGGATCGGATTCGCACAGCCAGCACTGCAGTGAGAGAGAGTGAGTGAGCCAGGCAGGGGCAGAGAGCTGCGAGTGTGAGCGCGCCCCCCCAGATGTTGCGCCCGGTGCGGCCGCCCCCCCCTGCACCCCCCACGCTACGCCACTGATTGTAGGATTATACAGGTAGACCTCAACTTACAACCACAGCTGAGCCCAAAATTCCTGTTGCTAAGTGAGAGATAAGTTGTTAAGTGAATCACTGCAGCTGTTAAGTTAGTGACACGGTTGTTAAGTGAATATTGCTTCCCCATTGACTTTGCTTATCAGAGGGCTCCAAAAGGTGGTCACATGACCCTGGGGGTGTGTGTGTGCTGCAATAGTCATAAGTGTGAAAAACAGTCATAAGTCATTTTTTCAGTGCCACTGTAACTTCAAACATTCACCAAATGAATGGTTTTAAGTCGAAGACTATCCGTATTTATGTTCTAAAAACCCTAAAAAACCCTTGTGAATAATCCAAGAAAGTGTGAAGATAGAACGACCCTCTGATCGTTTTATTGATAATAACAGCAAAATTAGGAAAAAGCCAACTACTGGTAAAATCCTTAAATACTCTTTTAGAAAATAATAGGATTGGAAGTGGTTATTGAGTCTGAATTCCATTTATCAGTTCAGGAATCCAAATTGAATCAACCTCAAAACAGCAAACTGCTCAGATTCCACTTTCTAGGTCAGAGACCCCCAAACCTTTGGGCACCAAAGACTGGTTCTGTGGAGAAAACTTTTTCCGCAGACCAGCAGGGGGCGTGGTTTCGTGTGCTGCTTGCATCCAGCGGATGGGGCTTCACTTGTTTACACGGCCCAGTTGCTGGTATGCCACGGACCGGTGCCGGTCCACAGACCGGGGGTTGGGGACCCCTGTTCTAGGTCACGGACTGAAGCACCTCACACCAGAGACTAGAACAAAACATAATGTTCTTTGTGAAAGGAAGCTTGCCTTGCTACAACTGGTCCCACTGTGAAATTAGGAATTCTTGCTGTTATGAAGTGTTTTTGATTTTATTGTTTATTTTAATAAGCAATTTGAATTGACCTTCCTATAACATACAGTGGTACCTTGGTACTCAACTGCTTTGAAACTCATTTAAATTTTGGTACTCAGCGCATTTTGTCATAAATTTTTTGTCTCCGTTGGTGTCGGCTCACTATAATTATTCCTTATGGGGGAAAATTGCTTGGTGCTCATGGTTTTTGGCACTCATCACACCTCCCGGAACCAATTGATGAGTACCGAGATACCACTGTAAATCCATTACTTTTTGTTCTACTCTCTGTACTGATACAGAAGAGATGCTTTCTGAAGACTAAATAATTCTTGATTTTTCAGATGCTTTATGAAACAGTCCTTCAATATTGCCCTCTTTAACAAAGTGAAGATAACTAAGTTGATGTTGAACTTAATTACGGCAGCTAGACTTTTAGTAAGTCAATATTGGAAGAAGGAGGAACTGCCGACTATAGAAGAATGGACTCTAAAGGTTTCTGACCTGGCGGAAATGGCAAAGATCTCGGCTTACTTGAAAGACCATTCGCAACAACGTTATATTATGGAGTGGAAAAAGTGGATTGATTATATCCAGAACAAATATGGGACTAAAAAGTTTCATTTAGCATTTGTATAAGTTTTGATGTGATATTAGTATTGCTTGTAGTCATTTTATATGAGCTAGAGTGCGATAGACTTAATAGTTTATTGTTGTTAACATATGGTTGTTTATGATTGTTTTTACTTTTATACCTTGTATTTAGCTCTGGGAAGTCGGGGAGGGGGGAGGGGGGAGGGGGGAGGGGGGAAGGGGTGGGGGGAGGGCTAGGGAGGGTTAGGAAGGGTTGGGTGGAGGGAGGGGGGAGGGATTGTTAAAGATAAAATGTATTGTAAAACTTTTCAATAAAAAAACAAAGTGAAGATAGATGCATTTTGCCTTTTGCATTATGTATAATTACCCCTTATATTTCACTTCATTCAAGATATCTTAGCAGTGGGATCTCAGTTGCTCCCGCCTCTTTTGAGTCCAGCTTGTACATCTGGCAGTTCTTGTTCCACATACTGCTGAAGTCTAGTTTGCAAAATCTTGAGCATTACCTTAGCAGCATATGGGACAGGTGCAAAACATTTAAGTAGTTTTAACATGTTGTTAGCATGCTGTATTTTGGAACTAAGATATTAGATTATTATTATTTTTTTGCTAAACTTGATTTGGATTTGCAACTAGGGGATTAAGTTAATGGATGCATCGTAGTAAAAACCCAGGTGAGAACTGTCCTTTTGGCATCCAGGTTATTGACATTGGTTAATTTTGAAAAGGCTAAGCTTGTGAACTTTTACATAGAGCCTCACCACCATCAAAAAATATATATCCAAGAATAGAGTAGATAGGGAATCTGAAAAAATATCCTGATGGGAAAAAAATGTACATGAGGAAAAAATTAATAATTGACAGGAATAATGGATTTATTTTTTAAAATCCATCTAATTTACAGTGGCATTGTATAAAGTTTATAAATCAAGAGACATGAAAAATTTAAATAAATATTTACGGTTCAACTATTATGCTTTTAAATGGCTTTAATTGGAACTTGGTCAATTCTACACTTCGAATATTGAATACTTTTAAAGTCTAAGCAGATCTACTGGGAATGGAGAATATGTGTTAAATTATTGGCTTTTTGTGTAAACTGAATCCAAGTAAAATTAATGCTGAAAGAAATTCTCTGGAGATAATCCATAGTGATTATAATAAAATTAATTTCCAATACATAAAACTTTATTACAGTTTGTTTTCTATAAATGTAGAATAGCTATTAAGCAATGGACTTTTAAAAAAGCTTTTGGTTTTGAAATCTTGGTTTGCTTATTCAAGAAATTTAGCTGTATTCTTTACTTTACAGAAAGCCTTTAACATTATTGAAACAATGCAATATGGATAAAATTCCCATACAGGGGTATAACAAATTAAGTTGCTTGTTTTTTTACTATGTTAAAGATTTAATTACCTGCTTACCAATGATTTTCAAATTGCTGCTGGTTTCATAGCTGATGCAGTCCAAACAAGCCCTTTCCACCTGAGCAGAAGAAAAGATCAGCTCCTAATTAATAGGAAGATTCTGTAAAACGGCAAAAGAAGGAATATCAACTTGAATGTAGCTAGGAGACAGTTGAAACAAAGATCAATGGCACAATGGAAGACATGGTAGCAGATCCAAGATAACAGACTGGGAGAGGTTAACATCTAGGAAAGGAATTTTTCAAGGACTCGTTATCACCACTACTGTTTGTCATTGCACTGATTCCTCTATCAACAATACTGAATAACTCAGGCCATGGTTATCAAACATCAAAAAACATCTGCCAGGCTATCCCTCCTTCTTTACCTGGATGATCTCAAACTGGCAAGACTTGAACATTGGGCGCTACCTAACAAAATGAAATTCAACGGTGAAAAAAGTAAGGTTCTATGTTTAGGCAAGAAAAACCAAATGCACAGGTATAGTATAGAACGGTAGAACCTTGCTCAATAGTAGCAACTGTGAGAGGGATCTTGGAGTCCTAGTGGACAATCACTTAAATATGAGCCAGCAGTGTGCTGCAGCTGCCAAAAAAACCCAACACAGTGCTAGGCCTCATTAACAGAGGGATAGAATCAAGATCACATGAAGTGTTAATACCACTTTACAATGCCTTGGTAAGGCCACACTTGGAATACTGCATCCAGTTTTGATCACCACGATGTAAAAAAAATGTTGAGAATCTAGAAAGAGTACAGAGAAGAGCAACAAAGATGATCAGGGGACTGGAGGCTAAAACATATAAGAAACAGTTGCTGGAATTGGGTATGTCTAGTCTAATGAAGAGAAGGACAAGGAGTGACATGATAGCAGTCTTCCAATATCTCAGGGGCTGCCACAAAGAAGAGGGAGTCAAAGCTATTCTCCAAAGCACCTGAATGCAGGACAAGAAGCAATGGATGGAAACTAACCAAAGAGAGAAGCAACCTAGAACTAAGGAGAAATTTCCTGACAGTTAGAACAATTAATAAATAGTGATGTTTATTAATGCTGGTTTATGTACACTGTGTGGAAATTGTATTTATATTACTGATGTAAGCAAGTGACTAACATGCTTGATAGAAGCATTTGAAATAAATGTTATCAGCTAAATCCACAGGCTTCAGATTTAAGCAAGTTGGCAGTGACACATCTAACAAGAAAGACTTGCAAGAAAGAAAGAAAGAAAGAAAGAAAGAAAGAAAGAAAGAAAGAAAGAAAGAAAGAAAGAAAGAAAGAAAGAAAGAAAGAAAGAAAAAAAAGAAAAGACAACAGCTGCACAAAGTAATTATAAGCTTCTAGACAAGACTCAGAAAAGTTGGATCATGCCCAAAATGGGGCAGGGCAAAGAAAATAAAGGATATGTTTGGACCAGTAAGTGGATTTACATTATGCCTCTTCATGTTATCAAAGAAGAGACTAGAAATAAAGGAAGGGCATAGGATAGTCCTAAGGATGCTATGGCCTGGATAAGGATAGTTTTATTTCAAAATGCATACTGTTATTACGCTCTCTAATAACTAACACAAAGGCTCACTTTTAAACTTCTACTAGGAAATTGGTGGCATTGCAAGCATCTACTTTCTTGGAAAAAGTTCCCTGTCAATAAATAAGTGAAGGCTCCTTCCCTTATTATTAGGGATGCCCAGACGAAGGCGCTCGGAATCTTTTGCTCCTGATAATTTCTCCAGTTTTTGTCTCAGCTGGGCCATCACTATACAAAACAGAACAAAATAGAAATCCTGACACAAGATTTCTGGTAACTTCAGGTAGGTAAAATGAGGACCCAGATTGTTGGGGGCAATTAAGCTGACTTTGTAATAATGCCGCTTGGGTGTGTGTGTGAAAGCCCTAATAAGCAGGCATATACATAGAATGAAGGCTACTGCTAAGCTTGTAAGCCGCCCTGAGTCTTCGGAGAAGGGCGGGATATAAATGGAATTAAAATAAATAAATAAAAATGTATAAGGGTGTCTGTGTGTGTGTGTGTGTGTGTGTGTACTTCAGAAATCTGGCTGAGTTGAGGTCCTGAAAAAAAGTAGTTTTGAACCCTGTAAAAACCAAATGTACATCTATAAATTTTGTGTTCTCCAGTGTCTGTACTAGATGCATTGCCTTTAGACCTTCACTGGTCTGAACATTTTGCATGATATATACAGTAGCAGTGATCATTTGCAGTGATGAAGTTCTGTCCATTAGTGTTTTGAGCAAATAACTGATTAGTTCTAAACAAAAACAACTGATGAATCTGATTATGTTCTCTATTCTTGTTTTTCCCCCCTTGTATTCCTAAGAGTGAAGTTGAATGCTCCCTTTTCATTTTGAGATGGAATGAATAAATACTGAAATAAACATTATGGAGATTAACAACAAATCCCAGTGAGATAACTGAAGTTCAGTTTGAGGCAGAAGAAAAAAGAAGTCATCTTTTAAAAATTACAGGCAGCGTCTGCTGCAAAAACATTTTGAATAGTTGGCTATGATCCATCAAGAAAATTTATGAGTTTTAATGCTGTACAACAGACATGTCAAACACAAGGCCCGGGGGCCAGATGCAGCCCACGAAGTGGTTTCATGTGGCCCACGAACCCATCCTGGAAACAGTGAGGGAACGGCCCCCGCTGCCTTGGCCCTGGCCCAGACTGGCCAGGAGCCAATGTACAATTTCGTGGTGGCCATCTATGCTGAAACGCATTCAGTCTTAGCTCCACAAGGCCGTCTGGAAACAGCGAGGGACCAGCCCCTGCTGTGTCGGCCCCACCCACTGGGCATGCGCTGGGGAGGTATCACCTTTTGTGAAGAATGAAGAAATGCACCATTGCCTGGAAGTGGCCAGCACATGGCCCTCCCTACTTCGGGCAGGCTAGGGCTGGGCAGCATTGCACTTCTCTTCAGATTCATGCCACCTGGCTCAGCCTCTCAGCACTGTGAGGAGAGCATCCCGCTGCCTGCCAAAACCGGGCAGGCTGGGGGCTGGGCAGCACTGTGCAAGTAACATCGACTCTCATGCTGCTCATGGCATCCCCTCCCCCAGAGCCCACCAAGCCAGATATGTGAAGTAGGTGAGGGCCATGTGCTGGCCACTTCCAGACGATGGTGCATTTCTTCATTCCTCACGAAGGATGACAGTTCCCCAGCTGCGTTTCTTGCTTGTTTTCTCCCTTCCTCATCTCAAATATTTTCCCACCACTCGAAGGAAGGAAGAAAGGAAGGAAGGAAGGAAGGAAGGAAGGAAGGAGAGAGAGGGTCCAAGAGGGTCCTTCCCTGCTCCCCTTCACCATCCCCTTGCCCCATCCTCCTGGCCTATCCTGGGGAGTCTCCCATCCTATTGCTAAGGAAGCTTTGGATACAAAGCCAGGTCTCATCACATGGAGAGGGAGTGGGCCTCCCTCTTGACTTTGCCCTCGTACCCATCATGAGCAACCTGGTTAAGGAGAGTAAGCACAGCAGCAGCAGCCTTGAGGAGGTAAGTGCAGCTGGGCACCCCCTTGGGGAAGTGGGGCTGGGCTTAGTGCTGTGGGTGCTTGAGGGCTGGGCTGGGCATCTGACCTCTGCGCCACCATCCAGCCCCCCCCCGGTATGGCCTGAGAGGAACAGTGAAGCTCCTCCAGTGGACTATGCCTTGGCACTTGCCCCAGTCCCATCTCCTTCTGCCAAAGACCTTCAGATTTGTCCCACTCCTGCCCAGGCCCCCATAGGTACCCTTGATGCGAATGATGTAGAGCTGGCCAAGCCCACCCAGTAGGCCACACGCACTCCAGCCACGCCCACCCAGTAGGCCACACCCACCCTGGCCACACCCACCTGGCCCCCTGAGGGCAACCGCAATGCTGATGTGGCCCTCAATAAAATTGAGTTTGACACTCCTGCTGTACAAAAAGGTTTATTACTATAAGGTGTATGCATAGATAGGGGAAGGAAAAGAAACAACCAAGAAACCTGGTGACTCCTGGCCCATTTGTGCCAAATCATGACAAACAAATATAATCTCATCTGTGTTGCCATTCAAAAACAAATAAGTAGGAATGCATACATTTTCATCCTTTCCATATGTTAAACAGAAAACATTGAAAAAGATAAGGACAAAAACACAAAGTTATCTTTACACACAAAGTGGTTTAACAGATTTTTAAAAAGACATTGCAGTTCGGCAGATATACTGAGGACTTTTTCCAAGAATCTTTCAAATATCAATTTACATATCTGTTTAGCTAAGTCCGGAAAAACAAACAAAAAATCAATTATATTTACCTCACTCTGAGTGAAAAATTAAATACACAAACTTTTACACTTAGAGAAAGAAACTGAACAATATATAACATCCCCACTGCTCATTATATCTACTATATAAACAGTTGTAAGCCCTTTTTCTGTTTAGTTATAGATTGTTTCTCATATTGGCTAGCATGATCCAAAGAAAATTAAACTCTTTCTGTAATTTTATATGCAGTATAATTCTGTTTTTATGTTCTTTTATTCCTTAGCTATGCAGTTAAGGTACATCAAGAACTCACAAAACGCTTGTACAACAGTCCGGCTTCTCCCTGTTAAATTTTGATCTTTCATATATACCTCCTCTCTATAATATGGTTATTATTTTCAGTTAAAGTGAAAAAGTAACTTTTTGGCCATTTTAGAGGCAGTACGGTAGATTACAGAGAACATTCTCTCACTGCAGAAATTAAAACACTTCCTTGATTTCATTATGGCTTCCACACTAATCCAGGAAAAATCTTGGGAGGCAGCTGGAAATTTCCACAGTTCAGCGTGGTGCTAGATATTCTCTTCCAAGATGTGAAGCGTTCTCAGAAGCCTATCTCAGTGGCCTTTGTCTGTTTAGGATGAATACTGCCTTGCCCTTTGAACTTTAATTACCAGTACAGTAGCCTATCAAAACTGCTCACATTTCTTTAAATATGCTTTAAATAAAGTAACACCAGCTGCCTGCAATTAGTGCAGGTTCGCATCCCACCAGGCTCAAGGTTGACTCAGCCTTCCATCCTTCCGAGGTAGGTAAAATGAGGACCCAGATTGTTGGGAGCAATTAAGCTGACTTTGTAATAATGCCGCTTGGGGTGTGTGTGAAAGCCCTAATAAGCAGGCATATACATAGAATGAAGGCTACTGCTAAGCTTGTAAGCCGCCCTGAGTCTTCGGAGGGCGGGATATAAAATGGAATTAAAATAAAATAAAAAAATAAAAATATGCACTGTATTTATGGTGTGTGTAATTAAAAATGGACTCTAAAAAAATCAAGGATGAGCTTTTAGAAATTAATACATAGAAAACACTAATACGAATGATGTAATCAAGGAAAGCTTCTCTTTCAAATTGGAAGAGGGATAATTAAAAATCACTCTCATAAACTCCTTCTTCCAAGGATTCCCCAGTAAAAGTGAATTATGATACTAGCCAGGCTGTACCTACTGACATACACTAATCTGCCTGGTTGGGGAGTTCATAGTCCTTACATAAAGCCAATTCCCTTCAGCATAGCTCTAGGGGAAACAAAAAGTATAAAGCATTGTTTGCCCAAGATCTAGAACAGGGGTTTTCAAACTTGGCCCTTTTATGACTTGTGGACTTCAACTCCCAGAATTCCTCAGCCAGCGTGCCTAGCTGAGGAATTCTGGGAGTTGAAGTCCACAAGTCATAAAAGGGCCTAGTCTGAAGACCCCTGATCTAGAACTTAGTAAACCTTTTGCCAATCCTAAAAGAAAAGAGATAGATGCCTATATAGCTGTATGGTATTACATGTGGAGAACGTTTTGTGGTCAGTGAAAAAAAATGAAGCTGATCTCTAGATATATATTTTTTAAAAAGCAGCTAACTGGGTAAAAGAGAAAAGGCAACATGATGAGAGAAAGAGACAAAGAGAGGTAGGTAGGTCTGGGAACAGATGTTTCAGAGAATACCTGGTTCCATTCCTCAAAGATCTTTAATATTTCTGAAAGTATAATATTTTATTTCATTCTTTAAGTCCCAATATTAATTGACATGAGTCTTGTATTTTTTTTCTTCTGCTTATTATCTTTACAGCCCCCAGCTTCCAGTTTCTAAACCATTTATTTGTTATGACTTGAATAAAATCTTTTTGCTGATCACATTGCATTGATTGTATGTAATCTTTTAGGATATTTCCTAGAATTATCAACTTTTGTAAATTTTTGGCACATTATTAATTTTTCTAAATCGGAATATAAATATCCCTATGACAATAGAAAATGTATTAAGCAATTGAGCAGGAACTAAAATCTGAAAACAATCTTTCATCTATCTACATGTTTATATTCCTGAAACAATTGAAAAATATTGTTAGAACAATTTCAATTAAGCCACAAGTTATTAACTATAAATTAACATTATTGTGGTATGGTAAAATAGCTGCAGTAAAAATGTCATTAATTCTCTGCTTCTTACATCACTTCCAAACAATTCATATAGAGGGGTTGTGTGTGTGTACTAATACACATATTACACCTTACCTGTAAAAAAAAATGGCAGAAAAGCTTAGTAAATGTTTACATAAAGGCAAGAATATATAAAAACAGTAGTGAAGGGGTTTTTGGAATGCCAAGTATTAAATCTTATTAAGAAGTTAGCCATATCAATATTCTTAGTTTGATAAAGTCAAAAGATTTAACAATTTGATTAGTGATGGAATATATTACAAAAATATTAAATATTCAAAATTCATTTCCTCTGAGTATGTTCAAAATTTGGAAAAAATGGGACTCTTAGCTCCTTGAGCCTTTTACATTTCATCATAGCTTTTATGTTGATGAAAGTAAACAATATTTAAGTAGTGCAATGGAAGGACTTTGATATTCAGAAGATTTATATGAAAGGATCATTCTTAAAGTGGATCACAATTACAAATACATTTGGGAAATTTGCTAATATTTGTCCACTGCCCAGTTCCAGTTTCCTAGATAATGTAATTAAATATGGTTGTGTGTGTATGTGTATGTGGGTGGGTGTATTAATTTTTAAAAATTAAACGCATATTCATCTATATTGTGGAAAGCTATATGTAGCACACATACAGTATAAGCTACTGCTTAAATTTACTGTAGCTATAGGGGAGCATCTTAACCATAACTGAAAATTATAGTTATTCACAGATTCCAAATCCATCCTGGAAAACTAATCTATAGTTCATTCTATTTCCTACCCGTGGCTGCAAAGGAGAGCTGGGACAACCAAAAAGCAAGGCTGCCTCAGCCACAATATCATCTCCCTTCTCTTCTTTGAATCCCCCCTCCTTGAATAACAGAGCTGGAAGGGATCTTGGAGATCTTCTAATCCATCTCCCTGGTCAAGCAGGAGACCCTATACCAGAGATAGGCAACCTTGGCACTTTTATGACTCATGGACTTCAACTCCTTCTGGGGCTTTTGAGGTTTTTTCCTGTTCCTGTTTGAGGCTCTGTATTTCCTGTGACATGCATTTGTCACATGTACCTGAGTCTGAGTGTGCCCTTTTGGTATTGGTGGGTTAATCCTATTATGTCCCCAAAGGTCATGTCTTTTAGAGTTTGGGTGGGCTGACCTTCACTCCTTCCGGCGTGATCTGAAGACTTATTTGTTCGAACAAGCCGGCCTGGCCTGATGGGGGATGGGTTGGGATTTTATTGTTGTTGTAAATATATTTACCTATTGTTTTAGCTTGGGCATTCATTTAATTCTTTTTTAACTTTTGTATCTTTGTACTTTTATATGTTTGCCCTGTTCACCGCCCTGAGTCCTTCGGGAGAATAAAATTATGATGATGATGATGATGATGATGATGATGATGATGACGATGATGTAGATTTTAGGGGTCTTTGTCTTCCTAATCTCATCAGCTTCTAGCTTCCTGGCTCCAACCTTCCTGAACGGATTATTAACATCTGCATTTCTAAAAGCTGGTTTCTGCTATTTTCTGGCTGGGAGGGGGAGAGGTTTCTGCCTTTTTAAAGATCTTCTCCATTGTTCCTTTGGAGAAATATATTCTGTCTTTTTAATATTCCCCAAAATATTTCTTTCTCTGGATTCTTCCCACACTTCGATGTAGATGTAGATTGTAGTCCATGTAGGTTGGCACAAGGGGGGATTCCTCCAATTGATTCGCAAAGACTCCAACTCTTGAATAGTGATCAAAGTGCTTATGGGATCGTCTGGTGATGAACCAAAGGGGCAAATGGCTTCTTCATGCTTACTATCAAACTTCACTCAGCATATTGTGCAAACATATCTTTTCTTTGATAAGCTATTCTGCCATCTATAGTCTCAGTAATGGTTTTTCTATCCTTGGCAAGGATTTACTTCAAGTGTTTGCTTTTCCAGGATAGGTATTCCTTGAACTTAGGATTCTTTTATAATACTAAGCTGGATCATTGCCCCAGAGAGATATCTTTGTTAGGCTAGTCCATCATCCATCCTGAAAAAAATCCAGGTGACCAGGAGAAGACGGCAAAAAGATACAAAAAACTATTGTCAACCAGGGAGCTTCCTTTTTTTTTTGCAGTTCAAATACATCGACTCTTCCCACTTTGTTGCACATTTTTAGATGTGAAGGTAGAGAGTGGCACATGAGTCCTTTGAGAAATTTGCCTTGGGGCTCTAAGTGCTGTATGCCTCTGAACATAAAAGGTAAGGTAAAGGTTCCCCTGCACATGCGTGCTAGTCGTTTCCAACTCTAGGGGCCGGTACTCATCTCCATTTCAAAGCCGAAGAGCCAGCGCTTGTCCAAGGACGTCTCTGTGGTCATATGGCTGGCATGACTAGACGGCAAAGGTGCACGGAACGCTGTTACCTTCCCACCATAGTGGTCCCTATTTTTCTACTTGCATTTTTTACGTGCTTTCAAACTGCTAGGTTGGCAGAAGCTGGGACGAGTAACAGGCGCTCACTCTGTTATGCGGCACTCAGGATTCGACCCGCCAAAGCGTCCCTTGTACATATGTTTATACCTATATAAAGAAAGGGTTGCCTAATTAGGGTTGTTAGTAATTCCGCTAGCAACTAGTTATTTTTGTTTTGGACCTATTTCAGGGATGCAGGGGAAAGGAGGTAATAGGTCAAGGGGTTCAAAGAAACTGAATTTAGAGAGGTCTGAGTTTTGCTGGATGGACTATGGGAAAAGAGAACAGATTTAGAGAAGGGAGATGAGTGATGGACAGTGGCAGCAGGGGAAAGAAGAAAAAGAAAATTAAAAACTCTGGTGGATCTGATTCAGACAAAAACCTTGCATGGGACTATGTGGTATGGTAGTTATTATTGTTGCTACCCTTAGGAAATGGAAAAAAATGTGGAAGGAGATAAACTGCATTGTTGGCAATGTCTATGATTATAATGGGAGGAGTGTAAAGGGACCATGTGGTTAGGATTAGGGAGGGAAGGAGGGTTTCTCCCATTATTCCCAGAGCTGAGATGTCATTTACTGTTTTTTTTTCTTGTAATGGTTCTTGCATTCCTTTCCAAAGTTATCTGTGCCTTCTCTACACCTTACTGCCCACCCTCAGACACAAGTGTTCTGTCCTTTAGACAAAGATGTCCTGTTCATGTCACCATGCAAAACAACTACAGACTTCCTGGTACTGTTGCAGGATCAATTCCGGTTGTGAAGTATTCATAGAGAAAGTTGAAGGACAATCTGCAGGATCTCTAAAGGTCATCCATCCAAACCTGACAAATGAATGTTATTGTATTCTAATTGAGTCTAGCAGATTTCCTGGTTGTCTCTCTGTTCCCAGCCTGAGAGAGTCTAATCTAATGAGGCATGAAGGATTCAGCTTCCTATAGTGGATAGATTGTTACCTCCAAGAAATGTTTCTTCTTCAAACACTGCTTTTATCACAAACAGGTCTTCATTGAAAATATCATAGTTTATTTCAACTGGGGCAAAACTATCTGAATGGAATGCGCATGCTTACAGCATGTAAGTTTATGTAGTCCACTCAAGAGTAAGCAGCACTCCAGAACTTTCCTAATCTCTACTCCACCCCTCACCCCACTACTTTCAGTCCCTAGAGAAAAACAATTAATGTTGAGTCTGATGAGAGGTCTGAATGTCTGAGTAGCAGCTACAAAAAGGCTTTCCAAGTTCTGGTGTGCTACTTACTCTGGAGTATATAAATTCATAGACTTCCTTTCTTTGGAAGTTGGGAAAGTGGTCTTTTGTACTGTGAAGAACTAGGGATGAATGATCTGTAAAACAATTTGCAAACCCCAGTGTATGCAAGTTATTGTTCATATTTCTAGATGCCCACCACAAGAATGCAGATTGCACTTTTATGGGATCCATTTGTATTCCTCTTGCAGAGATCTGGTAACCCAAATAATCCAACTGGGGAGAGCACTTTATCAAAAAGCTTATGTTTGCAGAGTTGCTCAAAGAACCCTGAATATAATGGGTCTCTTAAAAAGATCAATATAGCATCCCAGTATATCACAACATATCCCAAATATCAGAAAATATTTCATTCATGAATCAGGAGTAGACCATGCCACAATTAACACAATCAAAAGGCATGTCTGCATTCAATTTGCCACAACTGTTATCAGAGGTGGTTAAATATTCATCCCTGTTTCATTCTGGTCACATCTGTGGGAAGTCAGCCCCCCCTAACCCTAACCCCCCACCCCCACCAGAGAAGGAAATATTAAAAGGGCAGAATATTATATTTCCTCAAAGGATCTTAAAGAGGCAGAAAAGCATGGCCAGTTTTTCTTAATAGCCCCAAGTTTCCCTCCCCCAAGCAGAGAAAGAAATATTTTGGGGAATATTAAAAAGACAGAATATATTTCTCCAAAGGAATAATAGGGAAGATCTTTAAAAAGGCAGAAATCTCTCCCTCCCCCTAGCCAGAAAACTCAGCAGAAACCAGCTTTTAGAAATGCAGATGTAATAATCTATTCAGGAAAGTTGGAGCCAGGAAGCTAAAAACTGATGAGATTAGGAAGACAAAGACACCTAAAATCTACATAGCCCACCCAAACTCTAAGACAGGATTAACCCACAGATGTCAAAGGGTCACATTCAGACTCAGGTCAAAGTGCATGACACAGGAAATACAAAGCCTCAAACAGGAACAGGAAACAACCTCAACAGCCCCAGGGGGTATAAAAACCCACTCCCTACATGTGCTCTCTTTTTTCTTCCAGAGCAATACTTCTGTCTGGCTCTCCTCATCAATATTATATTTTATATTATATTATTTTATTTATATTTATATTATATTATATTATATTATTTCTTTCTAAAGCAGTTGCATGGTTTATTCCCACCTTGGACTGAACCCTGATGAAGACTTTTCCTTCAACACATTGTAGGTTCCTGCCAAGTGCAATTTCATGGAACTATTTGCTGAAGATGGTCAGCATATTTGAAATAAGAGGCAGTGAATAGTGATCCTTGATATAGTTCAGAAGTATATAGTCATGAACAGCCTTCAAGAATTATCTTTACTGGATATGAAAAATATATGCATATATGGACTGATGGAAGGGCAAATCTGTTCTTAAAATTGTCAACCAGAAACATTTAATGTGCTGAATTCCTGAGGAGATATGGGATATTGTTTCCTAGCTAGAATCTGCAAATCAGGACTCCATCAGCAAACTCCATAGTTTTCTGGCAAGGAAGCGGATCCAGACACCAGAGATGAAGATGGGGAAGTTTGCAAACAGTGCTATTGACATCTTTGAAATTAAAAAGAAATTGTTCTTTGCTCCTACTGAATATCTGGATTATGAATTTGCAGTCAATCAGTGCCCAACACAATGGAAACACATTAGAAAGTTATGACATAGGAGGAGTCAAAGCAAATTCTGCTCACAATGGTTTATATTAGAGAACCTGTGTTAAGGGCAAGCACCTAAAAAGATAACCATTTCAGGTTTGAACATGTCAACCTTGAAACTTCAGTTACAAAAGTAAAGGTAGATAGAAATGATGCTAAGGGACTAAGTGTGACACCTGGCTGTATTGGGTGAAATAAAGAAATCAGTGTAAGAAAGCTAAAAGTAGCATTTAAGAGAATCCAGATTTACCACACTGATCTATTTATTTTTAATATCTGCTTTTGGCCTCGTATAGGTTTCTGAAGAACTCTCTAAACAGATTAAAATATAATCCAAACCAATGAAACTAAAAACCATAGCCAATTAAAATATAAATTTATACAGGTGGAAAAAAATGTCTGGGAAACTAGTGAAGGACCTGTTTTGATTTACATTTGTTCGTTTGGATACAGGGGGCCCTTCCTCTCCACCTGAGAATTTTTTTTGTTCCTTTCTCCATGCTTTGTGAATGGAAACAAGCAGCTGTGTTTTCCCTGGCTTTTGCAGCAGTACAGTTCTGTGCATCACCTTTACAACCGGGTTCACATATTGCTTTACACCACAAGGTGCCCAGGATCCAGTTGAAGTGCTCACTTTTTTGGAATTCCTAATCTCAACTAAACTCCTCTGTTTACAGAATTTAAGTACTTGGACACGTGCAAGAGATTAAAAAAAAAAGCTAAAAGCAGACATTGCTCAGGGAATAGCTCTGCCTTGTGCTCTTCCATCTGAAGTTATTTTCCTTGGCACAATATGGTTTATGAATCCAGGTTGGACAGCATACTAAAGCGAGCACGGTTATACCTTTGAAAAGGTCAAACGATATCCTTTACAATTTTGTGCTAACAAGAGTTACTGATTGAATTGGCATATCACATTAAACCATGGCTGCTTAATTATAGCTCGTTAAGAAAAACAAGTTCAGCGTTTCGGACATTAGGCACCAAATCAGACCTCGGATTTACTTTTCCAAATCACTTTTGCCCAATCGCTTTTGCTAAGGAATGGTTTGAAGCGGAACGGAAAGACAAGACTTGTATACACAGCAATTAACAGATACACGTCCCTTCCCATCCTGAAGCTTTTATTTTAAGCGGGGGAGTTCGATTTCTCCGGTCGAAAATTTTAGTGGAAAGAGAGGAAGTTGGAAAAGAAAGAAAACACACACCAATCGCGCGCCGCCAAGAAGAGTAGGCTGTGATTGATGTTTATTCTGTTCAATCAAGCTCAAAGGTATTTCGAAATGCCGTTGTCCTAGCCATTCAGACAACAAAATTGGGAGCCTAGCAATTGATGGACACAGCAGCCATCAAATGACATCGAAGCAGTTTCAGGAAGCGAGCTTTGCAGGACTCAAGTGGTGGGCGGGCCGTCTAAACCGCCTCAGCGTGCACTCTCAAAGTATCTTGCTGGTAGGAGGGTGAGGGAGCGCGTGACGAGGCTCCTAGAGTGACAACGCTCGTGTCCAATGGGGCGAGGAGCATCGGGCTAACTTGACCAATGGACAAAGCGAACTGGGTTGGCGAGGGCAGCGCGGTGACTGTGGGTTAGATAGGGTGTGAGAAGTTAGTGGCGCCGCTGCTGTGAGGGGACGGAGACGGCGTTCCCCCCCCCCCTCCCACGGCTGAAGCTTGGATCAACGCGCGATGCTTACGGACGGCACAGCCGCCCCGACTCCCACCGGCGATGAGGAAATAGACTCGGTGACGCCCCGTGCTGCCCCGGCCGCCATCGTTGAGGCCTCCACGGCCGGGCCTAACCCGTTGGGGTTGCGGGCCGTGCGCCTCTTCGGGGAGGCTGGGCCCTGTGGGCCGATAGGCACGGCGACAACTTCGGGAGAGGCCGGGGCTGCCGCCGCCGCCGCCCTCGACTTTAAACTGGCGGCCGCTGTCCTAAGAAGTGGGGGCGGCGGTGGATCCGGCAGCGACGAGGACGAAGTGTCTGAGGTGAGAGAGGCCTTCGCTCCCGCCCGGCTATCCGCCAAGGGGATGGTCGCCGTCTCGAACGGAGCCGGGGGCCGGCCCCGCCCGTCAAGCTCCGGGATCCTTTCTGCAGGGCCGCCTTGGTCGCATAAAGGAGGGTGGAGACCCAGCCACCCGCCCCGGCAACCAAATTGGGCCTCCCCGGTTGCCTCTCCGGTTTTTAATACGAGGAGGGCCGAGGCCTGCTCTTCTTTCTCGATTCATTGTGTAAGGGAGAGCAGCTTAAGAGACGAGCCTTGCACGCTCTTTCCTTAGCGCCTCTCTCTCTCTCTCTCTCTCTCTCTCGCCTTACCTGGTCAGGTCTCGATGATGGCGGAAGCGATCTTCGCTTTCCGCAGAATCTTCCTTTTCCCGCGCCTGCCAGGGTTTTTTTTTTTTCCCCCCACTCTGGAAAGTTGGGCTCATTGCTTTTTTTTCGGGGCTGGCGAGAGGATCTGCGGAGGGACCTTTTTTTGGGGGGGGGGGGTTGTTAGTTTTAAACGTGTAAATTTTAATTCAGATTCCCTTTGGCTGGCGTTGTATTTTTAGCCTGATAGATTGGTGCGTGTTTTAGATTCGACTGAGGATTCTTCTCAATGTGTGTGAGTCTTCAACTTCATCTCGTAGGTAAAAAAAAAAAAGAGAGTCTAAACTGCATGTATTTTTAAGAAGGCCGGAAAATTCAGATAGGTGATATAGTTTGATCTGGATATTCATCTGGCTTCTCACGTTCAAACTTAAATGTGCCTAGCTAGACATGGAGGAGCATCGTTTATAAGTAGTTTGCACATAATCGTGAATAATTGCTTTCAGGTGTCTGGGGGGGGGGAAACAAGCAGGATAACATTTTTTAAGGAGGCATGTTGTTTATGGTAATGGGTAATGCCTTTATTGTAATTCGTTGCATTATTTACCTGTTATTTGTATCTTCACATCATATGAACATATTACAAGATCTTTTAAAAGACCACAGACTAATAGTGGTCTTAATGGGAATTTTGAAGGCATTTATGTGTAGTATAAAGGATGCCATTAGAATTAAAAATTAATTGCAAATATTTGTTGCAAAATTCAGATTTGTTTTCCCAGAAGGATTTAGATACGGTAGCATTAATAAATTTAAAAATTACAGGTAGTCCTTGATTTACAACCATTCATTTAGTGACCATTCAAAATTTACAGTGGCACGGAAAACAGTAACTTATAACAGTTTTTTACTTAACAACCATGGTCACGTGATCAAAATTTGGATGCTTGGTAACTGGTTCACATTTATGACATTTGCAATCCTTCTGACAAGCAAAGTCAATGAGGAATCCACTTAACGAGTTGCTTAACAAGTACAGTAATTCGCTTAACTATGGCAAGAAAGGCCATAAAATGGGACAAAATTCACTTGTGATTGGACACAAGGAATTTTTCTCCAGTGCATATACTCACAATGCTCATGGTGTATAATTGAGTAAAAATTCTCAATTCCATCCATGTGAAACAGGAAAAAGATATAGAACTGTCAAGAATATTGGTACATGGCTCTCCAGTTGAATCTTTTTTATATGATGGAGATGCTAATTTGATCAGGGCCAGATTATTAAAGCTAACCAGATCTTGATTTAAGTTCTCTGATTTTTATAAGAGGCTACTGCAAACAATTTTCTTTAAGCCTTTGTCTTTTGAAGGGTATCTTCTCAGTAGCCTGGTGTAGGGTCTGTATATATTATATACAGTTTGATATGACTGTTAAAGAGAAATTATTATTAAAATATAGGCAATATATGTTCTTCAATTTATATGGAAGTAGTAAGCTGCTATAGCTGTAAGATTTTGAAGCGGTCTGCAGAAAAAGCATTGAAACCCAACTTTAGTTTATATATCAAAAATGTAGATTTCATTTATTAATTATTTCAGACCCTTACCTTCATTTTTCCACATTTATCCCTTAGCATTCATGTTTTCTTAGGATCAGAAGCTATGTCATGGCCCTGTTTATATTTTAAATTATTATAAATAATTTATATTTATAATAATTATAAATATTATTTCCTCTGTCAGCTTGCCTTTGAATAATCTCCTGCATGACTGCTTCAGATTATTAGTTTGGATATTGAATAATGATGTTTTACAGTGTCCATGATCTTTGGTGGGTCTGGGGGTTTCGGTATTACCTTACATGAGGGAAAAGGAAGCAGCTACTCAGGCTTGCTAGTCAGACATTTAAATATGGGTTATTGGTTAAAATTATGGCTAAGTCAGAATTTAAAATCACAAGTTGTAGATACGTTTTGTAGAAATTTACTCGCTAGATCAGACATGTCAAACTCGCAATGTCATGTACTGTTGCGTGTCGTATTGAGACTATTTTGCCATTGCCAGCAATGGGGTGGGCGCGGCTTCCTCGTGACGTGTCCAGGCCGCGGGCTGGCAGTTTGACACCCCTGGCCTAGATGATACATTTTACATCTGAGATTAATATAAACTTAATTTACGTCGTTTCAGGTACTTAAGCTGGTTCACTCTCTGCTAAACCATAAGACATTCAGTTTTGACTTGTTCTTGTACAAACCCAGCTATTGTGATACACCAGGGTTTACAAATCATAATTTAATATAGTGCAAAACTAAATTACTATGGTAACAAACCACCATGCAGAGGTGGCTGATTCACCAGTCAACATAATGAGTGACTAGTAAACTGGCTGATTGTAGTTTGCTATGTTAGATGATACAGTAACCACTTTATAGTTGCATGAATGAATCAAAGTTTGGGTTGGTCTTGTACATTGTACACTCACTGAAATCATAGAATCTTAGGATTGGAAGGGACCTTAGATGAATCTGGTCCAATCCCCTGCCCAGTGCAGAACTCTAACCATCCCAGACAAATGGCTATTCAGTCTTTTCCTGAAACCTCCAGTGATGGAACACTCAAGAGTTTCAATATGAGGCTGCTCCATTGCTTAATAGCTCTCACAATTAAGAAATTCCTCATTTCAGGTTTGGATCCACCCATAAGAAGCTCTTATCGTATGCTTGGGTTCTCTGAAGAATAAAGCCATACCCGCTTCCCTGTGTCATCCCTTCATGTATTGGAAGATTGTTGTCTTATCCCCTATTAGCCTTCTCTTTTTTTAGGCTAAACATATCAAATTCATTTAACCATTTTTCGTAGGATTTAGCCTCCGAGCCCCTTACCATCTTTATTACTTTTCTTTGCACACTCCAGTTTCTCAGCATCCTCTTCATCCTAGTGACTAGGACTGCGCACCATACAGTCATACTATCATTTCCCATGATTTTGTCATTATACCTCTTGGTGCAGCCTAAAACTGCATGTTGTTTTGGCAACTGCAGTACATGGCTGTTCGTGCTAAGATGAGGAAAAAATACATGAGTGAGGGAGATGTAGGTAATTGCAGAAAAAGTTACTTGAATTCTTACCGTTCCCTTTTTATTTTTAAAATCACCTTGCATTTCATGGGGTAGTTCCCTGATCTGCCATATCACCCACAAAATAAGAGTTTTTTTTAAAAAAGAGAGAACACTAAGGAGAAATCAACTTTTCTTCTTCCAATTACCTACCTTCTCTCTCTCCATCTCTTTTTCCCCCTCCCATCTGATTTCAGAGCTAGATTCCAGCTGGGAAGAAAAGCTTAGAAAACAAACTGGGCAAGTGAGCCATATGTGAGAGAGGCTCAGATTTACTCACCATGTCGCTATGAATTTGACCCACTACTAAATATGTAATTGTACACAATTGTTTAAATTTCACTATCCTAGGTTTGCTGCCATCATATTTGTATTATAGAAGATTCTTAAAAGCTTTCAGGAACAGTTTATTCATCAAAGCAAGGATTTGATTCAAACAAAACTTTTTTATTATTTATTATTATTTATTAAATTTTTATACCGCCCTTCTCCCGAAGGACTCAGGGCAGTGTACAGGGCAATAAATATCAAAGTGTAAATACAAAAGTTAAAAAGAGATTAAAAAGAATTAAATAAATTATGCCCAAGAATACAATACTAAAAATGTGTTAAGAACTTATTTAAATCCAACCCCAAACCCATCAGACCAGGCCAGATTGTTCAAATAGATAAGTTTTTAAATCACGCCGGAAGGAGCGCAGGTCGGGGGCCATCCGGAGCTCAACCGGAAGGCGGTTCCACAGGTCTGGCGCGCCCACAGAGAACGCCCTCCCCCTGGGGGCCACCAATCGACATTCTTTGATCGGAGGCACCCTGAGGAGGCCCTCTCTGTGGGAGCGCACTGGACGGAGGGAAGTTGATGCCGACAGCAGGTGCTGCCGTAGGTAATCCGGACCCATGCCATGTAGGGCTTTGTAGGTCATAACCAGCACCTTGAATCTCACCCGGAGGGCAACCAGCAGCCAATGCAGCTCGCGGAGCAGAGGTGTAACTTTAATCCATAATGTGGTTTGCTTGTTGGTAACTGAAAGTATGAAACTAGCAACTGGCATTTGTAAACCCTGGTCTGCCTTTAGTGATTATGTCAAGGAAAATATCCTGCTGAGCTCCCCAAAAATGTTCTCTCAATGCACTTAGAAACCATTTATCTGAATTCACTTATTTGGTTCCTTATTTTTTCTTAGTACCTATTTTTAAATAATAGTTTAGTTATAAGTCATATTTCCATTTGCACTTTGGTAGTAGCTGCATCCTGAGCCATTTTGGTGGCTCAGGCTAAGGCACCAGACTAGAAACCTGAAGATCATGAGTTCTAGTCTGCCTTGGACATGAATCCAGCTAGTTAACCTTTGGCCAGTCATTTTCTCTCAGCCCTAGGAAGAAGGAAATGGCAAACTTGGCAAGAAAACTGCAGCAACTTGTAAAGGCAGTCTCTTGAGAATTGGAGAACTTTACTTTTTTATGACAATAGAGATGGAAAAGTGATCAGTATTAAACTTATGAGGCAGTGGTGAGCCAAAGACCTGAATTTAACAGCATGAAAGTATGAAGTGGCTTGCAATGTTTTCTGACTTTCACATCTTTATGAACAACAAAACACCACCACTCCATTAAAATAAAGTGCACTAGAATAAGCAGAAGCTTTTTTTTTTGCATAGAAAACTGTTTTATCACAGAAAACAAGTTCCTTGGTTCAGAATTCTTATATATTTTATTAAATCAAGCTTCAGAGTATGGATTTTATTGTTAATGTATATGCTATATTATTCTTACAAATCATTCCAATGCAAGGATATAGTTCACTTTTTAAAAAGAAAATGTTTTAAAAGCTACACTTCAACAAATCCAGTAAAACATTAAAACATGCTTTACCCATACATTCCTTAAGTATCTGAAACAAGGCAACAGTGTCAATAAAAAGTGCAGAATTTCCATTAAGCTTAGGTGAACAGATACATTGAATAAGAATGGGATTTCATAGTTGGGTATGCCTATTGAGATCTTTCTCATATTGCTAACAGTGAACTGATTTTCAGATGTGATTCTTTGAAGAAAGCATCATCATTAAATCTTTTAAGTGATGAGCAGGTAGTCCCGTCAAAGGTTTCTAAATATTGTATTTATATAACAGTAGTGGCTAACTAATAGCCCATGGAAACCCTTTAGAACTAGTATAACACATGACTGGTATGGTATTGGTGAGGAGAGCCTTTGCTTATTTTGTGTAAGCTATAACTTCTGGAATAGCTTGATCCAATCTTGGAGCTTTGAATGGATCAGTGTGGTCAAGTTATTCTTTGTCAACAAAGGCCATTATTGGAGCTGGAAGAAAGCACTCCATATTGTGGAGTTTCATAAGCCTAAAATCTGCCCCCATAATAAAGCACAATATGTTGTGTCTGTTCATAAATGAGAATAATTGCAGAATTCCTGGGCAGTAATTTAATAAGACTGGGATTTGGAGTTTACCAAATCATTTTTAGCTCTTTTTGTAGTCAAGACATACAAGTCAGGGATTTGAAAAGTGAGATTACTATTTTTACAGTCATGCTTTAGTAGTTTTAGCATCAAGTGGCGGATTTCTTACTGTTTAGTCCATCTCCTTGAAATATACTAATTACTTAATGGAAAGGGATCTTCATAACTTAGTTATTTAACTATGAATTAAATAAGTTATGGATATACTTTTCCATTAAGTAATTATGAATTAACTATCAATTAAAAATAACTAACTTGCTAAGGATTCAGTAGCTTTAGACATATTCTTACACTAGTGTTGGTAGAGCAAATAATTATTTAGATTAATGTGTGAGCCAGGTAATTATATTCCATTTGATTGGAAAGTAGTTTATCCTGTTTTTGGTATAAAATGCTTAGCATTTCTAAAAAAAATGTTTACTCTGATTTCCTTTCCAGTGGTTTAATTATTAAGATGCAGTAAAATAAAAATTTATCAATTTAAGATGAGCATACCAGTAGTACAATTCCTTACAAAAATGTAAAGAGTTTTAATAAATCTGTACTGTTCAAGATTTGTCTCTAAAATCCTAAAAAGATTTCACTACCAAACTAATCAAAACATGTTAATTTATATTTATATAAGTGTGCAGAGGAAATGATATTATGAAACTTAGCTTCAGCGTTGGAGGTGCTTGGATTGCTCTGATCAGTAACAAAATCAAGTTCCTAGCAAGCCTCGTACCAAAGATGCAGTCAGCTATATAAATATTTAAAGGTAAGAGGCAGGGCAATAGAATATGAGCTGCCAATTCCACCTTTACTTAGAAGGGCAGACACATACAGTACAGCAAAGGGACCCTATTATACTAGCTTGTTAATAGTACTGAAAGAAAAACATTTATTTAATTGGGCCAGTGTAAAGACCCACCTAGATTTCAGCTCTATAATACTCAGGAGCTAGGGAGAGATACCTCCTTAGGCATTTCTGCATAGGAGAGATTGGAAATCAGATGTTCCCAATTACCAATTTCTATTTAACATTTTCAGGCAAAAGCAAAGAGAACAATACAGAGGAAAACTGATAAAGCTAGAAGCTGCTTTTTCAGTGTCTTTTTACAAAATAAAAAAATCATATTGGAGCAAAGATAAATTTTAGTGAAGAATTGATAATGAACCAAAATCTCAACTGAAATTATACCACAAGGATAGACCATAGATTAATATCGGACTAAATCAGCTCTTTAATGTACATAATTCGTAAGGAAATGCTGTAAAGCAGCTGACATGTTTTTACTTCAAAAACAATACTGACATGGTTCAAAAACAAACACTTTCTGAGCACCTCCTACAGAGTATTTTGTATATATCTTCCCAGATGTTGAGATTGAGAAGGCAACCACCAAGTATTTCAGTAATCTTATCCTTAATATATTTCCTATCCTTTTTCCATTTTTTAAAACAAAACTTTAGATTTTTATAGTTCTTTAGAATTACATTAGGTGGCAAGTACCTAGGGAGTTTTTTCTCAAGCCAACAGATTTTTCTGGAGGATTACATCATCCTATGCCACGGTGTGTTGTAGTCTGCCAGGAAGCTTAGGGATGTACTTTGCTAGATCAGCAAAACGTATGATCAATGCAATTGTATAAAAATTAAATGCATTATTCTTTTTTGAGTAGGTATTGCTTTAGACAAATTTCTTCCATTGGCTCTAAAAATTACACTTAGTAACTAGCAGGTTTTTCTTTATGGAGGGTATGCCAATTTCCTCTAGGTTTTCTCCAGATATGAAAACAAACCAGTTTTCTTAAACTTAAACTACACCTTATATATGAATCTATGAGATTACGTATTTTCCAGCTAGTTGCTGAAAATTTAAACTATGATTAAAATAGCTTGACAGTATCAGTATAAAGTTTATTAATACTTAACTAAAATGTTCAAATGGAAAATAGGGCAGAAGTATAGTAATAATATATTAAACTTGTATGCTGCCTTACATTGAATCTGGATGGCTCACAACAATCCAACAAAGAAATAAAAATTAGTAAAGAATAAAAGACAAAAATAAAACTTCCCAGGCATTATGAAAGGGGTCCACCTCTCCAAAGGCCTGAGTGAAAAGCCGGTTCTTTACAGGTCATCTAAATGATAACAAGGCATCACGTGACCACAACAGACTTACGACCTCACTTCAGTGGTTGTCATTATGCAAATCACCCGAGATTGTTAAGCAAGACATCCTGTGACTGCAATTTTACTGCTGACTTCTCCATTGACACTGCTTATCAGAAGCTGACAAGTGCACAAAGATTAACCATGTAACTGGAACATTGCATTGGTTGTAAATGCCACTAGTGGTAAAGCACACAAATTTCGCTCATGTTACTGCAGGGACACTGACATGACAATCATTAAGTGCAAGGACTGGTCATAAAGTTTTTCAGTTGTAACAGCTGTTGTAATTTAAGCAGTTGTTAAGCAGAACAATCATTATATGAGGACTATATGTATCCTCGGGTCTGGATGGCCTATGCACAGTCACTGACTCTTGGTAGGACTCAGTTGGAGACAGTTGCTTCCCATCCAAACCTGAATAATACTTATGCTGGGATTCTAAATATTAAAATATTATAATGGAGATTAGCAGAATTTTCTGAGCTTGGATTAGCCCTTTCAGCATTCCTAGCATGGAACAAAACAGGTTGTTCAAAGATATGTTCTAACCTCAGGACAAAGTGAGAAATTCTCTTCAACATAAACTGTTCTTAATCCCAAAGTCATTTTTTAAATAATTCTGCATCATGGTGACTTGGAATGCACTACATAACCAAACACAGATTGTATCTTGTGCTATTTGTTAGTGTTAGAAAACTTAATTGTTTGGTATAGGAATTTGAAAAATGTTTATAATACTTATAAAACTCATTTCCTTGGCCTCTTTTTATAGGTTGATAGTTCATACAAATTTATTTAATTTATTGGCCATATTGTATAAAATGGGGCTCAGCCAATCTCAATGTATACATGGTTGTACTTTGACAATAAAGGTTCATTCTATTCTATTCTATCAAGAGCTTGACTTGAAATCCATTGTTCTCTACAATGGAACACTTGAACCATTTCAATTATTGTTTGATTTGAATATAGAACACTCAGAGTATTTTGATATTTGTTCTGTGAAGACAACCTACATGAAACATTCCAGTGGAATGTTCCAGTAGGGCTGTTTTATTGTAAGCTCAGCTTTTTTCCTGTTTCATACATGCTCTACTAAAAACACTTTTTACGTATTTAATAAAAACGCAGAAGCCATTAATTTTATCATATCTTTGTGTTTTTATTAAATATAATAACTGTTCTATGGGATAGCAGCTACAAAGATTTATTGCTTTGAAACTAAGAAATAAATGCTTATATTGTACATATTACTACTTTTATAAAACAATACATGTTTTGGACATGAAATATGTTCTCCAAAGGCACCAAGAATACTTCCATATTAGCACAAAATGATACCTAGAATTATTCCCATGTCAGTTCAAATATTTCTTTATTAAAGTGATTCACAAACAAATACTAATTAACTCATAAATAATGAGTATCTAATTTTCCTTTTTCTTATTGATAAAACAAGGAAAAAGTAAAGGGAGATAGCAAACTTGTTAGAACATAAGAGTTCTTCTGGACTCACAGTGAATTCTGTACTTCATAAAAATGTAAATACTTGTATTTACATTTGTAGTTATTAGAAAGTTGGGTAATGAAAAAAGGTTTTTGCATACTTAATATGTGTTCTGGATTTTTGAACTAATGAAGCAATTTTATCCCAGCTTGCAGCCCACTTAAAATCTGTCTTGACAGGGACCTGGCTTTGGGCTGTCATATAAGGTGACAAAGTTTGCCCTTATAACCATGGCGCCCTCAAGTACCAACTTAAAATTTACTTTTTTATAATCCACAGCCATAAGGCATGAACGTTTCTTATAACTTTAACTTCAAGAGAAGAAGTTAGGACACCACAAAGTATGTATATTTACTGTAGGTTTATATCCTACCGTTCTCTCTAGAACACAAAATGGTATATATGGTAATCCATATTTATCCTTATCAGAAGAATCCTGTAAAGTAAGTACAATTAAATTCTCATGGAATAGCAGACATGAGTAAAGGCTTGTTCTACAATAATTTATTGTACATTTGTTAGAGGCATAAATCAATGGGAAAGATGAATGTGTATATAGGTTTTTTCCCCTAAGGAAAATTGGATTAACATTCACAGATGGAATATTCTTGAAAAGTTGTACTACACAGGACAAAAGGCCATTTTTTCCCATACTGGCCAACCAGATGCATTGGAAAAATGACGTAAGTAGGACATTATTCTAATATCTTCCCAGCTATGTTTCATATCAGCTAGAATTTTATTTTATGGAATTACTGGGTTGTATAAAAAAATAAAAACCTTAAAATAAATTTAATTCAAAATTAAATGTTTGGTGAAATGTTTCTTTTGACCATTTTCCTGAATACTTGGGGAGTACAGTTCCTCATGTCTTACATGTAAGAAGGTGTTTTTTTTCCCCATATGTCAGGTAGATAAATTTCTGGCAGTGGGGAATCTTCAAAGAGGTTTCTCTTGGTGACTTAAGTAACTAGACAGGTTCATCCTGAGAGAAACAGGCCTTAAGCAATTTGGGGTTTAACAGGTTAACAAAAAAACCTTAATTTGTGCCAAGTAAACAAATGGCAACTAGTGCAACTCTTCCAGTATAGGCATTGTATGAGTTTATGAGCTTCCCGTAATATTTTAAATAGCTATTATGAAAATCAGAATGCTGAATTAATAGTCTTTTGCAACAGAGTTCTTTTGTTTTATTACAAGATCTTCATCTTTCTTTTAACATTTATTAATATAGTATATTAATTCAAAGGATTCACACTAGAGCTTTCATGTATAAGACATATTGTAGCAATAGTTTTTTAAAAATGCAGTTGCTGCTGACTCATCACTATATCCAGGGTCTTTTCAAGGGGAGCCCAATATATTTATAGAAATGGAATGGTGTAATGCCATTTAAAGATGAAGATTTGTTCAGTCAATGTGGGTTGATATTTTTTTTATTTTAGAATATATATTAATGAAGAATTATCATAAACCTAATTCTTAAAATATGCTGTTGATCTTGATCCTATAATTGTATGAGTTAACTCGACTCCTCCCCAATTCCAATTTATCATAAAACTTGTTTTCTATTTTGATCTTTAATATTTTTTCCTTATTTCTTCAATAGCAAAAGCCAAAATATTTTTAAAATCCCATAGAATAGTACTTTAATAAAGTAATGTACTTTATTGTACATTAACTATTTTGTTTCCACAAAATAAGTTTTTTTCCAAATTCAAAACATACTTATCTGACAAAAAGCATTGCTTCATCAAATTAGTCTTTTGTGTAAGCTTACATAGAATGATTTTGCATAACCTGTCTTAATTTTTTATTGTAAAAGCTTGTTTAAGTTTATCTTTATATAATTACCCCGAATGATGTAAATAACCAGATAAAATTATTCTATATGCTGTGTGATGCATGCTTTGTTCAAGTAATAACATTAAAATTCACAACAGCCAGTGGTGGTGTATGACAAAGTTTGGGCTTAAACAGTGATAAGAGCAGCAAAATATGTGTGCTCCACAGTATGCATGCTCCTATATTTCTTCCCTATAGCCCTTTACAGATGACCCAGACTCTTTGTAGATATACTCATTTGTATCCACTTTACAGATATGACCACTTACATCTGCTCAGGATTAGATATCACTTGGGGATAACTAGAAGTTTATAGAGTGGCATCTTGAAATCTCAGGATTCTTCTGAGTTTGTAGCATAAATAAATTAGATCCTTATACTACAAAAGCTCTGCCATCTAGGCACTGGACCTATGGCTAGGGTTGGTGTAGTTAGCTGGATATGAGAAGTATTTAATGCCTGTCTGAGATACTGTGATTTGATGTTAGTGCTTTTTTTGTAAAAGAAAAAGGTGCCGGAACTCACACATGTCGTACAACCCGCCTTGCTTACCCTACAAGGTTCCATCCAAAAAAGGTGCCGGAACTCCGTTCTGAGCGTTCTATGAGGAAAAAAGCCCTGATGTTAGTGTTGAAAGACATTTTAATGAGATTATCTCTTGATCTACCCAGATGTCTGCCTGGTCTTGAATCCCTTGTTTTTGAGGTAAATTGTTAAGAAGGTGGAGAATTAACTGACAGAGTCTTGCAACTACCCTGAACTGAAAGTGATTCCTTTCAAACATGATTATCGCAGAATTGTTTTTAGTAATATTTACTGAAAAGAAAGAGATGTGGTTCAGAAATTCCAGGCACTAAATGAAGAATTTCTCATTTAAAGCTAGTAGATATCTCTACATTTGGGCACAGAAAATTATTTTTAAAAAACAGCCTTTCTTTGTTCCTGCAAGGAACAAGTCTTGAATTTGCACCCGGCTGTTTTTTTGTAACAATCTCATGACTGGTTTAATTCTTATAGCATCTTATCCCTCAAGCTTTCTTCCTCTCCTTCTTAGGGTCTGGAAGACTATATTTCTTACTCTAGGAAAAATCTACAGTTGAATCAAAACATCAATTACAAATAATCGTAAGAGGAAATTGGTAATCTAAATGTATGGAGAGAGTATGGTCTGACTATATTATTCAGTTGTGATTGATGCCATCAGCCATTAATTCCTACCGGTTTGGGGGGGTTGGAAGCACTGTTTCTTTTTTTGAGGGGAAGGTTCACTTTTATCTTAGTGGCCAACTATCAGATGGTAGTAATGGAGGAAAAGCAATGGAGCCTGTGTTTCCTGACTCCCATGCATTAAATCACTAGGACAGAGGTAATCCCTGTTAGGCATCCTCAGATGCGCGAAGTACAAAAGATGATCTTGATGGAAATATGTAGGAACTGTTGCCTAGGCACAAAGGGCTAGAGCACTCTTTTAAGCCCAGAATAACCACATAACATACAGAAGAGGCTCATGCTGCTCTAATTCATTTAATTACCATATAATGATGTCAACCCCACTAAGTGGACCAGATTGCAAATTCAATCTACCATTGAAAATACATTTATTGAAATTGATTATTATAACAGAATCTTACAAGTCTGATTATCCAGTACAACCACCTCTTTTTTGGCTAACCAGCTAATGTGGGAGTTATGACCCTTATAGAACTGAGAGATGTTGGAGAGCTGTATGTAGGTGGATTGTTGCAGCTTGTTCTGCATGGCAATTCCTTTGATGACACTAAAAAGTTACAATTGGCACCAAATGAAACAGGCAAGGTCCCAACAAACCCCTCCATTGCAAAAGAATTGCTGTTTTGTGATTACTGGATTCAAGGTACTGGTCATTACCTGTAAAGCTCTACAAGCTTAGGCAGCAAGATATTTTAAGGATGAGTTTGTTGAAAATGTTTCTTCCCTTCCATCAGATAGCTGAGAAGGGTCTTGTCCTAATCAGACAGCACAATAACAAAATTGATGAAAAAGTAATTTGGTAACTAATGCCTGCATTTATGGCCTTCACAGATCCCCCATCAAAATGGCATATGCTGCCAATGGAGATACACTTGGACCCCTCCCTGTCTCTTGACCTTTCTTTTTAAAAGGGTCTTTGATGTTTCAGATAACTAGTGAAAAAGGAATTTAAAAACTTAACTACTTTTTATTTTATCATATCTGGTTCATTGTATTTTGAGATTGCTCAGTTGAATTGTTAGATTGGATTAAACAGATTTTATAAATGAATGAATTGATTTTTTTTTTGGCAAAGAAAAATGTCATAAGGTTTTAACATTTCAAAAAAAAATATTTCTCTACTTTTTCTGAGTAGCTGAAATTGTACCATTATTGCTTCTTGGAAACAAATGTGTTTAAAGTATATAATTTAAGAGCACTGAAGGGAACCTGAATATTGCTTATGCATTTCTATTTTTATGCGGTATTGCTGTTTTAAGTAGTACAAGTTATCCTCAACTTCTTATCACAATTGGGACTAGAATTTCTGTCACAAGGTGATGCAGTCATAAAGTGAAATGTCACATGGATGCATCACTTAGTGACCACAATCCCAGTTTACTGTGATTAATTGAGAGCTACCCCATCTAAGCCATCTGGGGCTTGGCCCCTTCCAGCCCTGAGTCTCAGGATGGTAAGAGATTTTCCAACTCATCTTACCTACTCATTTCTCCCCAGGGCTGCTCCTTTGTTCCCTGCACCCTACCTTGCAGTTCTGACAGGCAGCCCTAACCCAGACCCAGCCTCAATTGCCCTTGCAACTCTGCACACTCTAAGCCCCCAGGCATCCTCAGTTGACCTTTGGCGTCTTCTTTCTGCTGCTGCTGTCCACGTGTGCTGGGCTGGGCTTGGCTTTTGACTGAGAAAAAAAGCAGCTTCTTTGCAAGGAGCTTCAGGTTCCCAAAACAAAGCTGAAAGCATTCCCTTTGCAAAGAGCAAAGGTGGGCTGAGCAAGGTTTTGTTTTTTTTTTTGAACCCAAAGCTTAGCCCTGGCCAGAAGCTCTGTGCAAAGGGACTGCTTTTTTGTTCCTCAGCCAAAGCCCAGCCCAGTCTGGTCCAGCAGTCAGGCTGGGCATCCCTGGTCAGCAACGAGAGCAAGAAGATGCTGAAGGGCGGCAGGAAGCCAAAATGGATGGGTGGGAGGTGGGCAGGTAGAGGGAGCTGAAGTGCCCCAGTAGTTTTATGTACAGGTGGTCGTACGTTAACTCCCTTTAAAGAGTTGGTGTATTGATAGGCAACATGGAAGTTCGGTGGGATAAGGATTTATATTTATATTTGTAAAATAAAAATATTCCCAGGTGACTTATATAGAAATAGAAAACTTTTAGACATGCTAATGAATTTAGGAATTGTTTTTAAGTCCAAAAATAGCAGTAGAATTGCATATTTTATCTGAAGTCTTCAGTTTTTCTAACAAAAGACTAGTTCTCCATGTACCAATTTTTCGCTTTAAAAGTCACTTTCAAATTTTTCACTTTAGAAGACCAAGTACAGTTTAGATACATTATTTTCCTCCTAGCAGGTCAAAGGGTAATACTGCTGATGTTATTCATAATTTTGGAGGATCAGGAGTAAATACTGTTTCTGTCAGGTCTCCTATGTAATAAATAATGCATCAGGTCCATCAAAATGTGTTTTAGACAAGCCATTCAAACATTTCATATGCATTAGAAGAACATTATCGGCAAAATACATAAAAATTTTTTTTTTAAAATTCCATTTATATCCCGCCCTTCTCCGAAGACTCAGGGCGGCTTACAAGCTTAGCAGTAGCCTTCATTCTATGTATATGCCTGCTTATTAGGGCTTTCACACACACCCCAAGCGGCATTATTACAAAGTCAGCTTAATTGCCCCCAACAATCTGGGTCCTCATGTGGGTCTTGCCTTACAAAAGCAGTGCTATTGGATTTTCTGGGCTGATTGGCCCTCAGCAGCAACAATATGTTGACCATTGTTAACATTTTAACTTTTTAATATTCTAGGCACACTCTGTCTAAAAAAGTTGCCATTGTTTTATAGCGAACCAGAGTTGGCTAATTCAGGAAGAACAGAAATCCTACATTTATCTGTACTTTTTAAAAAATTGTGGTGTGCCATGAATACTTAAGGCAGTACTACAGGTAGCCCGGTTCATTTAGTGACTGTTCAATATTACAACAAACTGGGAAAAGTGACTTATGACCGTTTTTCACTCTTTATGGCCCCATGGTCACATGATCAAAATTCAGCCACTTGGCAAATGACTCATATTTATGACGGTTACAGTACCCTAGGGCAGGGGTAGGCAACCTCGGCTCTTTTATGACTCATGGACTTCAACTCCCAGAATTCCTGAGCCAGCTATGCTGGCTCAGGAATTCTGGGAGTTGAAGTCCACGAGTCATAAAAGAGCCGAGGTTGCCGACCCCTGCCCTAGGGTTATGTGATCACCTTTTGCAACCTTCGGACACACAAAGTCAAGGGAGCAGCCAGGTTCACTTAACAACCATCTTACTAACACAACAACTGCAGCGATTCACTTAACAACCATGTTACTAACTTAATAGCTGTAATGAATCAGTTAACAACTATCTCAGCAACATAAATTTTGAGTTCAGTTGTGATCATAAGTCGAGGATCACCTGTATTCTATCTATGCTTCCGTAATATTTGGTCTGGAAAAATAAAATACTTATGAGAGATGATAGTATATTCTGGTAACATATCTCCCAGTTTTATTGTGTGTTAGAATAAACTTTTATATTTTTCCTCAAATAGGTCGAATCGTTTATTTTGGACCAAGAAGATCTGGATAACCCAGTGCTTAAAACAACATCTGAGATATTTTTGTCAAGTGCTGCTGAAGGAGCAGACCTACGGACAGTGGATCCAGAAACACAAGCAAGATTAGAAGCTTTATTGGAAGCAGCAGGTAATTTTTTTTTAAAAAAATGGCAGTATTTTTTTAGGATGAACTAATTGTTTTAACCTGAGGAAATAACCATCATAATACTTGGCACTTTTAACAACTTGAAATTAAAGCTAAGAACGGAATTTGAATTTCTGTTGAATTGAAATAAGCTATTTTTTTTTAGCAAGTGTTTTTAAGGAATGCAAGAAGTAGGAACAAACGTAACTTTTTACAAAAGATTTTCCTAAAAAGAAGACGTGGTTATCTCCATTAAGATACAGATTCAAATAGTGGGAAATTCTAAGACCATAAAGTTGGAAGAGACATTTATGGGAATTCAATAAAATTCTTTTCACAATGCAAGGAAACATTATTGACAGGTGGCTGTTTGGCATCTGGTTGAAAATATCTAGTGAAAGGAAGCTCATTACCTCTCCTTATACCGTTCTCCTATTAAATTCTAAAAAGTACTGGGAACCTTTCTAAGATTTCATTAGAAAAATACCTTTCTATCGCTTAAGTCCGTAAAACTATAAAGCAGCGGAAAGAGACAAGAAAGGTTCATTTGGGGAATGTACAGACATGTCTCAAGTATGGTGAGAAGGAGGAAGGTGAACTCCACCTCCTTGCAGTGTTTGAGGCGTGTTTGTGTGTCCCCCCAAAAAGAAGCCTTCCTCTTCTCCTTCCAGTGCTTTGAAAAGGGGGAAGAGGGAGTCAAGCACATGTCTCCAACGTAGCGAGAAGGAGAAAGGAAAACACTCTGCCTCCTAATAAGAGTTGACATACACTTGAAGGAAGCCTTCCCTCTCTTTAAAGCCCTTCCCCAGCAGAGAGGGAGCTTCCTCACTAACCAAAGTCCCTGGTAACTGCTGACCGATAGGATGGGGCTCTGAATGGTGTAGGGGGGGGGAGAGCTGAACCCAACCCGGCAGTGGGGGAGGGATGGGTAAAGGCTGGGGCAAGCACTGCCACAATAGTGAAACCTACCAGTAGGAAGGAAGCCACTGGCAGGACAGTTCAGTTGCCGTGCGTGGGGAAAGGCTCGGATCAGGGCAGCTTTAATGGCTTCTCCATCCCTCTGGCCTGCCTGCTTCCTGCCTTCCCATCCCAGTGTAAGGCTGAGCTGGGGCTTCCCATTCTAGGGCAGACTGCAACTTCTTTCCCAGCCTCCCTGCATTCATGCCACATTGCAGCACCCTGTCCGCTCCTCCCCAAGGCACCCTGCGCTGGGACATTCACTTAACAATCCATACAGTCAGATAGCAAACACAGTTGATTTTGGGGTTGTTGAATGAAATGGTTCACTTAATGAACACCACAGTTTTTTTTTAATCCCATTTATATCCCGCCCTTCTCCGAAGACTCAGGGCGGCTTACAATCTAAGCACAAATCAATGTTTACATCTTAATAGGCAGGTCCCTTATGGTCATAAGTCGAGAACTAATTGTATTGATTTGTTAATATTTCCCAAACCCTTTAAAATGTAGGTTTTACGACCTTATCTACTTAGCAAAATTAAGAGACAGATAATCATAATATTTCGTTAGGTTAGTTGTAAGCTGTTAAGTTAGCAGCCTGGCTGCCAGATACAACCACAGTAAACGCTACTATCCTACTGTTTGCTGATGTTTTTGTTGTGTTTGGAAGTGCTGGCTACAAAAACTGTGACTCAGATTTGTAGCAGGAAAAAAGTGATGATTTTTGATACTAGTATTGGTTAGCAAAGTGGACAAACTTGTTGAAGTTTGAAGTATGGAAACATCAAGTGGGAAAATAGGGGAAGGATTAAAAGACAGAAATAACATAAGGAAACAGTTGTTCAGCTTCACCCATAAAGATATATATAATGAAAAATGGGGATACTGGATTTGTTCCTATTGCAAGGGAGGAATTGGAAGGTTCCTTCTCCATCATTGGTTGGAACAATGGTTGGAAACTGACCAAAGAGAGAAGCAACCTGGAATTAAGGAGAAAATTCCTAACAATGAGGACAATTAACCAGTGGAACAGCTTGCCTCCAGAAATCGTGGGTGGTTTCACAGGAGGTTTTTAAGAAGAGACTGGACAGTCACTTGTCTGAAATGGTATATAGGTTCTCCTGCTTGAGCAGGGGGCTAGACTAGAAGACCTCCAAGGTCCCTTCCAGCTCTATTCTATTCATTGGAGATTTTAAAAGAAACGATTGGACAACCATTTTTCTGAAATGGTATAGAGCAGGGGTAGGCTGGCTCAGGAATTCTAGGAGTTGAAGTCCACGAGTCATAAAAGAGCCAAGGTTGCCTACCTCTGGTATAGACTCTCCTGCTTGAGAAAAGGGTTGGATCAGAAGACCTCCAAGATCCCTTTCCAACTCTTATTCTTTATTCCATTTTATTTATGCTGCCATAAAGTGTGGTGCCACCACTTAGTGACAAGTCTGACAATTCTATTTCAGAAAATATAACAGAATATGAACATAGTCATCAAGTCAGAAGTTGCGATTATGTGAGTTCCTTGCTTAATGTAGGTAACAGGGAACCATCAGAAATGTCAGTAAGTGGTGGGGTCTCATGACCTCACATTTATGACAGCATTCATTAGCGATAGAAATTCCAACTTCAGTTGTCATTAAGAGAGTACTACCTGTACAGTACATCTATTCTTAATATGTTTACTATTCGTATAGAGCTGCACCCCCAACCTTTTGGGCACCAGGGACCAGTTCTGTGGAGAGAGGTTTTTCTGCAGACCAGAGGGGGTGGGGTTTCGCATGTTGCCTGCATCTCGCGGATGGGCCTTCGCTTGTTTGCGTGGCCCGGTTGCTGGCATGCTGCAGCCTGGTGCCAGTCCATGGACTGGGAATTGGGGACCTCTGGTATAGAGTATTCATTTTCATTTGTGGTTGTCATGTTTTAATTATATCAAAAGTGTACTATTGAAGTGCTATTTACATGAGTTGCCTTTAAAAAGTATCTGGAAACTAGTGAAGAATTGAGGAACTTGTCGTTCTACTATGCTGTTGAACTTCCCCTCCCAAAATTATTCAGATTTAACCATACTAATAGGAACTGGTGAGAATTGTAGTTCAATAATATCAAGAATGTCATACACACCCACTGGAAGTTTCACTTGATTAGAATGCCATAATCTGCTTGTTGAATGGACCAACTATTGCAACATGTGACTTTTTTAAAGAAGCATCTGCAAGCGCCTTGGTGGAGCAGTGGGCTAATGCCTCCTTAAGTAACACCAGCTGCCTGCAGTTAGTGCAGGTTGGAGTCCCACCAGGCTCAAGGTTGACTCAGCCTTCCATCCTTCCGAGGTAGGTAAAATGAGGACCCAGATTGTTGGGGGCAATAAGCTGACTTTGTAATAATGCCGCTTGGGGGGCAGGGCGCGAAAGCCCTAATAAGCAGGCATATACATAGAATGAAGGCTATTGCTAAGCACATTGATTTGTGCTTTAGATTGTAAGCCGCCCTGAGTCTTCGGAGAAGGGCAGGATATAAATCGGATTAAAAAAAAGTGGAGTGTCATTTTAGTTATATAAATATAACTAAATAAATAACTGGTAGTTTTTATTTTTACGATTCTAAAAGGCTTGGGGCTGTAAGAATGGTTAAACCTTCTCATGCATACCTGCTTGTTAAAGATATTTTTCAAAATATCTAAATCTGGTACCAGTAAATTTAAATTAACTGAGCTTCCTGGTTGCATTTTAGATATTATATAATGAATATTGGCTTTGGGGTGCCTGTGTGCAGTATTGTGGTTAAATGTCTGTGGAGATTCTCAGTTTTCTGGGTCATAGTTATCCCAAAGGTGCTTTTTCAGGAGGCAACTGGACTTTCTTGTTGTTTTTTTCTTTGAAGATGTTTCACTTCTCATCCAAGAAGCTTCTTCAGCTCAGAGCTGAAGAAACTTGTTGAATGAGAAGCGAAATGCCTTCAAAGAAAAAACAAGAAAGTCCAGTTGCCTTGTGAAAAGGCACCTTTGGGTTATTGTGGTTAAAGCTATGTATCCTGATCCATTGTAATGTCCTGCTGATACTTGAATCTTTTTGAATCTGCAGTCTGTGTCCCACATGGCCCTTAAAATATTTGTAGGAAGAGGAGCTTTGCTGAGATGGTGAAGGTACTGCAAATCAAGAGCAGTTAAAACTACAGGAAAGTTGATTAAGGGTAGTTTAACTTTTAGAGGCTGCCTTTTTAACTGGTCTGTTCCCCTTCCCTAGAAACCTTCCAACAGGTGTTAAGTAAACATTTGTCCAAAATATTGTACTAGATCTTGTACTAGTAGGATGCTAGAGCCACAAAGCAAGGAGTTGGAAAAGAGAAGCTTTAAGATCCATTTTAACACTTAATGGTTTTAAGAAATCTGGTCAGTACCTTTGAAGTGTTCTGATGTGCGTAGGGAAGTTTTTACTGCCTCTGCCTATTAAAAGCCAACCTGGATGATGGCAGTAAGGAAATGCATAGAGGGATTGGGAGGGGGGCTGATAAGGAAATAAGGTGGTAAATGTGAGTCACAATAAGCACGAGGGACAGGTGGATTTTGGCAAACAATAGGAATGTGAACCTGAAAGAGAAGTGGTTAAGATAGTTCATTTTTTGTTCATGAGAGTTGCTTGTAAGAGAAGGGGAAATAAATGGGGAGGGGGGGCTGGTTTCAGATGATTTAAAAAAAATAGAGTTGTGATTTGGGTTGAAACTCCACTATTGCCTTGTTTAGGTACTACATGTTCTGTTTAATCCTTGTCAGTTTGCCACTTTGTAAAATGCTCTTGTGTTTTTGATAAGCCTTCCTCTTGAAAATCATGTCACCTGTTGTAGTTTTTCAAAGATTCCAAATTCCAAAAATTTCTCTGATGAAGAATTAATGGATTGTTTAGTTCATGTTTCTGTATTTAAATATTTTAGATATGCATGTTTAACTGTTAATTGTTTTGAGTAGCTTAGAGATGAAAAGCTGAAATCTAAATGAAATAACAAAAATATTTAAAATTTTAAGAACTGTTGAAATAATATATATGTTTAAAAGCACATCAAACAGTTTAAATACCTTCAAAATGTTAAATTCAAATTATTTATAGAGTTTTGCCCCCTAAATGCATACATTATCTTTGTACTCAAAGAAATGGTTGAAGTCTCTGAACTCTCTCTGCATGCTAGTTTTTGCATGCCTGAAAAGCGATGAACATAACTATTCCCTTTAAAATTATAGCAAATTATGGCAGCGTTATTTGGAAAAATATACATTTTTAGAAAAGCATTGTTGTACTAATTTAACAAACAGTTTATTAAATGATATAGTATCAGTTTAATTTAAACAAAGCTTGACCACTTAGGTCCTTAGTCCAGTACCAATCTAGGCTGAAGGGATGGAGAAAAGAAGATATATTGCTATAATTTATAAAAATTGCATTCTTTTGGGAAAATACTTCTTTCTACTACCAATAATGGGGGCATATATCAGGTGTTAAGTCAGTGAGAGAGAATAGGATTTTATATACATACAAACATGTGTTTTATAGAGCTGCCCATCTCACAGCTCTGTATTGCTCTGACTGAGCAGTATACAAAGATTAAAAGCCAGTTTGGTGTACTGGTTAAGGTGCTGGTGTAGAAACCAGAAAAATGTGAGTTGTAGATCTGCCTTAAGCAAGAAAGCTGGTTGGGTGAACTTGAGCCAGTCACTTACTCTGTCTCAGCCCGACCCACCTCACAGGGTCGCCGTGGAGAAAACAGGAAGTAGTTTAGGTATATGTTTGCTGCCTTGAGTTACTTATAAAGTAATGTGAGATAAAGGTTTAATAAATAAAACTACAGTAACATATGTTACACTCTTAGTTAAGACAACGCCACCCCCAAATAAAAGGAATACAATGGAAGTCTGACGAGTAAGGATTAGTAAAGATGGGTTTTTTGGGTAAGAGGCTTAGTGTTAAGGCACCAGGCTAAAAACCAGGAAATTGTGAATTCTAGTCTCACCTTAGGCAGGAAAGACAGGAGGTGACTTGTAGACAGTCACATTCTCAACCAAACCCATCTCACAGGGTTGTGAGGAGGAAAAAGGAGTATTAGGTATGTTTAACATTTTGAGTTAATTATAAAAAAAACTTGAGGAGGAAGGGGTGGAAGCTCCGTCAGATTCATGCTACCTTATTGATATATTACAATAATTCTGGTGTATTAATAATATTTTGAAACTCAAATACTTTGGCCACCTAATGAGAAGAAAGGACTCACTGGAGAAGAGCCTAATGCTGAGAAAGATTGAGGGCAAGAGAAGAAAGGGACGACAGAGAATGAGGTGGCTGGATGGAGTCACTGAAGCAGTAGACGTGAGCCTAAATGGACTCCAGAAGATGGTAGAGGACAGGAAGGCCTGGAGGAACGTTGTCCATGGGGTCGCGATGGGTCGGACACAACTTCGCAACTAACAACAACAATAATATTTCCTTTTTTTTCTTTTGGTTGGATATATTTCCAGGACTGAGAGAAGGGATGGTCAACATGGGTTATATATAGCTCCCTAGTACTCTTAACAATTATAGACGACATTTAAAATTGATTTTTAAAGATTAGCACATTCTGTAAACTTAGAAAAAGAGACAACAATAATTCAGACTTCTCAATTTGGTGTTATGTATATACATTGGAATTACTTCCAGATTTGATAGCCAACCTGATAGCACGCTAGCAATATGGAGTAGAAAGAAATATGGGGTAGTGGATTCAGCTTAGGTTGCCATTGCTTGCAAATTGGCTGAATGAGGTGTGAAATAAAAAGGATACTAACTTTGGCTCCAACCATTTTATTTCATGAGTCATTTGCATGCATTCCTTACCATAGACTTTGTTAGAGATAGATTCTAGTTAAGGTATCTCAGTGGTCCAGTGATTACATAGTGAATTCTTTTCCTATGGTAGTATCTTTCTCGAAAAGTTCCTTTTATTTTGAGATGACCTACTGGGACCAAGGGAAAATTAAAAACATTTAATTTTTAAATAAATCTTAAAGAAGCTGTTATTTTTAATTATAAAATAAATAAAATTTGCATTAGAAAGGTATACAATCTATATTTCACTACAATGGAAAACTTTTTACAGTGGTACATGTATGAATGAAATAAATGTAGCAATTAAGAGGGGAAAAGGGTAAAGGAAAATAGCTAATATGTAGTAGTCCTGCAAAAAAATTGGATCCCAAATTAATAATTAGTTTCTACATAAAATCACATTAATTTCTACCATTCCCTGCAAGTATAGCTAATTCTGCATCCAGCTCATAGTGATCTAAAATAGTTCTTATCATCTTAAACTTCTAGGAAATTGATTAATTTATGTAGGTGCAAACAACTTAATTTGAATCTACACCAGTCTTCGTACTATCTGAAAATTTGGGAAATCTGTAGTTAAAAAAAAAATTGAAGTCTTGCATTCCACGACACTGAGCCCTTTTTCTTCTTTATTTTACTTTTCAGGATTAGGTTTTTTTATAAATGTAGCAACTAGAATTATGTGCAGTGAAGGTTGTTTTAGCCAGCTTTGGTGTGTTTTTATTTTAAACAATATATTTAAACAATTGAACATTTAGTTCTTTGGCATGTTTGCTACTGTTGCTAACTAATAATGCATGTGGTTGAAGTCTAAAATAGTGTCTCTGCATTTTTTGTGTGGCTTTCGTACTAATCTGATTGATGAACACACATGCGCTGAAGGGATTGGTAAATTGTCCACTGCCGATGGTAAAGCCTTCGCAGATCCTGAGGTGCTCCGAAGATTGACTTCTTCTGTCAGCTGTGCATTGGATGAAGCTGCTGCTGCACTGACCCGGATGAGAGCAGAGAACAATCACAATGCAGGACAAGTGGACAAGTATGTTTGTTTGTTTATGTGTTCAGCATGGAAAAGTATATAATAGCTCAAAGTTTAGAATATCTTGTAACTTTTGGTTTTGAGTTCAGCAACTTAGAATGCAGATATCTAGATTTGAATTTCAGAAGAATAACTAGAATTATAAACTGACATAGGAGTCTGGGTTATGTTTATGGTTTCAGCCTATGCAGAATATTTATTCCAGAACTCTTATCCTTATCTCATAATTACAGTTGCAGGTTCTCACACTGCCACAGTGGCAATTATGAAAAAAGACGTCATTTTTACTTACCTAATTTATTTCATCCCAACTCTTCAGTTGTTATTTTTTTCTATATACTGTTTTGGGGCTTTTTGAATGCTTATGTGTTTTTGACATAAATTTTAAAATAAACGTACAACATTTAATTTTATTTTTCTTTTTGCAACGATGTGACAGGAACACTTGTTATTAGAAAGCTCTTGAAATTATATAGTAGATAGTACAATTATGCAAGAGGACAGTCATCACTATTTTGTATTTTGAAGATAATTCCACCTAGATCCTAGGAAAAGAAATCAATGTAGTTACTATATTTTTTCACTATTACTGACTATACACTGATTAAATATCTGCTGACTTTGTTTAACTATATTAAGCAGTTATAATCTTATAACTTTCTTTCATTCAAACATGAGAATTTCAGTAATTTGAGAGATTTATCTAAAAGTGAGGTTATAGCAGGTGGTTATTTAGCTTCTGGTTGAGCACATTTAGGAAATTGTGGTTATGCTCCTGACCTTCTCTTACTGTTAGAAAACTTTTTTAACATTTAATTGAAATATGTCTTTCAATAATTCAAATCCACTAAACCATATCTTGCAACTTGAAGTGATGGCGTTAATTAACATATGACATCATTTTGAGATTATTATAAAAGGCAAACAAAAATATTTCTCTCAGCCTTTTTTAAACAGTTATACATTCGAGATGCTTTCTGTTTCTCCTCATAGGACTTGGTTTCTAGTCCGCTGATTTATTGCCTTCCTCTGAACCTGTTGCAATTTGTCTTAATTGTGCAAGAATTGAATAAAGTGCATGGAATGGGGTCTGACCAATCGGATTAAAATGGAATAATCATTTCCTTTGATTTTGGAATTACATTAACATTGATTACAATAAGTAATCTTATTAAATCTGCGAACATATCCAACCCATCTTCTTCTATTTTCCCCACAACAACAACAACTGCGAGGAGGGGTGGGTTGAGAAAACCCTTCTTCCTTACCTACTTCAGCTCTCACAGCTCAAATTCTTCATAATTGACTTTGCACTTTTAGAAAGAGATCAGTTAGCAAATCTGTCAAGTTCTCTCCGTTTTAGGAAGCATAATAAAATGGAATTAGCAAGTACTTTAGAACTGTATATTTCTTATATTCTATACGTTTTTATAAAATATTTTAAGAAAACCATGTAAATTTAAAATTTGGATTTAATAAACAACACCCTTTATTTAATCTGCTTACCGGTAACATTTGTTTTTTAAATTGTCTTATGTGCATTTGCACTATCCTTCCATTGCAAGATGTTATCTTCCCCTGAGAGGAGGAGAGTGGAAAAACAGTAAATTACTTTCATGAACTTAACAGAATGGGCCAGAAATAAAGCTTCTTGTTCAAATACTTTGGACTAGAACAGGGGTGTCAAACTGCCAACCCACGGGCCGGATGCGTCATGCCGAAACCACGCTTCCCCCATTGCGAGTTGCGAGTTTGACACCCCTGGACTAGAACATTCTGAATTATGTTGTGTAGAAATATAAATCTCCCACTATATGATTGTTTGGATAGTCTAAGTAACAGGCAAGTTCCTTTTCTTCCCCATTTAAACACTTCGGGTTTTTTTTCTGGAATAGTATGAAATGAGGCACAATTCTATTTTGGATGGGAAAACATTGTCTGAGCTAATAGTTGCTAGGTTACTAAGCCTTTTTAAAAAGTGTTTCATTAACCAGTTTCTTAAACGTATCGGCTGTTCTTAAATTAAGATTAACAGTGGCTAATTTTATTACAATTTTATTTAAAATATATCTTCTAGTCGCAGTTTGGCAGAAGCTTGTTCAGATGGGGATGTAAATGCGGTTCGGAAATTGCTTGATGAAGGAAGAAGTGTAAATGAACATACAGAAGAAGGAGAGAGTTTACTTTGCTTGGCTTGTTCAGCTGGATATTATGAATTGGCACAAGTGAGTAGTTTGCAACATGTTTTTTTTAGAGTTTTTGATGCAAATGTAACTAGGTTGCTGGAGGGACAGCCACAGAAGTGCAGAATAATATCTATATTAAAATTGCTGCATTGATTGCCAGTAGGATTTTGAATCCAATACAAAGAGCTAGTGGTTACTTTTAAAGCTATATACAAGTGCAGTTCTTAGATATATTGGACAATGACTGCTAGAATTGAGCCTGCCAGTCCACTCTGAATTTAGAGAAAACTTATTCAGAGCTATCCTCCTTGTGAGATACATGGGGCATGGATGAGAGGATAGGCTCTTCCACTTGGTGGAATACTCCTCCTCCAGAAGTACTTACAATCTGAAAATAAGTTAAAATCTGTAATATTTCATTCAGTCTTGAGCCCCTGCTGATTGAGGATATCTAGTTGGAGATTTTGATCATGATGTTATTTTTACATTGTTTTTGTTTTGTTTCATTTTGTCCAGTGTCCTTGGGGATTGAATGAGCTTATAAGTAAGGTAGTTAAATAAATGGTAACCTGATATCTGAGCAGACAAAGACTATTCTGCATATGACCAGCACAGAGCTGATGTCTTAGAAGTGTGTGGTTTTTTTAGTTAAACTTCTGATTCTTTTGAATCATTTAGAAATAGCTAAAGCTTTAAGAATAGCAGGAAAGAAATAAGGCTAACATGTTTGATTTGTACAGGTGCTGCTCGCCATGCATGCAAATGTTGAAGACAGAGGGAATAAAGGAGATATAACTCCACTCATGGCAGCAGCCAGTGGAGGTTATGTGGACATTGTAAAACTGCTCCTTGTTCATTGTGCTGATGTTAATGCCCAGTCATCTACAGGTAAAGTATTACAAAATCAATGAAAAACACTTAATTTTGGGTGCAAGTCCCAGTTTCCTATTTGCAGGCTTGTATCAGATTTCTGCTACAAATAGAGTCATATTTTTAAAAAGTAATGCTAAACATGAGAAATAACTTGTCATCAGTGTTTTAAAAAATAACTTCCAATAAAAGTTGAAGAAGAAATTGAGATAGTATTATCTAAAACGGGTGTCAAACTGCCAGCCTCTGGGCTGGATGCGTCATGCGGAAGCCACGCCCACCCCATTGCTAACAATGGCAAAACAGTCCCAATACGTCACGTGACATCACAAGTTTGACATGTCTGATCTAAAATATTTGAAAAACAGCATCACACAATTTGGAAAAAGATAAATAGATCCATTGAGGTTCGTTAAATCCAATCTTAAATTGGTCCAATTATGAAACATTTGAATAATTGCCAGATCTAAGAAAGAATTTTTAAGTGTAGAAATGGTCATCGTTTGGTTGGAACTGAGGAATATAGATGTATATTAAAATGCATTAACTGCATTTTAATTTTTCTGCCAATTCAATGAAAGACAGTATATCAATGAAAAAATAGAAAATAATTTCTCAGAACATAGCAAGCTACTTTTTATTATTGGGACATTTAAATAGACTCCATAATTTTTTTCATGTAGAACTTGGAGCAAGATTGCCCTTTGTTTCTAACTAATGTTGGAATACTTCCAGCAACTTAATACCCTTCTAGAAGGTGATTTATTTAAGTTATTGATAGTATTAGAAAGAATCAGCAGGCAAATATACTGTCCTTCATTCTGCATATATATTATTTGCTCTCTCTTGATCTATGTGCAGAAAGAAAAAAATAACAGTATAAAAATATTTTGAGTTTGTACATTATACATATCCCTATTTGTGATTGACTTTGAGTACAATGTTGACTTTGACTAAGAGTCACATTTTCTACATAAGGAAATTTTCTATACGTTTTTCTATAAGAACATTTACAATATTTTTCAATCTCACCTGCATTTGTGTAAACAAAGAATTCACCACTTTATGCCTTCTAACTTGCTAACATTCCTTAATGAAAGGCAGGATTTTCAAAATGTTGGAGCACAACACTTTAGACTCCAAGGTCACAAACAAGAGGGCATTACGTCCTACATTGCCTCCTTCTACAAGTTAATAAAAGTTGAATTAAATTATTTTTTCAGTTATCAAAATGCCATTTTTGTTTGACAGTTTTTTATCATTGAATAAGTCTCCTGTTATCAGTTGCAAGACTTGCCTTTCAAATATCAATAATACCTATAACAGTCAGTTCTATCTGTTGCCAGAATTCTTCTTCATTCCCTCCAATTTACAGACTTATGGAAATGCTAATCTCTAAAGATTCATGTTGTTTGGCCTTGCATCATATTGGTTATGTGCAGGACCCTCTGTTTTGGGAATGAAACTTTCAAAGAATTCTGTAACATTGTGGTTTTTTTCTGGTCCAGAACATATTGATCTGGCTGTCCTGAGTGATCTTTCAGTATGTTCTGAAAGTTCATCCTCCCAATTTGGAAAGAAACCCCAGGATACCTCATCTCACCCCACCTCCCCCCAAAAGAAACCAACCTAGAAACATCGTGTTCTGAAGATCTGTGAAAAAATAGACTTTGTACATTCATAGTTCTATGATTGAAAGGCCTTGTCTGCTTGATCTTTGTATCTCAATTTTTCTGTTTGAAAATTGCTCAACTAGTGTCATAGCATATTTGGCATTGGAAGAAAACTTGTGCAGGTGTAGGCACTGGGTGGGAGACTGGTTATTATGGAATTAATTGTCCAAGATTCTCAAACTTCAGCTTGATTTAATAGCTTGACATCTTTTGAATCTACTTTATCTATGTAGTTGCAAACTACCATTTAGAGCATAACTTTTGGAAATATTATTCCAAAATTGGTTACCATAATGCCACTATAACATTGCTAGTAATTTTATATGTTTTTCTATTTATGATTTTATCGTAAGCTGCCCAGAGTTGCTTTGGACAGCGAGATGGGCAGCATATAAATTTAAAAAATTTAAAAAATAAAGTTTCCAAACATTAGAAGTAAATAAACTCAGGAGTATATTTTGTTAATATTAATGTGGAGAGTACTATCAAACAAGTGGATATAGAATTGTAACCTAAACATAATTTATGGCAATGAAATAATGCAAATGTTGCTAAATATACATGTTTTAAAATTGCAGGTATACAAAATACATTAAAAGTTAAGATATAACTCTTGGGTCTTTCTTTTTCTTTTAGGGAACACTGCACTCACTTATGCCTGTGCTGGGGGATTTGTTGACATTGTCAAAGTCTTGTTGAAAGCAGGAGCAAATATTGAAGATCATAATGAAAATGGACATACTCCCTTAATGGAGGCGGCCAGTGCAGGTCATGTTGAGGTTGCAAGAGTACTTCTGGAATATGGTGCTGGAATCAACACTCACTCTAATGAATTCAAAGAAAGTGCCCTTACACTTGCTTGTTATAAAGGTATGAAATTTTGAAGAACGGTATATATTACAATGATATGGACATGTACATTAATTGAATCTATAACAGATTTCCAACCTTTATAAAGAAACAGCACATTAGGAATTTGGAGAGCCTGTTATTGAACTGCGATGATGAGCACAGTAAAAAAAAACACCTCATCATTTACAAAAAAAGAAATTAGCAGTGTTTCATCTAGGGATACTTTCTACACCGCTATTTATTTAGGTTTTTAAATAATCAAACAGAATTCTGAGCTGCAGCTTATTGTTGTTTATATTTTCTAGGAATGCCAGTAAGTATGTGGAAATCCCAAAAGCATTTTGAGAAATAAAAATCATGAATGACATTATTTTTCATATAAAAATAAAATAATAGTAAAAATGACAAATGACAGGCACCAGGTTAGCGATTCAGGAATTTGTTCAGATGGCATGATTGGATTTTTTTGGCATGGAATTTATTATAGGATATACATAGTCCTGAACATACGTCATAGCACAAACACTTTGCTTGTTTGTTTAATAAGCTGCCCATCTTATGCTTGTGATTCTATGCAGTGCACACATTTAAAAGGACCAAAAATGAAACAATACAATTAAAAACAAAACTATAATAAAAGGAGGGGGGAGTGCATTCTGAACTTAAACACAATTCGACTACTTAATGGACTGCACTTTTCCATAGGATCACCAGGCCCAATGGCGGAAGCATGCTTTTAGGATCCAGAAGACCAGTAGGGTTGACCTCCAGAAATAATACAGCCCTGTTTGGGCTACTTGACAGTATTATGATCAGAAAAGTACCCAAACAAGTAATAGCATCAGTTACCTCTGTTCCTGGAGGAAACTGATTATCTTGACCCGTACCAATCGGGCTTCAGGCCCGGGTACAGCACAGAGACGGCATTGGTCATGCTGATGAATGATCTCTGGCGGGCTCGGGACAGGGATTGTTCCTCTGTCCTAGTGCTATTAGATCTCTCGGCGGCTTTTGATACCATCGACCATGGTATCCTGCTGCGACGTCTCAGGGGGTTGGGAGTGGGGGCACTGTTTTACGTGGTTCTCCTACCTCTTGGGCCGTTCGCAGTCGGTGTTGACGGGAGGGCAGAGGTCCGCCCCGAGGTCTCTTGTTTGTGGAGTTCCTCAGGGGTCGGTCTTCTCTCCCCTCCTGTTCAATATGTATATGAAGCTGCTGGGTGAGATCATTCGTGGTTTGGGGGTGGGGTATCATCAGTACGCTGATGATACCCAACTTTTTCTTTCCACCCCAAACCAACTCAGTGATGCCCTTGACGTGATGTCCCGTTGCCTGGAGGCGGTTCGGGTTTGGATGGGTAGAAACAGGCTCCGACTCAATCCTGCCAAGACTGAGTGGCTGTGCGTACTGGCATCTTGAGTGAATCATTCTATTCCATCTTTAATGATGGGGGGGTGAGGTGTTACCCCCCGTCGATAGGGCTCGCAACTTGGGTGTCCTCCAGGACTTGCGGCTCAGTCTTGAAGATCATGTAGGAGCCGTGACCAGGGGGGCTTTTGCCCAGGTCCACCTGGTGCTCCAGTTGCAGCCCTATCTGGACCGAGATGCCTTGCGCACAGTCACTCATGCGCTCGTGACTTCCCGGTTAGACAACTGCAACGCTCTCTACATGGGGCTGCCCTTGAGGACCACTCGGAGGCTTTAGCTGGTGCAAAATGCAGCTGCACGAGTTGTGATGGGGGCTTCCCGATACTCCCATGTAATACCTCTGCTCCGCGAGCTGCATTGGCTTCCGGTTGCCCTCCGGGTGAGATTCAATGTGCTAGTGATGACCTATAAAGCCCTAAATGGCTTGGGTCCGGGATATCTGAGAGAACACCTGCTGCCGGCATCAAGTTCCCTTCGTCCTGTGCGCTCCCACAGGGAGGGCCTTCTCAGGGTGCTGCCGGCAAAGGATTGCCGGCGGGCAACACCCAGGGGGAGGGCCTTCTCTATGGGCGTGCCTGCCCTTTGGAACCAGTTACCCGTAGAGCTCAGGACTGCCCCTGATTTTCGTTCGTTCCGCCGGGACCTGAAGACCTGGCTCTTTGAGCTTTCCAGCCAGGACTGAGAATTTTTAATTTTAACTTATTGTAATTGGGTTTTTAAAATCAGAGTTATAGGGGGTTTAGATTTCTAATCAACGATAATTTAATATATTTTAATTGTTATTAACTTTTTGTATTGTAATGTTAATTGCCTTGTGAACCGCCCTGGGTCCTACGGGAGAAGGGCGGTATATAAGTTCAATAAATAATAATAATAATAGTTTAATATTCATTAAGAAGACTGTAGTTAGGAAATCATTTCATGTAACGTGTTTTATAACACAGAATGCCTCTATCATGCTACTACTGATAAGCACTTTTCAGGATTCATTGTGGAAAATATCTTCAAGGATTTGGTTCAAATTAGAAAATAGCAAAATTCATGCAAAATGTTTATAAGACATTATATCCTACAGCTAATGATTCATTTGTTTTTTTTATTTTCCATTTTGAAGGTCACTTAGATATGGTTCGTTTTTTGCTTGAAGCAGGAGCTGACCAAGAGCACAAAACAGATGAGATGCACACTGCTTTAATGGAGGCTTGTATGGTAAATCTCCAATGAAACAAATTTATTTTGTTGATCTATTCTCTATCTCTTCCTCTCTGCCCCCCACCCAAGAAGATCTGATCAGAAAAGATGTTATGCAGGATAATTCTTCCGAATTGTTCATTTATCACATATGTTTAGATTTAAATGTATTATCTTTCGTATTGGAGCCATGGTGGTGCAGTGGTTAGCAGTCAGTATTGCAGGCTAATTCAACTCTCAGTCAGGAGTTTGACTCAACCTTCCATCCTTCCGAGGTTGGTAAAATGAGGACCCAGATTGTTGGTGGCAGTATGCTGACTCTGAAACTGCTCAGAGAAGGCTGTAAAGCACTATGAAGCTATTCCTATTTTTCTGAGAATGATATATACATGAAAAGCTTATGCAGGCTGTCACACAATAAACAGTGATTTTCAGGCACAGTGAATAGGATTGTTCTTACTTGCAAGGCTGTGAACACATCTTCCTGTTCCAAGAGAATGAAAAGAAACGGCATAAATGTAACAACTTCAATCCAGCATTTACTGTATGAAAGTTGAAACTTAAGTTCTCCTTTCTCCCTTCCAATCAATAGATGGGATATGGGGTTGAAGAATGTCCAATATCATCAAAGGACAAATCAGAGAATTTTACTTTAAGAAAAACACTCCTCAAACTTTGACCTCCTGGATACCAAGCCCATGAGGTGGCATGAAGGGATCCAGATATTGGCTACATCAGAAGAAATCTATATTTGGGGGGGGGGATTGTCCTTAGGGACAGTCATAGCTTCTGGAGCACAGGGATGGGAGAGAATGGAAAAAATAGAAGAAATTGTATTTCTGTATTTGAGGATTTTTTTAAATGGAAAATTTAGCTTATGAAACAATTCTAAATACTCTTTAAAATAGTTAACGTAAAAACATTGATCTATATTTTTAAATTATGCAATAGTGTTTTTCTTTACTCATAAAAATTAATAAATGTATGATTATTAACTAAATATGATTTCTTTGTTGTGGAGGGTTGGTTTTGTTTTTATTTGTTTTCCAGAAATGTTACTTCTTGAATAGTTCCTGATACGTTTCTGGCACATTGTGAATGCCTAGGTTGCCATCTAGGCAGGGAGGTTAGGGAGGTTATTGCAGAATGTCATAGGAAAAAAGAAGTAAAATGTTTTGTTTCTGTTGCTAAGTCTTAAATTTTCATTAAAGACCCGTGCAAAAATACATTACTGTTTTACTGGAGAAGTAGTTCACAAATTGTGTTTGCAATTATGATTGAGTATAGTCTTTTTTCATTCAGATGATATAGAACAGTTCCTTGGAAGGTTATTTATGTCATTTAATTTTTTTTAATAGGATGGGCATGTAGAAGTAGCTCGTCTATTGCTTGACAGTGGTGCTCAAGTGAACATGCCTGCTGATTCATTTGAATCTCCACTAACACTTGCTGCTTGTGGTGGTCATGTGGAATTAGCAGCTCTGTTGATAGAAAGAGGAGCAAATCTTGAGGAAGTTAATGATGAAGGGTATACGCCATTGATGGAAGCTGCAAGGGAAGGTCATGAGGAGATGGTGGCTCTATTACTAGCACAAGGTAAGAGAAGATGACCTCAGGTATAGTTAATATTTTTTCTGGATCTCATTTTCAGTTTTTTAAGAAGAAATATAGCTATATTTTTGTTGCTAATACTGTATGGAAGATACTTGCTCCACTTGAAATATAATTTGCATGATATTTTAAAATTTTCTTTTATCAATTTACAAATAACTTAAGGTGGCGAACATAATATTCCTTCCTAAATTTTCCAATGCCATTAGTATGTGTGTGAGTGTAAAATTACAACAATGCATAGTCTGAATCCAACTATAGGTAGTATAGTAGTACTGGAATACAGGTAGAACTGAATAAGCTATTTGCATGGACAGTTATTTGAGATTGATTCATTTTGTTAATTATAGTTAAGCTTAACCAATGAGTCTGATAAATTCAAGCTGACAGCAATGTTACTGTGATTTAATTTCTAAGCTGTTCAAACTTCCACCAATAATATTAACTTATAAATACTGTCAACCCTATCTTTCTATGGCCATGGGTTTTCTTATCCTTTTTGGAGAGGGAGGCAAAAGCCAGGAAGGTAACCCTTAAGTATGGCAGTCGCCAGCTGGGGTGGAAGTGAGAGATGGAGAGGTCACTCAGCCTCAGCGAGGAGGAGGATGAGAGAACAGCCTGATCTGACCACTTCCTGAAGCAAGCCATCAACCTGATGGTGGAAGCTTTTAAGTCCCTAAAAGAGGAGGAGGAAGACCCATGCCAGGGCTTGATAGCCGCGAGGATGGTGGAAGAGGAGTACTGGGAGAGCAAGTTGGCAAACCCAGGCCCCTCTACCAGCACGTCAGAGGCTATGGAAGCCATGGCAGCGGCTGCCACCCCAGCACAAGCCATCCCAGCCAGGGGAGACGGGCACTGGGCCAGGCAGAGGAGAACACACCATCCTGGCCAAAAATTCCCACCCTTGGCAGTGAAATACGACAGGACGCTTCAACAGCTGAGGATTTTCCTAGCCTGTTTTCTGAACTACATGGAGGAATATGGCCGAGATATCCCCAGCGGCAACGCATGGGTGAGGATCGTGACCATGGCCCTGGAGGGAGCAGCCGCTAGGTGGATGGTGACCCTACACAACACCGACGCTCCTGAGCTGCGGAACGTCAACCACTTCATAGCTGCTCTGAGGAGGAGGTTCAAGGATCCTTTAGCTGACTGGAAGGCTAGGGAACGCATCAAAACAGTGAAGCAAGGTCGTTGCCCGGTAGCCTTGTATATGGAGGAGTTTAGAGACCTGGCAAGCCGACTCAACTGGCTGGAGAATGTCCTAGTAGGCCATTTCAAAGATGGGCTGAACGACCTATACCATGCCTGTATTCCTAGAGGAGATCTAGACTGACTCCATGACTGGTATATCCTAGCTGAAGAAGCTGAGATCTACCAAGCCCGAAGGCGTGATTTCTGAGGAGAACCTGGAGACGCTCCCTCTCTGGAAAATGAAGTGCAGCGAGGCCACCCCCCACAACGCCACGCTCAAACGGCTTGCTTCAAGTGCATTATGAAGGGGCACTGAGCTGCGGAATGCCGCTCAACTCCCTTGCGAAAACCTGATCGAGCCAGTGGAGGGAAGACTCCGCATTGACCCAAAGAGACGCCATGAAGAGTGCTGAGGTCGTCAAGATCCAACCCTATGGAATCCCACGGGAAGGAACTCCGGCTCCAGCTGGAAAACCACCCGAATCCTCTGACAGTGACTCGGAAGATGAATCCACAGAGACTATGACTTTTATAGTGACCCCGGCATGGAATGGCCCCTAATCTTGCAGATGACGTGGTTGAGGAAGTGGAACCCAAGGGTGGACTGGAGGACTGGAAAGTTGAGGTTCCCACAGCAAAAGCCTGCCACCTAGGGAGGAGGTAGAAAGACACAGAGAAAAGGGACCCCAGAGGTAGTAGTAGTGGTGAAGGATCGGGGGTTGGAAGCAGTACCCGAGGAATATTGTGATCTAGCTGAGGTGTTCAGCGAAGAGCAATCCAACGAACTACCTCCCCCCAATCAGCCCACAGACTGCGCCATTGAAATCCTACCAGGGGCCAAATTACCTAAGCCAAAAATGTATTCGATGACACCCAAGGAACTAGAACAGACATGTCAAACTCGTGACCTCACATGACATCGTGCGACATATCAGAGCTTTTTCTCCATTGACGGCAATGGGGTGGGCATGGTTTTCTGCTGACGCGTCTGACCCACAGGCCAGAAGTTTGACACCCCTGCACTAGAACTGCAGAAATTCATACAACTGGCAAGACCGAAAATGGCGGCTCCACTTTTATTCCAGGAGAAGAAAGACTGGTCTCTTTGCCTCTGCGTGGATTACAGGTCCTTAAACCCAGTGAGCGAAAACAATATCTACCCTCTGCCATTAATGAAGGATATGCTGGCCCATCTGGCAAAGGGGAAAATATTCTCAAAATTAGACCTAAGGGAGGCGTATTACCGGGTTAGGATTAAAAAAGGGGACGAATGGAAGACGGCATTTAACGGCCCCATGTGCTGCTTCCAGTTTAGAGTATTCCTGTTTGAACTACAGGGAGCACCAGCAGTCTTCATGCAACTGATTAATGAAGTCCTTCAAGAACATCTCTACAAGGGGGTCCTTGTCTACCTGGATGACATCTTAATTTTCACCGAGACGAGGAGCATATAAAACTAGTCAGGGCGGTGCTGAATAAATTGCAGGTCGCTCAACTCTACGCCAAGCTGTCAAAGTGAAAATTCCATAAAGAAAAGATTAACTATTTAGGATACAGCATAACTCATAATGGGATAGAAATGGACCCAGAGAAAATCAGCAGTGCTGGAATGGGCACTGCCACGCACGAGGAAACAATTATAAAGTTTCCTGGGGTTCGCTAATTTCTACTGTCAATTCATCCCCTTTTTTGCCCAGATCGTGCTTCCCATTACAAATTTGCTAAAAACGAGAGCGGAGGAAAAACCAAAACCTAGCCAACCACTAAAACGGACCATGGAATGTCAAACCACATTCGAAAAGCTGAAAAGACTTTTCGCAGCTGAGCCTGTCCTGAAACACCCAGATACAAAGAAGCCTTTTGTCATACAAACAGATGCGAGCGATGTAGCAGTAGGTGCAGTCCTGCATCAGGAATACCAAGAGTACAAACTGCAGCCTTGTACATATACATCCAGAAAACTCACAGAGATGGAACTGAGGTGGGCAGTGTGGAAGCCTATGCAGTATGCTGGGCCCTCCTCATATCCCCTTCCAGGTATAGACTGACCACAAGAACCTTGAAGCCTTAAAAACCCCAAGAAAATTGTCACCAAAACAAGCGAGGTGGTCTCAACATTTCCACCAATTCAACTTCACCATCAAATACTTACCTGGGGGAAAGAATTTCTTAGTGGACATTTTGTCAAGGTTGCCACAGTATAACAGTCCCAAACAGAAGTAGTAGATTCCTTCATGCCATCTAAAAAATTAGTGGCCCCAGTAACCACACGGTTGCAAGCAAAGAAACCAAAACCCCTGGAGTTTAGACAGGCTGTGGAAACAGATGAATGGTTCCTGAGTCACAAAAATTTCTGCTTGATGAATGATGGGTTGCCTTAGGTGGGAAAACTATATGTGCCCAAAGCCCAGAGACTGAAGTTTATGCAACTATGTCACAACTCAAAGATGGCTGGACATTTTGAGTTTGTAAAAGCACTCCATATAGTAAAGAGGCAATTTTGGTGGCCGTTCATAAAGAAAGACATTGAAAGCTATGAGGCTAGCTGCCCCATCTGTGCAGTAACAAAACGGAGACAGGGCAGAATACTGGGACTATTACAGGTGGTAGCAAGTCCATCAGCATCTTGGCGGGAAATTTCCATGGACTTTATAGTGGAGTTGCCAGGGAGTGCAGGGAACATGGTCATTTGGGTGTTAACTGACCTTTTCTCTAATCAGATGCATTTCATTCTGTGCTCTAGCCAAGATGTTTGTACAACATATCTACCGATTACATGGGGTTCCGCAATGCATAATCTCAGACAGGGAGGTGCAATTCACTTCAGAGTTCTGGAGGGCATTTTTGGACCTCCTGGGGACTGCCCAGGACCTGTCATCTAGTCATCATCTGCAAGCAAATGATGGAACAGAACATTTGAACCCAGTACTGGAACACTACTTAAGATGTTTTATTAATTATCAACAAGAAATTGGACCGATCTACTTCCTTTCGCAGAAGTGGCTTACAACAATGCCGTTTACTCCAGCACCGGCTACACCCCATTCCAAGCAGCAACAGGACAAGGTTTCAACCCAATGCCTGAACGTCCAGTCAACGAACCCACCATCCCCTCCCTAAAGAGTGGATCACACAAGTTTAAAATACATGGCCACTAATGAGAAAAGCATTAGACGAGATTAGGGAAGCATAAAAAGTGCAAGCAGATAAGAAGTGGGTTGAACCTAAGCGATTTAAAGTGGGAGAGAAAGTATACTTGTCCACAAAATACTTAAAATCATTGCAGCCATCAAAGAAACTGGGACCAAAATTTATAGGACCGTTCCTCATAAAAAAAATCATCAACCCGGTAACCATAGAATTAGACCTTCCAAAAACATTGAGACGAAGTTCACCCGGTCTTCAATTGTAGCCTGCTTAAACGTGAGTTGAACTCACCTCTAAGGCCAGCTGCGGTTCTTCCTCCCCCACCTATTATGGTAGAGGGAGAACAGCATTTTTATATCAGAGAAATCCTAGATTCCAGGAAACATCATGGGTCCACCCAATACCTGATAGCCTGAAAGAATCTTCCCTCTTCTCAAAATGAGTGGGTCCATAAATGACATGTCAGAGCCCCTAGCTTATTAAAAATGTTCCACTGCTAGTACCCCGACAAACCTGACTGATCTAGTTGTGATTTTCTCTCCCTATTGTTGATTTATGGATCTCTCATTTTTTTAAGGGGGGCAGTATGTCAGAACCCTATCTATCGGCATGGGTTTTCTCATCCTTTTCGGGTTCTGCCATACTCTGGGGAGGGAGGGAAAAGCTTGGGGCGCTGATGTGTATTTCCTTTGCTTTATTTCCTGCTCTGTCCCCTTCGATGTTTCTCTAACGGTGTGAGAATGGAATGTGCCTCTGGCCATCTGCCTTATCTCCAGTCGCAGAAGAAATGGTGCAGACACCCTACAGCCTTGGAAGCGGCGCCTTATCATTCTGTTCCCATGGTGCTTTCACAGCTGTGGATTGGCCTGTTTGAACTGTCCAGATGGACAGTTGGGGTGGGGTTACTATGGACACTGATTCGCATGGGAAACCCTCAGATCCTGCCTTCTATTCCTGCTGTCAACATCTTCCAATAAAAGTTCCTTTTGAAATGATGCCGTTTCAAGAGTTCTGCTTTCTTGGGAGTACTGATTGAGGCGGGTCCTTACAAATACTTTTTATTTGTAGTTTGAAGCCTAATACCTTATCGCAGTGCCATCCGAAAGCTTGAATTAAAATGGCAATTAACTTTGCACAGAGATAAGAGATAGTCAGATATGAGGGCAAAGACATTTGTGTGGCAACAGTTTCTATATAAATGTGGGCTAGAAAAAGTAAATACAGAAGGAAGAACATCGGAACTCATTCAGTTGAAATGGAAATGCACCAGAAACCTATGCACTTCTGATTAAATTGTGTATACCATTCTTGCTTTTCGTGCCTTCCTTACACTGAATGGATGTCTGATCAGTGCTGCATGCACTGTTCTGTTTGAAGGAATTATGGGTTAGCAAAAGAGAAGAGTCTCTAGAGGGTTCTTTGCTTTGGTAACTGAGTTTTTAAGGATGGTAAGGCAATTGGCACCTAGGTTGATGATAACAATTTAAAATAGAGAGATGCTTGTGGGCTGGATGTGGCCTGCCATTTGAAGTTATCTGTGTTGTAGTCCCAAAGAGAAATATATTCACCTTGCCCACTGTGGTCCTAAAAAATGAAGGGCAGTCACCTCAACATCGACAGGGCAACAAGTCCTTTATCTGTTTGTTTTTTTAAAATTAAAATTGTGTTTCCCATTTCCCTATAAAGTGACCTTTAGCTATGATTAACGAGTGTGAGCTCTGAGGTGGAGAAGGAAGGGGAAATTGCATCAGTGGTCACTCTTATTGCACAAGTCGATTGAGGGGTTGGAACCAAGCAAAAGTCAGCAACCCACCTCCACCCAGGTTCCCCCTTCATAATCTCTGCATGCCCCTTTCCCTCCTTCTACCTGAAAAATGGAGCAGGAGGAGGTAGCAGTCTCTGGCAGTATATCTCTGACTCCTGCTTTAAGATTAAAAACTTCTCTGGTATACCTCCTTGTTTAAAACATTATACACATAGACAAACTACACAGCCTAATTAATACTTATAGCCCCTGCTAAAGAAATAAAGAAATGGAATGCAAGTGTTTTTATTAATTATTTTTAATAATTATATAATTATTGTTGTTTCATAGGTGCTAATATAAATGCACAGACAGAAGAGACACAGGAAACAGCTCTAACTTTGGCATGCTGTGGAGGATTTTCAGAAGTAGCTGATTTTCTCATTAAGGCAGGAGCTGACATAGAACTTGGTTGTTCTACACCTTTGATGGAAGCAGCACAAGAGGGCCACTTAGAGCTGGTGAAATACTTACTAGCAGCAGGTATGTTTGTAGGTACAATTCAAAGTCTTAAGGAACAATGACTTTAAGGCCTGGTTCAGTTTTATGGTTAGCACTATTACTGGCATATATCCATAACAGGGCATGAGATGGGCAGCACACAAATCAGATAAAACAGTAAAATTAAATAGTAGCTGTCCTATTATGGAAGTAAGAATTTGGGCTTGATTAAATCAACTGGTGGCAGCAACAACAGTATATAAATTTTTTTGGCTTGAAATTACTTCAGGATTGCACAGTAAAACTACTGAAGAATTGGATTAGGATCTATTGATGGGGAGTGGTGAAAATTTAAGTGATTGTGGACATTTTCATCTTAAGGTTTTTATTTTTCTTTAATCTTACCCTTTAAAAATGCCAAATAAAAGATCTGCTCTGTGGAAAGGACTCTTTGAATTCAAAAGGGACACTCACTTAACAATGCTTTACCGATGGCCTACAAAAAAGTCAGTTATGGCCTTAAATTAGAACTTAAGAGTGTCACCCCATTCCCATGATCCTGTGGTCACAATTTGGGCACTTGGCATCTGGCTAGTATTTATAATCCATTGTAGCATCCTGCAGTCATGTGATCACAATTTGCAACTCTTGCCAGTTTCTGGCAAAAAAATGCCATTGGTTAAACTGGATTCACACTTACGACCACATGATTAGACTTACAATCTCACAGCCCAACTTACGATCATGGTAAAAATTGTTGTAAAATTGTGTATGGTCACTGATGACTCAATTGTATGACTGCAATGACTTGAAATAAATTCCAGTCCAAATTGTGATTGTAAATCAAGGATTACCTCTATGTATAATCAAGTTGTTTTCAACCAGGTAAACTGGTACAGCACCATAAAAGCTTTTCATCCAAGTAATACTTGTGAAGAATACTTTTCCAAGAAAAGCAATACACAATGGATGAATTGGAACAAAATGTTACAAGGGTGCTTAGATAAACTAATATTGAATAACTTTTCCTTTGGTCTTGACAGTTTTCCAGTATAACAACAAATATTTTTATTAGATCATAGCATTTATAAAGATCACCACTGGAAAGTATTTCTGTTTTCGTATCTGCTTAATGTTTCCAAAGTTTTTCTGGTAATTTTTATTCTACAATAATACTTAGTGGGATTGAGAAATCATACATATATAATACAAGAACATTCACTAGTAATGTTTAATATGCAGTCTGCTATTAGTGATAGCCTAAAAATGTTTTTATAATCTGACAAATGGGGTTTTTTTTTCCAAGTGGAACTTCTTATGTGTATCTGAATCATTTTAGTACATTCTAGATGAAAACATATTGCCAAGCATTTTTTTATTTATAGTTCCTAAATACATTCTCATAGCAGTTTATTGATTTTCATCAGGTGCTAATGTCCATGCTACAACTGCAACAGGAGACACAGCTTTGACTTATGCCTGTGAAAATGGACATACTGATGTTGCAGATGTTCTACTTCAAGCTGGTGCAGATTTAGTAAGATTTTAACATGTCTTTAAAATATTTTCAGTTAGTTTAATTCCTTGCTGTTGCTCACATTTTTTTGCAGAATAGATGCGGTGTAAATTACATTGTTATCTAGAAGAGCAAATGTAATATAACCATAGATTAGCAACCTATATTTTGCGGTGGCTTAATTTATCCCACAATATTCCACCAAATATTTTATCATTTTGTAATCATTGCATCAATTTTCAGAATAGTATTGCTTTAGTCATGTGCTATTTATAGGGTGTTTTTTTCATTTTCTCATGCTTTGCATAAAAAGATGAACAGCACATCTTTTATTGACTAAAGTGCTGTCTTGTTCCACCTCTTATCCATGTATAGATAAATCCACTTTCCCTTGATGTTACTTTGTTTGTCGGTGTAGATTCAACAATAGTTAAGATTCAATCAAGATAGCAGTGTTCTCTGTACTTGATACCATCAAGTGGCTCAGGACAAGAATACACACACACACACACACACACACACACACACACATATAGATAGATAGATAGATAGATAGATAGATAGATAGATAGATAGATAGATAGATATAGATATATATAGATATATAGGGATTGGAAGGCTTCCCTTTTGCTTCTTGATGCTATCTTTTCTTCTGTTTCCAAATACTTGGAAATAAGTTTTTGCTAGGTCAGTTTCTTTGAAAACACTTGAAACAAAATGAAACATTGAGATGACAGCTGAGGAAATCTGAATGCAACATGTACTTCAAGAAGACTCAGATTATTATTGGTCTTACTGGGTTCGAGGCATAAAATAGATAAATAAGGATTATTTGTCCAATTGTAGCTTTTCTTCCTTCTTCTAAAATTTGCTTCTCCACAAACCTAGCTTTAAGATTATTGTCCTATTTAAAAGATGTCTCCTGGATAGAGTAGACAGTTTCCTTTTGTCTGTTGAAAAATGAAAAATTAGGAATTTTCCCTAGAAAAGAAGTTCTGTCATGAACCAATGTTTACATACACCATTGTGTTGAATTAAGTCTTTTGTTTAGAATGAGACTTTCTATGGCAGAATTAAGTGATTAAAACAGTAAATATTTTAAGCACATAGTGGGATGCAATAATGTTTGTTAGTCTGGTTATACTTTTTCATTTTTTTTAAAAAAAAAACAGGAACATGAATCTGAAGGTGGAAGGACACCATTAATGAAGGCTGCAAGAGCTGGTCATCTATGCACTGTACAATTTCTTATTAGTAAAGGTTAGTAGCAATATGAACTGAGGGATTGCTTAACATATTTAAAGTTTGTAAATTTTTATTTATTATATTTAAAGATGAGGTTACTGTCTCATTTTGGTGTTTATTTGAAATAAGTTTAATTTGCTATTTCGTGAATGTTATTTGATTATATTAAACTGCGCTTCCTTAGTATTTCTCTTAACAAATCAGTAACACATAGTCTTACAATCACTGTATATAAATGTAGTATGCAATTGAAAGAAAGTACTTCCCTAAGGCAATAGATTAGCTGAATGCATATTATTACAGGAGTTTCCATAAGTGAGAAAATCTAACAGTTTTGTAATTGGAAATAATTGTTCCAAAATGCCCACCTAGATTAAACCTAGAAAGAAGCCATTTCTAATCTGGTAATTATACAACAACTTTGCTCTCTCCTAAACAGCTCTGAAAACACTTCAGAGTCAGAGGAATTTACTGAATTAGGTCAACTAAGGTGCCAAAATCAGAAAGTGATTTATTTTAAAAAAAAATTCAAAAAAGAAGACATATGTAAAACTAACAAAAATTTTCCCACTAAAATGTTATTTCAAAATCAATTCCTTCCTTCCTTCCTTCCTTCCTTCCTTCCTTCCTTCCTTCCTTCCTTCCTTCCTTCCTTCAGTAATGATTTCCTGTAAACAAAATAGTTTTGAATCTGAATGCTAATTAGAGATTACATGCACTAATTATTAATTAGAACTTTCATTTAATTGTATCTTCTGTCATAGGTGCCAATGTTAATCGGGCTACAGCTAATAACGATCATACAGTGGTATCATTGGCATGCGCTGGCGGCCATCTTGCTGTTGTTGAGCTACTACTAGCTCATGGTGCCGATCCCACTCATCGTCTTAAGGTATTCCAAGTAACTCAGTTTATTATTAAATTTATTAAAGATTATTAATTGTCTAGGTAAAGAATCCTAAAATATTTTAATTATACCACTGATTTGATAATATATTGAGAACCTGATGCTACAGTCTTCAATACTACTTATTTTATATTTTCTTCTCAAATTTATATCTTAGGATGGCTCAACTATGCTCATTGAAGCTGCCAAGGGTGGTCACACAAATGTTGTTTCCTACTTATTGGATTACCCAAATAATGTTCTGTCGGTTCCAACTACAGACATGACACAACTTACACCACCATCTCAGGATCAGTCTCAGGTCAGTTTTTAACTTTGTCAGTTGAAAACAGCTTTTCCCCTTTACAGATTGAGATTAATAAAAGTATACATTTAAGTAAAAAAAATCAATTAAATAAATTGAACTCGGTTAATTCCTGGATATTTCCTGCAATTTCTTATATCTATTGACTGGAAAGAATTTGAGCCAGGGTACTGTATATGCATCTGCATATTTTCTTTAAAATCTGTATTTTAACTATAGGCCAACACAGAAGCAAAAGTAGAATAGGTATGTAAATATAAAAATGCAAATGGAATACAAAAAAATACATTATATATGTATTAAATCATAAATCCCAATTTAGCACAGTTCAGTTTTGAACAGGATTGAACAGACAAAATCTATATGCTATTTTATGCACCCATAAGACTTTTTATGAATATATAGAATCCAGTTTCACTATAATGAACTTTCAAATACTCAATGCTCCTTTCCCCAAAATTTTTATATATATATACTTATATTAAAATAAAAGATTTGGACATATCCATGCTTTGGCAATCAAACAGGAATAAAATATATTGACTTAATCTAAAATATATTGACTTAATCTTCACTTTGTATTTAGGATTGTGATGGCCATCTTCATTTTATTTAAGTTATCATTTTATATAACAATGATTGTTTGTACTCTCCCTCCCCAGTTGATAGAAACATACAAAGCATTTTAATGCTACTTCACAATTTCCTTTTAAAAACCCTATTTCTCTCACAGTATGTTAGGCATTGTGTTATAAGAAATAATGAATGAGAAAAAATATAGAGATAGCTTATACAAACATAAATGGAACAACTTTTATGACAGAAGTGAAGTGATGGAATGATTTTAGTCTAACAGCTAAAGAGTTACATGAATAATACAAGTAAACACAGAACTTTAAGGCAGATTAAGATTGTTCTAAACATGTTGGAATAATGTATAGATTACAATTTAACATTGACATCTTGGTTTTCTCTTGAGTTGATTTTACAGGTTCCACGTGTACCAATGCATGCACTTGCCATGGTTGTACCTCCCCAGGAACCCGACAGAGCTCCTCAAGAAAATCCCCCTCCACTTTTGACTCTCCCAAAAGGTTAGTAAATTATCTTTCTTACAATTTATGGCATGTTAGCATTCTGATTTGGGCATTTAAGGGTTGAATGTACGTCTGTTTGAATCTACACTATATCTTAACCATTAATAATAGAATGTATTGAAAACATAACGGCAGGATCCATACTTTATACTAGCTAGGGACATTGGTAAATTAATCTATATTTCACTGAATAGATTTAGATTTTAGAGGATTTACGGGTTTGTTTAAAGAATTTGTTCTACCCTCTATAATGATCAAAATAATCCAGTATACATCAAATGAAGTGTATTAATAAAAAAGTGAAGTGAAATCTGCGATCTGGTATGATACATAAAATCACTTTCTACAACAGTAAATTAAACTAGAATGTTTAACATGAATAAACAAAATGTGATGCAATGTGCAAATATGGGTTTAAGAGTACAGGACAAATAGTGAATAGATAGGGTTGAATAATCTGGAAGTATATTTTAAGCATTTTAAGTAAAAGCTGTTAATAAAATATGGAAAAATTCTCTTTATAATTTAAATTCATATAATGTTTTTCTTAAATATTTGGCCAAAATAGCCATACCCCTGTGTATTCTATGCTTGAATTCTGCAATCATTTTTTCAAAGAAAAAATATATTTGGATTATGCAAACCCAGCATATTTCAGTTATTTATTAAATCAGTTTTATATGCTTTTTCCTATTGTAATACGAATACAAATTGGGAGGGGGGACATTACTTAATTACTTGAGTATTTGCATTAATAACAATCACATGGACTCTGAGTGGGCAGTTGTAATAAATTAATAACAAGAATATTTAGCTTTAGAAACATGAGTAGGTACTACTCATAATCCTAAATACTACTTTTTTACGTGAGTTCTAGAAATCTAATGAAAATTAGTGAAGAAATATGATCTTTCCTAAAATGGAAATAATGCAACCAGTGCATACCCTATTCTGTATGTAAATTTATAACTCACACACCATCTGATGTTGTTGCCAATCTGCAGATTAGTTTGGGCCTACAGGAGCGATTAATATTGAAAGAGCAGTGGTTTAAGAAGATTAAATGAGCTTCCTGCTTGACTTCTATTTCAATCACTATGCTGCTGAATTTTTAAAAAAAAATCATTCTAGCAGATTGTGTTAATAATTTGGACAAATGAGGACTGTTCATTCACTATTGATTACCTGCAGCATTGATACATAGTACTATATAAAGCACTGCAATGACATGTAAAGTCACATGAGCACTTACCTGCTGCATCTTAAAGCATCTATGGGCAAACATGCATTTGGTTTAAGGAGGTCCAGGCAAGTGTTATATTTATATTACCACATGCTGCACAACTCCCCCCCCCTTTCAGATCTTAAGTGCTGCATAAGGTCTCTAATTCAGGAAATAAGTGGCTGAGTTTGACTTCCAGAGTCTGGTATACTTTCCATTTTAAAGATAATGACATTTGTAATTCAGTATATCTGAAGAGCAACAAGCTGGGAAAGTTTGATTAAAGAAATTAATACTCTTACAGTTGATAGCAGTCCCTATATCTGAAGGTCATTTATGTTTTATTTAAGCAAAATTCTTCCCACTTGGCCCTACCCTGTATGTAATAAGTATATTGGCTGGCATTAATGTTTGATAATAAAATTTAAGCCAAGGTTTCCATTTTCATTGAGAGTATTAAAAAAAACACTTAACACTTCAAAAAATATACAAACAAATATAAAAATAACAGGAAAAAGGAATAAAAAAGAACATCCACTTCTACGTGGCTTAGATTTCCACAGGGTAGAGGGTTTTGTTTGATTTATTATGGGTAAATGACCCATAAATATATTCTTTGGGGGAGATAATAGGCTTTCAAATTTGATTTTAAATATTTGGTTTTAAGCAGATACATTCTTATATTTCTGTAGTTAATAACAGTGTCAATATATTTTATATCCCCCCTCATCTCATTAGTAAGGTAAAGGCTAGCAACCAGGCAATCCACTAAAAAATTGCCCAAGGGAATTATTTTAAAAAAACATTCAAAATTTCTTTAGCTAGCAATGGAATGCATGTTTTATGGATTTTTTTAGCATTTTAATTTGTCTGCTTTTAATAGGATTTGTTGTTCCACTATTTTTGGCTATATACCACCCAGAATCAATTAAGAGATGGACAGCCATTGGAATTTGATAAATAAATCGTAGTTAAACACAGATTTTCAACATCTGCTTACACGAACAGCCACAAATCTGTGTTCCTGAAAAGAAGCAAGGATAGCAGTGGCAAATAAACCCACTTCTTTGCCTGTTGTCTTGATTCTTTTGCCTAATGCATCTGGCAGTGCACAATTTTATATTTGGAAGACTGCTAAAAGTTCAAACAGCAGGCAAAACAATATAATTTTTGCATTTGGTTGTCTGAAAACTCAACAGCATAGCAGCTGTATGGACAATGCACTGGAGCAATGCTCATTTATTTTGAAATCTGCCTGAAAAGAACAGCCTGTCTCAGAACATTCAAAGATGACATATTACTGCTAGTTTTTTTCTTATGCCCATAATGGTTTCTAATCTCTGGAATATGATTAATCATCCTCCATGCATTTCCATTTCCTCAGTTAGTTACAGTGTGCAGTCAATTGTTGCACAGATGAAATCTTTGTGTATCATTTTATTAAGTTTATTTTCTAAACTTTCAGTGCTTGGAGAAGTTTAAAAAACAAAACCCAGTTGCAGATATTAGAACATTGGAAAAGACATGAAATTAAATACCCAGTTTTGAGTGCTTTGTTCTTAGCTTAAAATTGTTAAAATTATTGTTTTGAAGAGAGAACATTTCATTCTTACTTAACATTAGTAGCCTATTGAAATTGTATTAGATACTTCTATAAATAAAGGGTACAGAGAAGAGCAACCAAGATGATTAGGGGGCTGGAGGCTAAAACATATAGGGAACGGTTGCTGGATTTGGGTATGTGTAGTTTAATGAAGAGAAGGGTGAGGGGTGACATGATAGCAGTGTTCCAATATCTCAGGGGCTACCACAAAGAAGAGGGAGTCAAGCTATTCTCCAAAGCACCTGAAAGCAGGACAAGAAGCAACGGATGGAAACTAGTCAAGGAGAGAAGCAATCTAGAACTAAGGAGAAACTTCCTGACAGTTGGAACAATTAACCAGTGGAACAACCTGCCTCCAGAGGTGGTGAATGCTCCAACACTGGAGGCTTTTAAGAAGAGACTGGACAGCCATTTACCTGAAATGGTATAGGGTTTCCTGCCTCAGCAGGGGGTTGGACTAGATGACCTCCAAGGTCCCTTCCAACTTTATATTATTATTATTATTATTAAAAACATAGATCTTCACTTGCAAGCATTGAGAAAGCTTATTTGTGTGTGTATTAAGTTCACAGCAGGTGGCCCTGCCTAATTGAGTATGGCTAATCTTGGATAAAGCTAGACTTGTATCTGCGTTGCACAAAGATGTATTCATTGTTCTCTGTATCTACTCAGAGAATTCCCTTGTGCTAACTTTGATTAATCCAAATGGATAGAGATCAAGAGAGTCTATGGTCCTTGTTCTCAAACCTACTAAACTGAAAGTGATTCCATGCAATTAGAATGGCTCACTGAAAACTTAGTATGCACTGCTTTAAAATAGTGCCCATATCATCAAGAAAATAGCAATAACAGAAGGGACCTTGGAGATCTTCTAGTCCGGCCCCTTGCTCAAGGCAGGAAACCCTATACCAGGGGTAGGCAACCTCGACTTTTTTATGACTCATGGACTTCAACTCCCAGAATTCCTGAGTTAGCTGATTCAGGAATTCTGGGAGTTGAAGTCCATGAGTCATAAAAGAGCCGAGGTTGCCTACCCCTGCCCTATACGGTTTCAGACATACGGTTGTCCAGTCTCTTCTTAAAAACTTTAAAATGCCTCTAAATTATGTCATATCAGTTGCTGAGTATCCTGAGATCAAGATGCAGAGCAGAGCATAAGCTTTTGACCATTCTGAAGAGTTTATTTATTTATTTATTGAATTTTTATACCACCCTTCTCCCAAAGGACTCAGGGTGGTGTACAGGGCAATAAATATTAAAAACGAAGTACAAAAGTTAAAAAACAAATATTATGCCTGATATAAACAGTAATTAAAACCATGTTAAAAACCCAGCCCTTAACCCATCAAACCAGGCCGGATTGCTCAAATAAATAAGTTTTTAGATTCCGCCGGAAGGAGCGAAGGTCGGGGGCCATCTGGAGCTCGACCGGCAAGCGGTTCCACAGGTCTGGCGCAGCCACAGAGAACGCCCTCCCCCTAGGGGCCACCAATCGACATTCTTTGATCGGAGGCACCATGAGGAGGCCCTCTCTGTGGGAGCGCACTGGACGGAGGGAGGTTGACGCTGGCCGCAGGTGTTGCCGTAGGTAATCCGGACCCATGCCATGTAGGGCTTTGTAAGTCATTACCAATTCTGCTGAACAACAACTGAGAAAGCAGTGGAGGTCATAGAAGAAGCTACCTTTGTGATATTTAGTGCCATATGAATGGGTCGACTGCATAGACATATGTCTGATGAATCATTTGCATTCCCCATCAGAACTCGTCAGAAAACCAGCCTGATATGGTATTTGCTAACTGGTTGCCTAGTAAGAAGTCAAAATGCAATTTTTGCAATGAATTGTAAAAAATTTGCAGTTTTTTAATTAGTGCTAATTCTATTCTCATAATATAAAGATATAATGCTTAATAAGATTTGTAATACAAGAAATAATTTGCTTAGACTACTAATGGGGAGTTTGACTATATGTTTTTGCTCTCTGAATTAGAATACAGGATAGCAGAATCTTAAAACAAAAATGTCTAATTATAATGCAATCTTAAACATAACCATTGTTGGAAACAGGAACTAATAAAATACGTTGATAGACTCAAAATCATTTTTTGTTAAGTGATTAAAGCATGAGAGGAATTGATAACTAGGACCCTTAACATTTAATTAATTTTTCTGGTGCCAACTATGGTATATTCAAAAATGATGATCAGTTATGTAATAGAAATATTTAATATACCTCTAACAGAAAGACATCCACGGATAATAGAACATTGTATATGTTCCACAGTTCCAACCAAAATTTTATCCTGGGTTTTTTAATTTTATTAGAAATTTGAAAGAAATAAAATGTTAATCATAAATAATAATGTAATGGGATAGAAGATGAAATGATGATGAGAGAAAGATATATACAAAAAACATGGAAATATCCCTTACCATAAGTTTTCAGTGGAACAAAATAATACATTTTTAAAGGTTGGTTTTTGAAAAGGTTGACCGTCATTGGGCTATTCCAGATAACTGGATTAGTAATTCAAGAATGTCTGCAACAAATAGCTGGCAAGATTTCTATAGTAACCTTTTATTTTAGATTTCTGCCAGGTGTTGATTGTAGTTTTGCTACAGTACTATATTTGAATTTTCTGCAAGTTGTGCAAACCTTCTTTCTGTTTGTTAATTTCTCATGTACTCCTTATCTGTATTGAAGAATTAGATGCTTATTCAATAATCAGCTGTATTGATTACTTTTCTGGATTATTGAAAGAATAGAGTTTTGAGGTATTTCTTTAGAAGTATATATAATTTCAGGTGTGAAATCAACTTTAGCAAAAGTACCTTCCTTTTTGTTTGGATTAGTTCATTATGCTGTATTGTGAAACTTTGCTGGAGATTTTTTTAAAAAATAGTTCCTTGGTGAATGAGAAGGCATTACTAAATAAATTATTACTAAAGTTCCACTATTTCTGTATTAAGTTTCCCAGTATTTTATATGGAGCATCAGGAAACCTCTGCAAGAGGTTCTCTGGAAAGGAGAGGAATCAAGCTGTACACAATCTGATTTCATTAGTAGGAAATTAGTCTCTTGGAAGTCAGGTTGTGGGAGGGAAAGAAGAAGTCTCATCGCCTTACTCTTCTCACTGACACTTTTTCAGCATTCTGAAAGAAGACACAAGCTGCATGGGGAAGAAAATTTAATGCATGTGAACCACTGCTATTTTAGGGGAAAAAATATTTACCCATTTTCAAGTTTCATAAACAAAGGATTAAACTTGAAGTGGTTGGAACTGAATTGTTTCTCTAGGTAGCATTATTAGATTTTGTTGTTGTAAATTAGCTTTTTAAAAGGTGAGATGTGAGTGACATTAGTCATTGTAAAGATTTTCCCTTTTTAGCAGGTAGACTCAAAGAAGAGATCTTGATTCCCCTTGAGTAGTTAGTTTTGCTTCAATAGATTTTTCTAAAGATTATACTGATTGTGAAAAATGTGTACTTTGTGTTCATAATTTTGACTTGAAATATCCAGTTGAATTAAAAGAGTTTTGGCAGCCCTGGTTAAATTGTATTTTTGGTTGATCCTTAAGTGAACAGAAATGGCACAATATTTACATGATAGAAAATGATTATTTTGCAAATTTGAATATATGCTTATGGTTTATGTGCAGTTGTTTGCAGATTCAGAGTAAAGGAGCAGTAAATACGAACTTTGCAGAAGTTTTGGCAGCCTTTTAGTTGATTCAGTGCTACTTCTTTTAAACTGCTGTAAAGTTATTAATAAGATCCCACAAGATAATTCACCCATTAGAGGAAGAAATTCTCTGAACCAAAATCTCCTCTAAGCAAGTGTGAAATGAAGATAAATTCCCCCTTGTTAAGACATAGAAGTGATACGGAATTATCAAAGTCAAAACCGCAATTTGAAAGAAAACTCTGCTAGAGCTGCCTGAAAATTGTTCAGATCTTCAAAAGAGAACTATAGACAGTTATAAACAAAGTGTTTGAAAGGTTAGTTGATATTGGAGTTGCTGTCCACAAAGCGGCTTTTCTTATACAACTCTTATGTGTATGGGAGAATTTTCAGGATACATTTGCTCTATCCTCGTGATAAAAGTAATAATCCAATGTTTTCAAAAGAAAGCAATGATATTCCTGAAGTATTTTCAGATAAAGTGTATGAAACAAAATTGAACTGCTCGGCTATAAGCATACACAATACATTTGGAGAGAAAAAAGGATGATAACTTAAACAAGGGGATGTCTCTATTTTGGTTTGAGGATGTGAAACAACCAGTGGCTTGGGAAATATTGCTAAGGGTGGCTAGAAGTTAATGTCCCACAGTCAGTGGGTAAAAAGCTTAAACTGTATATCGGCTGCATATTTCTTCAAGACTACAATCTGAAACCAGCCTTGAGGCATTTACAAGAAAAAAAGATAAAAAGTTTTGAAATAATCTTCACAGTCCTGGAACTTGAAAATATCGAAGGTTTGTGGGGAAATCCCAAAACATGCAGTATGTGCAAGGTGACTTAAGAATGCTCAGATTTCTGAGCTAGAAGATTTCTGCAACTGAAGAGAGAGAGAAATTCCAAAAGCAAGAATAAAAAGGGTTTTAGCTAACTACAGGATATGTTAAAAGGTGAAAGATTTATACAATCTGAAGAGAAACCAGAGTATATGGTTTTGCATATGTTTAGAATCTGTTACTACTGCAAGGTAAAAAAAAGGTAAAGGGGTCTCTCTATGGAGTTTACTCCACTAGTCGTTGCTGACTATAGTGGGTGGTACTCATCTCCATTTCAAGGCCATTGAGCCAGCGCTCTCCGAAGATATGTCTATGTACATGTGGCCAGCATGATGTCACAGAGTGCTGTTACCTTCCCACCGAAGGTAATCCCTATTTATTCATATTTGCATGCTTTTGAACTGCTAAGCTGGCAAGAGCTGGGGTGAGGACAGGAACTCACCGCGTCGCATGATGCTCGGGTCTCAAACCTAGGCTGTTGGCTTTACAGCTGACAAGCTCTGCCTCTTAACCACTGAGCCACTGCACCACCTTACTACTGCAAGAGGGTTTGTTAAAAAGAACTTGAGTGGTGGGATATCCAAACTATTTTGATTGCTCTGGTCACTATTTTCTTCTTTTGAATCTGTAAACAAATGCACATAAAGATATATAGTACAGTTTTAATATCAGAAACTTCAGCTATAATTTACATTCTAGGCAAACATCTATTTCAGTTTATCTTTTTACATTGCCAAGATCTTAGCCGGAAGAAAGAGTTAAGAGTTAAAAGTGATAATCGACATGTATAAAAATAGCCTGATTTAGTGAGATTCCATAGTTTGAGAACACAGTTGTTCAGTCTAATTGTGGTACAGCAAATCAGGAAATAGACTTTTTAAATCAAGAATATTACATTAAAAAAAGAATAGATTCATATAAAAGACAACTAGATAATTTCCCCCACAAAATAGCACATAAAAACAGGAAGAACCTCAGAAGTACCTAATAGTCTTAATTGAATATAATAAGGGTTTTAAGATTGTTTAGTTTATGATATTTACACTTAAAGGAAAACTCATGTAAGAACATGGCTATGGGCAAAGTTTCTATTAGCATTGTATAATTAGTATTATTTTTTAATATGAATTGTGTTGTGTTTTTTTTTGAAACATGGAATTCAGTAGCTAGACATTGATACAATTTTATATAACCTTGGAGCAGTGAAATCAAATGAAATACATATGTTTGTCTTGGAATACCTTGTATATAATAATATAATTTCTTGGACATGTATAAAGGTCCTCCTAAAATTCTTTGTTTACCCTACAAAATATTTGATCAATTATGAATATATTTTTTAAAATTTTGGATATTAACACCAAATGTATTCACTTGTGAAAAATATTTTTGAATTTGGACTTTTGCACAATAAAGCTCCTGTCCCAGAATGGCTTGTATTTGCATCCAGGTTGAAATGGCAGTAATTTGTTGTTAGATTAGGTCAGAGGTCTTCAAACTTGGCCCTTTTATGACTAGTGGACTTCAACTCCCAGAATTCCTCAGCCCAGGCACTCTGGCTGAGGAATTCTGGAATCCACAAGTCATAAAAGGGCCAAGTTTGAAGAGCCCTGGATTAGGTTGTATTGCATTTATAAATCTGCATAACTTTTCAAAAATAGTATATTGTTCTTGCATTTGTTTAGCACATCTCTTTAAAAAAGGTGGGTGGGAGTGAATATCTGAGTGTTGCAACTGTTTTGCGAGTTCAGTTTGAGTTTCCAAGTGTAGTAAATTATTTCCTGGTAACCTACATTTCAGACAGAATCTTCCTTTGAGTGTTAAAATTAAATCAGGTCCATATTTAAGCTCCCATTCAATGTTTTAATGTCTTTTCTGTTTCTGAGTAACGGCTTTTATCTACTTTATCTTAAAATGGTTAGATTTGGGTGGGAAAGGTTTGTGGGAGATATGGGTGCACTGCAGCATGGCATTTTTTCAAACGTTTTTCGTGTGCTTAGGTACATCCAAGCAGAAGTCAACTTCCCTTCAGGTAGCAGATCAGGAACTACTATCACCTTTTCACCCATACCAGCCTTTGGAATGTATAGTAGAAGAAACTGAAGGCAAACTCAATGAACTTGGACAGAGAATTAGTGCAATTGAAAAAGCACAACTTAAATCATTGGAGTTAATTCAAGGTGAACCTTTGAATAAAGATAAAATTGAAGAGCTCAAAAAGAACAGAGAAGAACAAGTACAAAAGAAAAAGAAAATACTGAAGGAGCTGCAGAAGGTGGAAAGGCAGTTGCAGATGAAAACACAGCAGCAATTTACCAAAGAATATTTGGAGACCAAAGGTCAGACAGAGGCTCCACTTTCTCAGCAGCAGCAGTGTCCACATACAGGTGTCCTCCCAGAACTGGAAGCAAATGAGGGCCTTCCTGGGGATAACCTTTCAGAGTTGTCACAGGTTGACAGTGTCCTGCGTAAAGATGAGCAACAACACTCTCCTTCATCTCCTGAGCAAACTGAGTTTGCCCCTCTTCAGCCTCTTGCAACACCACAGTGTAATTTTTCAAGTAACATAGGTTGTAATGGGACAGATTCTTTTGAACTTCAGAAAGTATTAGGTAATCAGCAAACTATAGGACAGCAGCAACCAATTGCTGGACATGTTCAGGGACTGTTAGTTCAAGAACCAGATGGATTAATGGTTGCCTCGCCAGCACAGACGCTTACCGACACTCTTGATGACCTGATAGCAGGTGGGTTAAGAAATGTACCTTTTCTTCAATAAATATGTGTGCTATTAGTTTCTTTTGTTCCCACTGTCTTTCACAAAGTTTTCTAGTTTTCCCTTACTGTTTTTACAGTTTTTCTTGGTTTTAATGTTGGCATTCAGTTGCATCCAACATTTTGGATTGTTTAATCAAAAGCAAAATACTAATGTTTTGCTTTATTGGATTTTTTTTTACTGCATTGATCCATTTGGGTTTCATTTCTGATACAATAACTATTATGGGAATCTTTTCAAGAAAGGATGTCAGTTTATAGAATTGTGCAAATACATATTTAGTTTATTTATGAGACGATGGTATTTTGGTGAATCTGACTGTAGGGGCTCTCTTCATGATCTCTAGATAGCGTTCTCAAGGTGACATTGATTCAGAGGAATTTTTAGTTGAATTATATGTCAATAGAACTCAATCTCTAATGACTTATTTATTTTTATGTAGCTGTAGAATGTCATAAACCTCTAATCAGTCATAAGATGGAATAGTTTTGAAAAGTATTCTCCACTAGTTAAAAGATATAGACCAAAGATACTTGGAACAAGGAGTGAGAACGGTTATATTTGGTAATAAATTTGGGCTTTACTTACTTATCCATTTTGCACTATTTGAATGCTGTCCCAATCATAGCTATCCCATCAAGCTAGTACCTCAAATTAGGGTATTTGAAAACAAATGATAGATCAGCTGCTAGAGGTAAATAGGCAGATGCTCTTTCTTACACACACACACACACACACACACACACACACACACACACACAAATTGTGCTGAATAGAATCAAAATAACTATTTGATTAGCATGTTTTCTCATAGTAGCCAACTAACATGAATGTGAAACTCCAAAGCAAGAGTAAACCCAATCCAAAAGTGGGTATTGCAAGACTTATTGCTTCCATTACTGATAGTTGATAGCTGTTTTATCTGGCTAGCAATTGATAGTTTTGTTCCCTATAAAATTGTTTAATCCTCTTAAAGCAGGGGTCCTCAACCCCTGGGCCGTGGACCAGTACCAGGCCATGGCATGCCAGCAACCGGTCCACACAAACAAGCAAAGCCCCATCCGTGGGATGCAGGCAGCACACAAAACCATGCACTTTCTGGTCCGTGGAAAAACCTCTCTCCACGGACCAATCCCTGGTGCCTAAAAGGTTGGGGACCTCTGTCTTAAAGGACACAACTTGTCGTCATTACTACATATTATGCTATCGAATGGTAGTGCATTGTGTGCTATGCAAAGAGAAATGTCATTTTATTTGTACTAAATTGATCATTCTTTTATCACTGGATGACTTTAGAAAGAGCTGATTCCTATTTCTTTGGTTGGCAGTAGTTTAATCAGCTGTCTGAGGTAGGAAGATGGTCTGTTGTTCACTCATTAAGGCTGCCCCCAGCTGCTTACTTTCATGCATTGGTAGAGGCACTGCCATTCTTGCTGATGGGTGGCTAGTCGTTCTAGAAAACTGTGACCTAAAGAAAATGAAAATAGCTGTTTCAGGAGATGGATTAGGAGGGCGATGGAGGGTTGGCTTTTAGCCTCGATTAGCTTTTATTTTTGGTCTGATTGATTTCACCTAATGATAGGGTTTATTCCAATTGGTTTTCTTAAACTATTGTATTTGTTAAGTGGTATTTCTGCAGGCGTGCTTTTTAATGATAAGCAATATTCCATATTTTGGGAGGTTTTGTAACTGAAAAATGAAATTAAAAATTTATTAAATAAATGAATTATCTTGGAACATGGAAAAAAATCAGGTATTATACTGACAGATGGATGATTTTTGTCATAATTCCTTACATGAAAATGCTTTCAGTGAATTCTGTTCTAATTTTATTTTTCTAACCAGCACAGACAGTCCTTGCTTAATGATGCTGATTGGGACCAGAAATTCTGTCGTTAAGCAGCATGGTTGTAAGGCAAAAACCATATGACTGCATCACTTAGTGATGGCAGTTCTGGCAGTTCCAATTGCCATCATTAAGTGAGGATCACAAGTAAAGATCACATGAGATTCTTGCTTAATGCATAGGTCATTAAGCAAGCATCTCATGTGACCTTGACTTGCCACTACTTGCCAGTTTTCACATTGACTTTGCTTGTCATAAACCTATAGGAAAGATCAAATCGCAATTCTCCAAATAATTAGAAAACCTTTAATTTGATAGATTTAATTTACCAAACCTATGTTGGCTTTTCTTCAGCAAGCTTTAAATCTTTAAACTACTTCCAGTGGTCTCTTTTTAGTATTATAACATGTTCAACAATTCTAAAACAATTAAATTTCAGATGAATTTTAATTGAACAGATTAGAAAACTAACTCTTATCCGTTGTCATTAATTTTGCAAGAACTGTTCAGATTTCCTCCCTTAAAATAATGATTTGGGCAATGGTTTCTTTTCTATTTCTTTCCAGCAAAAAGAATTTTAAACAGTTCTCTTTTTATCTATGTTATTTAAGGTTTACCCCTTTTTCTTCCTTTAATATTCAGTAAATTATTTGTTATTATTAAGTGTGGGTTAATGTGATGGAAAGTTAATAATTTAACTCCTAACCAAGTGCTTAAGAATTATAAAGGTGGCATCTAAAAATATAGGCAATTCCAAGCAGAGTAGTCACTTTGAAGAGAGACCAAAACTAGGGTGTTCAAGTCTGATAAATTCAATATTTCTAGATATCGAGAAAGTCCGTTAGGTATCACTTCGAGTGCTCCAGTCAAAATTAGTATATAGATTTTTTATCCCACATAATTCAACTTTGACTGGTCAAAAGTTGAAGATGAAAGATTAAATTCAGAATCATTGCTCTTGAGAGTTTGCTGACCAACGAATATCATGAACTGCAGGCAGGAGATTTTATCTTGTCATTGTAAATGGAATATGTGCCTACCCATATGAAATTCAGCATGGCTTCTCATAGTCTAGGATACTCTTCATTCTTCTTGATAAATTGGGAGACACTGAGGGATTGGAGCATCAAGTTTTTACCATTAAAACAGTGTTCTCATCAGAAAATAGAATTACTACATCCTCTTGGGCAAGGGCTGAAAATATTTATTAGTTAGAAAAAGATTTCTTCTCTTTGTCCTGGAGAGTAACAGTGAGAGCAGATATATAAAATGTAACTCCCTCTTCCCTGCAGCAACTTAACACCTTCTCCAGTATTTCAATAAAAAGTATGTCTCATTCGTTGTCAATAATGACATAAAAACTCATCATTCAGTCCTAATCAGCAGAAGTCTACTAAGAGCTCCCAGGTCCCAGCACCAAAAGGACTTGAGAGATGTATATATTTTAACCCTAATCAAATTAATCCATTTTGTAATCCAATTTATCACTTTATTTAAGAGATAAAGCAAAAGAAATATTTTTCCATTTATAAACAGATTTTTTAAAACCGAACATCATTCAGTCCCGGTCAAAATGAAATTCAATAGTTATGAGAAGATATAACATATTAACCAAGATTGATTGAATCAAATTCTTTGCTTATTTTTTTTGCTTTTTTAATCCCATCAAATAGTGTCCCCCAGTGATTTTTTTTATCTTTCTGTTTTTGTCTCCTCTCCAAAGCAGCTTCATTAGTTTAACACATCCCTCTGTAAATCCAAAATATCCACTCCTCTGTTTTATTATTGATATGTCCCCTTTAATTATATTCCATTTAATTAAGATATCAGCAGTTTTGTTTGTAAATCCATTGTGTCATCTTTTTCCACCAATCTTATATTCTAGTATTTTAAAATCCATTCTCAGATTCACAGCGTCTTTTTCCATTTATCTGGCATTTTTAAAACATACAAATCCACATTCAAATAAGCTTCACTCTCTTTTATTGAAATAAAATCTGTTGTTTTTCTATATCCTCTGTTACAGTATCAGACAATCTTGTAAGTAATTTCTGAGTACATTGTTCCCAAACAGACTTAATTTCTTCTGTCGTCAGACAGTATTGCCCCATTGAATTCATGTAATTCTTAGCTCTCTCTGATTCCCACTGGTCTACCTTCATGGTCTCTTACCAACTGTTTATCTTCCAATCAGCAAAGTTTTCCCACAAGAGGATTTCTTACAATTAATGTAAAAATGAAGGCAAATATACATGTCCCACCGGAACCAGGACCGTTTTAATTTTAAAATCTTCAGATACTTTTTATAAAGGGTTAAAACACCCACAGGAAATGTTCTATCAAGTCCCTTTAGCCTCAGAACCAAAATTCTCAGAATCAACGTCCCTTTTGCTGTTTTCCAAAAGTTTTTTTTTCTTTTTTAATCCTTAAACCTACATAAAATTTATTTATTTATTTATTTACTTAAATTTATATGCCGCCCTTCTCCCTAAGGACTCAGGGCGGCTCACAACAATAAGAATTAAAAAAGGACAAACATAGAATGAAAATTTAAAAAGAATTAAACTAGTAAATACAATGATAACATGACAATTTAAAACCCAGTAAAACCTAATTAACATACATAGTCAGTCCAGACCCGCTTGTTGAAACAACCAAGTCTTCAGGTCACGGCGGAAGGACCAAAGGTCAGGGGCCGTCCGCAGCTCCAGAGGTAGTTCGTTCCAAAGGGTAAGTGCAACCACAGAGAAGGCTCTCCCCCTGGGAGCCGCCAGCCGGCATTGAGGAGGCCGATTGTGTGGGAGCGAACGGGGCGATGGGAGGTTGACAATGGCAGCAGGTGGTCTCGCAAATACCCCGGGCCTAAGCCATGTAGGGCTTTAAAAGGTTATTACCAGCACCTTAAAACGCACTCGGAGAGCAACCGGAATCCAATGCTCCCATAAGCACCCGAGCGGCCGCACCAGACCTCCGATCCTTCCGTCGCGGGTTGAAGACCCATTTATTTGAACTAGCGGGTCTGGCCTGATGGGGGTACATGGGTTTTTTATATAGGCTTGTTTTATTATTGGTTTTAACTTGGGCATTGATTTAATTGTTTTTTAATGTTTGTATTGTTATTTATATTTATGCCCTGTGAACCGCCCTGAGTCCCCTTGGGAGAAGGGCGGTATAAAAACCTCAATAAATTAAATTAAATTAAAATTTTTATTTTTATTTTTTTTAATCCCATTTATATCCCGCCCTTCTCCGAAGACTCAGGGCGGCTTACAATCTAAGCACAAATCAATGTGCTTAGCAATAGCCTTCATTCTATGTATATGCCTGCTTATTTTGTACCAGTTGAAGCTTCCAAGTGCTTTCCAAGGGCAGCCCCATGTAAAGAGCATTGCAGTAATCCAGACGGGAAGTGATGAGGGCATGAGCAACTGTGCATAGGGCATCTCGGTCCAAGAAGGGGCGCAAGGAGATTCTCCAGTATAACAAGCCTTGCCCTTCCAAAGTTCTGAACATCTAGAAAAACCATAATAAGCAGCTTCCTAAAGTAGTTAAGGGTGGGAAGGGTGAACCCAGTGTCTCTTTAAAGGTGCCGAACTGCAGCTTAGGCAATGATTTTCCCTCAGTTTTCAGAGTTGTCAAACATCTGGAAATCACTATTTGCAGTCTCTTCACAGAGAAATTGTGTAGGAAGCAAAGTTCTCAAGAGAGGAGTTCCAGGGTTCACCAGTTCCTCATCTGAAAGTGGAGTCATGTTCCAAATGAGGAGCTCCCCCATTAGGAAGCATACCATTGATGGAAAAAGTTATAATTTCATTTCCCAAAATACATTTCTTACAGAATGTCATATCCCAATTCCTCAAAATGAAGCCCTCCTTCCATGAGACGGTAATATTCTGTAAGTCTCACAACTTGTCTTTGTTGGGACGTAACACCCGAGATTCTGGATAATATGCAGAATAGGTCTTAGATCCATGCTTACTTTTATAGTAGATTTTGCTTAGAGTATTCATTTAGCAAGGCAAATTGTATGCTAGGAGAAGACATGGTAAATGACCCAATTTTAAAGTTTAAAGGGATATTGAGGGCAAAATGAGTCTTGTAAGATTTAAAGTACACAATTTGCTCATTTAAAATCTCCAGCCTATTATAGTTGAGCCAACTTTGAGGTTTACCCATTTTGGGAGTGTGGCCCCCTTAATATGATGAAAGTGGGTCACTGGTCTATGAAATAGGAAAAATGACTCCCACCGCATCGGCCCTGATTAGTGATTCACACAAGGCTATTCAGTCCTTTTCTACTTTTTTTCTTTAATTATACTAGAAAGCAATAAAGGGGTGAGTATCAAAATTTCTCACTGGATATAGCCACCTTTGTGGTCTCTGCATGTAAGATATTTGCAGGGCCTTTATTACAACAGGAAGGACATTGCTAGAGATCTGTTATGTGCTGCATGGTGTTATGCTGTGACAAAATTAAAAGTTTTACTGGTAGTCCTCAATTTATGACCATTACAGAGCCTGGCCATTAGAGTTGTAAGTTGTGACAGTTAACGTGATCACCTCACTTAGTGACCACATTCCCTGCTCTCCCCATTGCAGTTTTCAGGCTTTCTAAATGCTGAAAGTATGGCTGCTAAATGTAACTCCTTTACTTTTTCTTTCAATACTCCTAATCTGGGAGTATTGAAATAAAAAGTTGTCTCCATACGCCAGATAGTTGAGTCAGCAGGGATATTGTTATAAGAGCCTTATAGTAACAGCTGTTCAGGAACAGTTTTGTGAACAGAAATAGCCCATTTGTTTGCAAAACTTAATATGTAATAGCAAATTTATTTTTACACCTAATATTTACTGTTTTCATGTTAGTGTCAATTTGGGAAGCCAATATTAAATTAACTAACATAATTCAGCTTTATACCTGGTTCTTACTTTTCCAAAGTATATGTTTGTTACCATTCCCTTTGTTCAAATCCCTTGTCAGACTTCAGTTTGAGGGACAACCTACATAAGATGCAGTCACCTATATTCCTTAATGGAGAATATGGAAATAATTCCACAAGAAAGAGTAAAATCCATCCGGCATCTCCAAAGTGTTTGGGAAAGGGCTGCAGATTTCCCATTTCCTGAAGTGCAGTGAAAGAAAATAAAAGAGATGATACAATGAAACCATACTATTAGGAAAACAGTTGTAACATAGCCTATATGCATTCTCATTATTTGAACAAGATGGGTTGGGAAGAATTCATAAGACAATAGATTAAGGAAAATAGTATGGAAGGCTTTAGTGGTACGTAAGCAAGTATCAAGCAGTCTTTTGTGACTCAATTTTCGGATGGATAGATATTAACAATCGTAATTCTCTTAATAGATTTTTATTCAAAACCTTGTTAAAATAGCTCAGTTTCTTAAGTCTTCTTAAGAAACACGAGTATTCAAAAATAACTTGATTTAGGGATTTCAATTTTAAGATATTTTTACTTATTTTGAAATCAAATATGTGATACTCAACTTACTGAATTCTTAAGTTCAGTGGCATAAAACTCACAAATAGCTATCAGTTACACTTTTATGTTTGTCCTGTTACTACTGTTGTCAGCCAACATTATGACCTTTATTTGAATCTTTGCATATGCATTAGAAACAAAAGACATTCCTGTTACACTCTTATAACAAATCAGGTGTGCTGTAACAGCAAATTTAATAAATAACATTTTGCTACAAACTAAATGAGTTCAGTCATATGTGTTGTAAACAAAGGTGTATCATTTAGCATTTTATGTAAACTAAGCTATTATGCTTTAATTCAGTAAGCCATTGCGAAACAAGCTGTGTTATAAAACAATGTGGGACCTAGATATTAACCTGCATTTTTTTTCACATTATACAAGAAAAACTTGGTTTGTCAGTGGTGGTAAAAAAATAATAATCAGGAGTCTGATAACATCTTTTCCAAGTAACAAATGAATAAATTTTAATAAAAAAATATTAATTGGAAAAAGTGCTAACAGACTCCTGATTTTTCCACACTAGGTGCATGACTTGAGGCATAAATTCTCTTAGCCAAACCCACTTCACATAGTTGTTATGGGGAAAATAGAAAGTAGGAGTATTGTGTATGGTTGCCACACTGAGTTACGAATAAAAAAGGCAGAAAATAATAAAGGTAGTTCTTACTTAGGAACTGCCTCTTTTAGTGAACATTCACAGATATCATGGTGATTAAAAGGTAATTTTGTGACCAATCCTTACATTTACAACTTTTGCAGGTCATAAATTGAAGTAAGGTCATAAGTATAGTTGTGGTATATAGAAGTAACTGCTTCGCTGAATCGCTGGTCCAAATTGTGGCTGCTAAACAAGGACCACCTATAAAGAATAAGAATTAATAGCACTTATTAATAATTATCTCTTTTAATTAGCTAACTGATCTTCCTTCTGTTAATTCAAGAATGTAATGCTTTTAATCAGTGATTGAAGAAAAAAATGTCTTTGACTTCTTAAAAAGATTTGCTCTTGATCTCTATTTTAATACATTTCTAATACCGACTTGGACACAAGAGATTACCTATAAAAAGTCTTTAGTAGAGAGTTTATAGTTGAATTGCAGTGACATTTATTGCTTTTTTTCTCATGCATTCCACCATACTCCAGTTGTGTTTTAGTAATACAGAATTTTGTGTCATATTTTGAAAGAATATTTTCATAACTTTTGAGAGGAAGCAATGGATAAGCAATTAACACTTTTGCTTTATTGTGATTATTATTATACTAAGTTAAAATAATTCAGGATAATAGTTTCATCTAATTCAAATCCAAAAATGTGAACTATAAAAATGTCTGCCTAAATGAACATTATTTAAGAAATGAAGCAAACACTTTGTGAGGAAATCTGCTCTGGCTTTATAACCATTTAGATATAAGCAGAAATTTTTAATTTAAATACAGGTAGTCTTTGATTTACGACTCTTCCTGCTATGACCCAGGTCGCCTAGGCAAATGCAGGCTTCAATAAAGTCCTTTATTGCTCTACTGTCCCAAGACAAATGGCCCTACAACAGCCAGTAAAACTCCACCCCAGACTTTCCTGAAGGCAGCCACCCACCCACAGTCAGTACAACACAGTCCCACAAACTAAAGCAACTGTTTGAAAGTTACACAGTGGTCCTGAACAAAGGGACTTAATACTAGTGCCCGAAGTTATAATTGTTATGGCTCCTTTGCACCCATGTGATTGCAGCCCCATGACCACGTCATCACCATTTGTAGTTTACCCTGCCAGCTTCCCCCAAAAGGTCAATGGAGAAGTTGGAGGGAAGATTGCAAGCTGCTGCTGCTTGCTGAGAGAACTTTCTCGTATTCCTTGGGACTGGCTAAAAAAGCTCCATGCTGAAATCCAAGCAGCACTTCTGGCAGGAGTGATTTCAGCCAACCCCCGAGACGAGAGGACTCCCTCTCATCTCTGGCTGAAAAAGCTCCATGAAATCCATCTCTGCAGGCCGTTTGAAGTCAGACCCCCCCCCCCCAGAGATAGGAGACAATTGTCTCATTTCTGGGGGCTGACTGAAAAAGCTCCATGTCAAAATCCAAACAATCTCCTGAAAATCTTTCCTCCTGAAATTCCTGCTTAGAATTTGCCATGGACCTTTTTCAGCCCAAGAGCAGAGGGGCTTGCCTGTCTGTCCACTCTGGGGCTGGAAATCCTGTCAGCAAGTGAGCGAAACGGCAACGGTAAGTGGGGCCTTTTGCTTCATGAGCCTGAGCAGCTTGAACTGGCAGGCCAGGTGGCAAAGTGAGGCTTCCGTCGCCGGCTGTGGCTTTGCACCGCACTGCAGCACCCGCAACTCGCCTGTCCCGACTTGATCCTTTAGGCAAGTAAAACGTTCAGCTCCATTTGTAGTGAAAGGTACAGTTGCAAGAAAAAGTATGTGAACCCTTTGGGATTATGTAGTTTTTTGCATGAATTGGCCATAAAATGCCCTCTAAACGTCATGTAAGTCACCACAATAGAAAAACACAGTCTGCTTAAAATAATACTACACAAACATTAGCTGTTGTCATGTTTTAATTGAAGATAAGATGGAAACATTCACAGTGCAGGGTGGAAAAAGTATGTGAACCTTTGGACTTAATAACTGGTTGACCCTCCTTTGGCAGCAATAACCTCAACCAAACGTTTCCTGTAGTTGCAGATCAGACCTGCACAACGATCTGGAGTAATTTTGGACCACTCCTCTGCACAAAACTGTTTCAGTGTAGCAATATTCTTGGGATGTCTGGTGTGAATCGCTCTCTTAAGGTCATGCCACAGCATTTCAATCGGGTTGAGGTCAGGACTCTGACTGGGCCACTGCAGAAGGCGTATTCTGTTCTGTTGAAGCCATTGTTTTGTTGAATTACTTGTATGCTTTGGTTCATTGTCCTGTTGCATCACCCATCCTCTGCGGAGCTTCAGTTGGCGGACAGATGGTCGTACGTTTTCCTGCAAAATGTCCTAATAAACTCTGGAATTCATTTTCCCATCAATGACAACAATCCGTCCAGGCCCTGAGGCAGCAAAGCAGCCCCAAACCATGATGCTCCCTCTGCCATGTTTTACAGTGGGGATGAGGTTTTGATGTTGGTGTGCTGTGCCATTTTTTCTCCACACATAGTGTTGTGTGTTTTTCCCAAACAACTCAATTTTGGTTCCATCTGCCCACATTTGAAGTTTGCAAAAGAGCACCTGGATGTTCCACAGCACTACTGGCAAAATATTCTGTGGACAGATGGAACCAAAATTGAGTTGTTTGGGAAAAACACACAACACTATGTGTGGAGAAAAAATGGCACAGCACACCAACATCAAAACCTCATCCCCACTGTAAAACATGGCGGAGGGAGCAACATGGTTTGGGGCTGCTTTGCTGCCTCAGGGCCTGGACGGATTGTTGTCATTGATGGGAAAATGAATTCCAGAGTTTATCAGGATATTTTGCAGGAAAACGTACGACCATCTGTCTGCTAACTGAAGCTCCGCAGAGGATGGGTGATGCAACAGGACAATGAACCAAAGCATACAAGTAATTCAACAAAACAATGGCTTCAACAGAACAGAATACGCCTTCTGGAGTGGCCCAGTCAAGAGTCCTGACCTCAACCTGATTGAAATGCTGTGGCATGACCTTAAGAGAGCGATTCACACCAGACATCCCAAGAATATTGCTACACTGAAACAGTTTTGTGCAGAGGAGTGGTCCAAAATTACTCCAGATCGTTGTGCAGGTCTGATCTGCAACTACAGGAAACGTTTGGTTGAGGTTATTGCTGCCAAAGGAGGGTCAACCAGTTATTAAGTCCAAAGGTTCACATACTTTTTCCACCCTGCATTGTAAATGTTTCCATCTTATCTTCAATTAAAACTTGACAACAGCTAATGTTTGTGTAGTATTATTTTAAGCAGACTGTGTTTTTCTATTGTTGTGACTTACATGACGTTTAGAGCGCATTTTATGGCCAATTCATGCAAAAAACCACATAATCCCAAAGGGTTCACATACTTTTTCTTGCAACTGTATACTTTACTAAAAGCCAAGTGGTTTACAGTATCGCAAACACAGAACTGAAGTTTGTGCACCAGACTTCCCTGGTTAACTTTCCCCGGCCACTTCCTCCCCAGTTCTTCCCCCTTTGCTGGTCCCTTATTGTTCAATTATATTGGAATAAATTGTTTGGGGAACTGTCTCTTCAATGGCAGGCTGGTTGGTGAACCGTTGCATTCCATTCCCAGGGCTTGTCTCTGGAAGGTATGATGAGTAGTTAGCCTTTTCCCCTCCCAACCAGCTCCTCCCTCCCCCCCCATAGTTCATGGCAGATTGGCAGCGTATGATGGCAGTTCTGACAAGGCCACTGCTGGGCCTCCCTCCCTCCCCTGAGGCACTGCACCCTCCTTATCTGAAACTCGGCTCAATGACATGTGAGATCACTTAAAGACCTGCAACCAGGTGTTCATAATTGCATTTGTTAAGTGGAGCAGTCATAGGACATCTCACTTAATGACCACTCATTATTGATATTCTGGTTCCAGTTGTGGTCATGAGTCAAGGATTACGTGTAACTTCCTCGATCTGGTGCTTTCCACATATTTTGGAACCATCAAGTCCCAATGGCACATTCAGGATTTATAACATTTCAGTTTTTAATAACATCTGAAAGCATGAATCTTGGAGGAAAAGCAATTGGAAGTGCCAATGCTATGACAGAGAAACTATGTTCAAGAGCTTACTCCACAAAAGTAGGGAGTTATTAGAAGATTCTCTTTGGAACTTCATACCAGGCAGGTCAAGATTGGATGAAAAGCCATCCTGGAGATAACTCAGCAACAAGCAGGACTTGAACAGTCAAAAACGAAACTTTGAATTGCACATGAAAGCTGATATGCAGCTGACACACTGGTGTCACATGGTCATAGTACCAAGTGCTACCAACATTTGTACTGCTGCGCTGTGGACTGATTGAATCTTCTGAATGTTCTTCAAAAACAGCCTAATGTAGCATATGTAACAGCAGTCCAAATGGATGATGGTGAGGGCATCAGTCACTCCAACAAGATCATTTCATTCTATATAAGGCTGCAAAGGACTTAGCCTGCCTATCTAGCAGTAGTTGGGAGTCCAGGAAAACTCTAATTTAAAAATTAAAAGTAAAATTAAAAATTAAAATAAAAACCTGCTTCAGGGGCATTGTCACACTGCTAATAGATAAAACTGGTGAATGAAATAGTAATTTCATTTTACTTGGGTTTAGCCTCTTTCGGTCCCATTTAAACTTCATAGACTCCAGAAACTGGATCAAGGTCTTGACGGCATCTCTATTACTGCCTGGGCTAGCAGTGTATAATTGGGTATCATCAGCATAGCTATAGCACATAAAGTATTAGAGAACCCATAATAGCCAATTAGCCAATCTAAACAAGGTAGTTGGCCTATGAGTGCAATGAAAGAAGATAAGTAGTTATGCTTCTCCTTCCTTACCACCACAGAGTAAGCACATACTTCAGCCTGTACCATATGCTCCTGGATTCATGTTCCCTTAGCAGTACTGTAGGTGTGTCTTTCTACTGCGTTATTTTCTGGAGGATCTCAGTAAACCAAACATTCACACATTGCTATTTCTGGAATAAAGCCCCTAGTTACAAGTAGGATGCTTTTATTTCCATTCCCCTTCCCCAGTTGCATCTGATGAAGGATTTGAAACCTGGAAAGATAGATCTCTAAGAGGGAGATATCATTGCTTTCACCAAGCCTGGTTTTAGTAATACGGTACTAAATTTAGTATAAATGCACATGCACAATCAAGTCGTGATGATGAGAGGTCTTACTGGAAACACACCTGGCATTATCAATAATTTTGTATTATTTGTAGTAAGTGAGCCAGGAGTTGGGAAATAAAATAAGTGGATGGCCAAAGTGTTGTGTATGTATAAGATACATTCCTTATCTGTTTGTAATGAGGACAAGATAGTTTCCCAATCACTAAATATAAACAGGCACGGTCCAGATTTTTCATATACCGTTCACGCTTTTTAGGATTTGCCTGACATTTTTATTTGAACGTTTGATTTAGAGTATTAAATTAAGATTCCTTCTTACACGTTTCAGGAACAAGAGCATGATTTTATATTTTCTTTTAACATGATTCATCTATAGACTAACAAAGTATGTCAGTCTCTTGGAAAGATGTCCTTTGGGCAAGAAATATTGAGTATGTTGTTTTTCCTTCCCAGCTGTCAATAGCAGAGTGCCTACCGGCTCCACTTCCTCACATGTCATGGATTCGGCTACACCTGAGTCCTGTTCACAAACGCTCAGTATGACTTCTCAGTCTGTGCTTCCTACCTACCCTTCTGTTGATATCGATGCCCACGTGAGTAATGTCGATTAATTTATTTATTAATTTATTTATTTTATTACATTTCTATACCGCCCTTTCCCGGAGGACTCAGGGCGGTTTACAGGGTAATTAAAAACCAAAAATACAAAAGTTAAAAACCAAGTTTAAAAAAGATTAAATTTATCCCTGTATAATAAAACCCCCTAATGATAGAGCTATCTCTTTTGAAGACTATTTTGGTTAAATGACGCAATAACAATACAATTTAATAAAATTGAAATGCATTTTTTTCCAATCTTAAGACGGAGAGTAATCATGACACTGCGCTGACTCTTGCATGTGCTGGTGGGCATGAAGAACTGGTCTCTGTGTTGATAGCACGAGGTGCCAGTATAGAACATAGAGACAAAAAGGGTAAGCTATTGAAGTGCCGCTATTTATCATTGCTTTGATTTGGAAATGATGCGTATCTAGTCAAGCATCCCATTGGTTTTTCATAACTTTCTGATGATCTCCCAGCGTTTGTGTTGTTGTTGTTTTTTCCTAGCTGGTGATAAGTATTTGGGCAGCAAATGGTGTTTTTTTTTTTCCTATCCTTAATTAAATGAGGAGTTAGTGTCTCAAAAACACACTGCTTCTTTTTCTCCCAAATGTTCTATCGTGAACTCAGAACTTTTATTTCGGTTTTGTACATAGTGATATCGATTGCTACTCTGTATTGTGAATTACTGATTTTGAAACACACTGGTTTTACTGTCAGCATAACTTAACTTTGATTCTTGTTTTCCAAATGGCTTCTAATAATAGAATCATTTCTGTTAGGGTTTACACCACTAATTTTAGCTGCAACTGCTGGACATGTTGGTGTTGTAGAAATACTCCTAGATAAAGGTGGAGACATAGAAGCCCAGTCTGAGCGTACTAAGGACACCCCACTTTCATTAGCATGCTCTGGTGGCCGTCAAGAAGTAAGTGTTAACATTTAAAAAAAAGTTTATATATGTTTCTGTTTAACTAATATTATCATAGTTTGGAAGAACAGGATCTAGCATCCTGATATGTCTCCTCACTTGGTACAGTATTTTACTACATACTATAATTATTGCATTTCATAGATTATGAAAGCATGTATTGATTCTCCAAACCCACCCCAAATTGGGTGGACATGATCATCTTAAAATATATCCACATGTGCTGGATGCTTCAAGTGTAAACACTGTTTCCTGTATCCACAACATGTCTACAGATGCTTCCTTAATGCCTTCCAAGTTCTTTGCTCTATTTCACTTTTTTAATTTTATTATAACCATTTTTATTTTTTTTTAAATAGGAGTCTGGCATGCTACAAACAAAAAAAACGTTCTTTGAATATAAAAATGCTGGATGCCAGTTGTACGTTTAAACTTACAATTGTTTCCACTTGCATCCTCCCTCCACGTGAAGGGGATTGAGGGAGGAGATTAATCTAGGGTTCCCTAAAGTAGTTTGCAGCAGCCCCAGGGGACTATCCAAGGGGTTGATGTTATTATTCATAGTACTGTTAGTGTGAATAGTGTTTATTAAATTATTTTCACATCATAAACATTTGGGGATTGGTGAACAACCTGAAATTTCATGGAGGAAGTTAATGAGCTGAAGAGGTTGGGGATTCTTCTAAGGAACAGCAAGTGGCATTCTGGTTATTCAGTGCTTTGTAATGAACTCTGTGGAGCCATTTTATGATTTAGCAATGCCTCCCTTCCCTATTGCAAGACTACAACAGCGAGTTCTTAAAATTTCAGATCTGCCCAGTAATCCAAGAAGATTGGGAAACTCGTTTAATTCTGAAATTACATGAAATGTAGGAGCATTGTACATTCCATGTAATTTCTCAGATGTTTTAGGACTGATTTCCTGCACATATTTTTGCAGTATTTTAAAAAAAACAGACTGTCCTGCAGTCCATTCTATAATCATGTAAATGTAAAACTTTTATTCATAGAATGGGAATTCAGTAAGGCAGTAGTATGAGAAGTGAAGATTTGACTTTAATCTGTTTTCTTTGTTTCTATCCTGCCTTTAATATTGTTACAAATAACTCAAGGCGGGAAACAAACCCAGCACACCTTCCTCCTCCTATTTCCCCCGCAACAACAACCCTGTGAGGAGGATTGGGCTGAGAGATAGTGACTGGCCCAAAGTCACCCAGCTGGTTTTCATGGCTAAAGCAGGACATTAATTTACTATTTAATGTTATATATCCATCATAATTTTTCTATGATCTTTTCCATACTTTTGTTATGCTCCATGGCTTCTTGTTGCCAGATTTAAAATTCTTTATTTATCCTGAACACATTGTTGCTATTGTCAACTTCTGATAGTGTTAATAATGTTGTATATTTCAGGTGGTAGATCTTCTTCTAGCACGAGGAGCAAACAAAGAACACAGAAATGTGTCTGATTATACTCCTCTAAGTCTTGCTGCATCTGGTGGATATGTTAACATTATTAAGATACTACTCAATGCTGGAGCAGAAATTAATTCAAGGTAATAATTTGGTTTAGAAGGATTTTGAGTTCTCTTTGATGAATATAATATAAAGTGGGGTTGAAATTCCACAGATTTGTTGCTTTTATCCATTCAGACATAGTGAACAAACTCAGTGATCTGTAGATGAGCTTTTTAAAAATAGTAATTTTATTTTTAAAAAATTACAATTATAGTAATAACATAATGCAAACTACAAACAAAAGAATATGAAAGGGGAAAAATAGAAGTTGCAAAAAGGAAAAAAATATAGTAAAGAAAAAATAAAAATATATGAAGAAATGAGTTTTCCCTTCATCACAGGCATTTTAGTAACTTAAACGCTTTCTCTGAAAATACAACAAATGATCTCTTCTTCCCATATGCCATCTCATATCTATAAGCAAATTCTTGAATCCTCTGCATTTTAATCCTAGTGTCGGCAAAAGTCCATTAGAATTACCAGAGATAACAACATACTTATTTTAACCTTTATCAAATAAACCAACTTTATGTTCCTTTCTTTTGCTCCCAGTGATCTTTAGTCCCTTCAAATAAAGTCCCAGAACTTGATTTCTTTTCATTTCTTTTTTTTGCCTCATCTCACAAAATTCTTTGAAGTGTTAACAAGCCTCTTTTGTAAAGCCAACGTAGGAAAAATTATCCAGATCATTCTCCTGGTTTGTTATTTGTATATCCTTTTTAAATTATTAAGACCTCAGCCAATTGCTTTTCTATGTCCAGTGCAACATCTTTTTCTTGAAGCCTGCCATTTTCAAATCTACTTTCAAATCAATCTCAGCCAGGTAAAACTTCTTCCATAAATAACTTTTAATGCAGACAATAGACGCAGACTCTCTTATAAATAATTTCTGAGTCCGTTGTTCAACAATATTCTTTAAAGTGTCCAACATTAAAATGTTTTGCTTCATTCTGTATTGACAAGTTGAATGAGAATGTTCTCCTTTAATTTGTAATCATTCGTTACACTAGTGACTAATTTTTAAAGCGTTACTATTTTTTTTTTTAGAAAAAGACCAGTTCAAAAAAAAATTATTTCCCACAGAAAGGATTCTTCATAGTTAATCGCAGTTTCTTATTTCAAATTTATCTGAATCTTCAGTCCATTCATAACCTTCTAAAATCAAAGTTTTAATCACCCTTTTGCTATTTATTCTCAATTTTTTTTACCGAGTCCCTTAGACTTATATTTAGAACTTCTTTAAGGAAGAATGGAAGGAAATTCATCCACTGCTGTAAAACCTGCTGACCCAAACAATTAGCAAGTAATTTCCAAAGAGATTAAAACAGAAAGTATCTGAACTCAGTGTGCTTTCCAAGACACGGATTACGGTTAAACAACATGAAGCAAGTGCCTGACTACCTGTGGGTGTTTTCTCCTTGTTCAAAGAGGTATTTTTGAAGAACCCCTGGCCAGTCACTGGCTCTTCGTTCCACTGCTCTTCTTGACTCCACTTTCCATGGAGCCAACTTCAGTCGCTATTTCTTCCCCAGAAGCCCTTGGTGATTTCTAGATGGGCTGTGCCAAGATTTTTCAGAATTCCATATCCGGCACTCGTACGTTGCCAGTATTCTTAGCCTACTTTAAGTACTTTCTGTTCTTCCTTTCTATTACTTTATATTTTAAAGTCTAGCTGATTTTTATATAGTGCGCTTATCCAGCAGTGAAATGAGGATGTATTTTATTACACAACGATCAGCTTTGCCTAAAATAATTATACTCAAAAATATTCTCCTCTGCCATTGGTCTAGATTGTGTCATTGCTAATATTTGTGTTCATCGGTTTTCTGTTTTTTAGGACTGGGAGTAAATTAGGCATTTCTCCTCTGATGCTGGCAGCTATGAACGGTCATGTTCCTGCAGTAAAACTGTTGCTTGACATGGGTTCTGATATTAATGCTCAGATTGAAACCAATCGGAATACTGCACTTACTTTAGCCTGCTTCCAGGGCAGAGCGGAGGTAGTCAGTCTGCTTTTGGACAGGAAAGCCAATGTTGAACATAGGGCAAAGGTAAGTAATCCATAGATTTCTTTCTCAGTTGAACCTTGGTGAGCCTGATCGTGTAAGAAAAATTGAAATTTGGGGTTGTCTAAAGGAAGGTGCTAGTCACTTTACCTGAGACGTTCACCTGAGCGACCTCAGGGACATGGAGTGATTTAAACAAAAAGAGGACTGTGGGTGGGAGGCCCATAGGCAGTTTACAAGATAAAACCCGTGATATAAAATACTAAAGCAATAAACATTAATATTTAAACTACCAAAAAAAAGTAGCTAAGAAAGGAACCAATATATAACACGGTGAAGGTAGAGTCTTTTCTTAATCCACCTACCACCTCTAGTATGGAATGCCCCCTCCATAAGTACTCAGGCCAATTGGTTGAGCCAGGTTTAAAGCCCATCCAGAGGGGCTGGGGGCAAATTTCGCCGCACAATATTCCAAAGGCCAGGAACCACAGCAGAAAAGGCTATTCTGAACCCCACCAATTGGAATTCCTTGACCGACAAGGTCTGCAGCAGACCCGACAATGCACAACATACACATTTTTCATAGACATTCTTCTATCGCCTCTAGACAAGATGGGTGGCACACAAATCTAATACATATGTACATCCTTTGCCCTCTAGCAACATTCATGCCCACTTTTGGAAGGAGATTATATATGCAGTTTTAGCAGCAAACATTATTTGGAAATGCTAGAGTACATAATCAAACATAGTGCTCAGAGCTCCACATTGGTTGAGAAGCAAAGGGTTTTTAATTGACCCACTGATTCAAATTCCCATGAGACTTTCTTCTAGGAGATAACGTCTGGGTTAAGGTCCAGCATTAAATAAAAGGCTGATAATTACATAATATTGCTTTTGGTTGGGAAGGTCTATCAAGGTTCTGGCATTTCCAATACACCTAGGAGTATTGTCCGGGTATATACTGAACTCTAGGAAGAAAGAGTTCTTCCTTAATTTGCTTTGTAGAGACTTTGTTTGGTAGAGTGAGTTTTCTGTTCTGTGTTGTAGATATTCCAAAACAAAAATAATGCAGGTAACAAGTAGAAAGTACTTTACATTATGAAAGAGACCAAAAGGAAAAGCCTCAAATTATAAACAAAATTGTGCATGCTCAGCAAATCAATTATTTAAAAAGTCTAAACTGTCCAGGTACACATAGCTTGGTTGTAAAAGAAAGCAGTGAATTTTGATGGTAAAATCCATTTGTGCAAAATTATGCTGCAGAGATCTCAGACAATCTATACAGTGTATAGATTCATGCTTTGGCTCTATCTGTTTCTGTGGTCTCTTCTGAATTCAAAATCACATTTGTAGAATTTTTCAGTCTTGAATTTTAGAAAGGAATTAAATGCCATGAGAATTCCTGAATTCAGTGTTATATCATTATATTAACAGGAGTGGTGAATATGGAATCTGGGTGGAGTGTGAAGTAGTTAAACTGGACTTCAAACAGAACTTCGAATTTTAATTAATGTGATCCAGATGCCTGAGTAATTAAAAGTCATCAAGGTTTCTTTCCCCATTAAATATTTGTGTGTGTGATACGCTAGCTGCCCTCTTTTAATGTTGATTGGACTCAAGTGGCTTTGGACTTGGAAGGGAAAAGGGTTAGTGGTAATTTATTCATATAGGTTTGAATTTCAACCAAGTTCTTTTAAACAGACTGGACTCACACCTCTAATGGAAGCTGCATCAGGAGGTTACGCAGAAGTTGGAAGAGTTCTTCTTGATAAAGGAGCAGATGTCAATGCTCCTCCTGTGCCTTCTTCAAGAGACACTGCTTTAACTATTGCTGCAGATAAAGGCCATTACAAGTTTTGTGAGCTCCTGATTAATCGGTATAGTATTTTCTATTCTATTAGAATTGCACAATTTGAACTACCTGCCATTCCCCCACCAGTCTGACCTGGCCCTGCTCTTCTACTGCTTAACTTCAGTGACAGATCTGCATTTCTTTGGGTGTCCTCCTCTATGCTTTCTATCCTTGCCCTCACATCTTTGTAATTACTGCTGTTGCCTTTCTAGTTTTTTGTCCTTTGATTTCTGTGTCAGAGCGCCCTTGCACCTTGGCCAAGGCAAAACCTATTTCAGTAAGTATGTTCTGTGCCACCATTGGGCAAAAGGCCATTTGTGTAGGGCAAATACAGGCAGGTTTAGAAATGAACCCTTTGTAATAAGACTAAGGAAATTTGCCTCCGCTGGCCTACATTTTGGTTTGTTTCTGTACTGTAACTGTTGCTTCTTCCCATTTAACCTTTTCCCAGGTTTTTGTTTTCAATGTAATTGGTTTTGTGTCTCTTTTGTTTTCCAGAGGTACAATGCATCCTAGGCACTTTATTCCTCCTTCATTTATTCCATCTTTATTGACCTGCCTTATCTCCTCAGTCCCCTTACTCAATTTAATTTAAAACTGAGAGATGGTATCAGAAGGGACAATCAGTTTTTGCACTTCAGACTAACGGTCTCAAGTTAGGAAGTTGGGAACTGCTAAGTGGGGAAAATAAGCTATTGCCCATTCACAGTTTCACATTCCTGATTTTCTATTGAGGATACCCACAATTGTGGAGATCTGTAAGGCAGAGAATCCTTTACTACACAAGTTTTATAACTAAGTGGGGATACTGAGAATTTTATTATGAGGGGTGGTTCTTGTAGGAGAAGGAGGCTATTCTCATAAATTAAAATCTCATTAAATCATACTCTTCATTTATTAGTTTCACTTCCACGATGAGATCTGGATAATTTAAGATCGTAATTTACTTTTCATTTACATTTCTAATACCCCAGTACTTTCTGTAGTGTGGTTTAGAGACAAATCTGAATTGCTATTTGTATTCTGCCTTTATTATTTTTACAAATAACTCAAGGTAACAAATATATCCAACACACCGTCATCCTCCTATTTTTCCTACAACAACAACCCTGTGAGATGGGTTGGGCAGAGACAGAGTGACTGGCCCAAAGCCAGGATTTGAATTCACCATCTCCCACTTTCTAGCCTGGTGCCTTAACCATTAGACCAGGGGTAGGCAACCTTGGCTCTTTTATGACTCGTGAACTTCAACTCTGGCTCAGGAATTCTGGGAGTTGAAGTCCACGAGCCATAAAAAAGCCAAGGTTGCCTACCTCTGCATTAGACCAAATGCATGGAATATTCATTTCTGGTTTTCTCTCGTGGCATGCATATCTTGATAATTAAAGGTAATGTGAAATTCTTAACCAGGTGCTATTGATTTTTATTTTTATTTTTTTTGCAAAGTGAAATTTAATTTCAGCTGCTTTCTGATTTATTTGTTCCAATAAAATCTGATTTCCTTTTAGGGGAGCACATATTGATGTTCGCAATAAGAAAGGAAACACACCACTCTGGTTGGCAGCAAATGGTGGTCACCTTGATGTAGTGCAGCTACTTGTGCAGGCAGGAGCTGATGTGGATGCTGCAGATAATCGGAAAATCACGCCCCTTATGTCTGCATTTCGCAAGGTAATTTTATTTGGCGGTTTTCAGATTGGCATATCTGGAATTGAGGCGAGCTGCAAATATTTGAATTACTGCATCTTAATTACAATTGCACACTTTTTAAGTCATTGCACGCATTTTATTTCACGTGAAATGGTTGTTTTGTTTCATATCTCATTGGTTGTTAAATGTACAGGTAATCCTTAACATACGACCGCAGTTGTGCCCAAAATTTCTTTTGCTAAGTCAGATAGTTGTTTTGCCCCATTTTTATGATTTATTTATTTTTTGCCACAATTGTTAATGAATCACTGCAGTGGGTAATTTAGTAACACGGTTGTTAAGTGACTCTGACTTCCCCATTGACTTTGCTTGTCAGAAGATCGCAAAAGGTGATCACGTGACCCCAAGACACCTCATAAATATAAACAGTTTATCTGAACCAGTTGCCAAGCATCCACATTTTGATCACAATACTGCAGTAATAATAAGCTCTTAGGTCCTTTGTCCATGTTTGTTTGGGAGGGAGGGAAGAGGAGGAGGAGGAGGAGGAGTCTGGTTCATTGACATTGCAATACCAGTGGTGCACAAATAGAAGAGAAACAGTAGAAAAAAATAATGAAATATGATGATTTGCAAATTGAAGTTGAGTGATTGTGGAGGAAAAAAATCAATGGTTGTACCAGTAATAATAGGAGCCCTTGGAGCAATATGCCAAAGGTTGCCTAGATACATGGAAATTTAAAACTTTAAAACTTACTAGACCTGAATATTCTGACTTCCCGTGTGTGTGTGTGTGTGTGTGTAGACACACACGCGCGCACACACACACACACACACACACACACACACACACCTTACTCGGAACTGCCTGCACACTCAGATGTTACCTTACAGCTCTTAGGTCCTTGGTTTTTACCAGACCCAGACTGAATCGAATTGAAGATAATAACAACAACAACAACAACAACAACAATAATAATAATCTCCTGAAAGTTTTAATTAGGATCTTTCCCAAAAATTGCTTTCCCCTTTCCAACGTCATAGGCTCTCCTATAAATTGAAATTACAATGTCTCTTAACATTTGTTTTCCAGTTAAATATGATAAGTCTGTTCCCCAGTCTCCATCAAGTCTTCTTGAAAGAATCCATTTCATCAGTTATCAGTTCTGTCAACTTTGAGTCTTTAAGATCCATAGCCCCTTCAGCTATCTCCAGGCAGCCTGCTTTCAAACTAGACTCCTGCTTTGGGTGTGCCAGCAACAAATTAAGTTCCAATCCATCCAATGATAAGCCTAATTTGAAAGTTGTTGCTTGCATCTGATTATCATCTTTAAGTTGATTTAAAACTATTGTTGTGTTACCAAACTTTTTGACTGAAATTTCAAATAGGTCTTACAAGTTAAAAAGAATTTTGTTTTCAAAAACTTCCCCAAAAGTTTTCTCTTTAAGATAATTTATTATTTGCATTTTGTTTTAGTTCAAGACTCTACTGCACTAAACTTTTACAGCCAGTCATAAGTAATTCTCAGAGACAGGAGGCACTATAACAAAAGATCTCAAAGAGCATTGAAAAGTTCTCCCTATAATAAAAAAGATAGAAGGAAAAGTCAAAAATTAAATAAAGATCCGAGTTTTAGAAATAAATAAAATACGAAATCCCTGTAGTGGAAGTCCAGTAGAAACACAAATCATTACCGATCCCTAGAAAAATACCATTGCTTCCATGCTGACAAAACTAAAATGATTTGCAGTTATTAAGCGGTAAGAGAAAGCATAGGAAATCTACTTTAAACGCCGCAAGGGGTTAGAATAATTCAGCATTCAATTAAATTCAGAATAAGAGCTGGAACAGACCTTGGAGGTCTTCTAATCCAACCCCCTGGTCAAGCAGGAGACCCTACACCATTTCTGACAAGTGGCTGTCCAATCTCTTCTTCATCCGTGATGAAGCACCCACAACTTCTGAAGGCAAGCAGTTCCATTGGTTAATTGTCCTCACTGTTAGGAAGTTTCTCCTTAATTCCTTGATTAGTTTCAGTCCATTGTTTCTTCTCCTGCCCTCGGGTGCTTTGGAAAATAACTGACCCCCTCTTCTCTCAAATACTGGAATAGTGCTATCGTGTCACCCCTAGTTCCTTTTGTTCTCTAGACTGCCCATAGCCAATTCTTGCAACCATTCTTCATATGTTTTTGTCTCCAGGCCTTTAAATCATCTTAGTTGTTCTTCTTTGCGTCTTCCAAAGTCTCAGCATTATTATTTTTTTGTAGTATGGTGATCAAAACTGGATGCAGTATTCCAAGTGTGGTCTTACTAAGGCCATATTCAACCATTTATATTTATTATATAAATAAAAAATATATTTATTACTTAATACATTAAATCACACACTAATTAACATTTTAAAAAGTAAAAAAAAAAGAAATATCAAAATGTGCTGTTAAAACCAAGACGTGCTTAAAAATCAGAAAGCCGAGAGGAAATGGTGTAGACCCTCCCCTCTGCTACTCCTACCAAGAATTGCAGTCAATTAAGATTCCTCTTCAGGTAGGTCCACAGTCATTTTGAGAGGAACATAGCGACTGTTATAAATAGGAACCAGTGGCCAAGCATCTGAAATTCGATCACATGATCGTGGGGATGCTGCAACAGTCATAAATATGAAAAACAAGTCATAGGTCATTTTTTCCCAGTGCTGTTGTAACTTCTAACAGTCACTAAGCGAACTCTTGTAAGTTGAAGACTACCTGTATTGCAAGGTTTCTCTATGTATTCAGAGACTGACTGATTCTCTTGGTCTTGGTCTTGCCAGTTAAACAGATTATGATGATAAATCTCGATTCAAATTACTATTATAATAAGGTATGCAGAACATTTCATTTTGAGCTTGAACTTGAATGAAACGCTGAAATTCACGTGCAAAATTGGTAGCTCAATTGTGAAACAGACTGACTCAGGATTTCCAGTACATTTCAAGCTCAAAACATTCTCAACCGAAGAGAACATTTGTAGCTTAGGGGTCCTTGGGGTTCTCTGAGCTTGGTTGTTTTCATTAACAGATTCTGTAACATCATCGCTGTAGTGCATCAAAATGATCTGTTTCACTCTCAAGATATTTCACAACACTTCTCATTTGAAATGTTTACACATTGTTTTTATTTTGTATTTTTATTTCATTTGTTTGTGTATGTTTAACTTGAATTGTACTATAGGTAGTCCTCGACTTACAACTGAACCCAAAATTTCCATTGCTGAGCAAGAAAGTTGTTAAGTGAATTTTGTCCCATTTTACGACCTTTCTTGCTACAGTTGTTAAGTGAATCAACTGCAGTTGTTAAGTTAGTAACATGGTTACTAACTGCAACTGTCATAAATACATGCCAGTTGCCAAGTGTCCAAATTTTGATCACGTAACCAGGAATTCTGCAGTGGTTGTAAGTGTGAAAAAACTTGTCATAAGTCACTTTTTCCAGTGCCAGTGTAACTTCAAAAGGTCACTAAACAAATGGTTTTAAATTGAGGACTACCTGCATTTATTTTTCTTTTATTTGTTTATTGTACATTACCCCAGGAGCTTTATTTAAATAAATAAATAGTATTAGACAAGCTGTCTTTTGGAAAGTATTATGTGCCAGTGTGCCAGTTATTGAGAAAATCCTGATGCATCTCTGGGTCTTTCACTCAGAATGTCTGTTATAACACATTATAGTGTTATGTCCTGATAATCCAATTCTCCAGTATATATATATATATAATGTATGCAAATACCCATAATTTTGCATAATTCCCATCCTTTACCTATTCAAATTTCTACACATGTATAGAACAAAAGTCTTCAGTTTTCTATAAAGTTGATACGTTACTTTTCAGGAAAAAAGTCAGGAATCAAAAATGTTTTTTTTCCTTTTTTGCTGGCAAATTCTAACAAGTCTTCTCTGATACCAGTCGGGTCTGCTTTAATAATAAAGTACCAGGAAAAGTGGGATTTTATTTTTACAGATTCGTTCCAGGAACATTCATTTGCAATATTGTTGAGAGTTTGGAATTAATGTTTTGTGCAGAGAATTCTAAAGAGGGAAAATTAGCATACAGAAATAGAATTACTCTGAACTCATTTTCTTTCATGCCTCTATTGTCTCTCATTTATTTTCATTTGTTTTCCCTGTTTTACAGTATTTAGTATTTAGCTAGTCATATGGAAAAACAATTTAAATTAGATTAGTTAAAGATTGCCTGGATTATGAGGTTTTCTAAGCATTTAATTACAATGCTCAAAAGAAATATATCTAATTGGCACAATCTAGTATGACATAAGTGTTACAGAAGAAGTGCTTCCAATTTCATGTAATTAAACTATTCTTTTTTAGGGTCACGTGAGAGTAGTTCAATTTTTGGTGAAAGAGGTTAACCAGTTTCCTTCGGATATTGAATGCATGAGATACATAGCAACTATAGCAGACAAGGTGAGTGCCAAGGAGCTGGTAATTGTACTCGGATAACTTGAGACTTCACCTGTAAAATACATATTTTTTGTCGTGATATTTCTCAAAATGTATCTTTGCTGCTATTTTTTTTAGCTAAGATAAAAAATAAAATCTCTTTCAAATGAAATAACAGAAGAACAGAGTTGGAAGGGACCTTGGAAGTCTTCCAGTCCAACCCCCTGCTCAAGCAGGAGACCCTATTCCATTTCAGACAAGTGGTTGGCCAATCTCTTCTTAAAAACTTTCCAGTGATGGAGCACCCACAACTTCTGAAGGCAAGTCGTTCCATTGATTCATTGTTCTCACTGATTCCTCCTTATTTCTAAGTTGGTTCTCCTTGATTAGTTCCATCCATCGCTTCTTGTTCTGCCATCAGATGCTTTGGAGAATAGATTGACCCTCCACTTCTTTGTGGCAGCCCTTTAGATACTGGAACACTGCTGCCATGTTTTGTTTTGTTTTTAATCCCATTTATATCCCGCCCTTCTCCGAAGACTCAGGGCGGCTTACAATCTAAAGCACAAACCAATGTGCTTAGCAATAGCCTTCATTCTATGTATATGCCTGCTTATTAGGGCTTTCGCCGCCCCCCAAGCGGCATTATTACAAAGTCAGCTTATTGCCCCCAACAATCTGGGTCCTCATTTTACCTACCTCGGAAGGATGGAAGGCTGAGTCAACCTTGAGCCTGGTGGGACTCCAACCTGCACTAATTGCAGGCAGCTGGTGTTACTTAAGGAGGCATTAGCCCACTGCTCCACCAAGTTACCCCTTATCCTTCTTTTCATTAAATAAGACATACCCAATTCCTTCAACCATTCTTCATAAGTCTTAGCCTCCAGTCCCCCAATCAACCAAAACTGGATGCAATATTCCAAGTGTGGTCTTATCGATAGGTGGTATTTAGATTAAAGGTAAAGGTTCCCCCGCACATGCATTCTAGTCGTTTCTGACTCTAGGGGCCGGTGCTCATATCCGTTTCAAAGCCGAGCGCTTGTCCGAGGACGTCTCCGTGGTCATGTGGCCGGCATGACTAGACACCAAAGGCGCACGGAACGCTGTTACCTTCCCACCGTAGTGGTCCCTATTTTTCTACTTGCATTTTTTACGTGCTTTCGAACTGCTAGGTGGGCAGAAGCTGGGACGAGTAACAGGCGCTCACTCTGTTACGCGGCACTCGGGATTTGACCCGCCAAACTGCCAACCTTCTGATCGACAAGCTCAGCGTCCTAACCCACTGAGCCACCAATTAGTAAAGTAGTTTTATCACTTCAAATGATCTTGATTCTCTAGCTCTTTTATTGCAGCCTAGGACTGTGTTAGCTTTTTGGCAGCTACAATACGCTGCTGGCTCATATTTAAATGATTGTCCACTAGGACTGCCAGATCCTTCTTACAGTTAACTACTATTGAGCCAGGCACCCCCTATTCTGTGCCTATGCATTTGTTTGTTTTTTTTCCTTACCAAAGTGTAGATTTCTACTTTTCTCACAGTATGCTTGCCTCCTGTGAGGGGCTACCACAAAGAAAACGGGGTCAACCTATTTGCCAAAGCAGGACAAGAAACAGTGGATGGAAACTAATCAAAGAGAGATGTAACCTAGAACTAAAGAGAAATGTCGTAACAGTGAGAACAATTAACCAGTGGGACAACTTGCTTTCAGAAGTTGTGGATGCTCTACCACTGGGAGTTTTTAAGAAGAGATTAGACAGCCATTTGTCCACAAGCGTCTCCTGCTTGTGCAGGGATTGGTCTAGAAGACCTCCAAGGTTCCCTCTGTTGTTGTGTTCTGTCCATGTTGTTTTCTCGACAACAATACAGAATTTGTTGTTATTTTCTTTTGAGATGTTAACTTGGCCAACAGCTGTAGAATTTCCCTGTTCTACAGCTGTAGAACGTCTCCTGTACTGGTACTGATGAGACCATACCCTGTTTAAGTTTGGTAGCTGGACAACAAGATCCTGCACAAAATGGCGTGTTAATGTAATTAAATGTAATAGCAACAGAATAAAATTGCCCATAAAATAAATATCTCCACCCATTTTATACCAAACTCTGGGCAGCTCCCAATTAATAGAGAATTGTGGAGTATTGTTAACTGATTTGAATTAATTTAATTATTTCACAGTGAACTTTAGTTTCTTTACTAATGTGTGCTGGGCTTTGGTTTGTTTTGTTGTTGTTTTAATGTGAGGCCAGCATACCAACAAAAGAAAAGTAGAACCCTCAGACCAAAAATGCTATGTATTCCTAACATAGATGAAATTGTAGTGCAAGCTACTGTGAATGTATTTTGAGTACTCTGTCTTAAATTACTGCAAAACCTTTTTTTAAATGAAAAGGAACTGTTGAAAAAGTGTCACCAGTGTGTTGAAACCATTGTGAAGGCTAAGGACCAACAAGCAGCTGAAGCAAACAAGAATGCAAGCATCCTGTTGAAAGAGCTAGATTTGGAAAAGGTGAGATATACAATTACATCACCTTTCTTAAATGACATTCTGCTTACAGATAGTCCTTGAGGTATGACTGCTTGCTTAACAATGATTTGAATTAACAAAGGGCTTTGAAAAGGGTGCTTTACAGCCTGTAAAACACTTCTGATCGTCATACAACATTACACACACGCGCACGCACACACAGTGACAAACACATTCTAAGTGCTTGACAACCTTACAACGAGGTAAAAATATAATTGTATACTTTTTAAAAATACAATTTTTTTAAAAGTATACAATTGCTAATTATACAGGTTTATCTAATCACGTTTATAGAAATGCAGAAAACTGAACTAAGGTTTAATAAGATTTGTAATACATCAAAAGGCCTTTTAAAAATTCAGGATTGAAAGAAATAATATTTCTGTATTTAAAATTTAACTTGTTAACTTGAATTTTAATATTATCAGTACCTTGATGGACTTTTGTGAATGTCCAGCAATAAAAAATTAAGCTTTAATTTCTTACATTACAAAAAAAAATTAAGTGTATAATTGAAAAATTTAACTTAAACGTTTAAGCAAAACTTGACTGTCTTAGAAAAGCTGATTAAAATAAGGTAAATCTGAACCGAATCATAAACATGTACTAATAAGCCCAAGTAAATCCTGGGGCACAGTTTGATGGCTTGCACACATACCAACTTGAATTTCTGATTGTACTTGTGTTCATTCTACCGTATTTTCCGGCGTATAAGACGACTGGGCGTATAAGACGACCCCCTACATTTCCTGTTAAATTATAGGGTTTGGGCTATTTTCAGCACCCGGCGTATAAGACGACCCCTGACTTTTGAGAAGATTTTTATGGGTTAAAAAGTAGTCTTATACGCCAGAAAATACAGTACTTCAAAATGCGGACAGCCTTGTTAGCCATTATAGGCTCCAGGTTTATGTATGGAGGCTAACAGAATTTTCTCCTGCACAGCCTGAACTAGCCAGTAACAAAATCAGAATTTTCCATAGTTGCTGCTTTAAAGGGAAAATATGAATTAAAGCAGTGTCTCTCAACTCAGCAACTATAAATCTGTGGATTTTGACTTCCAAGGCCAGCGTGGGACAATGAAAATCTGTCTTTGTAATGAAAAACTAGATGTATTGTTTCCAATGAAAAAGTTTCACGTTATAAAATTGCAAGTTTCTATCACTGTTTTGTTTTATATAGATTAACATTTAATTATTAAAAGGAAGTTATTTATTTGTTTATATCCCAGCCTTAACTCCAATGAAATTGTCTTTATTAATGAAGGGGAAGTCACAGAAAAGGTCTGAGAACACCTGACATAAGAAACAGTCAGGAAGACTCAGATACAAATCTCACTTAGCCGTGAATATTTACCAAATGTTTCTAGGTCAATCGCTGTCTCTAAACCCAAAAACCTCAGTGGAAATTTGTGGGGAAAGAGAGGAATATACTTAAGCCAATACATAACTTGTAACTAGTACTTGAGAGGCTAACTACATGCAGTGTGATTTGTTGAACAAAGGGGAATAAATGAGAACAATCCCACATTCTTTGCCTGTTTGTGTTTGCATTACATTAAAAACCTTGAGAAACAATTCTTAATATCAACATGTACATTGTCAATGTTTTTATAGTCAAGAGAAGAGAGTAGAAAGCAGGCTCTTGCCGCAAAAAGAGAGAAGAGAAAAGAGAAGAGAAAGAAGAAAAAAGAAGAACAGAAGCGAAAACAGGAGGAAGACGAGGAACACAAACCAAAGGAAACACTAGAGCTGCAAGAAGATGAAGAGGAAGAGGAAAATGATGATGATGGTGAGGGACTCAATTCATACTCTTTTAAAATCACAAATGGCATTCTGATATTGACGGGCTGCACTTCCAAGCGTTTTTCCATTGTTTGGGAACCAAACATTTAGCCCTTGGTTTAAATTATGTGTTCTTAAATGTACCTATACTCCCTAAAATGTAAATGGCAAGTTCATTAGAATAGCCAATCAAGTCTTCTGCTAAATTGTCATCAGTTGTACGGTGTATATTTCTCGTATTACTTACATAACAGTTTATCCAGGTCTTTCAGATAGAGATGTTTTGCTGTCTTAAATAATTGTTTCCCTATTTGTGTGATACTGCTTTCTCAGGGTACCTGTGACCTGATAAAATTTTCATGTGATCATAGTGGCTGGAAACCACCCTAGCTTATCTTTCTATAGTATGAATACAGTGAATCCTTGCTGCAGGTTCTTCTGAAATTCTAAGGACAGAGCTGTTTTCCATTTTGGACTAAGTTTAAAAAAATAAATCCAGATAATGCTTTTTTCTCCCTGTTATGAGCTGTACCTTTTGCCCTCAATTTTCTGACTCAAATATTTATTTCTCATTTCAGGTAATATATAGCATTTTAATGGTTAGTTTCCATATTGTAAACTTTCACCTTGTTTTCAGTTTGTTACTCTATATTGGGTCTTTGATAAATATAAAACTAAGAAGCACATTTTTAAGTAACAAGTTATTTTTTTTAAAAAAATAAGTTTTATGCCTTCCATTTCCTTTTAAGGTGATATTAAAAAGTGAAGAGCCCCCCCCCCCAAATCCACTGAATTCTCAGTGGATACATCCATGTAGCTTTCTTCACAATATAGAAGTGATTTGCCATTGCCATATTTTGAAGTATTTGTTTTTTTCAAATTAGCAACCTAAATTACCACCTAAGTGTTTGTGGTGATCTCCATCCGGTTATTAACCAAGTCCAGTCTGGTTGAACTATTTCAGGATCAAGTACCAGGATCTTTAGAATCTGGTTTAAGCTAGAGAAAAATATTCCACTTTGGGCATTGTGGTACAAAACAACGCAGTCTCTATTATATTTCTAAAAATCACTGTTCTAACTAGCAAATGTCTAAACTTTTGTAATGTGCTTGTTTTAGTTGATTCAGAAATTCCTTTAGAGCCTCCAAGCGCAACTACTACAACTACTATTGGAATATCTGCAACTTCGGCTACTTTTACAAATGCTTTTGGCAAGAAGAGAGCCAATGTGATAACAACTCCGAGCACAAATAGAAAAAATAAGAAGAATAAAACGAAGGACACTCCTCAGAATGTGCAGATAATTTTGCCAGATCAGCATATAAGTCTAGCGCAGCAAAAAGCAGATAAAAACAAGATTAATGGTGAGCCAAGAGGTGGCAGCGCTGGTGGGAATAGTGATTCTGACAACTTAGACAGCACGGATTGCAATAGTGAAAGCAGCAGTGGTAAAAGCCAAGAACTGAACTTCACTATGGACACACATTCTTCAGGTGATAAGCGATATGCCTCTGTACTGCTCCCTTCTCAGGAAGATAAGACTAACCCCGCAGTTTCCAAAGTTCAAACCAGGTGAGTTATGAATCTTATCTTCCCGTCACTTTATTAATGCTGCAAAATGACTCTTTCTCTCTAACCTGCAATGCATACCAGCACCCCAACAACTTAACATTTTGAGTGCCAGAAGTGAAAGAGTTCAAACATTAGAGATCCCAAAATGTTGGTGGTGCAGTTTCACTTTGCCAATTTTTTCTGATTATAAACAACACAGAAATTATTGTTGAGTAAGACGAGATATGCCAAGTATATCTATTTTTGACTTAAAGAGGAAAATATTATAATGATGATGATGATGATAATGATAATAATTCAGCCAAGGTTTTACTTGATTCTTAGGTTTTTGCTGTCTGCTTCTTTTTCTTATATTTTGTATTGTTCCATTTCAAATCAATCTTTTCACTTGAGGAACCAATTAAGAAAAATATGTTACGTCTCTTCTAATATAAGACAGCAGTACACTTTTGTTGGATTTGCCTAGTAAGCATTACATATAATTTTTACTGCATTATGGTAATACTGAGATTCCCAAACATTCTTCATTCATAGCACCGTTAATGTCTCGCCACACTTTGTAGTTTTGTGTAATGTACAATAAATGCGAAGTAGATGTAGTCCTCGACTTACAACAGTTGATTAAGTGACTGTTCAAGTTACAACCGCACTGCAAAAAAGTGACTTATGACCATTTTCCACAATTGTACCTTTGCAACATCCCCATGGCCATGTGATCAAAATTCAGGCACTTGGCAAACCACTGGTTAATGATGGTTAGTGTGTTCCAAGGTCACGTGATTACCTTTTGCAACCTGATGAGCAAAGTCCATGGGGAAACCAGATTCACTTAACCACCATGTTACTAACTTAACTGCAGTGATTCACTTAACATCTGTAGCAAGGATGATGAAATGGAGCAGAACTCACTTAACAACTGTCTCGCTTGGCAACAAAAACTTTGGGCTCAACTGTGACCATAAGCTGAGGACTACCTTGAAATTTCTCTTGAAATTTTAAATATCCTGTGGCACCACCATGAGTTCAGTATACTTTTCTAGGATGCTGTAGTACAGTTTGGGAAACACAGTGCTTTAAAAAAAATATTAAAAGATTATAATTACAATAGTAAAAACTAATGCAATCTGAAAGAGAAAAGAGGGGGGAAAAAGTGCAAAGGAAGAGAAAAATGGAAGGAAGGACTTCCAACGTTCATCACACCTGTGTTCCATCATTTCAGTCAGTAAAAGTCCACTAAGGGTCTCCAGAAAGAAAGTATCAGACGGTTTGTAATATATTTAGTCTATTCAAGTAATGTCATAGAACTTATTTTTTACCCCTTCTCACAAGATTCATCAAACCTTTAATAAACCTCTTTTGTAAATCCAGTATAAAAGAATTATTCAGGTCATTATCTTGGTTTGTTATTTGTAATTTCTTTTTGATGTTTAAAGCATCAACCCATTTCTTTTGTATATCCAGTGAAACATCTTTTCCAATTACATTCTTGTAGCTTGTCATTTTAGATCCACTTTCAGTGTCAACTATTCTGTTTTTTCAGATAAAATTTGTTCCAATTCTGACATTTCTTCCAAAACATCTTTTGGATACATTCTGTCCATAAAAGCAAACTTTGCTATTATCATTAATTTCTGATTCTTTTTTTTTTTTTCAAAAGTATCCTTCAGTATTTCCAGTGTTAACAATATTTTGCATCATTCTGTAGTTGTTAATCAAATTTTATCTTTTTTCTCTTTTAATTAAAATCTTCGGTTGTCTCTAGTACCCAATTTTTAAAATTGTTTTATCTTTTTGATGTCTTAGAAAAAATTCAAAACAAGTTGATTCTCCTATGGGAAGGATTCTTTATAATTGATTCCTAAATCTTATTCTATATTTTATCTGGAACCTTAATCCAATTGTAACTTTCTGAAATCAACTTTTTACTAATATTTAAGCTTGTAGTTTTTTCTTTCATTCTTTCATCACCCAGTTGTCAATCCAAAGATTTCTAATAAGTCGATAAAATCAATTTCCTAATGTGATTTGAAAAGGAAGTATGCAAACCTAAGTGTCCTTTTAAAGTTGATGGCTGTGGTTTGGGCAAGATGGCTATTACCTCGTTTCCCAGTGCTCAAAAAAAACGTCTTGTCTTGTGGTGGTCTCATAAAAGCACTTCTCTTTAGTCCTTGTTGGTGATCTCCCATCCCTTCCTTCTTTGTCTAGAGAGATTCTTCACCATGCACCGGCTCCACTTTTCATGGAGTCATCCATCATTTCTTCCTCCAGAACTCCAGGAACTGCATTGTTAATAATTTTTGATGTACTAAAAAAAAAAAATCTGCAGATAACCTTTTGGTTGGTTGGTTTTACCTGATATAAAAATGCATTTCCGGTTAAAGATTTCTTGCATTCCTGTCTGAAATATATTTGCAATCAAAGCCTAAAACATTACATAAATGTAATTTGATCACAGGTCTCACCACTGTATTTGCTAGAAAAATACTTGATTACTTAAGATTCTGGGTTTTTTTGTATTTTCCTGTGAGATTCAACAATTGTGTCATATTTTCTACAGTTTTAAGAGCTGTAGAATATTAATACCACTTTTAAAAAGCCTGCTGTGTGTTGCTAAAGAATCTGGGAGAAAGTACCGCCGGTATCTTTACAAAATTTAGAGTCCTTCACGCTCTTCATCTTAGATCAATGTTCTGATGGCCTTATTTGGGGTGCGTGTCTGGGCTGCAGAAATCCAAACAATCATTGAATGGCAGCAAAGAGAAGTAGAAAGCTCTTAAAAAAATTTTCCATCTAATGGTAGCCTGGGATTTTATAATCCGTATATAGGAGTAAAATAGCATTTGGCAATCTGATTCTTGCCTCTTTGTGCTCCGCCTGATACCTGTTTGAAAAGACTAGGTGAAAATCCATCACCTTGTATTCTCACGAGACTACCTCATGCATTAACCCAAGTGGGCATTTTCGGTCTCAGTAATCCTTTATATTCCCTTAATGTAAATATTTCAGATCGCCTACACAAAGGGACCATTGAACTCTTAATGGAAAATTGCTTGGCAGAATTTTTTCTTTTAGATACTTCAGAATCCCTCCAAAGATCTTATTTTTCAGCCAACACTGAATTTCTATAAAACAAGCTATACTGAAAACCTTGCAGGCATGGCCATTTGCAAAATTTTGAAGAGGGGTAAAAGCTACAGCGTAAGGTGTCTTATTATATTACAATTTTTATATTGTATTAAGGAGAGGTATCTTACAGTTTTCCCCTATGGCATATATTTGATAATGATTTTGACATATTATTCAAAAATGCTTTAGTGATTTGCTCAGTATTAATCATCTGGCCTATCCGTGGGTGTCACTGGTTGATGCTTAAGCAAATTGAATTGATAGCTACTTAATCTAGTTAAAATTGTACTGTCAAAGTCTCATTTTTGAGAGCAGTCTTATTATATTACAATCTGCTTAGTATGTCAGTATTTGTGTACTGATATGTTTTTCTGTTTGAAGATTATTTTTACTTTTCCTTTAGGACAGGTGATGGTCTTGGTATTCTTGAAAAGTTACCATTCTTTTAAAAAAAATATCTTTGAAATTTGGCTGTGCAACAGTTGTTCATGTTGCATCTGAATGCCTTCGTGCAAGTCACATTGAATGTTCATCTTCATCTTCATGAATAGATTTGCTATTGCTTTCTTATTTCCCATCGGTAAATTGTACAAAGCGTAATAATGGTGATTGCGTTTGCCGTGTTTCCCCAAAAATCTCTGTTGCTAAGTGAAACATTAATTAAGTCAGTTTGCCCCATTTTATGACCTTTCTTGCCACGGTTGTTAAGTGAATCACTGCAGTTATTAAGTTAGTTACACAGTTGTTACATGAATCTGGCATCCCCATTGATTTTGTTTGTCGGAAGGTCACAAAAGATGATGACGCGTCCCTGGGACCCTGCAGCTGTCATAAATATGAGTCAGTTGCCAAGTATCTTAAATTTGATCATGTGACCATGGGGGATGCTGCAACGGTTGTGTAAAAAACTGTTAAGTCGCGTTTTTCAATGCTGTTGCAGCTTCGAACAGTCACTAAATGAACTGTTGTAAGTTGAGGACTACCTGTACAATGGTGCTGTTCACCGGAGAGGTAATCTCTCTGCACAAATGATCATTTGAAGAAGGAAGGTAAAAGTAAACAATTCTATGGCACATCAACAGAAGTTTTCCAGGCTTTAGTTACAAATAGTTAATTACTGCATTATCTTTATGTTTAGAGTTGAAGGAGAAGCTAACTCAAGCTTAGCAACAAATTATAAATCGGTATCCTTGCCTCTGACATCTCCAAATATAAAGCTGAATCTGACCAGTCCAAAAAGAGGCCAAAAGAGAGAAGAAGGATGGAAAGAAGTAGTAAGAAGGTAGGTTTTCAGCTTCATGAAGTGCAAGTCTTATGCGAGTATGTCGTTTCATGTTGGTTTCATATTTCATAAGTTTGTCCTGCTTGTGGATAAATGTAAAATATATGCTTAGAAGTGTAAATGCAAGCACTTCTATATTGCTTCTGGCTAGCCAGGTATTCCTAAAAGGTACAATTCAGTTGCATCCTGGGAGCAGTGAATTCTGTGTAAGAAGAACCTTACTTTTCTAATGAAGGTTGCTGAGAAGATGATGCTGTGGCTTTGAAGAATTTTGGGAGGAACTGGGCCCTTTTTTGGATCTGGCTTGCTGCCTCTTATTTTCCCCACATCAACAACCCTGCGAGGTTCATATAGTGACTGGCCCAAAATCATCCAGCTGGCTGTCATGCCTGTATCTGGGTTTTCTGATTAAAAGCTGTAGCTTGTTTCTTTGTTGCCTGTGAAACTGCATTTTTTTTCCCCATTACTTGACAGGCAAGTGGGCAGAGTTTTGAAAGATACATCACCTAGCAACCCTCTACAGTCAACTCCAGTTGAACAATTTCAGTTGCAAAGGGGAGGACGCTGCTGTTCAGGAGCAAAAAGGTATACTGGAGCACACTCAATTTAAAATTGTGTATTGGAGTGAAGAATAAGTAAAAGCAAAGTTCTGATCGAACATTTTAGAGCTGTTTAGAGCCCTAGCAATTATTGCAGTGAGGAACGTGAAGAGACTGATATCATATTTTCATATCCTTCTATGAAAATTAAGGAGAGTAAGAATTTGTGATGCATATGAGGAATAATTGGGGATTTTAATTTTTATAACTGATGGAAGCTTTTAATGTCATTTTTTTAAAAAAAATTGAAATGAGTAAATAATTAGAGGAAAATATCATTTTGACAAATGAGTGGAAGTAATACGAATGCTTTTTAGTTTTGAAAGCGAAATTTAAAAATTCCTGCTGCTGGCAGTGTGATCAATAGGTAAATAAGTAATTAAAATTATTTGTAGCATTGTAATTGTGCAAATAATTCTCTGAGGTATATCTAAAATAATTTGCAGTTTCAAAATGTGTGTTTCCAGTTTGGTAATAAACCTTGATACCTGTCAGAAACTTCAGAGAATAAGAAGAACCTTGATCTAGAAGAGGGGTAGGCAACCTTGGCTCTTTTATGAGTCGTGGACTTCAACTCCCAGAATTCCTGGCTCAGGAATTCTGGGAATTGAAGTCCACAAGTCATAAAAGAGCCAAGGTTGCCAACCCCTGATCTAGAATATAGAGGCAAAATTAGCGTTTGACAGTCTCTTAGAATTTTTGAATCACAAGGTTTAGGCTATGAAGTCTAACCAACATCAGTATCATAATATAGACTAAACCATCCCAGATGAGAATCTATCCTGCCCCTTCCATATTAATCCTGAACACATCCAATAACAAGGAGCCTATTTTCTCTTTAGATAACTAGTTCCATGTTGGATTCACTCTTATTATTAGAAGGAGTTATCTAGCATTCACTCCAAATTTACCTTCCTATAGTTTTGAAATATTTATTGATATGATAAGTTACAGGCATTAAGGACCAAGCTGTGGTATTCTCTTACTTGAAGAGTGCTATAAAATTCCTCTTCATTTGTATTTTTGCAGCCTCTTGGCTTCCAGTCCCTTGATCACTGTTCTTGTCCTATGTAATCATATTAAGAAGCAGTCACTGTATGTAAATATTTCACAGCTGTATGGCTTTCAAATTATATGGCACATCACTATTAGATTTGGTTTAAACCTACAGTGATTCCTGGCTGGGAATAAAGGAAGAGAAGTGACATGAGCTACTCATCTAAAATTCAGTACTTTAAGTACGAGTTAACTTTGGTAGTAATCACTAAAAAAGATCAAATTAACTGAAGATTCGTTTCAAAATACCTTTGATAGTAATTATTAAATAAAAAGGGCAGTGCTTGTGAGTTTTGTTCTGTAAGTTTAATAGATTGAAAAGTTCAACAGATTGTCCACCCCTCCCCCATTATGCATTTATCTATAGTGCAGAATTTATTTAAATTTGTTAATAATAAAGCCTGCCAACAAACATAATTGCAAACTTTAATGTTTAGGTCAAAGAAGCTGTCTGTTCCGGCATCAGTTGTATCTCGAATAATGGGAAGAGGTGGGTGCAATATCACAGCAATTCAGGATGTTACCGGTGCTCACATTGATGTGGACAAGCAAAAGGATAAAAACGGAGAAAGAATGATCACCATAAGGTAGAGTTCATAAGATTTTGCTTTGATTTTCAGTTGGATTAAGTCGTACCAAACAAGAATTGTGTTTTACAAATGACATGGCTTTCTCTGTTTCAGGGGTGGAACAGAATCAACGAGATACGCAGTACAACTTATTAATGCCCTTATTCAAGATCCTGCTAAGGAACTGGAAGATTTAATTCCTAAGACTCATATAAGAACACCTGTTTCCAGTACTAAATCAATCCATACTAATTTTTCATCTGGCGTCAGTACTGCTTCAGCTCCAAACAAAAACTCGTTTTCTATTGGAGCTTCATCTCTTGTCACGTCTCAGTCATCCACACTATCCACTTTCCAGTCTGCTAACAAACTAAGCAAAAATGTCCCAGCAAATGTGCGTTCTTCATTTCCTGTCTCTTTACCTTTAGCTTATTCCCATCCTCACTTTGCTTTATTGGCTGCTCAAACTATGCAACAAATTCGACACCCTCGTTTGCCGATGGCCCAGTTTGGAGGAACGTTTTCCACCTCTGCAAATACCTGGGGACCATTCCCCGTGAGACCAGTCAACCCGGGCAGCACAAACAGCTCTCCAAAGCATAACAGTTCAAATCGCATGGGTAACCAGAATGGTAGTATTTTGCAGTCTGAATCTACGGTTTTAGCTTCTAGCAGTCCTGGCGGCGTCTCTTCAGCAGTTCCATCCTCTCAGCCACTTTGTGTGACAAACAATCGGACTCCGTCGTCGGTCAGGAAGCAGCTGTTCGCTTGCATTCCTAAAACGAGTACCATGACGACGGCAATCTCAACTGTGACGACAACATGTAGCACACTGCCTTCAACCTCTCCTGCACATGAAAATACTGGGAACGTTCCCGCTACATTTTTACTCACTAATGCTCCACAGGCACAGCAATCTGCACTTAAAACAGATGCTATTCCTCCTGTTTCCGTACCCAAAGAAAAGGCATCAGCGCCAGAACAATCTGTTGGCATCGCGTGTGTGTCGTCGTCGGTTGCTACTAGCAGCAGTATCATCTCTTGCAACAGCCCAGGAGTCCTAGAGTCCTGCACCTCCAGCAGTCCTGCACCTCCAGATAACGTCCCGAATGAAACACTGCCAGCTAATATGCCTGAATTAAGCCCTCCCATAACTATGCCTTTTTCTTCGAGTTCAGAATCTGCTCCATTAACTCTATCGTCGCCTAGATCGGTTGCTTCGGAAAATCAGGACAATGGTAGCTTACCTCAGTTGGCTGTACCGGCACCAAGAGTTTCTCACCGAATGCAGCCTAGAGGTTCTTTTTATTCAATGGTACCAAATGCGAATCTCCATCAAGAAGCCCAGTCTGTTTTTGTGACAAACGCCGTACCTTTAGCACCGTCTCAAGGTCCATCTACCACCGTTCACTTGTCGTCGCCCATGAACATTATGAACGGTTCTCAGATGCATATTAATCCATCAAACAAACCTTTGCCTCCTACCTTTGGGCCAGCAACACTCTTTAATCACTTTAGCAGTCTTTTTGAGAGTAACCAGATGCCAGCTAACCAAGGATGGGGAGATTGCCCACTGTCCACACGAGCAGCAGATCAATCTTTCACGGTCCAGTCTACTTTCTTGAGTAACTCTGTATTGGGGCACATGGAAAGCGTACATCCCGATAACTCTAAGGCTCCAGGGTTCCGACCACCTCCTCAGAGGGTTTCAACAAGTCCTGTTGTAGGTAAGTTGCTACGTTTCCCTGTGAAAAAGAGGAGAGGAGAGTTTGTGGGTCTGTGCGGTGTAACTGAAACCATTTGCAGAAAATGTATCGCTTATCCTGAGCCAAAGAAATAGGGAAGGCATTATGCTGGATCTTTAGCTATTTCCATTTGGTTGATGTCATTTAAGGTGATTTAATTTAATTAAAAGGGGGTGGGAATTAAGTTGAAATGTTAATAGTCAAATCAGCCCAGGAATTGCTGAAAATTTTGACTTGTTTCAGAAATTACTTAAAACTTTTTAGATTTGTATCTAACTTTGCTATTTGCCTCTTCAGTCCGATTTTCATTTTCTGTTTACATGTTATGTTGTTATTGTTAACAGTGCTGCAAACTAGAGCTGTCCAGCTGTTGAATAATTATCCGTATATTCCTAGGAAACAGCCCTCAGTGGTTGCAGTAATTATTTCAGTCCAGCTTGTCTAGCATGGGGAAGGGTGCTGTGAGGCTGATTTCCTTTTTAAAAAGTTTCAGAATGGAAAAACAAAGGGGGAAGGATACAAATCTGTTGAACGATTGCTGGAAAACGTACACATCATGGTCATCTGAGACCTGGAAGAAAATGTTGCTGCACACAGAGTGCTTTCATTCACTTCACCGATCCTTCAGCCATACTCTACCTGAACTACATTCTTCTGCTTGGTTTTTCATATTTTACACACACGTTCTCTCAGTTGTTAACAGTCCCCTTGCAGAGAAGAATTATCATTCTTGCTAGTTGCACTGGAAATGGAAGCATGTGCCCTTGAAGTATTCTTTAGAACTGTATCCCTAGCAATCACAGTACTTTTTGACTCTGAAAATTAGTGTCTGCACTTCCTAAAAGTATAGTATAATGTTTTTTTTTGTCCAGCCCCCTGCTCAAGCAGGAGAACCTATGCCATCTCAGACTGTCTAGTCTTGTCTTAAAAATCTCCAGTGATGGAGCGCCCATGATTTCTGCAGCAAGCTGTTCCACTGATTAATTTTGCTCACTGTCAGGAAGTTTCTCCTTAATTCCAGGTTGCTCCTCTCTTTGATCAGTTTCCAACCATTATTTCTCGTCCTTCCCTCTGGTGCTCTGGTGAATAATGTGACCACCTCTTCCTAGTGGCAGCCCCTTACATACTGGAATTTTACTATCACGTCTCCCCTATTTCTTCTTTTCTTTAGACTAGCGAAACCCAAGTTTTGTAGCTGCTCTTTGTATGTTTTAGTCTCGAGGCCTTTGATCATCTTCGTTGCTCTTCTCTGTACTTTTTCCAAACTCTCAACATCTTTTTTGTGATATGGTGACCAAAATTGGCTGCAGTATTCCAGGTGTAGTCTTACTGGGGTTTTATAAAGCGGTAAGAATACTTTGCATGTTCTTGATTCTATGCCTCTGTTTATACAACCCAGGATTGTATTAGCTTTTTTGGTTGCTGCTGCACATTGCTGGCTCATAGTAAAGTGATTGTCCACTAGGACTCCAAGGTCCCTTTCGCAGTTGCTGTTTTTAGGCCAGATCTCGCCTAATCTGTACTTGTACCTTTGATGTTTCCTGCCTCAATGTAAAACTGCTTTTCCCCACATTGAAACTCATTTTGTTGGATAGGGCCCATTGTTCAAGTTTGTCAAGATCTTTTTGAATTCTGAGTTTGTCTTCTGGGGTGTTGGCTACTCCTGTCAGTTTGGTGTCATCTGCAAATCTAATGAGTTCCCCCCTTCAGTTTCATGATCTAAGTCATTGATGAAGATATTGAAGAGTACTGGGCCTAAGATGGAGCCTTGTGGTACCCCACTGCTTACTTCTCTCCATGTGGATGTAGTACCATTGAGGATTACTTGTTGAGTAGTCAGCCAGCTCCAAATCCATCTGGTGGTGGTGATATCTATTTCACCTTTTTCTAGCTTACCAAGGAGTAGGTTGTGGTCTACTTTATCAAATTCCTTACTGAAATCAAGTATACTACGTCCACTGCATTTCGCTGATCTATTAGTTTAGTCACTTTATCAAAGAATGAAATAAAGTTGGTTTGACATGATCTGTTTTTAACAAACCCGTACTGGCTACTATTTATGACTTTGTTTGCTTCTACTTGTTTTTGGTCTTTTTCCCATGGAATAATAATAATAATAATAATAATAATAATAATAATAATAATAATAATAATAATAATAATAATAATAATAAAAGTTGTAAGGGACCTTGGTGGTCATCTAGTCCAACCCCCTGCTCAGGCAGGAAACCCTATACCATTTCGGACAAATGGCTGTCCAGTCTCTTCTTAAAAACTTCCACTGTTGGAGCATTCACTGCTTCTGGAGGCAGGTTGTTCCACTGGATTTGTACATTCTGCACCTGCTTGCAAACCTAACCTACATAGTTACCAATGAATGAATAAACAAACGCTTAATAGCAGTTTAAAAGATTTGTCTATTATCAAGTTCAAGACTACAAAAACATTTCACGGAATAGTTGTGTGATTCTTGGAGCACGTAAAGTGGACACACACACCTGTTAAAATGTCAAGTTTTGAGATGTTAAAATATCAGACCAAGATAAATCAAGAGTTTTTTCCACCTTTAATAAAATTTATAAGCTGTACAGTTCAATTGAAAACAATCTGAGATTCTTAAAGGGGAAAAATAAAAAACTTTCAATAACATGGTTGCATACATTTGCACACCCTCTTATAAGTAGGAATGTGGCTATGTTCAAAATTGACTAATCACATTCAAACTGATGTTAAATAGTAGTCAGTGTATACCTGCTATCATTTAAAGTGACTGATCAAGCCCATATAAAGTTCAGCTGTTCTAGTAGGATTTTTCTGATATTTACTCAGTTGCTTCTTGCAGCAAAAATTGTGGTGTGCAAAGAGCTTACAAAACATTCAAAGGGACCTCATTGTTGGAAGATATCAGTCAGGAGAAAGGTGTAAATAATTTCCAAGTATCGGATATAGTATGGAACAGAGTGGGGGGAAAAACAGCGATCAACAAGTAGAGAAGATATAGCACATTACCAAGAATTGGATGACCCTCCAAAACTGATGAAAACACAAGAATAAAAATGGTTCAAGAGGTTTCCAAGAGACCTACAGCAACAAAAGGAGCTGCCAGAAATTCTGGCAAGTACTGGTTGCGTACTATATGTGATAATCTCCCGTATTCTTCTTAAAGCGAGGAAAAAAATTATTTGATCCTCTGCTGATTTTGTACGTTTGCCCACTGACAAAGAAATGATCAGGCTATAATTGTAACGGTATGTTTATTTTAACAGTGAGAGACAGAATAATAACAACAACAAAAATCCAGACATGCATTTCAAAAAGGTTATAAATTGATTTGCATTTTAATGAGTGAAATAAGTATTTTACCCCTTCGCAAAACATGACTTACTACTTGGTGGCAATATCCTTGTTGTCAATCACAGAGGTCAGACATTTCTTGTATTTGGCCACCAGGTTCGCACACATCTCAGGAGGGATTTTGTCCCACTCCTCTTTGCAGATCCTCTCCAAGTAGGTTTTGAGGCTGACGTTTGGCAGCTCAAACCTTCAACTCCCTCTGGGGGATCTTGTGGGTGCTGCAGGATTTCAGTCTTTCACAATGTAGTGAAGAGTTGTCCAAAGATGTCAGGGACAAGATTGTAGACCTACACAAGGCTGGAGTGGGCTATAAGACTATCTATCGCCAAGCAGCTTGGTGAGAAGGTGCCAACAGTTGGTGCGATTATTTGCAAATGGAAGAAACACAAAATAACTGTCAATCTCCCTCAATCTGGGGCTCCATGCAAGATCTCACCTCTTGGAGTTTCAGTGATCATAGAACTTTGAGGAATCAGTCCAGAACTACACAGGAGGATCTTGTCAGTGATCTCAAGGCAGCTGGAACCATAGCCACCAAGGAAACAATTGGTAACACGCTACACCGTACTAAGTAATGTTTCGCAAAGGGGTCAAATATTTATTTCACTCATTCAAATGCAAATCAATTTATAGCTTTTTAAAATGCGTTTTTCTGGTGTGTGTTTTTTCTGTCTCTCACTGTTAAAATAAAGCTACCATTACAATTATAAACTGATCCTTTCTTTGTCAGTGGGCAAATGTACAAAATCAGCAGGGGATCAAGTAATTTTCTCCCTCACTGTATATATTGAATTTTATTTTATTTATTTATTTATTTTATTTTTATTACATTTATATCCCGCCCTTCTCCGAAGACTCTAGATAGGACACCACCAGAGTTTGGCAAATCTGAAGCAATGTGTATAAGTTTTTCAAGAAAGTCAGGAAACACTAAGATTCCCACATCTGTTTTTTTTCTAGGCAATTAATTATGCCTAGTAGTCCTGTCTTATTGACAAATAGCCACCAGTGGTTAATACTGCTTTTATATTTAGGGAAATGGCAACTATAGCTGCCTTCCAAGGTGATTTTCCTTTTTAAGACATTTAGGGAGTCCTTTCTTGGTTCCAAAATGTGGTGTTGAGTTTCACAGGCGGTATTCTTCCAAGATCAGCTTCAAGAAACTTGTGGAGAGTTTCTGCCATGGTCATACATCTACAGATAGGACATTTGGGAGTTGTCCTGGATTTTTTTTTCTATGAGCCCATCTACTCTTTTTTAACTTTAGCCAGCTATCTTCAAACTCCCTATGTAGTCATATTTTGAGATATCATTTTTAGAACATTTGACAGTGGAGTTGAGGGATTGTCATGCTTTTCCAGTCTGATTATGGGGAGGCAGGATGGTTCCTCCCACTGAAGAGGCAGTTGTGGACCACGCCTACTCCTTCCAGGAGAAGATGCCCAAAATGGGAAATGCCCTTTGTGAGACTCAGAAAATAGAATTTCACAGTGAGTCCAAATGTCTGTTTGTTTTTTATCCTTCAGTGACTACAGAGTGGTAGTGATATATCACTGAAGGTATGGTCCAATAGATTGCTACTTTTTTAATGAGTGTGCAGGTTTGCTTTAAAGTGGGAATTGGATGTTTTAAATCTTGAAGAAACTTACCATATATTTTACCACACTGTCATCAAAAAAAGAAAATAAAATTAGTTTTCTAAGTACTTTCATAGGAGAATCATATTGGTCTACGGCAGGGGTGTCAAACTCAATTTCATTGAGGGCCGCATCAGCATTGCGGTTGCCCTCAAGGGGCCAGGTGGGTGTGGCCAGGGTGGGCATGGCCTACTGGGTGGGCGTGGCTAGAGTGCGTATGGCCTACTGGGTGGGCGTGGCCAGCTCTACATCGTTCGCATCAAGGGTGCCTATGGGGGCCTGGGCAGGAGTGGGACAGATCTGAGGGTCTCTGGCAGGAGGAGGGTCTCTGGGCCAGAGCCAAGGTAGTGGGGGCCGTTCCCTCACTGTTTCCAGGATGGCTTCGCAGGCCGCATGAAACCACTTCACGGGCCGGATCCGGCCCCTGGGCCTTGTGTTTGACATGTCTGGTCTACGGTGACCAGGAAGAGTCTGGTAGCGCCTTTTCTAACTGACAAGTTTATTGAAAGGCCTTCATGAGCTTAAATTAATAAGATTTGATAGTTGGAAAAGAGGTCACCAGATTATGTCATACTACATGCAGTCATATTATGTATTCTAGTAAACACAGAGTTAGGATTGCCCTGGATGAGCCGAGGCTGCAGGAAGCCCTCAGAAATTTTGATGAAATGTCAAGAAAACCACTAAATGCAAATAGGAAATTTTCAGAAAGGAAGAATAACCAATCACTGATGTCAGGAAAAAGTCCAATAATCCTTTAAAATGGACATATAAAGCAATTACTATATATTCTTGAAATTCTGGCAAAAAATAATGATGTAAAGATCTGGGAATCAGTAATGACTTGATCATTATAAAATGACTTGACAGTAATGACTTGATCATTATAAAAATAGGCAAATCTTGAATCTCTACAAGCAGACAAAACTTGCCCTCCATTTTCAAAATTATTATAGATGCGTGAAAATCGTCTATGGATCTATGTTATTCCAAAGTTTTTTTTGACAGTTACAGTATGTCTGGACCATGAAAGTTGCATTCCTTATTTCTGAAGTGAAACACATTTTAGAGTTTTCAATTTATTTATTCTACAGACTGCTAAGTTATTTTAGCCTGTGATAACCACTGTTTGTTTGGTATGAGGTGTTTTTGGTGATAGTAATCAATTTGCTAAATCAGTGAACCCTGTGCTCGATCCACTTTTTCACTCTTATCATCAAGACTCAGAACTGAATTTTCTTTCCAGAAACTGGATTCCTCTTGCATACTATCCAAGAAATTATCCTCATATTATATAGATGACGTACAGCAAAAGCTTTACCACTTAAATGTTTATCATATCCTTTTTAGTCAGATCAAATCTTTTTGCACGTCATAACATTTTTATCAAGTTTTTTTCCCACACTAGAAAACTAATTTCTACTTATTTTTTCCCCTTTGATTATGGACACAAAACAGTAGGTTATCTTCTGGTGCATTAGTTCCTTCTGTCTATGCTTAAGGGCCATTCAAGGGCAGCTATTATACGTGCTGCCTTTGCCAAAGGTGTATCTCCATAATACATCTGCCAGGCAGCTCTATGGACTTTTCCACTTTTTTTCTTTATCACTATACTATAGCTGTCCGTACAAGAACTACTGTTTCCTTTCATAAAGACCTTTGTTCTTGATCTTGTTATATATTCCCTTACGTAAGCTTGCTATCCTCGGATCTGTGATCCTCAGAGATCATGAAAAATAATCGCAAGTTATTTTTTCAATAATTCTGGTTCTTCAACCAGTCTGTGCGTTCTCACAAACCTTGTTGCAGTGGTCAATTTGTTATCTTTATCCCACCATATCAGTATTAGGTAAAGGTAAAGGTTCCCCCGCACACGCGTGCTAGTCGTTTCCAACTCTAGGGGCCGATGCTCATCTGTGTTTCAAAGCCGAAGAGCCAGCGCTTGTCCGAGGACGTCTCCGTGGTCATGTGGCCGGCATAACTAGATGCCAAAGGCGCACGGAATGCTGTTACCTTCCCACCGTAGTGGTCCCTATTTTTCTACTTGCATTTTTACGTGCTTTCGAACTGCTAGGTTGGCAGAAGCTGGGACGAGTAACAGGCGCTCGCTCTGTTACGCAGCACTCGGGATTCGACCCGCTAAACTGCCGACCATCTGGTCGACAAGCTCAGCGTCCTAACCCACTGAGCCACCGTGTCCCTATATATCAGTATTAGAACTGAAATAATTGCTATCCCATAGGATATCCTGCCAGAATCTTAAAACATTCCTCACTATTGGTATGTGCAGCCAAAAAACCTTATATAAACTCATGTTATTTTAGTGGCACAAACTAACCCTTGAGAAAGGACAACAAGAAAACAGGGATTAATGCGTACATCATATCAAAAACTTTGTAGAAAGTTCTCATGATTTCATTCCCTTTCTTTTTGAATCACAGTGAGTACTTCTATAATGCTCACATAATGAAGTGAACATATTCATGTATGAATCAAAGTAAAGACGGCTTATGTACATAACATTCCCCAACTAAGTTTGATGTAACTCATATAAAGTAAAATTGCAGAATTCAAAATCTTTCTAACATTCGTCTTGTGCTCATTTGCAGGTCATAAATTAAAAAGAACAAATAGCAAACTGTGCTGAAAATTAGCCGTTTAGAGATTGTTTCTGGTTTAATATGCAAGCAAAATATATTAATCACATATTTATTATATTTAGCCCGTTCAGGGACAAGAAGGTGTCCTTTTTGAGGTTAATCCCCCTTTCCCAAAGGGCAAACAATAATGACACATTCCTTGCATTATGTCAAAGCTCACTAGATTACTTTTAGTGATCCTTTGTGAGATTGGAAGTTGAGTTGCAGCCCCTAGCTTCTAATCTAAGATAATGTCTGCTGTACCACAGCTAGAAATGTAATTTTGAGTTGATCTTTCTCCATATGCAGTCTGTAAGATTATTATTTCTGTTAACTTATTAATATATAGACTGAAGAATGTGAATGTTTGCATCAAAGTATTTGCAGTTAGATCTGGCTAATATTGCTGTCTCGCTACGAAGATTAATTTTAAATTGTAAGTTGCATATATCTGTGTTTTCTCAAGATCAATGGTTTTTTTAGATTTTTTACTACAAACTTGATAATGCCAGGGGTTTGTGGTTTTTTTTGTATCTTAACTTGCCATGTACAGTTTTCTGTTATATACATATATTTCCTTTTCTATCTTAATTGTAGCTACGAGGGATATAGTATTTTGGTAATAAACGATTCAGAGCAGGATGCTTCTTAATGATCTTTCTAAAAGCTCTTTAAATAATTAAATTTCAGTGAGAGAGAGATTAAATTTATATGCCACCCATCTCATTCTCTCAATATTTGTTTTGTGTTCTCTGGATATATATTTTTTCCTGAACTTCATGTAAGTTATACAACAGATAACGTATTCTTGTTCCCTGGATTTATTTTCTCAGATATACTTGAACTAATTTTAGATTTTTCCTTCTCTAGATCCATCCAGCAGTTCCTCAGGCTCCTCTTCAACACCTATGGCAGGTTTTTCTGCAAACATTCAAGGAGCACGAGTTTATCTTCAAGGACCTGTTGGGACTCCCAGTTTTAACAGGCAACATTTTTCTCCCCATCCTTGGACAAGTGCTACAAATTCATGTAGGAGCTTTAACGGTTTGTCTAATTCAGCCTACGAGCCTGTTCATATAGCCTCTTTGCTTATTATATGGTTTAGTTTGACTGATGCGGGAAACTGGCAGCTAAAAGAGAGAAGTCTACTAAATAGAATTAAACTGTTATCCTTAAATCTGAACACTGCGTGACAATGAAGGACTAAGATGAAGGATAGTTTCAGTTTTTCCCCTTAGTATTTTCTGCCATGTACAATTTGAAGTACTAAACCGTTCTGTGCAGTAAAATAAGGGATGGTGAATTAGTTTTCTCATACCGGTTACTCCAGTAGTAACGATAAATTTGAAGGAAAAATCCATAGAATTGCACATCACTTTTAGTTTTTAAAAGCTTTAATTATCCTGCAAAAAGAAAAAGAATAAGTAAATATACCCTTTATTCTTTCAAAGCAATATTTGAATAACATAAGTCCTTTATTCAGATATTGTCTTTGAAAAAATAAAGGATATGTTTACTTAAATTGTCCTTTTTGCAAGATAGTTAAAACTTTAACAATTAAAAGCGAGGTGCAATTCTATGGATTTTTCCTTCAAATTTATAAGTTTACTACTGAAGCAAACTACAGTGAACTGAACCTCAAGTATCAGCACTCTGCAAATATTCTTGTCACTGAAGAACTGTATAATCAGAGATATAATAATTGGTGAATCTGAAGCAATCTCGGCCTTGTCAGGCTCCTCCTTCTTATTCTCCCGTTTTTGCTCAGTTGTTAATCACTGACCAATGACAAGAAAAGGAGAAGTTAAAACCTGATGTCACCAGGCACAATCACGAAGAATTGATGTGAACGCTGACAAGAGAAGGGGTGTCTGTGCTAGCTTGGCCTATAGACCCATCTGCTGCTGGCACTGAAATTAAATCAAATCATGGGCTCCAACGAAAAAACAATCCACCCCTGAAATAATTCTTACGTCTTTATTATTATTATTATTTAATCCCATTTATATCCCGCCCTTCTCCAAAGACTCAGGGTGGCTTTCAATCTAAGCACAAATCAATGTGCTTAGCAATAGCCTAATAAAAGCTGTTTTTAACAATGCATTGCATTGTGGAGACCCGTTCCATCCATTAAACAGCTTGTCCTTATGTCTGCTAAATTAGAATGGAAAGGGTTTTCATTTTTCATTTCTTTGAAAATGCCTCCAGTACTAGCAACAGTTATAAAATACATATCTTTCCCAGAAGGAGAAACTTTTTTTAACTATTCTAGACAAGCCTTCGTATTTAATAAAGCAAGAGAATTGTTTTTCCATCAGGTGAATCGCCTATTCCATCAGTTTCCTCGGGATCATCTTCTCCTCTTTCAGCTGTATCCGCGCCTTCTAATCTGGGGCAGCCAAAATCAGGGAGCACCAGTCAAGATCGAAAGGTGCCACCGCCTATTGGAACGGAACGACTTGCTAGAATTAGGCAAGGAGGTTCTGTGACCCCTACACCTCTGGGAAGCAATTTCACGGCTCCTGTAGGACACAGTGGCATCTGGTCGTTTGGCGTTAACAATGTTTCAGGTGAGATCATATTTAAGAGGAAGAGAAAACTAATTTGGAGATTAACACAAGTAGTCCTCGACTTACAATCAAAATGGAGGCCAAAATTTATGTTGCTAAATGAAACATTTGATCAGTGAGTTTTGCCCCCCCCCGCCCCTCCCCCCATTTTATTATCTTTCTTGCCACGGTTGTTAAGTAAATCATTGCATTTGCACCATTTCTTTCCAAGTATAAAGAGGTGGTAAAAAATATTCTATAAGAGAATACAGGAGTGTTCCTCAGAAAAAATGAGATGGATGAAGAATTGTAAGTGTAAGAAAGTAAGCTTGTTTTAAGAAATTAGCACACAGCAGAAGATGACGCAAGGAGAAAGACTGGGAGATGGAAGGAGAACCACATTTGAATTTTTAGAGACAGGAAAAGAAGGAAGACTTTTTGTTTCTTTGAGGTACAATAAAGAAAGATCTGTCTGCTGATAACTGGGTTTTTTCTTCCTTGACTACTGCTACAAACATTTTCACTAAAGAGACTGGAAGAAGTGGCATTTCTGTTTTTATAATAAGATTACAGAGGAAACCACAAAAGGAATTCCAGGATTTTGTCCAATTTTTAATAAGTGCTTTTTTTTTGTCTTTTTAGAAGGCCTGTCCAGTTGGTCCCAGCCTGTAATGGGAAATCATGCAGTACATCAGCAACTCTCTGATCCAGGCACTTTTTCCCAACATCAACCAATGGAGAGAGATGATTCTGGAATAGTGGCTCCCTCCAATATTTTCCAGCAGCCTATGCCAAACAGTTTTGTGGATTTCTCTAAAGTACATTTTCATGTATTTTTCAATGTATTTCAGTGTGTCTTTTCTCACATGCTGCATTTTCTACAAAATTTCTACAATAGAGTTAATAAGTTTCATTTCATTTCCATACTTTCTGTGAGTCATAGTATTTTCAGTGAATTTTTCTATTTCAGACACATGAGTTTCAAAATCCTTGCAGTTACCTAAATAAATTTTAAACTTCTTCTCCAGTCATTACACTTACAGAGATAATACAGTCTCATCCTGTTTCACTCAGAATAGTTGCTAGTAAATCCAGTTTAAAAGGGCAATTAGGTGTTGTCAATGTTATATGAGTTAATTATAAGAAAGGGCAATATTCAAATCCAAAGTAGGCAAGGATGCTCAGGAAAATAGGTGGGTATAGGTGGGCATTGACAGGGAATAACCAAGCATTTGCTGTCCTGTCCCCAAAGGTGCTGCAATTCTCCTGAATCTTTTTAAATTATTATTAGAAATAAAATTTTAAGTTGCAAAGAAAGCTTTGGAGCCCTAGTTTAGAGGAAGGAATTTGGGGACAAGCCAAATAAATAGGACTTTATTGAGTTACCACTTTCACATAAATGAAAATAAACTGGCCCTATATGGAAAGGGCATCTCCATTTGAAATAGGTTTAAATTTTACCTTTAAATTGTATGAAAATCTGGGAATTAACAATGCCTTTTTGTATGTTTCCTAGCCTTTTAGAATGTGATAGACCTCTTCCATTGTCTCATTTAGTTGTATTGCAACAAATAGAAAATGCTTTGAAGAGACTTCCATCTTTGTATCTTTACTTATTCTAAATAATAGTAGGCCAGGTTCTGTCCTGTTAAATGTGAATTAATACTCCCTTTCCTGTTCCAGGGCCTACCAATTTCCATGTACGGAGGCACTATAATACCCTCTCATCCTCAGCTTGCTGATGGACCAGGTGGTCCTCTTTTCAATGGACTCCATACTCCAGATCCAGCATGGAATCCCATGATAAAGGTTGTTCAAAATTCAGCTGAATGTACTGAAGCTCAGCAGGTGCAGTAATCATCTTTTAAGTTCAAACTTTGGTCTGAAATAATAAACATTGAACATGAGAGCAGAGATGATTTCTGTTTTCCAAGCTCATGCAAATTAGTATAAATTAATGTGAACTTAGAAAGCCTATGAGAGTTAAGCCTCCCAGATAAGAAACTGGGAGTTCTAGTCCTACTTTAAACACAATGCCAGCTGGGTGACCTTGCGCCACTCCTTCACTCTCACACTAAGGAAGGAGGCATTGCCAAACCGGTTCTGAAAACTTGTCAAGAAAACTACAGGGACTGGTCCAGGCAGTCACTAAGAATCACACCTGACGAAAGAGAGAGAGAGAGCTTAGATCCCTCCAGTGTGATTATTCAGATCAGATTTCTGGATAAATATATTGAAATCCATGTCCTCTTGAAGTCGCACTGAAGGATAACAGCTGGTAGGAACTACTTACAGTGAGGGGAGAAAAAGTATTTGATCCCTTGCTGGTTTTGTATGTTTGCCTACTGACAAAGAAATGATCAGTCTATAATTGTAATGGTAGGTTTATTTTAACAGTGAGAGACAGAATAACAACCAAAAAATCCAGAAAAACGCATTTCAAAAAAGTTATAAATTGATCTGCATTTCAATGAGTGAAATAAGTATTTGATCCCCTATCAGTCAGCAAGATTTCTGGCTCCCAGGTATCTTTTATACAGGTAGCGAGCTGAGATTAGGAGTACTCTCTTAGTGAGTGCTTCTAATCTCAGCTTGTTACCTGTATAAAAGACACCTGTCCACAGAAGCAAGCAATCAATCAGATTCCAAACTCTCCACCATGGCCAAGACCAAAGATGTCAAAGACAAGATTGTAGACCTACACAAAGCTGGAATGGGCTACAAGACTCACCAAGCAGCTTGGTAGGAAGGTGACAACGGTGCGATAATTTGCAAATGAAAGAAACACAAAATGACTGTCAGTCTCTCTCGGTCTGGGGCTCCATGCAAGATTTCACCTCGTGGACTTTCAATGATCATGAGAATGGTGAGGAATCAGCCCAAAACTACACGGGAGGATCTAGTCAGTGATCTCAAGTCAGCTGGGACCATAGTCACCAAGAAAATAATTGGTAACACACTATGCTGTGAAGGACTGAAATCCTGCAGTACCCGCAAGGTCCCCCTGCTCAAGAAAGCACACGTACAGGCCCGTCTGAAGTTTGCCAATGAACATCTGAATGATTCAGAGGAGAACTGGGTGAAAGTGTTGTGGTCAGATGAGACCAAAATTGAGCTCCTTGCCATCAACTCACCATGTTTGGAAGGAGAAGGAATGCAGCCTATGACCCCAAGAACATCATCCCCATCATCAAACATGGAGGTAGAAACATGCTTTGGGGGTGTTTTTCTGCTAAGGGGACAGGACAACTTCACCACATCAAAGGGACGATGGATGGGGCCATGTACCATCAAATCTTGGGTGAGAACCTCCTTCCCTCAGCCACGGCATTGAAGATGGGTCGTGGATGGCTGTTTCAGCATAACAATGACCCAAAACACACAGCCAAGGCAACAAACGAGTGGCTCAAGGAAAAGCACATTAAGGTCCTGGAGTGGCCTAGCCATAGAAAATTGTGAAAGGAGCTGAAGCTGCCAAACGTCAGCTTCAAAACCTTAATGACTTGGAGAGGATCCGCAAAGAGGAGTGGGCCAAAATTCCTCCTGAGATGTGTGCAAACCTGGTGCCCAACTACAAGAAACGTCTGACCTCTGTGATTGCCAACAAGGGGTTTGCCACCAAGTACTAAGTCATGTTTTGCAAAGGGGTCAAATACTTATTTCACTTATTAAAATGCAAATCAATTTATAACTTTGAAACGCGTTTTTCTGGATTTTTTTGTTGTTATTCTGTCTCTCACTGTTAAACCTACCATTACAATTATAGACTGATCATTTCTTTGTCAGTGGGCAAACGTACAAAATCAGCAGCTGATCAATTTTTTCCCTCAGTGTAAAAATGAAATATTACTTTTATGATGTTTAGGTCTCTAAAATCTGGTCACTCTTTATAGTATCGTAGAGGTTGAAGGAACCTTGGAAGTCTTCTAGTCCAGAGGTCTCCAACCTTTCGGCTCGAGGACCGGAGGGAAGGAGAGCAGCTTCAAAATTGGTGTGCACGCACATGAACCTGGGCCCATGCACGCTGGTGCGGCACTAGTAGCCCCATTCGCACATGCAGCATTGCTGGTGCCATGCGCATGTGCGAACGGCCACACACACCCCACGGCGGCTAGCAGACCATTTGTGCATGCGCGAACAGGCCGCACAAACCACCCGGGCTAGCCACGCATGCACGAACGGGCTGCGGACACCTATCCCGCGCTAGCATCCCTGTTTGCCCCGTGCGCATGCGTAAATGGGACCTCGGGTGCTACAAGTGGGGGAGAATGCGCACCCACGCATGCGCGCACTGGCCAGCCATTTCCGCAGCCCGGTCCCAGGCCACGGATTATATGTTGGGGATCCCTGTTCTAGTCCAACCTCCTGCCCATGGTAGGAGTTCTCAAACCATCTGGGACAAATGGTTGTCCAATTTTTTTCTTGAAAGCCTCCAGCAACTGAGCACTCACAACTTCGGGAGGCAAACTGTTCCATTGCTTAATAGTTCTTACTGTCAGGAAATTCCTTCAGATTTCCAAATTGGTTCTTCCCCGGCAAACTTTCACCCATTGCTTCTTGTCATACTCTCAAGTGCTGTGGAGAATAAATCAACCCTCTTTCCTGCTGAGCTGTTCAAGTATCGGAAGGCTGTTATCATGGCTCTCCTCAGCCTTGTCTTCATTAAGCTAAAAATACCTAGTTCCTTTACTCATTTCTCATAGGATTTATCCTCCAGACCCCTTATCGTCTTTTTTTTGAACTTCTCTGCACTTTTCCTACAGCCTCAATGTCTTTTTTGTAGTGTGCTGACCAGATCTGGATGCAGTACTCCAATATGGCCTCAGATGTGATACAGAGTGGTACTATCGCTTTCCGTATTCTTGATGACCTCTGTTGATGCAGCCTAGAAGTGTGTTAGCTTTTTTGACAGCTGCAGCACACTGCTGATTCATACTTAGGCAGTGCTGCATCAGGACACATAGATCCCTCTCATAGGCTCTACTGTTGAGCCAGGTACTGCCTTATCCTGTACCTGTGCATAGTGCCCTTCAGACCTTACTTACCTTGCCACTGAATTGCATCTTGCTGGATAGGGCCCAATACGCAAGTCTGTCACGATCCTTCTGCATCTTGAGTTGATCTTCCAAAGTGTTAACAGTTCCCCCAGCTTTGGGTCATATGCAGCTTGATTAATTTCCCCTTCTGTTCCTTCATCTGGATCATTTATGAAAATGTGGGAAGAGTACTGGGCCTGACAGAACCTTGAGAATCCGTACCGCATGCTTCCCTACATTCAGATGTGGGTTGTTGTTGGGTTGTTGTTGTTTTTTTTTGAGAACCTCATGCTGAGTGCAGTTGATCAGCCAACTGCAGATCTTAGTGTAGTATTGTCTATCCCACATTGTTCTATCTTGCCAAGAAGTAGGCTGTGTTCTTTTTCAACTGTCTTACTGAAATTTTAACTATGCTGTATTCATAGCATTTCCTTGGAATTTTGAATTGGAATCAAGCTTAATTAGTTAGGTGCTTAGGTTTTGGACCTTCTAAATGTAATTTTCTTTAGATCTTTACTGTCTTGTTCCAAGTATTCCATGAAATTAATACCCTGTTTTATGTTATTTTCCCATTGTAGATTTGGCCTGGTACCTGGGCACCTCACATTGGAAACATGCACCTCAAATATGTCAACTAATCTAGGAGGGCCTATATTTCCTTTTCTTTTACTTTTTTTAAAACTTTGTTTGGAGAAGTCTCTGACCTTGGAAGAACTTGGGATTTTTTTTTAATGTGCCTAACTAAACTATTTTTTCCACTGTGGGCTGTTACAAGAAACTTGTTAGCCCATTGTTATAAGAACAAATTGAGTTACCTATTCAGCTGATTCTGTTCTCCAGTTAGTTTAGCCATTTTGAACTCAAATCGGATAAAGCTAGTGCTTTTGGCTAAACACTACTGAATGCTCCTTGTATGCAACAGAGAACTAGATGATTACATGATTTCAACCTTTTAGGGTGGTAAATACATGTATAATTGTTTACATACTTAAAAGGAAAAATGTTGAGTAAATTTCATGTCGTATAGTGGCTCTACTTTATGTAGCCTGTATTAATGTGAAATATTTACCTGAATATTCAATAAAAAGATGAACATTACAAGATTTTGTCTACTAATCTTAATAATATATTAATTTTAATGCTTATGCCCAGTGGTATTGCATTTGAATCTGAGAATTAAAACATTTTACTCTTTTGCCTGGATAAGTCAATATAATATCTGCAGATTTCTTAAAAGTTTTCCTCAATTCATCACTGTTAATTCTATTTACAATTCTTGGATCTTGCTAAATGGGGCCATCAAATTGAACTGAGTGAAATATATGCAGACATTCCTGTTTGTTCAAGAGCATGTATAAAACAGGTGCTGAGAACATTGAAAAATTTCAGATTAAGGTGCCTTTGAAATGAAGTAAAATAATCATTTTAAAATATTTCTTATATTCATCTTTTTAAAAAGCTGAAACAGTTTTATTACATGTAGACCATTACAGTGTTTATACTTTACAGTGAATTCCATGTAGCTGCAAGACTGCCATGGCAAAAAGCCACACTGTTAGATTTCGAGAATAAGATAATAAAAAAACATTGTTGTAACACAATTTAAAAGATAAACACAACTAAAGCATCTGATCCTGCACAGGGAAACAGAATCAATCTAAACTTTAATCTGAACTGGCAGTATAAACTGTGCAACAGTACCTTCTATGGATCATTGCCATTCAGTTCAAAAAAAAATCTGTGGGGTGTGACTGCAAATGTTTTGATTAGAATCTTTTTTAATCATGACAATGCCACACACAAACTATTATGGGGGTTATGTCCTTCTGAAATTTCATGTAGCCACCTTGAAGGTTTTCCTAGGTTGTCAAGGCATGCACATGCATATGCAAAAAAAATGGAATAAGTAGCAAAGTCCAGGAAGGAGACAACTGCACTCTTCTGTGCATTCATAGCTGCAGAATAAGAATGGCCAACATGTCTTTGACTTTAGGATCCTTTATTGTCCTTTATTGTTCCCCCTTGGCCATGCTGTTTAGAGCTGCTGAGAATTTTAATTTCAAAATAATGGTGCTTATGCCAGAAGATAGACCAAGGTCATTTGATGACTGTTGTACTGCAGTAAAAATTAGAAAATTTTCTATGCTTAAGGGGCAGAATTATAAATAAGGATCTCTTCCTTAGTTTTTAATTCTGAAACAGTAGGTTTTTAATCCATAAAAGCAGCTTGGAGATAAAAAGTGCTTGGATTTGCCCTAATGAATTACGTGTACTTGGAGAAAGTATAGCCCTGCCAATTCTGGACCTCACAGCTTCATTCAGAACCATAAATCATGGGGATTTATAGTACTTATACTGAACGGGTTCATTCATCCATGACAGAAATAAATCACTGTCTCACAGCTGTAAAGAGACTAGATGGGCAAAACAAACAAATTTAATTCTTGTAGAGTAAAAGTATTGGTGGTGGTAATATTGCTTGATTTGGGAATTAGATATGCTACCCTTGAGCATTCTTCTTGGAGATACAAGTGATAATATGTTGCAAGGGAGTATCATGATAAAACAGTTTCTGAACATTATTGATTTTCTAATTACCTCAGGTGAAATTATGGTAACATGGCCTATGTACAATGAAAATAGTGCACCCAGACTGCTGATGCTGCTTAAGGATATTTAAAGGCTTAAAACAATTTAAAATTTGGATCCTTTAAAAATCATTTTCTAACCTAACTTTTTGCCTATGTGTCTCACATCACCTAGGAACTATATCAGATCCTAAAAACTACACTACAATATCTGCATTCAGGATGAATATCCGTCATATGTGAATTAAATAGATATATAACTCCTGTGAATCATGAAGGAAATCTGAAACTGAACTAAAATCAGAAACCACAAAAAATATTTATAAGCAAGTAACAGCTTATAGAAGAACCAGGGACCTGCATGTTTGGGATTGGGATTGTCCCAATAACGTACCATGTTAATTGGATAAAGTGCTGGCACAAGAGGACTGATTAAAAAAATGGTTAAAGTAAATCCTGGAGACCTGGAGAAGAAAACCAATGCGCTGCACTGCGGTGTAGTAACAGTAGTGCTGCTACAGCCACTACTAAATCATTTTTTCAAAAAAGTCATGGGCTTTTCTGTATGTGAACTAACGCTAAGAATTTGTGAATGAGTGACATGCCAGCTGATTGAGGACAGTAAATGTCTTAACGTCACCAGAAAAAGAACTTAGGTAATTTCAGACTAATCAATCCGACATCAGTATCTAGACTGATTTGAGAGCTCATAGCTCTACAATAACTGGAAACAGTACAGAGCTAGCTGTTGCCAATCAACTCTTTTTGACAGTGGAGTCAATTATGGGGTACAATTCAGCTATTCAAGCAAAAGCTGGAAAGCCATCTGTCACTGAATTTAATTTGAATTCCTGCATCAATAGAAGTTCTGTCTTTCAAATATGAGCCAGGGAATAATAGATTGAGCAAGGTAGAATGAGATGATAAAAAAAACCTAACGTATATATTAGAACAACAATGTAACAGTTTGAATCAGTGATGCAGAAGGTTCAGCATGGAAAGTAAGTTGCATCAGTAAGGTTACCTTACGTGACAAGCCTTAGCTCTAAAGATTGGCTTCACCCATTCTGCAACACTTACCATTTCACAAGTACCCCAACTGAGGCAACAAACTGCCTTCCCTAACTGGCATTCTCCTTGAATGTCCATAGTGGGATCCTGAATGCACTGCCAGTTGCCAGCAACCCCATGATGATTTCCCTGGAGTGGGAATCGGCTAACAAGGGAGAATTCCAAGCATGAAACAAAAGATTCTAAAAAGCAAAAAGAGGAGCATAAATTGCCATTGCTCAACTTCAGGTCTGGTACCGCTGTTGGTTCCAATACCAGGCCTTTTATCAATCAGAAGTGGCTGCAGCATTGGCTCCAATGTCAGCCTGTCGTTCAGTCCTTCATTTATCGTGATATCAGATGATGAACGTTGCCAAATCTTCATTAACTTGTGGCAGCTCACAGCACACCAGAATACAGTAAAAACATCCAGAGAAGAATAAAATACTAAAATGTAATAATTATTGTGGCTAACAATAAAACTAGGCCATCGCAATCGTGCCCCAAAGACTCCTCCGCAAAAACCCAGTCTTTAAAATCTTACAGAAAACCAGCCTACTTTTTAGAGATAGGCTGTGCCATATTGTAAGTGCCGTGATGGAAAAGCCGCTCTCAACACAATCACAAATCAGAGGCACATGCTTATTACAAGCAGTGTCTCCTCGGATAAGCTCCCTTCAGCTAAATCTAGACAGGTAACTACTTATAGTTCTTATAGAATCGCAGAGCTGGAAGGGACCTTGCAGACGTTCTAGTCCAGAGGTCCCCAACCTTTTGGACACCAGGGACCGGTTACGTGGAGAGAGGTTTTTCCACGGACTGGAGGGGCCTTGGTTTTGTGTGCTGCCTGCATCCCACGAATGGGGCTTTGTTTGTGCGGCCCGGTTGCTGGCATGCCAGGGCCCGGTACCTGTCCACAGACCGGGGGTTGGGGACCCCTCTTCTACTCCAATTGCCTGGTCAAACCAGGTATCTTTATTCCATCCTGGGCAAATGGCTGTCAGTCTTTTTTCTTAAAAATCTCCAGCAATCGTGTCCACACAACTCCAGGAAGCAATTTGTTCCATCGGTTAATTGTTCTCGCTGTCAGAAAATTTCTCTTTAGTTCTAAATTGGATCTCCTTTTAAGGAATTTCCACCCATTACCTCTTGTCATTCCCTGAGGTGCTTTGGAAAATAAGGGCCCCATATTGGTTTGTCTGGCATGATCAATTTTTAACAAACCTATGCTGGGCTCTAGTGATTGCTTTGTCCATTTCTAGGTGCTCACAAATCTGCTTGATTATTTTTTCCAGGTATTGATATCAGGCTAAATTGTATCTAGTTTCCTGGATCCACTTTTTCCCCCCCTTCCTTCTTGAAGACTTGGAACTACATCAGCTCTTTTCCAGACCTCTGGCAGTTCCCCCATGCTACAGGAGCTCTGAAAGGTTTTGTTCAGAGGTTCCATTGGCAGCTCTTTCTGTACCCTGGGATGTCATTAAGTGAAGGACACCCAGGAATCAAAGAAGCCACATGGAGGCAATTCTGTCAGGGGTTTGAATCGCTTTCTGTTGCCAAGGGCTTACCATGTCCTCGGAAAAACTGCTTATTAGATGTTTAGGAAAATCCCCAAGTGCCCTCACCTAACAACTAAATTGTGCAGAGGTCTCAGGTGGCAGTTAATGTTAATTAGATCAAGTAGTAATAATGACCACAGTAACTGACTAGATAAACAATGATCTGACTCTGAAGGGCACTATAACTCCTAGGCAAGCATGAGTATATAACTGCATGAAAGTCGTTGAGCACAGATTACTTGAGACAAGCCAATGGAGGCCAAGACTGGAGTATTGCTAGAGAAGCATAGCTGAAAAACGTATCTATAAATCAAGAAGAATCCAAGAAATCAATCGTCTTTAAGGATGGCAGAAATCCATTTTCATTATTACAAATTTATCATACCTTCCAACCGCAGATATATATTTGAACTACAAAACATAGTATTAACACTTGGCTACAAAGAACATGAAAGATACTACCAGCTATAACAAAAAAAACCAACAGTAGCCGTACATTTACTGAAATAATTGGCATAAAATTACATTTATAGACACACAGTCTACGCATGACTGAAAAGAGAAATTACTGAAATTTATAAACATTGGAACAAACTGCACAAGAATCTGAAGGTTAAAAAGAATCTGGTTTCCAACTTTACGTTACACCAAAAAAGTTTTTTAAAAAACTAATTAATTAACCAAGAAGGAGGGTGTTTCGAAAAAGGCCAATAAAAGGCCAATAAGGCCAATAAAAGCTATCTCCTTTACAACTTCTTTGAATCAGATCAATTACAAATTCACCATGACAACCCAAACAAACTAGCTTTTCAAAATTCCAATGACACAGCCTAATTATTTATTTATTTTATTTATTTTCCATTTATATCCCGCCCTTCTCCGAAGACTCAGGGCGGCTTACAAGCTTAGCAGTAGCCTTCATTCTATGTATATGCCTGCTTGTTAGGGCTTTCATACACCCCCCAAGCGGCATTATTACAAAGTCAGCTTATTGCCCCCAACAATCTGGGTCCTCATTTTACCTACCTCGGAAGGATGGAAGGCTGAGAAATTATCTTGATCATAAATGCAAGACATACACACATACACCCAAGCACACTGACTTCTCTGAAACTTTCATAGTGTAACAAACATTGATACATGCTACTATTTTATCCACATATTAAAAACTACATGCCAAATCCAGGAAAAATCACAACTTCAAAAATGTTGAACGCTGGCAGAGCAAAAAGCTGTCAACAGCATCCCTCCATTAAAAACCTGTTTCCAGATATTTTATAAAATAGTAGGGCAAACAGCAATTATTCCTGTTCCTATCAGCTACAAAAGGAAGAGATCAGAGGCAACCAGTTAAATGAATAAAATGAAAAATACAGTTTTACTACAACCATTTAAAACAAATAGGAATCAAGTCTTGCAATAAAATAATTTTCTTAAAATTTATCTTAACATCTGATCCTGATTTTAGTAACAGAAAACAGCTTTTGTACAACAGGCACACTTTAGAGAACAGAGGTGGAGTGAATTCTGCAGGCAAACATGGAACACACTTGTCAAGAAAAAATAAACAGGAAGACTTTACAGTAGCTATATTAACAACTCTTTAAATTTAACACCAGTATGGCACTTAGGATTCGCTATACAATTTAAAAGTATCTGCAAAATTGCTATTTTTAATTTGTCATCTTCAAAAAGTTTTTTTAAATTTATCAGAAAAATTCACATGATGATATGATCAAGTAGGAAAATGCAACTTTAATTAGACAGCTGTTAAGGAAATAAAATTATTCCTCTGATGGTTAGGAAATCAAATCTCCCTGGACCAGGCTGCCTTGCAGACAGGGTCCATTTTCATATTGGCCAGTTCCTGGGCTCAGGCAAATCTTTTAAGCATACAGATCCAAACAGGCTGACTCCTTGCTTATGTTCTACTGCAGTGGATCTTCTCCAGGCAAATTCTTTGTTTCAGCAATAAGCCTTTTGACTCCCACCATCCACTGGCTTACTTCAGCAACATGGTCCACCATTAGGGAGCGATGAATCTCATCAGCTACATCCCAATGCTGACTCTTGAGCTCTGAAAAAAATAAGACAGCATCCCAAATCTTATACAGTTACTTCCAATTTATAAAATATAACCATAAAGATCAATTGGCTCAAATGCCTCCAAAATAACTAGATAAGATCAGCCAATTCCCTCAAGTTCTTATACCTGCCCTGCAGGTGTTTCCTGGCCACTCTCCCCCAAAAGGATTGGGTCAACTAAAACAGGATCTCTTATCTCGGAGACCGAATAAGAGTAGAAAAAAATAGTGACATTTCCCTGCTTTTTTGGCCACAAAAAGGCTAACTAAGGCTCTTACCCAACTTCACTTGTATTCACTTCAGTGGCCTTCTGAAGCCACAAGAGATATATAGTCTGAGCCAATTGTACTGTTGCCCTTCAATTCCAAATAGTGAAAAGTTGTCAAAGAGCTTGAGGGACAACCCCAAATTCTCTCTAAAACCCCAAAGAGAACCTGAGGCAGAACCATGAAATAGGTTCTGCTTCCAGAATAATCCAAGAGTAGCTAAAAATACAACAGGAAAAATGATCCTAGTCAACTACTCTCTAGCAGCGTTATACGCTGCTAAAAAAAACTGCTTTGGTTTAAGTATCCGAGTTCCCTCAGATGGAATTTTGCCAATTCTATCAAAGCAGTATTTCTGCTACCTCTAGCACATAACACAGCTGAGGATGAAGATTACAAAAAGAAACCACCACTGTGATACAGCAGGCCATAGACGTATTCCTTACCTTCTGTTAGAATTCCCATCCTTTTTCTTACAGGGGAAGACAATTTGCCTTGTGTCCACATTTCCTGCAGAATTACCAAGCGTTTATGGATATCATCACAAACCTGTTTCTGAAAACAGAAGCCAATTCTTATTATCAGGTATCTCTTTTGGGGATCATATTTACAAATTCTAGCCACAGCAGAAGGCCATTCTCGTGGTCCTTTCCTAAGACGCGGGAAAAGCAAAGCATTCAATAATGCTATGGTCAGACCAAATCAACAAACCCTGGAATCATTTGCCTACATACTTTTTAATCCTCTCAGCTAATTCCATTGCATCCTCCTGATGTACAATCAGTCCTTAAAGCTTATCTATAAAGACTTTATGACAAGAATTGAATTAAAACATTGTAAAGATCTATAGGGACGCGGTGGCTCAGTGGGTTAGGACACTGAGCTTGTCGATCAGAAGGTCGGCAGTTTGGCGGGTCGAATCCCGAGTGCTGTGTAACAGAGTAAGCGCCTGTTACTCGTCCCAGCTTCTGCCAACCTAGCAGTTCGAAAGCACGTAAAAATGCAAGTAGAAAAATAGGGACCACTACGGTGGGATGGTAACAGCATTCCGTGCGCCTTTGGCGTCTAGTCATGCCGGCCACATGACCACAGAGACGTCCTTGGACAAGCGCTGGCTCTTCGGCTTTGAAACGGAGATGAGCACTGGCCCCTAGAGTTGGAAACGACTAGCACGCATGTGTGGGGGAACCTTTACCTTTACCTTTAAAGATCTAAAAAAAATTATATTGCATGCTATATTTTAAGCCTGCTGTCCCAAGTTTTGAGGAGATGTGGGTTTCTTTAGATTTTTGTAAAAGTCTCAGAATGCATGCAGCAAGTCAAAAAAAACATCCAAAAAACTTCTTCCCACAGCATCTCTTGACACCTTACTTTTCCTCAAGGTAGTAGACTTCTATATAGAAAATGGCCCGTTTCTTGCTAGCATATTATTCCAGAACCTGTAAACTCCAAATAGACAACTCCATAATCAAATAGATTACTTTTTATGTTACAATAGATAAAAAAGGCTCTCTGTCAAGCTGCAAATACTAATTTTCTGGAAGACTGATATTCCAATATAACCTCCTCTAGGGTTATATAAATGAATGTTGGTTTTGCCTGAATTGCAATAATCCCATTTAAAGATGAAACTCACAACATCATCATTGATATTGCAAACTTTGGGTTACAAGAAGAGGGAAAACATTATTTGAATAGGAGAACAACTAGAGACATCTTTAGATTAGCTCTCCAATGACAGGGAATGAAATGGAGGTGGCATGAAGACCTCTGCTTTAAAAACAGTTACAGAGACAATAAGTCAGACATGAGGATGAGACACGATTTCATTCTACAGTAAAATCCTGGGAAAGCTGGTAGCTCTCTCACCTGCACACAGCTCCTACAGTTGTTCAGAGCCTCATGCAAGGAAGAAAGCACATCCTCTATTTCATATTCCTTGTCAGCCTTTACAACAGATGGTGTTGTGGCATCTTCTCTCTGAAAAGAGGTTTGTGGTCCAGGAGGAGGCAGGTTCACAGACTGTGGGACAAGCAATCCGACTGAGGGAACAGACACAGATCATGTTAAGAGAAAGATGTGTACAGCATTAATCCATTTTAGTGCACAGAGATAAAATTGGGCCTTAAATTAAAAATCTGGCAGATCAATTAAGCATAGTTGCTTCGGAAATACTAACTCCTTAGAACCAGTTACCCCAATTTTGGCTATTCTTGCGAACTGCACATAAATGGGGCTCGTTGCCTTGGAAGAGTGAGGAAGATTCTCAGGGATGACTCACACCCTGGACGGTATCTCTTTACTCTCCTACCATCCGGTAGGAGATATAGGAATATAGCCAGCCGTACCAACAGGCTGAAGAACAGCTTTTATCCGTGGGCTGTTAGGCTTTTAAATGAGACATAATCTTATGCAGAATTGACTTGGGAGGCCGGTGTGTGGTGTAGTTGGTTCACATAGTGTGGTGGGATGGAGGGTTTGTTGTCACTGTGTGTTGGGGGGAGAGAGAGCCCAGGGGGAGGCTCAGCTAATCTCAATGTACACATGTTGTACTTTGACAATAAAGGTTTATTATTATTATTATAAATACATTGGAATGGAAACATCAGGGCTGTTAGACTAGATTAGGAAATAAGAAAATAATCTCGGAAGAGGCACTGCTGCCAAGAAAACTCTATGAACATGTTCATGGAGTTGCAAAGGCTTAAGTTTCCAGCGTGATCCAGCAGTCCGAAACCAAGAATCAGAACCAAAATAAGGAGAATGGAAAAAAGCAATCTGCTCTTTCCAGGCACAGAGAGAGAGAGAGAGAGGGAGAGAGGGAGAGAGAGAGAGAGAGAGAGAGAGAGGGAGAGGGAGAGGGAGAGGGAGAGGGAGAGGGAGAGGGAGAGGGAGAGGGAGAGGGAGAGAGAGAGAGAGAAGGAGGGAGGGAGAGAGAGTGAGAGAGATAATAAAATAAAATAAAATAATAAAATAAAATAAAATAAAATAAAATAAAATAAAATAAAATAAAATAAAATAATAAAATAAAATAAAATAAAATAAAATAAAATAAAATAAAATAATAAAATAAAATAAAATAATAATAAAATAAAATAATTTTCAAACCGTTCCCAACCTGGGCTAGAGGCAATGGTGGGTTGCGACGCCGCTTCGGGCTCCTTTCCTTCTCTTGCCGCCGCCACTCTTCTCCGGGTCAAGCCGCTGGAAAGAGCCGGACGCTGCTGCAGCCCGTAGGAGAACTGCGGGGGATCGTTCCAGCCGCGCTGCTGGTTCCCTGCAAAAGAAACCGACGATCAGCCGCCACCCTCGCGCAACAAGAACACGCCACCTTTTCCCCGCCACGTAGCTCACCGGGCTTGACATAGAGGTCCGCCATCACCGCACTTCCGCCCGGCGCGATTGCCTGGACCGGAGAAAGGCTATCCCACAGGCCATTTCCCGTCGTCCGTTGTGACGTGACGGCCCTGTCAGACTGTGGGCGGAGCTCCCGGAGGAGGAGGAGAGGGGGCGTGGCCCTGCCGTCCGACTCGGAGGACGCTGACGCTCCGTGACGGTAGATACGTCTGAAATGGGGCATTCCCGGTCAGGTGGCTCTTGCGTACTTGAAGGTCGCCGGCCGATCCTTTGAGGGGCGACGGCCGCGTTTGGAGGAAAAGGCGGGCCGAGAAAAGACTTTCATCCATTTCGATCCGCTTTTCTTATAAAATACGGAACTTGATATCAACAGTAAAACAAATAAGCATTTGTTACACTGTTACATGAGTATCGTAAGCCGGCCAGCGTTACAAATCTCCGCTTTGTGCCAAATAAGTATGGGATGGGGATGGTGGTAGGGTGACATTCTTACTTACATTGGCACAAGATTAAGAATTAATGCGAAGGAGGAGGCAGCAGAATAGGGTCCCTGCAGTGGCTCCCAAAAAGGAGAGCATATGAAGAAAAACATAAGAAGAATGGCTGCAGGACTTGGGTTTGGTTAGTCTAAAGTAGGGGTCTTCAAACTTGGCCCTTTTATGACTTGTGGACTTCAACTCCCAGAATTCCTCAGCCAAGCATGCTGGCTGAGGAATTCTGGGAGTTGAAGTCCACAAGTCATAAAAGGGCCAAGTTTGAAGACCCCTGGTCTAAAGAAAACAAGAAATAGGGGTGACGTGATAGCAGTATTCCAGTATTTGAAAGGCTGCCGCAAAGAAGAGGGAGTCAAATTATTCTCCAAAGCACCAGAGGGCAGGACAAGAAACAATGGTTGGGAACTGATCAAAGAGAGAAGCAACCTGGAATTAAGGAGAAACTTCCTAACAGTGAGGACAATTAACCAGTGGAACAGCTTGCCTCCAGAAATCATGGGCACTCCATCGCTGGAAGTTTTTAAGAAGAGACTGACTTGTCTGAAATGATATAGGTTCTCCTGCTTTGAGCAGGGGGCTGGACCAGAAGACCTCCAAGGTCCCTTCCAGCTCTATTCTATTCAGAGAGCTTTCAACACGTGAAAGTCTAGAAACCAGAGCAAAAGTTCTGTTAGTGCAGGGGTAGGCAACCTTGGCTCTTTTATGCCTCGTGGACTTCAACTCCCAGAATTCCTGAGCCAGCCATGCTGAGGGGAAAGGGAGAGGTTTCCAAGCTGAGCCATGCTGGCTCAGGAATTCTGGGAGTTGAAGTCCACAAGTCATAAAAGAGCCAAGGTTGCCTACCCCTGTTAGTGGAAAAAATGTATAATGTCCAATATAAATTTAATAAACCAAATAAACCAATTCTGTGCCAATTCTTTTCAGATGTTTGATCTCACCGTCTGTGAAGTCTCAATCAGATCTGCACGTACCCCAAAATTCCTCACAGCCATTTTTTGCCTCTGTGCATAACCACTGACTGCCCATTTTCAAGGGTTGTTTCCTTCCTTAGCTCTTAGTTTAGGGCAGGGGTAGGCAACCTTAGCTCTTTTATGACTCATGGACTTCAACTCCCAGAATTCCTGAGCCAGCACGTCTGGCTCAGGAATGCTGGGAGTTGAAGTCCACGAGTCATAAAAGGCAAGGTTGCCTATCCCTGGTTTAGTGCATCCATGTTGCGATGTCCAAATGAGGTTAGCCAGTGTGCAAGCCAAGCTATTAATATTTCTTAAATTGCACACAGTGAGCCCTAGGACTCCCACTCTGAGTCTAGCAGTGCAACATATTTTGTTTTACTGGGCAGTATCATTTGTGAGTCACAGTCAGGGCCTGGGGTTTGGAGACCTCTTTTCTGCTACCTCTTCAGTAAAGGCATGTCCCTCCCCCATGGATTTTGCAAGAAGGTATGCATGCAAAGGCCTTAGTGCCACAGAGCAAAAAGTAGCCTGGGAGCTTTACGTGGAGGTAGGTGAAGGGATAGCCTCAGTGTGATTCTGAAGTGTGTGTGTGTGTGTGTGTGTGTGTGTGTGTGTGTGTGTGTTTGTGTGCAATTCAAACATCCTGGACAAATTTCCCTCCCGCCAGACAGAAATCCAAGGTGTTCAGGACTTGCTGTGCCAACCATTCTCAAATGCCATCCTCCATAAATACATTCAACTGGCTAATTACAGTACAAATAAGGCAAGAAAGAAAACCTTACAATGAATTTCTGTGCTCCCCCCATAGTCTTTCCAGTTGTCTTCTGAGGCTTCACATGGGGCCAATGGATCCAGGAGTCCTCCCTTTCTCTGCATCTTTCACAGGCATCTGGTTGATGTAAGACCCGGGAAGATCTGTTCCACTCTGGTTGCATGGTGACTTTCTAGTGGATGGCTGGATTCAAACCCAATTCCATGGCTGGAATGAATGGAGGGTCTTCTCTGGAAGCAGTGTCCGGGTCAATCTTTCCAAAGGTCGCTGAGTCATCTGTGCAGACCTGAAAGATACGAGAACAGGGTCTTCTCCCTACTTTGTGGGTGACTCTCCCAGGAGAAGCACTGTTGGTCAGACATAGGCATGGAGAACAAAGGATAAGAGATGGAGAAGTGGAATGGGGGGGAGGAATTCCTAAAAACTAGCTTCTTCAGGTTTCTGCTTGAGGCTGTTTTCCTATAGCAAGAAGACTGGGGCTGCTTTCTCCCTTTAAGAAGATGTCTCTCCTCTTCTCCTTCAGGGGAAATATTCTATTCTGCTTTTTTAATATTAAGAATAAAGTCTATTTTATTCTGGAGAGGGTAGGGTGGCTTCCTACACCAGCTATAGCACTCTTTTGAGCATTCAGTACTAAAGTGCCACAGGCATTTCTGTTACCAGAAGTTTGGAAAACCAGTTCCAACTATTTATAGGATGAAATTTGCTTGATTTTGTGCCTATTTATATTCCATTTGTGAAATGTTGGTCTCTTTGCAAAGACTATAATTGACCTTTAAAGGATCTTTCGTACAATGCTACCCTAGGGTACCCAAGACTCTTCTAAGGTCTATAGGGACCATGACAGCAAGTTAAAAGGAGATCTACATATTTATCAGCTTAGATATCCAGAATAACAAAGACCTTGGAGGTTTTTTTAGTCAAACCCCCTACACAAGCAAGAAACCCTATACCATTCCGGACAGACTGTTGTCCAATCTCTTCTTAAAAACATCTAGTGATGGAGCACCCACAACCTCTGAAGACAAGCCCTTTCACTGATTAATTGTTGTCATTGTCAGGAAATTTCTCCTTAGTTCTAGGTTGGATCTCTCTTTGATTGGTTTCCACCTATTACTTTTTGTCTTGCCCTCAGGTGCTTTGGAGAATAGGCAGTCCTTCTATGTGAAAACCTCTCCAATAGTGGAAGACTGCTATCATGTCATCCCTAATTCTTCTCTTCATTAGACTAAATATACCAGTTGCTGCAACTGTTCATCATATGCTTTAGCCTCCGACTCCTAATCATCTTTGCAGCTGTTTTCTGCAACAAATTTCCAGTATCATGTGGTCACTCTTCCCCAAAGTTCCTGCAACATCAACCCCTTCTATCATCTCATAAAGGTAAAGGTAAAGGTTCCCCCGCACATGTGTGCTAGTCGTTTCCGACTCTAGGGGCCGGTGCTCATCTCCGTTTCAAAGCCGAAGAGCCAGAGTTTGTCCGAGGACATCTCCATGGTCATGTGGCCGGCATGACTAGACGCCAAAGGCACACGGAACGCTGTTACCTTCCCACCGTAGTGGTCCCTATTTTTCTACTTGCATTTTTACATGCTTTCGAACTGCTAGGTTGGCAGAAGTTGGGACGAGTAACAGGCGCTCACTCTGTTACACGGCACTTGGGATTCGACCCGCCAAACTGCCGACCTTCTGATCGACAAGCTCAGCGTCCTAACCCACTGAGCCACTGTGTCCCTTAATCATCTCATATCTGTTAGTAAAAATTAGGTCTAGTATAGCTGACCCTCTAATTCCCTTCTCTCACTTATATTTTAGGTGACCTTGATACTATCCCTCTGTTGATGCAATCTAGGACTGCAGTGGCTTTTTTTGGGAAGCTGCAGCACACTGTTGGCTCATAGTTAAGTGTGGTCCATTAGGACACCTAATCCATCTTCTGCTGTTAAGCCAGGTACCACCCATTCTAAACCTATGCATTTGGTTTTTCTTCTTGTTGTTCAGTTGCTAAGTCATGTCTGACTCTTTGTGACTCCATGAATTGTAGCACAACAGACTCTCCTGTCCTCCCCTGTATCCTAGAGTTTGCCCAAATTCATGTTCATTGCATTGATGACACTAACCATTTTGTCCTCTGCTGTCCTCTTCTCCTTTTGCTTTCAATCTTTTCCAACGTCAGGATCTTTTCCAGTGAGTCCTCTCTTTTCATTAGCTGGCCAAAGTATTTGTGTATTCAATTTTTCTTCCACAATTGTAAAAGCTTACAGAAAGGATGAAAGTTCAGGTTGCTTAAGTGACCTGCTAAAGTATAAATATTAATTGAACACACACCCACACCCATGTTCAAACAACTTGATAAATGTGCCTGACCTTCAAGGAGGTGCTGCTATAAAGAGTCTATATAAAGAATAAGCAGGAGGAAACAAGGCAGTCTCTAATTTTCTCCAGAATATGCCATAGGAAATGGAATCAAACGATGCTTTCATGTCAATAAAAAAGACACATATAAAGAGATTGCAATATTAAAGATTGGAGTATTAGACAATGGTCAAAAGTAGACTGACCTTCCCTAAAAATCTGCCTGCACCTCACTAGCAAATTTTCTTGTACCAGCCAGTCCTTTAATTTCCATTAGAGATGTCTCCCATGAAGTTTGCAATTAGCATTAAGCAAATTTATATTATCCTTCCTACCTTCTTTGAATATGGAGACTGCAACTGTCACAACCTAATTGTCAGGCTTGTTCCAACTTGGGCATTTAGGAAAGAAACACCCTTGACTCCATTCTTTGAGGTGAAAGATTCTTTTATTAAAGTCAAGCGGTTATAGCATAAGCAAAGCTGGATCAGAATATTCCCACACAAATAAGTAAAAATAGCATGAAATATAGCATTAGCTACGTATATATATGAAACATGGAGTGAGAATTGGAATCTCCAATTTTTGAAAATCAATATTTAGTTATATTTTGAGAATGATGTTAATTTCATGGGAAAATATAGTTTTGTAAATATTGGATTTCTGGAAGAATCTTTAAAAGGGATTTAAGGCAGTGATTAAGGCACGAGGATAGAAAACAGGAGACCATGACAATGCCTTGGGCACAAAGCCAGCTGGGTGATCTTGGGCCAGTCACTCTCTCTTAGCCCTAGGAAAAAGGCAATGGCAAACCACTTCTGAAATCTTGCTAGGAAACCTACAGTGTTTTGTCTAGGTAGTTGCTAGGAGTCAACATTGCTGACATTTTAAAACATTAAAGCTCTTTAACTCATGATTTGGTCATGACCAGTCATGGCTACTGTTTGGTTTCAAACTACAACATGCATTAACATGTGGGGGATGGGGTAGGAGGAAAGTAGTAGTAAAATGTAATGTTGATCTATAGTCCTAAAATACGGGACTTGACATTTTATGAAAAACTTTGGGGTTGACAAGTCTGGGACCGAGCAAAGAAATTTATACTTCTGAAATCAAGAAATAAATTTCAGATATGTGTTCTTCACAAATTCTTGAAATGTTTTTATATTCTAAACATGAGAAGATGGAACGGTATGTTTCTCTATGGCCTAGCTGTAATAAAAAAAATAATTAATTTTATATTGAGATTTTATTTCTTGTAATTCTTTTCTTCCCATAGATTTGGTAATTTTAATCATAACATATGTAATTATAATTGATAGAAGTAAATGAAAGGTTTTCGAAATTTAATATTGAAAGAAAAATTTAGAATTGAATCCGCTCTGTAGTGGAAACTTACTGAGTGGAGAAACAAACATGCCAAAGAAACTACAGTAAGGAACTAGGAAATGGTAGCATAAAGGGAGGATATAAAATAGACATATAGCCAAAAATTAGCTGGAAAGGCAGATTGAACTGAAAAACAGAAAAGAACCTATTGTTCTAAGGAGCCATAAAAAGGGGCCTAGAACTCAAAACAAACAATTGGATATGTCTAATATCTTACATTATTAATGTACATGTGATGTTTCATTTAGTATGTTTAAGGAAGATAGCAGGAAATCTGTACGAGGCGGTCATAGTACCTCAGCCAATGGGGAACGAGGAGGGATGTGGCAGCCGGGACAGGGTTGTATAAAGAAAAGAACATTTTGGGTTGGAATTTTGGAGAGAACCAAGCTTTGATAGCTTTTCTCCCTGCTTACTGCAGTAAATGAAACAAAAAGCCGTTACTGTGTCTTGTTATTGGCTAGGCGACCTTGCCTCTGGTCGCTAAGGAAAGTAGCCAGGAGAACATAACATAATGTTTATACCTATTGAATTTAGTATTTAAAATATTAGTATTACACCACATTTTAAAAGTGAATTAATAGAATGGAACAGAACAGAATAGAATAAGAAGGGATATTAGAGATCTTCTAGCCCACCCCTCAGCTCAAGCAGGAGATCCTATACTATTTCAGAGAAATGATTTGTCTTTTTAAAATAAGCCTCCAGTAATGGTGCATCCACAACTTCTGAAGGCAGGAAATTCCACTGGTTTATTGTTCTCACTGTCAAGAAATTTCTCCTTAGTTCTAGGTTGTACCAGGGCTGCCTCCAATCAATCCCTAGGAAAGACAACCCTTGACTCCATAGATTTAGAAAAAATTACTTTTACTAGGAAAGGACTGATTGCAGCAAAAATCAGGGAATACCTAAAGCAAAACACTCACAAAGAGATAAATTGAATCAAGCAGATCTGTTGCTTGATTATCTTTTATAGCATCTTCCAGACTGATTGGTCTGTAATTTCCTGGATCTGTTTTTTTTTCCTTTTCTTACCATTCTCTTCCCTATTTTAATTTGAATTCCTAGTCTGTCTTTTATGGTTCTCTCTTTGATAGGTTGGGGTATATTTTCTTTTTGTGTGAAGACAGATGCAAAGGAAGAATTAAGCAGCTGTGCTTTCTCCCTGCTGGCCATCTCTTCCTTGCTATCTTCTCCCATTGGTGGACTAATTGTTTCTTTTCCTTGTTTTTTATATGTTAAAAGGTAAAGGTAAAGGTTCCCCCGCACATGCGTGCTAGTCGTTTCCGACTCTAGGGGCCGGTGCTCATCTCTGTTTCAAAGCCGAAGAGCCAGCGCTTGTCCGAGGACGTCTCCGTGGTCATGTGGCCGGCATGACTAGACGCCAAAGGCGCATGGAACGCTGTTACCTTCCCACCGTAGTGGTCCCTATTTTTCTACTTGCATTTTTATGTGCTTTCGAACTGCTAGGTTGGCAGAAGCTGGGACGAGTAACAGGCGCTCACTCTGTTACGCGGCACTCGGGATTCGACCCACCAAACTGCCGATCTTCTGATCGACAAGCTCAGTGTCCTAACCTACTGAGCCACCACGTCCCTCTTTTTATATGTTAAAAGAAACTTGCAACAAATGTCAAAAATAATAATAAAAAAGTTTTCAGAGTTTCCCAAGCTTCTTAGTTGTTTCTTCCTTTAAGATTTTCATCCATGGAATTTTTTCCAAGCTCTCTATAGGTTTGTTAGAATCAGCTCTTTTAAAGTCTGACACACTGATTTGATTATGTTCTACTGCTTGTGTCTGCAGTATACTGAATGATATGACATGGATACTCTCCCACAAAGTTCCTGCAACTTCAACCCCTCTGCCTGCAACTTCAACCCCTCTATCATTTCTCCTCTCTTAGTAATAATTACCGTAGGTCCAGTGTAGCTGTCCATCTAGTACTCTCTTTTATCTTTTGGATGACAAAGATGTCAGCTAGGTTATTTATTTGTTACACATCAGTAATAAAATTATTGCTCTTTATAAATGATGTTTCCTTGGGTTATCTGTGAATAGTGATAAATGCCTCTGAGGAGGGAACTAAGATAAGAACTAAGGGAACTAACTAATACATCTGTTGGCATAATATTTATCCTGAATAAAATCGTGAAATCATTATTAAAGGCTGAAATACTAAGGACAAGTTTTGCATAATTATGTAGAGTTCCAATAATTTGTCTAAAACTGTTGGAACTAACTGTTGGATCTAAAACTTGGTTCATTTACGCTATATGTATACAGCCACTCATTTGAGCACCAGTAGAAATGTCAGGAGATAGAGACCAAACATAAAGTAAATATAGCTTTAATATATTTAGTACTTTATTTGCACAATGTAGATAGATAGAAAGTATCACTGAGGTAGACTTGAGTCTATCTTCATCCAGGATTACTTATTAAATGAAAGAAAAGGAATTATATCAAGAATGAAACTGAAACATAAAATGTAATGCATTTGGTGATTCATCCTTCTTCCTACCAGTGTCATCTATCCATTGTATAGATCCCATCCAACCTGTGATCCACGGCCCGGTACTGGGCCACAGCCTGTTGGCCATCGGGGAGGGGAAATGGCCGGCAACTTGCATGCATCCCCCACTCATGCTGGCACTGCTGCTGCCGCATGGGCACTAGCGGCCCTGTTTGCACATGCATGGGACTGCTAGTGACCTGTTTGCGCATGCATGTGGGCGCTAGTGGCCCATGTGCACATGTGAACAGCCGCTAGCAGCCCGCTTGCACAGGTGCGCAGGCACTCACACCATCGCCAGCACCACTGCAAGTGCGCATGTCCCATTTACACATGCGCACAGCCCGTTCGTGCATGCACATGGCCTGCTTGCACATGCACATGGCCCACTTGCACATGTGCACGGGTGCTAGCGCCACCACTGTGTGCGTGCCCGTTTGCCCTTGTGCTCATGCGCATGCACATTTCTCTGCTCTCCCTTCGGGCCACCAAACTGGAAAGGTTGGGGATCGCTGATCTAGTAGTCGTTTTCACTGCTAGTGCAACAGGCATTCAGTATTACATCTTTTGAAAAAGAAATCTTCCTTATTATTTGAATCGCCAACGTTGGCTCATCAGATGATGGTCTGAGTCTAGATGATGCTTCCAATTCAAGTGTCAGACTGGTAGAATGGCCACGTTATAAACAACAGTCCTGTATGCAAGCACTATGCATATGCATAGTTTGCTTACAAACGTTTTGTTAGAAAACACTGGGATTATGTGCACCATCTGATCTATCTGCTTATTATAGTCAGGTGCCTGTTTCAGAAGGGTTGTTTCCTGGTACCTGCATGACTGGCAACACTACTTATCAGTGATGTTCAAATGTTAAAAGATGAATGCAGATTTTACCAAATTAGAAAAAAAATATATATTCAGAAGGGGAAACTATACAAACTAGTACAGTGAGAAGTATGCATAGGTTGATATGAAAATTGGATGAAAATATTGAGATTTAGCGGTCCAAACACATTTGCGTGGCATTAGCTTGGAGAATGATGGTGTCAAATTATTTATTAGTTTTCCAGGAATAACATCATTTCTACTTCTGCCTCACAGATCAAGAGCTTACAACTAATCCAAACATGTACCTAGAGAGTCAGCAGTTTCTTTTCTTCTCTTGAGCCTTTTTTTTCCAGGATCACATTCCAAGAGTTCAAACTACAGCTAGGAAAGGAACCGTGTTAATGTCCACAGTTTCAATCATAAAAAAAAACGTGCTGTTACTGAATGAAGATGAATTGGCTGCTTTGCTCAGACCTATCAATCCCTGGGCAATTGGAGCAAGACTTTTAAGTTTACGCCATGGTGGTGATGTTGCTTGCCCTGAATAGCAAGCAGCACCTTCAAATGGTTTTGTGCAGCATTGCTTCTCCCCTGCCCCCCCTCCCCCTCCCCCTCCCCCACAAGCTTGCCTCTCCCTCAGAGTTTCTATGTAGCAAAGAACTGGAAGAAATATGCATAGCGTGTCCAGAATCTGTCAGGATCCTTTTTTAGGATCCAGTTTTGCTTGGCTGTATTAGTTTTTCCGCTTCAGTGAAGGAGGTTCACAAACAAAATTATGCTAGTTACATTCTTAGCCTGGACATCATTGGGCAGTGCCATTAAGGGTCATCTGGGACCGCCAAACTTTGTTTTCATCTTAGGAAGTGTGTAGCGTGGAATGTTTTTGGCGGAAGGTTTCAAAGAAAGAAAACATTCCCCTCTTGCACATTGCGGCCCCACTGCTTGTTTTCTGCAAGGAGGGTCCTGTGATGGGAAATGAACAAACGGGTGAATCGAGCGACAGTGTCCTTTTCAGCTTCATCATGGAGTGTGAATTATTTTTTCTTCTCATTTGTGAGGCCACTAAGCACTTTTGATACTGCACCTATCAAAGAAACACATAAGTTGCAGTGAATTTAGAGATTATATAGCTACAAAAACCTAAATTAACATGTGTTTTGTCCTAAAAATCTTCTCCCTATTATATAATGGCAAAGACTCATTCAGTTTCCTGTTGACTAAAAGATAAAATATGGCAAGTTTACAGTTTGAAATGTCTTCCTTTCTTACTTCTCAAGCTAGACTACAAACAAATGCTTCCCATTTCAGTATGACTAGGTCAGGGGTAGGCAACCTTGGCTCTTTTATAATGCATGGACTTCAACTCCCAGAATTCCTGAACCAGCATAGCTGACTCAGGAATTCTGGGAGTTGAAGTCCATGAGTCATAAAAGAGCCAAGGTTGCCTACCCCTGGACTAGGTTCAACCTTGCCTAGCTTTTTCAAGTTCAGCCAAGATGCTGTAAGCTTCTCTCCTGATATTGTAAGAACATACAACCCAGTACGTTATTTGGAAAAACCTGAATATGTAAAATATTATGGTTTAATTTGAAAATACTCATTCAAAATTGCATAAAAGATACTGCAGCCAGAACTGGCCAGGTGTTTTATAATTCATCTATATAATGATTATTTCATTTTATTTCATTTCATTTTATTAAATTTATATGCCGCCCTTCTCCCTGAGGACTCAGGGCAGCTCACAACAATAAAAATTGAAAAACATAGAGTAAAAAATTTAAAAGAGAATTAAACAATAAATATGAAATTACAAAACAATTTAACCCAGTAAAAGCCTAATTAAAAATCGTAGTCAGTCCAGGCCCGCTTGTTCGAACAACCAGGTCTTCAGGTCACAGCGGAAGGACCGAAGGTCAGGGGCCGTCCGCAGCTCCGGAGGCAATTCATTCCAGAGGGTCAGTGTGCCCACAGAGAAGGCTCTCCCCCTGGGGGTCGCCAGCCGGCATTGCCTGGTCGACGGAACCCTGAGGAGGCCGACTCTGTGGGAGTGAACCGGGCGATGGGAAGCTAAGTTCAATTATTTGGTGATATTCTGATTTTCTGGCTAGACCACAGGTCTGCAACCAGCGGCTCCGGAGCCGCATGCGGCTCTTTCAGCCGTCTCCTGCAGCTCCCAGTCCTCTGCCATGTGCAGTCCAAAAAAAAAAAAGTGGGACTAAAAAAGTTCAACCAATCAATTCAAATATGCAGGGTAGGTGCATATCTCGCCTTGGCTCCACTCTTCAGTCAAACCCTGTTCTGCACATGTGTGCATGTACGCACATGTGCACACATTTTTTGCGGCTCCCAGTTTTTCCTTTTGTGAGGGAATCGGTTCCGAGTGGCTCTTTCACTGTTTCAGGTTGCTGACCCCTGGGCTAGACCCTTATTATCAGCTATGATGCATAACAATATTATACCAAATAATCTGAACAAAAAAAAATGATTTGATGTCCATAATGTTAATTAAGGTCTGACTTTCTCTTTTTTTTCCCTAGAGCTAGGCTGCAGGGAATAGTTCTGGCAGAATGGTTTAGAATGGTTCAGTTAGACAGAATAAAATATTTCAGGTGGTTTATTCTAGATGGCAATACCCAATAATATTTTCTTCTTTAGAACAAGACCCTTGTTTCTTTTCTCTTCAAGCATTTCAAGAACGGTGAATACTGAGCCAAAAAGCAATGTCTTGAGTGTGATGGGGAGTGGAACCAAGAATGGTAGGAAGATAAAATGTATGCCAAACTTAAGAGGAAGCTTCTTTAGAAGACTAATACTTTTCCTGAAATCTGCTTTGGTTTGTTTTACTTTCACAGCATTTACCATACATGCAGCCTGCACTGCTTCTGAAATGGTTCCAGCATCTGGTTCACACCAAAAAGCTGTGCACTGGAAGTGTTGTTTCCCCATGTCAGCAATAAGTCCAAATGTGTGGGCATCTCTCCCAATCCCAATGAAAGTCACGTAGCGTACGTGGCATTCCCAAATGCAAGGATCTTCTTCCTCTTCAGCCTTAAACAATACAGAACAATCCAATCAGATTATACTAAGGGTACCCATTGCATTTCATTCTGATTGTCCTCCAGGTACTAGTTGCAAGCTTTAGGTGTTCTTCACACAGGAATCAAATGTATACTTTCTTTCTCTTTCTTTCTTTCTTTCTTTCTTTCTTTCTTTCTTTCTTTCTTTCTTTCTTTCTTTCTTTCTCTCTCTCTCTCTTTCTTTCTTTCTTTCTTTCTCTTTTTTTTTAAAAAAACCCTATTCCTAAAACAAAGATGAATTATGTGATCAGCCCCATAAATGTGATGCAGTGACTTTTGTGTATGGTAGTAGGTGGACGTCTTGAGACAGACAGCTAGATCATATGCAACTGTAAGACATGATTTAACAAACGGTGAAATTGGTGAAGTGGTATTCAGATATCTATAAACTATGCTTTACAAGTCACCGTGGCTGAATTTTGCCCTAGCAAATTCAAACAAATCACATTATGTTGTATAAATCCAGCAGACAGGGCTTGAAATCTCTAGTTTATAGTTTCATGCAATATGTTAAAAGTAAACATTATTGGAAGAATAACATAATAGGGCTATGTGTTTTGCAAATGTAAATTCCATTTTGCAGAAAGCAGTTCTTAGTGCTCATTGAAACCAGTGGAACAAATAGGATGTAACTATATCTGGATGTATCAACCGTCTCTGAAAACTAGTATTATTGAGCAGGTTAATAAAGGTCAAGAATGACCCTTTAACCTTTATTATTGGTTTTTTTCAATTTATATTTAATAAACTAGGTTGAACTATAGACAAACCTCAACCAAAGTTAAGGATACTAAGGTTCTCAATGAGAAAGATTAATGGAAGTGCTTAATATTCTAATGAAAATCAGTTGAATTTGTGACATACAAAGCTAAACATATTGAAATCCAACTGATCTCTATGGGATCATTAACTGTAATTGACTCCCACTGGAATCAAAGGATCATTGAAATATTTGTCTTTGGCAGCGTCATTTAATACTGACAGCAAATGGCTAGCACAGATTAAAAAAATCACTGTGGAACCTTGCCAAAGTAACAAAGTTAAGCTTCTTAACTATCTTCTCCTGAAAGTAAGTAAATGGAAAGTAAGTTTTCTCTGGAAGTAGCGCCAATTTTTGGCAAAAAATGACAAAAATAGCACTTAGTACTTAGACTTATATTCCACTCCATAGTGCACTCTCTAAGCAGTTTACAATATGTCAGCATATTGCCCCTAACAATCTGGGTCCTCATTTTACTAACCTTGGAAGAATGGGAGGCTGAATCAACCTTGACCCGGTCAGGATCGAACTTCTGGCAGTGAGCAGAGTCAACCTGCAATACTATATTCTAACCACTGAGGCACCACAGCTCAAAAATCATGATCACATGACTGTATGACAAGGCAAACAGATGGACCCTATAGCCAAGTGCCCAAAATGTTACTTGGGGGGGGCATCATAACTGTGAATGGTCACTAAGTGACCAGATGTGAGTAGAGGACTACCTGTAACCATTATCTGGATTTTGCAGCCAAGATCTGATTGGGGTCAGCAATCTATGGCCAATAGGCCAGATATGCCCACCAGCCAAAACCGTTCAGCCCTTGGTCCCAAAAAGAAATATACTTATCCAACGCACAACAGGGAGGGAGAGAGTGCTCTCCACCTGCTCAAAAAATGAGGGTAGCAGCAGATGGCTTCTTGGCTCCTCTACGGAAAAAGACTGCCAACCCTTAAAGGTAAAGGTAAAGGTTCCCCCGCACATGCGTGCTAATCGTTTCAAACTCTAGGGGCTGGTGGTCATCTCCATTTCAAAGCCGAAGAGCCAGCGCTTGTCCGAGGACATCTCCGTGGTCATGTGGCCGGCATGACTAGACGCCAAAGGCTCACAGAACGCTGTTACCTTCCCACCGTAGTGGTCCCTATTTTTCTACTTGCATTTTTACGTCCTTTCGAACTGCTAGGTTGGCAGAAGCTGGGACGAGTAACAGGCGCTCACTCTGTTATGCGGCACTCGGGATTCGACCCGCCAAACTGCCGACCTTCTGATCGACAAGCTCAGCATCCTAACCCACTGAGCCACCGCATCCCTTACTCGAGGTAATAGCATTCAATCAATCAATCAATCAATCATGATGAGAAAAATTCCAACTATCAGTTTTCAGTCAAGTATTTCCTTGGCTGATTCCTTGATTTCTGGGATATGCAGAGCAAGCAGGCCATAGCCCATATAGGAGACGGATAGCAAGGTCATACTCAGATATTTGGTGAGAATAGAAAGATTCCACTGTGTAATAATATCACAAAGAGTCTTACTTCAGTCTGATCTGCTTGCATCACTGAGTCTGAAACACTAACCACAGCTTGAATCCACTGCTCACGGTTACAGCTGCCCATCAGAGTTTCAATGGCATTATTTAGCACATCAATCCCTAAAGTGCCAAGGCAGGAAAGAAATGAATAAGCCAAGCCATTTTTCACCATTAGCTGCAGTATAGGTAAATTCAGGATCCAGGGACTGAATTCCAAAACTCCAGTCAAGGCAACTTGGCTGCTTAAGATTCCTTCCAAGGCCAAAGATGAGGAAAGGTAATTAAAGAGACCATCTGTTTTGAGATTTTTCAAGAGAACAGCTAGTTTTAGAGAAATATCCATCTATCCCACCCCCCAAAAATATAGTAACTTCAAACATTGCTACCGTTTCCTTTAACTTCACCCTACAGCTTTAACCGCTACACATCACAGAAACTTGTAACAGGCACAGTAACAAGATGACACGATGAACTTGTTGATTTCTTGACAAACAGTTACTAAAGCGTTTTATTATAGATTTTTATATTTAATTTTTAAGGTGAAACAGAACATCAAAGAAAAGCAGTATTTAACTCTTCGTTCCTTCATCATTTTCTAATCAAATCTATGCTTCAACCTGATTCTTGTCACTTCCTGTCAACCCTAACATGGCCTTAACTCAAGAGCAAACTACAATACGAACAAAACCAATGGATTTTCATTTCAAGTTGCCAGATCTCAGCTGCAAAAATTAGAGTTAGTAGTTTCCCTTTGCTGCCATTTATCGGGTCAGCAAATAGCTGCAGATATTTGCAACTCAGAGCTGATAGCGTTGTTGATGTGGTCAGTGTATCCAACACAGAGAAGAAAGCATTATTGCACAGGAATCTCATCAACAGAATTATTCCTTTTTCCATATACCTGGCAAGATTCCTGTAAGCATAAAAATAAACCACCAATGGCAACTTATAATGCAGAAGTGAGTTTCACAACTGTAGAAATGCTAATAAAATAGACAAGATTACACCTTACAATATTTGTGAAGCCAGCTATAAACATAAGTCGCAGAAGTCGCTAGGAAATACCTACCCATAGATTTAGATACTGGTAAGGTGCCGATATAGAAAGCTTTGTATTTCTGAACAGATTTTCTCACAGCATCAAATATATCAGCTGCAGGAACAAAAAGAGAACAGATCTGTTGCAATCTGTTGTTCAGAAAATAAATCTTATCGGAAATAAGGAGATACTGAAACATGGCACTCGGAGTGAGTAATCAAGTGTTTCCTCATGATCCTACAGTAAGTCTTACTGAGTTCATTCATTGGTTCCTAAGAGTGCCATCAATCTAAGAAATGGAAGTTTTTATAGGAGGTATCAAATGCTGCACTGCAGGTTATAATATGGGGCAATCAAGAGGACATCAGTTCCTTCATTGTCTGAAAACAAAGAATACCAATGAAATGCCTCTGTAGATTGCCAGAACACAGGGACTTCAGTCTGCCAATAATGTTTTGGTGGCGTGTTCTTCACTGATCACTTCTCTGACTTCCCACCCATTTCCTGAATTCTTCTGAATGAATGAACCTTTATTGTGAAAGTACAACCACGTATACATTGAGATTGGCTGAGCCTCCCTTCATGCCCCCACCCCCAACTCACAATGGCAACAAACCCTCCATCTTATTACACCATGTGAGCTAATTGCACAACGCACCGGCCTCGCACGTCAATCATGCATAAAGTTTATAAAACTATTTCCCATTCAAAAGCCTAACAGTCCATGGATAAAAGCTGTTCTTCAGCCTGTTAGTATGGCTGACTATACTCCTGTATCTCCTACCCAATGGTTGGAGAGTAAAGAGATACCGTCCAGGGTGTGAGTCATCCCTGAGAATTTTCCTCACTCTTCCAAGGCAGCGAGCCCTGGCAATGTCATCCAGTGGTGTCAGGGGACAGCCCACAATGTCTTGTGCTGTGCTCACCATCCTCTGTAATGCTTTCCTATCCACGGCTGTCAGACCAGCATACCAAACCACAATACAGTACAAGAGGACGCTCTCTATAGTAGACCGGTAAAAGAGGGTCATTAGCCATTGTTCTACCCTGTTCTTCTGCAAGACCCTGAGAAAGTGAAGTCTCTGTTGGGCCTTTCTGGCCACCTGGGTTGTATTAACTTTCCAGGTAAGATCTTCTACAATTATAGCAAACATTCACTTGTGTATTTTGAAACTGGACAGTATGATGATCTGCTGTTTACTGTGTACTGTAGTCCATGATGCATCAGGAAAGGTTTGAGAGATCTCGGAACCTATTCAGTGAAATGATTTACCATGCATAAGGTACTGTGAAGGTCAGACAAAATCCATTCAAAGATAAAGGCACCAAGCAACAAGTGCCAAGGTGAAATTCAACAAATCAACTTTATATAGCGAAAATGCTGATTTGTTATTCGATCTTTCATCCCAATGCAGAGGTTCTTTCAGGGGTAAGGTGAAGAGTAGTGATTCCTAATAGAAGAGCCTAAGGAATAATCACTACATTTCTGTAATTGGGAGGAAAAATATAATGCATGTAATTAAAGAAACTTGGTCTAGAATCTTGTTACCTTGCAGAGATATGTCATTTGGAGAAACAGATTCAAGGGTAATGGATCGAGAGAGGCTGCTACTTGCCACTGCTTGCTGAGCCATAATCTGTAAAATAGAAAAAGGCCATTATAACTTAAAGCCTATTTTAGTATGTTTTTATAGTAAAACTGAGAAGCAAAGTGCTAGGGCTCCAAGTGTATGGGCAGAAATAAGAGCTCAAATAACAAGTCGCCCTCATTCAATAAATGCAATCTGATCCTCTTATTAGTTGAGGTTACTAACAGGTGCACAACTTAATTGGCACTTTGCTGCTTGACTACCAACCACTAGAAGTCTGGTTCTGATGAAGCCTGTGGAGAGCCTGGTTCAAAAGAATTTTTTCAAAGCATCAACCAAGTGGACCCCTATTGACAAAATGAGACCAAACTGCACAATTTGTACACTTTGATGACTACCAGGGATGTTCACAAAGTATAGCAAATACTATGTACGTACAAAAAAAGCTTCAATCATATGACCAAATTCATCTCCATGATGACTCCTTGCCTGAAACACAACTAAAGGTCTGAATAATAGATTCCTCTAGGATCCTTTGCTGTCCAACCACCTTCTCAACAATCTATCCCCCACCCCAAAAGAAGGCTAGAGACAGATCAATAGCTACCCAAAATTATTGGGTACAAGAATAGCTTTTTGAGCAGGAAGCACACCACCACTTCCCTCAAGGCCCAAGAAATCACCCCATTCCCTCAAAGAGGCTGATACCATTCACATGGACCCATGGCCCATCTCCTGGGCCACACTAATAATGCAAGAGGGAACTGGGTCTAATAGAGAGGTGGCTGAACTCAATTTGAACTCCCTAGCTGCCACATCAGGAATCACAGACTCAAACCCATCATCAAATTAACATGAGACCATGCCCCAGGTACCTCAATTAAACTAACCTAATCAGAGTCTAAGTCCAAGCAGATTGGAGTGACTTTGCCCATCAAATAACAAGAATATTCACACACAGTGAAAATTCCATTGTTTAAAATTGGTCTCATCCTTTCAGGGGAATAACAGCAAAATAGTGGCAATGCATCAAGGTGTATCATCAATGCTTCCCCTCAACTTCATAAGTGGAAGCAGGATGCCTTCTTGCATGCTGCTTCCAACTTTTGTCAACTTGCTATGTCTTCTCAACATACTTTGGCTTCTAGGGCAGGGCTTTTCAACTAGTGGTACGGGTACCACCTGTGATACATTGGCACCTGGCAGGTGGTACGCGACCATCCTAGAAAAGTGGTAGCGGGGAAGGGGAATGAGCTGAACCGGTGGCAGCACCGCACAAGCCTGAGCGAGAGACGGCTGGAGCTGCAGGGCTGTCAGGGCTGAGCGGAAGCACCAGGATCAGCGCTAGGCTCCAGCTGGAGCTCGGCACTGATCCTGGCGCTTCTGAGCCCAGAAGGCAGGTGTCTTGCTCGGCTGTGGCTTGGGGGGCACTTTTTTCAGTCACTAAGCAAACTGCTGTAAGTCGAGGACTACCTGTACTTCATCACTTTTTTCCTTTATTTATTTATTTTTGGGGGTCATCACGTTTTTGACACCTTGCTAGGAGACTAGTGGATGTTGCCATATCCTAAAAGTGGTGCAATGGGTGAAAAGGTTGCAAAGCCCTGTTCTAGGGAGCTCTAGATAGCTGAGATTGTTCCAGAGGGTAAAAGAATCAATTTTGCTTTCTACATGGGACAGCTTGAGTCCTCTATAAGTGCTATCTATGAGGGCTCCATGCCAACTACTTTTCTTCACTCTACAGCTTGTACTCAATAGATTCATCCATTCATGTCATGCCATGATAACCTAACCTAGGGCCGAAACTATAAGGTGAAAAGTGGGAAGTCAAACTGCTTTTCCCAGGAGTCCTCTGAGTCTGACATGCCCTGCTGTGCCTTCTTGCTTTATTTTCTGCTGTTGCTACCTCCTCTCTTGGGGGATGCCTCTATCAAACATTCCTCCCTTTTACATCAGTTTAGGAAATAGGCAGGAATCTCACAACCTGAACACTTTCTTGCCAATAAAAAATAAAATATTACAATAATGAAAAGTAACTCTCTAACAAAAACTGCTGGTCCTCTAGGGTTGACATGTTACTAGCCCCTCCCTTATTTGGGAGAAGTGGCCGAGCACAAAAGCTATAATTTAAAAAAGCCAGAAACAGGAAAACATACAAGTGTTAATTTTCAGTTCAACACGGGCATCTAATTGCAAGTTTAGGAAATAAGGCATTTACTGCTGTTAAATCACACAGTGATTCCGACAAACATGAAGAAATCAGACAGTCATAGATGCATGGTGGGCAGGATCTCCTGCTCAAGGAAAACAAGATGGAACAGTTTATACAGAGAACAGAAAATACTAGTAATAACAATCATCAGCAAAAAAAAAGAGGTGACTTCAGTCACCAAGACAGAGAAAAGAAGCTGTTGTTTAAAGAACAGTCGATAAATCCTGTACTCGCCAAAGGCCAAAACGCTCCTTCCTAATAGTTTTTAACTGAACCACAATCATTATCAATTGATTTCAAGCAGCCTCTCCTGACCCTCCCCCCCTCGCTTATTCCTAAAACCATCAGTTTAGCAATGTGATGTGATTGCAAAAAAGGGCAAATGCAGAGTTAGAAATACAGCTTCCAAGATGTTGAGGGAACAAATGGTAAACTGTAGCTGACTCTGCTGTCAGTGCAACCCGGTTCTTTCTTAATCTCTTCTAGAATGAAGAGCTGGTGAGCAATAATTCAGATTTTTTTTTTTCAGACTGAAATTTCATTAAAAATTGGATAATGATTTGATCATTTTATTTCACAAGAAACCCGATACATAATTGTGAAACCTATAAGAATTCAATCAGCTCTAGTTCAATTAGAATTAAAAAATATATGTATTTGTGTATGTATTATATGTACACATAAACTCTCAAGATGGAGATACGTGGCATGCTAAATCTGCTGTAGTATAATTTGTAGCATTTCTTACTATTGGTCAAAATGACCGGAGTTGTTGGGAATAATAGTTCTGTAATATGTGTAAATGATACAGGTGCCTACCCCTATTGTAAAAGAACCATTATTCCTATTGTCAAATAGACTTTTGGATTGTAATAATAAACTTTTCATACAGGTTAGTTTTTTTTCAACTATCAAAAATATTTAATCAATCACATACATCTCCCAATATATATAAAATTTATTGTACAGAATATAGGCTATTTATTGTACAGAATAAAGGTTTGTGGTGGCGAACCTATGCCACACGTGCCACAGGTGGCACACAGAACCCTCTCTGTGGGCATGTGCACCGTTGCCCCAGTCCTAGGCCTTTAGCTGGGTTTTATAAAACTTCCACCGCTGTGTGCAAAAAAAAAGGTTCAATCAATCAATCAATTTCAACTTCTCGCGGGAAAAAAATAGATCTCGCAAAGTTGGAATTGATTGATTGAACTTTTTGGTCCCACCCAGTCTGCCATTACCACCGCAGCCACACCCACCTAATGGGCCACTCCCACCCAATGGGCCACACCCACCCAATGGGCCATGCTCACCCGGCACCTGACGATACATAAGTGGGTTTTGGGTTGCAGTTTGGGCACTCGGTCTGGAAATGGTTCGCCATCACTGGGCTAGACTCTCCTAATTCTAGATTCTAATTCAATCCCACAGAAGGTTGTGGAAAATAAAAGGGCTAAGAGCCTTGGGATTTCCAGATCCAGGCAGGCAAGCAAGTACTGTCTAATCAACCGGACATCATAATAATAGACAGACTGGAAGATAGCAGTGGTGATAAATGTAGCAGTACCAGGTGACAGCAACACCAGAAAGAAGGAATAGGAGAAGTTGGGGAAGTACCATATTAAGGCATCTTCAAATTAAGGCATCTTCAACTCTGCTTGGACAAATCCAATGTTGAGGACTCTACTAGTTTTCTTGATTGTTGGTTCTGCTATAGAACCCTTTTTACAATGAACAGTTTCTTCTTGACATTCAGTTGGAATCTGCCTTCCTGTTATTTAAATCCATTATCCATTGTCCTGTACTCTGGAACCATAAGGAACAGTTTTTGACTTTCTTCTCCATACCATCCTTTCAGGTATTCAGAGTCATATCAAGAAGGTCTTTCAATAATCTTTTCTGTGAATATGTCTCCTGCAGCTGCTTTTCATAGGTCTTACTGCCCAATCCCTGGTTACTTCACTGCTCTTTTTTGATCCTGTTCCTGTTTGCTATTTGGTAATGTTTATGCCTGCTTCCTAAAATGGTTCTTTGAGAACCGATGAATCTGTGTCAAGGTTACAGTAGACCACCTGAGTGGTCTTTCCTTTATTCAAATAATAAATAGACTTCCTGATGGTAATTTAAATAATTAAAACCTAGTCTTCATGAGCAATGACTAAAATCAGTATTATTTAAATGACATCCTCTGCACCAATATATGTCACCATCATTATGTCTGGCAATACTTCATTCACCTCATCCCTTCCCAAACCTGTTCCCTCCATTGTACTCCATTGCATTGTTGAATGGTTAAGATTCTCATTTTAAAGACAATTGTTCATATTGAAAACTAAATAGATGCTGACACCTAGTGATGGATGAAGATTATGATAGCTATGATTTCCATAGACAACCAGACAACAATCTGGGCTGCAGACAAAGAGAGAATTATTAGCTTTAGAAAAAAAAATTTTTGAACTCTTTGGATTACAAATAACTATTTAACAGGGACTCTAAAGCTATTTGCAGATAAGAAGGAAAACTCCAACTTTTGGCCATCATGGATCAGAGACATGTAAACAGAACTCACCAAGAAAACATAAATACCTCTCAGGAGGAGATATATAGTATACTGCAATTAATTCAAATAACACTGAGTTCAGATCACAAAGAAATCCAAAATAACTTTGAAAATACAAATCAATCTATCTCTAAATTAACTTTACAATAACAAAAAACTTCCAGGAAACAACAACAGAGAAGGAGCAGGCAAAACAAATAAGTAGACATAAAACTGAAAATAGAGACTCAAAGACGGAACTTAACAAAGCAAGAAAACATGATTTAATCCTAGTGGGGAAAAATTTACAAGAAATGGAAAAAACAACTCATCCCATAATTAAAATTTCTTGTTTGCAAACCTACATGATTACCTCATCTGTTCAGATTATGAAGACAGACATACAGTACAACAGAAACACATAGAGTAGCCACAATAGAGTAGCCACCCATAAAATGGAAAATGGATCAACAGGACTGCCATGATTTATTTACAGGCAGGCTCAAAAAGGATGAAACATTAGAACTTGTTGCAACTTACGGGCCAAACCTTATTGCCTGTATCAGCCTAACCTAAGGCCATCCACAAGCTGTAGTCGCAACTGTGACAACTCATTATTTGTGTAAATTTTTTGGATTGCTAACAAAGAATTAAAGGGAGACTGATATGGCCATTTCAAACTCATTTGTTCTCATCAGTCAGCCATACCCTTCTGAGATTCGAACCTGGGCCGATTCGAATCTCAGAAGGGCATGGCTGACTGATGAGAACAAATGAGTTTGAAATGGCCATATCAGTCTCCCTTTAATTCTTTGTTAGCAATCCAAAAAATTTACACACACACACACACACACCTATATATGTGTGTGTGTGTGTGTGTTTTCTGATTTTGCAAATGAGTTCATTATTACTTACATTAATAAAACTGATCCTGATAACTTATTTTGTCACTATTTTATATATATTAATGTATCTTAAAATTATTTTTAAGATTTCATTTAAGTATTATTTCCAGAATAATGAGTACTATATTATAATCTGTGAGAGAAATCAAGCCAGCCAAATGATAAACATTTAATCAGTACATGCATTCATTTGAAAAAAATGTATTTTTTTGTTTTAAATACCTCCTACATACGTTTCCATTGTTTTTTCTAGCAACCCCACGTCCTGTTTTGATAAGCACTGGTGAAACTTCTTAACAAGGAGCCTCCAAACTTTATATAGCTTAGGCCAGGGCAATATTTTTCAAACTTGACAACTTAAACTATATGGACTTCAATTCCCAGAAATGCCCAGGCAGCATTGAACCAGAGTTCAATGTTCAGAGTACATGTTGTCATTCAGCACTGAATTCTGGTAGTTGAAGTTCACACAGCTTAAAATTGCCAAGGTTGAGAAACGTTGGCTTAGGCCCTCACCAAGTCTACATCTGGTACTGCTTGAGTGTTTCAAAGCTAATTCATTAACTTTTCCTGTGCTGATCAAAAAATTCCACTCCACTCTTTCCCCTTTTCTTTTTACTTGTTTTGATTTTTTGTTTATTTCTCCCAAGTTGCTGTTTTTGGTACTCGTTCTTATAACAAATTTTCTTTTCTTTCTTGCATGCTTTACTATTTGCAGTGGTGTTTTTTATTCTGGATATAATTGCCTTTTTCTATGCTATCCTGACCACCCAGAGCACCCATGCAACTGGTTTTATCCTTATTGCAACTCCACAGAGAGGAATAACCAGATGTTATTCCATGGGGTTCAACACCTCTCTCAGGAATGTACACTCCGGATCGTCACATTTTAGATGACTATAGATATCAGCTAAAGCTATCCAGGTCCAAGCACACAGTATATCCTAGCGGCCAATGCAACGTAAGAATACCACACAGGATACATCCTAAATAGAAAGAGCAATTTTCCAAACCCTGCTGTATATGGGGGCATGACATAATATTATAGCTGTATCTCTCTGCTGCAAGAGTTTAAGGGAAGGTGGATTGGACACATCATTATGCTAATTCCTTCTATGCAAATTAATCTCCAAACATTCGTTTTAAAAAATGAAGTACTACCTAAGCCTTCAGTTTTGTCTGTTATCCACATATGAAGGAATTGTACATTTCAGGTAAGCCCCGGAAAAATATAGCTGCTATAGAAGTTGCTTTTTCTTTCTTCACTAATCCTTCAATATAGTTTCACTACCTCTAAGCATATCCCATGTATTTTTGCCCTTCTCCTCTGCTATTATGTTCTCAGAATAATATTAGCTCTGTCACGCAGTTTCCTGCATGAGATTTGAAGTATGTCTATTTCTGCTTCCTCCAGTTTCCAGTCTGCAAATATAAATTGTAGAAGAGAATATCTGCAGCTCGGAATTGGAGGGTGGAATTCTTGGGGCTCTCTAAACTTGGTTATTAGCTGGCAGATGTTTCATTACCCGACAAAGTAACATTAAGAGTGTGAATGATATTACATAGTTGGGTAATGGAAAGTTTGCAGCAAACAACTAAGCTCAAAAGGCACCAAGGAGGCCACAATGCAAACAGTTTACAACCATTCAGAATTACAATCAAATGATGCAGGCTGTAAACATTTGTACAACTGCTGCTAGGTATAGTAACAGAAAGTTTGCAAGAGGTACAGTAGCAGATTAAGATCGGGGGAAAGTAGAAAGGAAGAGAAAAGATGCCAAGCAAGGATTCTGGAATTGTTTCTGGCCCCTTTTCCAGGAGGTGTGTGTCTCTGGCTTCTTCTGTGTAATTAAGTAATATGTCATATACTGGCATATGTGTGTTTCTGCTTGCCCCCACTCCCCATTGTTTCTATGTGTGTGCACTAGGAAGCATGAGTGGACCGTATATGCTATAATCTGAGTCGTATAATCTGAGGAGGGGGAAAAAGTTTCAGGATTTTTTGTTTCTGCCCTCCTAACTTTATCTTTCAATTTTCAGAGAAATATCATGTGGAGATAGACTGGCAAAGTCTTTACTCCCTTTAAATAATTTTTCATTGATTTGGAAAGTATATAAAGAGACTAAGATTATTTTAATATTCATTTTGTCTCCCACTCCCGCAGAACGAAACATCAGTGACGTCTGTTACTTACTTAAAGTACTGAAAACTCTTGCTGCTGCACTAAAAGTACACCTCGGAACCACAACCTTTCCATATGTAGCAATACGTATGTGTGTCTGGATGCACATATACGTGATGTGTTTGTGTGTGGTGTGTGTTTATGTATAAATGTAAAGAACTGTGCTACAAGTCAGGAGGGATACCTTGGAGCACATTTCATGCAGAGCTTTGGCAATAGCCTTGCCAGGCACATTGCAATGGAAGACATGGCACTTCAGCACACACGTGTCCTTGTCACTCGCCACGAAAGCAAAATCCCTGCAAGGAGAGGAGAGCCCAATGAGCAAGAGCCGGGCTCCAAGCATTAGCTTTGCTTCAGGAGGAAGAGGAGAACTTACCTGTCCCTTGATCAAGAATAGCATGTAGGGGGGAAAAAGAATGGTTAATGAAGAGTATCTGAAGCAGCTACCCCGTTAATAGCCCGGGAGTAAATGGTGGTCGCATGTGGAAAGGGCATAAAGAAGTAGCAGAAGATCCCATGGGAAAGTCAGGGTGATGGTGGTGGATAATCTTAAATACTAAATATTAAATTCAACAGCATCTATAGCTTAATAACTCACTAATACAACATGTAGACGTGCCCTTGGAGTTTGGTTTCAATAAGAAGGTCTCCTTTCTCTGACCTAACCATTATTCCTCACCTGCCTTTGTTGCAGCCCACACCCCAAACACGAATATTGATGATGGGCTGGCAGTGGATGAGGCTGTGATCCAAAGGATCCACCAAGTTCATTGTGTCCTCCTTGAGAATCATCATCATGTTTTGACCCTGTTGAGGGAAGCCAGAGAAATGTGAATGGTGCAGGAATGAAAATCCCTCTGCCTAAGGCATGTTTAGCAAAAGCTGTAATGATGGGGAAGGACTGTGACTGGGAAGACTATCCTATGATAGATATAAAAGGGAAAGTTCCTTAACATAACATTTTGGCTCTCATTTCTGGATGAAGGCAACTTAATATCCCTCTCAATATAATTAGGAAAGAAGTCGAACAGCAGTGATTGAATAGGTCCTTATATGAAACACCTGAGCTCTCAGCATAAATTTAACTAAATTAATTCACAGAGTCTTAAGAATTATATCATGAAACAGTTCTAATATAAACCTAATACTAAAATCTACTCTTGAACAAAATAGAGTATCTGTGTTTTCACTATTTTGTTTTTGTTTTGTTTGAAGAAAGCACAAATGATAGCTAGTTTGGTGTAGTGGTTAAGGTAACCAAGCTAGAAACAGGGAGATTGCAAGTCCTGCCTTGGGCACAAAGTGGGCTGAGTCATCTTGAGTTAGTCATTTGGGCCAGCCTTAGGAAACAGGCAATGGCAAACCACTTCTAAAAGGCTTGTCGGCAAAACTGCAGGGACTTGTCCAGTCAATTTCTGAAAATTGGATACACGGACTCTTTGTTGTTCCTGGACACTTTCACTTTTGTAGACTGCAGCTGGGAAAAGGGAAAAACAAAAACTCTTGGGCTGCTCATCTGGGTTCGGGACCTTATTGGACTATAAAAACTACATACCAAAACAAAATGAGTGTTCCATACTCAGCCTTAAATGATAAAAAATCATCTTCAACACCTGTCTCTAAAGCTCCCAGCTTGACATATCAACAAGAAAATTTTAATGAATCTCAGAAAGAAATTCTTTCCATGTTTAAATCAACCCAAGAGACAATTGTTTTATTTCAGGATGAGACTAAAAATAAGGCAAATGAGATAAAAGAACAATTTTCTAACCTAAACTTACAAATCCAGACAATGACTACAAAGAAGGAACTAATAACTCAGAAAACAGAAGGAAAATTAGAAGAAATGGATCCAAAGATGGAGGACCTAAAGCAAGGAATTAACAGACACATACAGACAAATGAAAAATTAGAAGATGCAGTGATAGCACCGGAAATGGAAAAGCCATGGGATCTCAGAACACATTTGAGGATAAGAAGAAGAGCTGATCAAATGGATGATAAAGCTGTTGGGAAAAATGCTGAATATTGACAAACAAGAAATGAAAAGAAAAACTGAAGGAGAAAGATGGAGGCTGTTTAATGAATATAAATGGGTTGAGTGTTCTTCCAAAAACATTTCAACCAAATTCTTTTCCAAATTCCAAATAATATATACAAAAATAGAGGAAGAACTACTTGATGATTTAAATGTACTGACTTGGAAAGTTATTTGGCAAAAGAAGAAAGCGAGAGTAAGACTGAAAAAAATTGAGGTTCTGATCTATTAGATGGGATGTTATACTATTAAACAGATGTTTGAATATGACTAAGAAAATAGATCTGTTAGAAATGAAAGTATTATAACTAGAAGGATAGGATTTGTAACTAGAATATTATACTTTGTTATGAGATGGGAAATGTGAAAATTCTAAAAGGGTTTGAATAAGGGAAGCTTTTGGTTACCCAAATATAATTTATTATGAGAAAATTATAAGCAATAGAGATATTTTGAACATTGATGGGAAATTAAAAATTTTTAAAAGCGGGAAAAACAGGATATTGATTGAATAAATGGATTTTAAGTGCAAATGCAATTGAGATATATTTTGGCTAGAAAAGATGTTATAAATTGATACTATAGATATTATGTATAATACCAGAAAAATGTAATGAAGATGTCTACATTTAATTGTATATGTATTAACAATAACAAGAATTGTATTTGCCCAGTATGGAAAAATGCATACCCACTGGAAGAAGAGAGGACCAAGGAAGCACTGGATGGTGTAGTGTTTGACTAGAGTGAGAAAGTTAATATGTACCACTGAATTACTAATAGACCCAGACAACATGTACCTTATTAAGTACTTATGATTGTAAAATTAGAAAATTAATAAAATATTCATTAAAAAAAGAAGGGGAACAAAGGGGGGGGAACAAATGAATCCATTTTTGACCCAAGCTGTTTCAAGTGTTTTGTCCTGTTCTAGCAGTTGTTATCGGAGTGTTGCTTTACCTTCAAAATCTTTTGAATTTTCCTACTCAGGTCAATACAGAAGGTGGGACTAGTCACTTCCCTGTTGGTATTGGCTTAGACTGGTTGGGGGGGGGAGTTTGGAACGAAATAGAAAGATTTAATAGCACATAGATGGAACTGGATCTCATTGTAACCCTATACCTGTGCTTCAAATTCCTTTTTGCAAAGGTTTTTAAGATAGACACACAAAAGCAGAAGGAGCTAATCTCTGGGCAGGGACTTTTATTATGGTGCTTTTTTCTCCTATATTCCTGTTCTTTCCCAGTCTGTTTTAAGTTCACTCTATGGAAAGTTGGGTCAGGGTATCTTGAGACTAGTGGTCTGCTGAGTTTGGCCCTTTTTCTGTTCTTCCACATTTCCCTGCAAGTAGCCTGTTTACCAGGGTTTAGTTCAGAATTTTCTTTTCTTTTTTAAAAATATATTTTATTGATTTTTTGCAATAACAATCTTTAGTACTCGGTAAACAACATATTGTCTGGATTCATATATTTAACAACAATCAATAAAAGTTAATTTCTATAATTTCATAATCAACAGACTAACTAGGAATACCTTTCCTTGATCCTCTCTTCTTCCAATAATATTCTTTTACCAACATTAAGCAAATATAGTTCTTAGTACTTTCAATACATATAAAGTTGAATATAAACATTTTTCTAGTATTTATACGAATAACGATAACATAATATGTGGCATTTTTTCTAATCAGCTTATTTTAGAATTGCTTTTGCAAAAAATCATCTTATGTAAATCACTATAGGTCTTATTTTCAGAATTCTTATTTAAGCTTAATTTCCCTTTAGTTTCAAAACATTTCTTGTCAATTATGATTTTCTCAAGATTAATTACATTTAAATATCCAAAACATTTCGTACAATTAAATTATCCCAGTATTTTAGGTTTGCTATATCATAAAAAAATACTATACTACTTATAAATCACATCCCTCTTACTATAGAATCCATTCATATCCAAAATTTAACTTTAACCATATTCAAACAAGTGTTTAGTCATGTAGTACTCCATCTGGTAGGTCAAATCATCTCTCGAGTCTAGCTCTCGCCTTCTTCTTTTGCCAAGCAGCTTTCCGAGTCAGTGTGTTCAACTTGCCAGGGGATTCTTCCTATATTTTTATAAGTGTTGTTAAAAATGGGAAAGACAAATTAAGTGAGGCGCTTTTGAGGCAGAGTTTCGCCCATTTATATTCATTAAGAAGCTTCCACTTTCCTTCTCCCTCAATTTCTGTTTTTCATCTTTTGTCTCCCAAACTCTAGTGGTTCTCCTGATAGCTCTATAGTCTATTTTATCAAATCTTTTTTCTTATCTTCAGTTTTGTTTTGAAGTTCTGAAAAATACAATGTCTTTTCCATTTCCAATATTATAGCAGAATCTTGCAGATTTTTCTTTGTCTGTATTACACTATGATTTTCTTCATTTGTAGCCTCCATCTTTGGGTCACTTTCCTCTGGTTTTTGTTCTATTGTCTGATTTATTTGTTCATTCTTTGTCATCATTTTCTGAGAGTTTTTTAGTTGTGAGCTTAGATCAAGGATATGTTCATTTATATCATCACAATTATTTTTAATCTCATCATAACTTGAAACAATTGTCATTTGAATTAACTGCAACATAGCATGAATTTCCTCCTGGAAGATATTTGTCTTATCTTGAAGTATTACTCCTGCAGATCTCTGATATTCCAGACTGGGGTTTTTAAAAAAGAATATTGAGTGTGGTTTCCTACCATTTTTAGTTGTGTATGCAACCTCCATTTTCATCAAACCAACCAGTCTTAATCCAAACACCATAGTCTCATATAATTCTTATCGTTATGAACAGTCTTTTGTTGCCTCTCCAGGGTGACTTTAGACCAGACATGTCAAACACAAGGCCCGGGGGCCGGATCCGGCCCGCAAAGTGGTTTCATGTGGCCCACGAAGCCATCCTGGAAACAGTAAGGGAACGGCCACCACTGCCTTGGCCCTGGCCCAGAGACCCTCCTTCTGCCAGAGACCCTCAGATCTGTCCCACTCCTGCCCAGGCCCCCATAGGCACCCTTGATGCGAACGATGTAGAGCTGGCCACGCCCACCCAGTAGGCCATACGCACTCTAGCCACGCCCACCCAGTAGGCCACACCCACCCTGGCCCCCTGAGGGCGACCGCAATGCTGATGCGGCCCTCAATGAAATTGAGTTTGACACCCCTGCTTTAGACCCATTTAGGGTCCCCTGGCAGGGCAAAACCAGCCATGAGGTGCAGAGCCCCTCAATCCATCGGCCGCTTCACTACGATGCAAAACCAGAAGTCCTTCGGGGTTTAGTTCAGGATTTTCAAGAGTTTGGAGCAATGCATGACCTGCCCATTTGTTTACTTGTCTCCTGCCTTGAGATTCATTTGGGACCTGAGCTTTATTTTCATCCCTTGATGTCCTTTCTAAGTCTGCTTCAGATTGTTGTGGTTGCTTGCTTCTGCTGTAGACACTTTAATTGGCTTTGATCAGGAGGAAAGTGTTGCTTACTTTTTCTTTCAATTCAGCCACTCCACTAGCTTCCAATCTTTTCTCCATCTCCAACTTTCTCTATCTCCAACTCTACAAAGTTGCAACTGTTTCTCTGACTGCCATACTCAAACACTCTAGGCTTTTCGCTGGGGTGAATTTTCTGTTAAGGAAAAAGCAGGCTGCATTGACAGCCTCAGTTAATGTCTTAGGAAGGTGGGCTTGGCCATGTCAAATTCTCCCAATGCCCAGCAGTTCATAAATTTTTCCTCTGCTGCCATATATGCTTTTGAAAAGGGGGCTGTGCCAGCCCAAACTTTATTGCTCAGCTGATTAAATAGTAAAACGTCAAACAGGTTTTTATTTCCTGGCTATACCCCACTGCGATACTTCTTGGTATGAGCCATTTGGTTTAACTTATTAGTTTGACTTTCTGTTCTCAAGGCTGTGCTTTTTGTATTGATAGAAACTGAAAATAAAGCCCAATGTGGCAAATCAGCCAATTAGTCAAATGTAATGATATCAGCCTACAGTAGAAGAGAAGAAACACATTTGAAAACAGGAACGAAAACACCCTCTGGTGCCAACCTTCATCCAGGCCAAGGGACAAAAGAAAACCCCAGAATAGCTGGGTCCAAGAAATTAATGGCTACATTCCAAAAGGGGGACAGTGGAATATGGCAAGAGAAAACAGATCTTAGGAGCAGATCTTTTTCCCTTGGGTTGTATATATTGGGCACTCACCTCACCCCATCTATCAGCGGGGCCAAAACTGTCACCATTGCTTTGGGAAAGTTGTTGGATGCAATTATTTACTGCGATACTGCTTTTGCCTGGTGCCAAGTCGTCCTCAGGAATCTCAACCCATCCTAAGGAGCGCACAACAAAACACTGGCAAGAGAGAGAGAGAGACAGACAGAAAGACAGACGGAGGGAGAGAGAGAGGGAGGGAGGGAGGGAGGGAGAGGGAAAGAACGAACATCAATAGGCATCAAACATAGCTTAGGATTCTCCAACCCTCTTTCAGCTATTTAACAAATCTTATGTGTTATGGACCCGAGCTATACATACTTTTGATTGGTCATGCACAGTACCAACCCGAGTGTGTTGTCAGGGATATTAAGGATACATTTATGAAATGTAGACGTGAGATTCCATTAGCAGAGTGATACTAAAGGGTGATATAATCTTGCTCCGCTAAAATGAGAGTCCTTTTGTGTTCGTAGAGATTGGGTTGTCCCTGGCATTTTATGGCAAGTTCAAAGAAGGGCAAGTCCATGACATTTTAAAAGAACAATACTAAACTTGTTCTACTTATCCTAAAGGTTTTTCCCTCAGTCAAGAAGCTGAATTGAGTGACTCCGTGTCCCCCACTACCCCAGACTGTACCTTGGAGAAACTTGTTCTACTTATCCTAAAGGTTTTTCCCTCAGTCAAGAAGCTGAATTGAGTGACTCCGTGTCCCCCACTACCCCAGACTGTACCTTGGAGAAACCTGTTCTACTTATCCTAAAGGTTTTTCCCTCAGTCAAGAAGCTGAATTGAGTGACTCCGTGTCCCCCACTACCCCAGACTGTACCTTGGAGAAACTTGTTCTACTTATCCTAAAGGTTTTTCCCTCAGTCAAGAAGCTGAATTGAGTGACTCCGTGTCCCCCACTACCCCAGACTGTACCTTGGAGACAGGTTCTGGGTTGCCCTGATGAAGATCCTCCTCGTGCCAGGCCAGTGATGTCCTGCAACAGGGAAAACAAGCAAAGTGGCAATACAGGAATTCTCAGGTAAATGAGACAAGTTTCTGTTCAGGCTCAGAACAAATGAGAGGCAAATCACTGTTAACTTTGCTTGTCATATGACCCCGGGACACTGCAACCGTCACAAATATGGGTCAGTTGCCAAGCATCTGAATTTTGATCATATGTCCATGGGGATGCTGCAACAGTCGTAAGTGTGAAAAAATGTCAGTGCTGTCGTAACTTAAAATGGTCACTAAATGAACTATTGTATGTCAAGGACTATCTGTATTTAGCATGCCATTCTATTTGATTCAAAATGGTAACCAGCACTTCTACTGGAGGTGGCCAAATATTTATTGCAGGGGACAGAGAAACAGATCTTGTAAGTGAAATGTTTTCTCATTCATCTAGAACAGCAACAAACTTCTATATGAATACGGGTAGTCATCAAAATGGAGCCTGCCCATTACAGTCACAAATTGTGATGGTCATTAAGTGAGGCACCCATGTAATTGCTTCAGTTAATGACCCTTATCCTTACTCCCTGTTAAGTGACTATGTGGGTCGTTAAGCAGAGCATGTGGTGCCTCAGAGGTGGGGGAGGCCTAGGACAAACTCAAGCCCTCACTACAGCACCTCCCCAGCTCACACATGGTCTGCCCTGGTCCTCACAAGGCCTCCCCCTCTCTCTACACCGCTTCCCACTCCTCAAGGTCCCCATAAGCTTGGGCATGCTTTTCCACCCTACTGGACCTCCATAGGTATTGGAGCTGCTTTCCCATCCCAGTGAGTCCCACATCCTCCTTCCCACCCCCAGACACAATTGGTCACTTATTTTTTACTATATAATTCCTTCTGGAAGCAGCCGCCGCACCATGTGGCTTTCCTACATGGTGGGATTGCCCTGCCCCTCAGCCTCCCTAGGCTACATGGCACCCTCCCAGAAGTGGATGCCATTTTGGAGTGGCCACAATTCATTGCGGCCCGTCCCAAATTGGCACCACTTCTAGGATGGAGCCACGTGGCTTCCATTGTCTAGGAAAGCCATGCAGTGCAGCAGCAGCTTCCAGAAGCAGATCTACAGTAAAAGGTAAGTGACTGTGACTGATTGGTTACCGGGGGTGGGGGGTGGGGGGGAAGCAGGTGTGGGACACAGCGAGGTGGGAAGCAGGCCCAAGGGCTGTGGGGACCCAGTGGGGGGGAATGAGGGGAATGAGGTGGGTGGATTTCTGCAGCATTCCTGAAGTTGGTCATAAGGGTGGGTGGATTGCCAAGCAACAGCTGTAACTTTAAAATCAGGTTTGGGGTGATCCCGCGTAACTTTGAAGAGCTGCTAAGCAACTGTTGGTGAGTCAAGGACTACCTGTAGGAGCAGATGGACATCATTTTTAATCAGGAAAAAGACTGAACAAAGAAAAGGAACTATTAGCTACCCACTTGGGCATCTGGGCAAATGATCCGTGTTACTTGTGAGATCATCATAGAAGAAAGTGATTATGTATCGGCTGTCCATCTCTTTCCCTGAGATGTAGTTCTAGATTTACAACCATTCTTTTGGTTTGAGCTGTTTGAAGTTACAATGGAACCGGAAAAAGTGACTTATGACTGTTTTTCACATTTATGACCGTTGCAGAATTCCCCACAGTCACGTGATCGAAATTCGATTGCTTCGGCTGCTGAATGTATTTATGACAGTTGTAATGTCCTGGGGTCACGTCATCACTTCTTGCAACCCTCTGACAAGCGAAGTCAGTGGGGAAGCCAGATTCACTGAATAACCACATTACTAATGTAACAACTGCAGTGATTCACCTAACAACTGTGGTAAGAAAGATTGTAGAATAAGGCAAAACTCACTTAATGACTGTCTTGCTTAGCAATGGAAATCTGGGGCTCATTTGTGATTGTAAGTCAAGGACTGCCTACACCGTGCAGCTCACATTAAGGGGCTTGCATTAACAAGCCTACCTCTTGGAGAATGAAGTCACTGGACTTGGGATCAGTCTCTCTGTTGCCACACATCTAACCCCAGCAGATTGAAGGCCCTGCATAAGAACAGAAAATAAACTCAAGCTTGTTTATTTGTGAGGTAAATTTCCCGCTTTTTATTCACAACTCAAGACAGTTCTGCTCCAATTTTCCCTTCAATTATCCTGTGAAGTAGGCTGGACTGAGAGGCAACGACTGCCCTACAGTTGCCCAGTCCAACAACGGGATTACTATATTACACTAATTCTCCTGATAATTCTTTTACCAGGAAAATATTAGGATACTATTATAGGGATCATCTGAGCAGAATGTTATGTGGGAATTATTCTCTCTAAGTCATGACTTTGTCTATCCTCTCCAGAAATATCAAAGACCAAAGGAAGCAACAGGTGATAAATGTCTTTCCTTCCTATTTTATATATTCTCCTTCTTTACTTCCTCTTTTACCGTTTCAGGTGTATTGTATACATAATCTTTAAATATAATTTATATATAATTTTATTAAACTTATCGGTGTAAAGTACAAATGAAAATGAAAATAGTGGGATAAGAGGAAAAAGGGAGAGACAGAAGTGTAGGGTGAAGGGGGGGAAAGAAAAAAAAAAGCATTAACTTCCAACTCTTTTTAGTGGAGTAGAATGAACATAATAACATTACAGCCTCAACTTTTACTTTGCATACTCAGTATATACCAGCCATTTCTATAGCAAAAACCCCCCATGTAATCAGTAAGTCAATGTTTCAATTTTTTTTCTATTTCAAGCACAAAATCCAGAAGTAGTTTCCAGGTAGAAACAAAGTTAGATGTATTCTTGTCTTTGATCAAAACAATTAATTTGGCCATCTCCACTTGTTCCACCAGTTTCTCCAACCAGCCTTCCATTGTGGGAATTAACATATCTTTCCATTTTTGCACATAAAGCATTAGCACTACTATCAACTTGTATAACAATAAAGTTCCTTTTTTTCTAAGTTCTTTGTCTATTAAAAGGCAAAGGTTCCCCTGCACATGCGTGCTAGTCGTTTCCGACTCTAGGGGCCGGTGCTCATCTCCATTTCAAAGCTGAAGAGCCAGCGCTTGTCCGAGGACGTCTCCGTGGTCATGTGGCTGGCATGACTAAACGCCAAAGGTGCACGGAACACTGTTACCTTCCCACCGTAGTGGTCCCTATTTTTCTACTTGCATTTTTTACGTGCTTTCGAACTGCTAGGTTGGCAGAAGCTGGGACGAGTAACAGGCGCTCACTTTGTTATGGGGCACTCAGGATTCGACCCGCCAAACTGCCGACCTTCTGATTGACAAGCTCAGCGTCCTAACCCACTGAGCCACCATGTCCCTTTCTTTGTCTATTACAGGGAGGCTAACATCCAGGATATGTCCATTATTTTCTATGGGTTGTTCTTACCTTTACCCTATAAATAAGGTAAAGGAGAGAGCCAGTTTGGTATAATGGTTAAGGCTCCAGGCTAGAAACTGAGAGTCCATGAGTGCTAGTCCCACCTTAGCACCTCAGCTGGGTCCTCTTGGTCTAGTCACTTTCTCTCAGTCCTAGACAGCAGGCAATGGCAAACCAACTCTGAAAAACATTGCCAAGAAAACTGCAAGGGCTTACAGTATACCCTAACTGAATTCAATAAAACCTTCTTCCATGCAATTGTGCATAAGATTACAGTTTCATTCTGGTCATTTGTACCAAAGATTACCTGGAAGTGTTTGACTTACAAAGAGAAGAATATCCATAGAGTTTTAGCTGTAATGGAGCTGGACCATTACGATCATAAGTAGTTACAGTTGTAAAATAATTATATTTTACCCCAAATAGGTCATATAACTATCCCGATTTTAAGACCTTTATTTGTGGCGGTTGTTAAGGGAACCACCATAGTCATTAAGGGAAATCCATAATGTTATACTGATTAATCGTTCTGTCAGAAAATTCCTCCTTATTTCTAGGATGGATCTCTCTCTGATCAGCTTCCACCCGTTGCTTCTTCTCCTGCTCTCAGGTGCTATAAGAACAAATCAATGGCCTCTTCTTTTGATAGCCCTTCAAGTACTGGAAGACAGTTATCATGTCACCCCTAAGACTTCTCTTCATTTAAGGCAGTTCCCTTAGTCCTTCATCAAACAATTTATCCTCCATACCCCTTATCATCTTTGTTGCTCTTCTCTGCACTCTTTCTAAAGCTTCAGCGTCTTTTTGGTACAGTATTGTGGTGACCAGAACTGGATGCAGTATTCCAAGAGTCGCCTCACAAGTACGGTATAAAGTGGTACTATCACTTCCTGTAATCTTGATGCTGTCTGTTGATTAATGCAGCCTAGGACTGCTTTGGCTGTTTTGGCAGTTGCAGCACACTGCTGGCTGATACTTAAGCAGTGGTCCACTAGGATACCCATATCCCTCTCACAGTTACTTCTGTTAAGCAAGATCCGACTATTCCATACCTGTGCATTTGATTTTTCCTGTCTAAATGCAGGACCTTACTTTTCTCACCATTTTGAACAGTCACAAAGCAACCCTTCATTAAGTCAAGGACTACCTGTAATGGGAACTGCATTACCCCTCTTATTGGTATTATTATGATGATTGTGATTATTATTCTGTTGCTTTGCATGTACACTGGGAACTTCTGCATCAGAGACAAATTCCTTGTGTATTTAATCATACTTGGCCAATAAAGAATTCTATTCTGCTCTAATCTGTTGCATCCCATCCCATCCCATCCCATCCCATCCCACTCCTTTCCATAACAGAAAATGTAATGGGTCAAACAAATATAATCAAATGAAATTTGTTTTGAACATAGTTTGGAACTGTGATTGAATTGCTGTACTCAGGTTATGCCCTCCAGATGATAGATGATTTTGTCTTTGAAAACCAGAAATCTCTTTGTTTCTCATTGGGGAAAAAAGGAGATCATGCAGAACCATTGGGAGAGCTGAATTAATGTCCTATTTTCCATAATATTTCAAATTTCTATTCACTGTAAAAGATTTCTGTTTGTATTTATTGATGCACATATACAAAAGGTCAAAGCTAGGGTGGAAACAGTCCCCAGCTGGTGAACAACAAACCATAGCTTAGGGCTGATATACAAGCACCCCTAAGCTATGGTTTGTTTTAACAGTTTATTGAATAAGTCAAAATGGTTGGGTTTACACATAACATTAAGTAATAACTCGTAATTTACAAACCACAATACGTGAGATTATCCAATACAACTAGTCCCAATTCAAGTACCTCACATGCTGCTGCAAACACAATCAGAGTGTAAATGATGATATAGTTTATAACAGTGATGGTGATTGCCCTGTAGCCTCCAAAAGGAGTGGGAAAACATTCCCCATTCTCACACTGTCAGATCCCCAAAGTAATGTATTGCTTCTTTTCCTATAGTATAACCTGCTTTTGTAACCATTTCTTGATGACTTGCCATTCTGTTGGGAGGGGAGATGCTTTTGGGATGCTTTGCACTCTTGCCACTTTGCCCTTCCCCCAAGAGAAGGAATGCAGCTGAATAACATCACCCTTATCTAAGAGACTTGTGCTTGGAGCCAGAGGGAAATGAAAGGAGACCTTGAAGAGCGCACCAAAGGAGCCACTTACTAAAACAATATGCCACCTGTGGATTGGCTGGGATTGAAATGGATCCTGGGTCCCTGGGGGGAGGAGTTATGAATACTGCTTTCGCTATACTGCTTGCACGGGTTTTTCTCAGATCTCGCCTTGTTTTGCTTGCTATCACTAGACCCTAATAAAGGTTACTTTTGAGACAATGCCTGTTTCAAGACTTCTGTTTTTTTGGGAGACCTAGTTGAGGCAGGTCCTTACACACACACCTTTTGGAGGTTCCAGAGGCTGCAGAACAGGACACCACCTTCTTATGCAGCCCCAGGCATGTCACCAAAAATGACAGGACATGCCATTTGTGACATGTCTGACATATGCCAAAACCAGTTTATAGTAATAGGACTGATAGAAATAGGACTAGTAATCGGACTAGTAAATAGTAATAGGACTGATAGTATGTCAAAGAGTACCGTTTCTGGAAATGCAGCTTCCCCAGCATGACCCAGACTAGAAGTGCAAGAAGGGTGTTGCCACTGAGTGGTTCCTGTGGGCACATGCCAGTAGTAAGAACCAGAAGAGTCATGGATTTTTCTCCATCCTGAAGGAAGATCGAGCTCTCCTTCTATATTTTGGTCATTCCACAGGTTATCTAAAAAGAAAAGATAAGCTGATGGTAAAAATGGAAGTTTAATTTTGAACCATTGGGATAATATCAAGAAGAAAAGTAAATCAAAGTGTTACTAAGTTTGTTTGGGTTTTTTTTATTTTAGAGCTGTGGAAATTCATAATGTGGTTAGTTTACCATTTCAGCTGAACCAATGTCTATAGTTTTGTCCCCTAACAAGCTAAATCTAAAAATTACTACTCATGACTGTATCACAGAAACTGAAAGCCAGTTGGAAGCTGCTTTAAATGATACAATACATAAACCAGACTTATTGTTTATCCTTATCTCCTATTGTCCCAGCCCTACCTGAAGACCATCCAAAACATACAGCTGCTCTTATATCAAGACATCCATTGTTAATCTTTTAAAATGCTCAGACATGCCCGCAAGTACAGTTCACACTGCCAAGGAAGCACTGGGGGTGGCTTATTTGAGGCCAATAGACTGACTTGGAAGATGGAAGATGGTTTTGCCAAAAAATTGGAGCTTTCCCATCTTGATTGCTATGATTTGAGAAGGGGGTTCAAGTGAGGGCATATGGCTTCTGAACCAGGAAGTCTGCTCAATAGGTGGGAATAACTCATTTCAAGTCATTTTTCCATTTAACAGAAGCCACAGAAAAAGCAAACTGATAAAATTAAAATTCAACTAGTTCAACCTGAAAATAAATACAGAAATGGAGTCTGAGCTTTAGAATGTAACCATTCCAATTTTGCATTTCATTTTCTTCTCTAGGATCATTCTGGAAGCATACATCCCAGTCATTCATTTTTCTTTTTCTTTCAGGATCAACTCACAAACCTGGCTTCTCTTTCCCATACATTCATATTCAGCCTTTCCAGAATACCTGGTTAACTTCCACATGCATAACTCACCACAGCTCTGTCTGTCTCTCTTCCAGACCACTTGATGGTCTGGAAGACCCAGAGGCATTCAAGGAGACTAACTCTTACCTTTGAAGCAGTCTGGTTAGGCATTTTTATTTTACAGAGGTATTTTAAATCTCATACAGGCCATAGCTTGGTAGCTATAACCCAACATTTACTTTGCAATAAGATGCAACCCAATCATTCCTTCTTCCAATCAGTTACAGTACAGTCACTATTGTACATTGGCAACATTCAGTCAGGATGGTGAGGGCTGCTTTTCACAGGCTTCCTAGCTGCTACGACATGGGCGGGAAGGTTGGCACTTTCCTTCAACTTCTCTCACTTTTTTCCCCCCAAGCCAAAATAAGAAATATCAAGAAAAACTCCACAGTGGAGTCCATATCACTGACATGGAAAATTTACAAAAACCCTAAAAATGATAGCTTTCATAGGAACCTACTGGTATTTATATCTTTTTCTTTTCTCAAGAAAATGGATACACTGGACCCAAAGATTAAAGCAAAGCTAAACAAGTAACCTGGTATTTCCCCAAAAAAGGACAACAACCGTAATTTGCAAAAATACGCATGTCAATCAGCCCTTTATTATCCTATCGATTCTCCCTAGTGGAGGCAATGTCACTTGCAAACAATTGCATAATTTTCTATATTACTAAGCTGCATTTAATTTAATTGGATCTTGCCGTCTTTTGTCATAACTCAGCTTGCCATTAAAGTACTAGCTCAGCACTAACATAAAAATTATAGTCACTTGCTAATGTTTGTGCGTGCGCGAGCATGCAAACACACACACACACATAGCTTTATCTGTCCAAGTTGTTAGCAAGATAATAAGGGTTGCCTGCCTGCATTTACGAATGATTATAACATATGGGGCATTTAAAATTATTCTATGTGTAGTTATTGATATGACCACATGTGGACAACTCCACTCACTGGCAGGATTCCAGCAGAGACTGTTCAGGGTCAATTGGGGTTACATCCCGACCTGTGGAGATGATTGCTCTTAGAATAAAATGAAGCAGCCTCCAAGTAGCAACTGTTTTAGGTGCATCAGCCCTAGAATGGACTCCATGCAAATGGACCTGTATATGCAATATGCTGTTCTGGAAAAGATAAATAGAATTCTTTATTGGCCAAGTGTGATTGGACACACAAGGAATGTACATACAAAGTGATAGGTCATATATCATTGATCATAGTTGCAATAATTAAACATAAGATATAACAAGTGAAAATCATAGATACCAATAGGAGAAGGTAGTAGGAAAGATGAGAAGAAGAGAAGATAAGAAAGATGAGAAGATGTTCTGGAAAAGTCAGAGTCAAAACAGTCTTTCAATTAAAACACAAGCACAGAAAGATCTAACTTCTAGGGTAATCAACAAGACGTAATTGATTAATCATTTAGTGACTGACTCCCAAATGAATCCCAATGAAGAATTCAGAAATATTAGGTGTTTGGGTGTCTGTGTCTAATGAGAATTTATCAAAAACTCAAATATGCTGACTTCTTGGGGAAAATGTGCAGCTTGATTTTCCATTGAAAATCACAGTGACACTGGGCAGCTTACAGAAGTAAAACCCCAAATACAAAACCCAAGGAACTATCACCCCTTTCTACCAAATCAGTGCCGGAGGGCTATAGTGGAGTCCATGTGACAACATTTCACAGAGTTCCTGGGAGACGTTCAGGAAAGTAAAGGCCAGTGATCTTAACCTCTGCTGCAGGCAAATTGGTGGAAACAGTAAAGGGAAAAAAAGCTAGTACAGGTAGTTCTCAACTTACAACAGTTCATTTAGTGAATGTTCAAAGTTACAACAGCACAGAAAAAAGTGACTTACAGCCATTTTTCAACTTATGATTGTTGCAGCCTCTCCATGGTCATGTGATCAAAGCTCAGATGTTTGGCATATAATGACTGCAGTGTACCAGGGTCATCAGGTGGTCACCTTTTGCAACCTTCTGATAAGCAAAGTCAGTGGGGAAGCCAGATTCCCTTAACAACCATGTTACTAACTTAACAACCGCAGTGTTTGACTTAACAATCATGGCAAGAAAGCTCGTAAAATGTGGCCAAATTTGCTTAACAAGGGTTGTCTTGCTTAACAAGAGAAATTTCGGGCTTAATTGTAAGTCAAGGACTACCTGTGTACAACGGAAGAAGAAATCGGCATGAATTCTGTAAAACTAAAATTGTAAAACCGAATCCTGCCTCTACAACTTAAGAATTTTTTTGAAGCGTGAGCCTTTCTTGGGTGGAGGTGGCCCTGTTAACATAGTAAAGTTGGATTTTTAAAAACCATGTTGTTCATCAGCAAAGACTCTTGAATGAATTTAACAGTCATGGGAGAAGATCTGTCCTTTTATGAATACTGTAGCTAATTGCTTAAAAACAGAAAGCCAAACATAAGAATGGGCAGTTTTCTCAACAGATCTGTCTTGAGCCCAGTGTTTTTAAATATGTTCATAAGTAATCTTGACTTAAGGAGCCAGTGTGGCATAGTGGTAGAAGCCTGGATTGGGTGCAGAGACCCAGATTCTAACCCTCTTTCAGCACAGAAGCCAACTGGGTGATCTTGGGCTAGTTACTCTCTCTCAGCCTTAATCAACATCAGGTTCTGAAGCAAGCTGGCTGAAAAACAAAACTCTTCATCCCATCCTGCACTGATAGTTTCATTGTGTGTGAACGAGGTGAATGCAGTGCAGAACAGGTGGGCCCTGCAGTCAAGCAGGAACGTTAACTTAGAAAAAAAGCAACTGAGGAATCACACGATCAAAGGTGTATAAAGTCATGCAAGGCAAGGAGAAAGTAGATGGAGGAAAAAAAAACCTCTCAGAAGATTAGGACTGGGATTTATCCAATGAAGGTGATTGGAAGTAATATTTAAAGATAAAGGAAAACTCTCACATTTCATAAGAGTCAACATTGACTGGATGATATATAATAGATTAACCAATCAATTATTTATGTCAAACACCAGAGTATCCTATTTATGGAGATATGTTTAATTCTATAGTCATATTTTATAGAAAGATGGAATTGGAAACAAGTAACCAGCATTGCTCAGAAGACAAATTTCTTCAGCAAAGACTCAATCCCAATACTTGAAGGGGATGGATCAGATAGCAATAGCAATAGCACTTAGACTTATATACTGCTTCGCCGTGCTTTAGAAGACCTCCAAGTTCCTTTCAGCCCTGTTATTCTCTGTATTATGTTCAAAACAGCAGATTATTAAAAATAGATCTATTATAACAAAGATAGCCAACTGGAAGTCTCTGGGTTGACTTCAGTCCTGTAACAATTTTATAGTTTATAGTTATAGTTTTATAGTTTATTTGATTTATATACCGCCCTTCTCCTTGGTAGGGACTCAGGGCGGTTCACAGGGCATATATCAAAAAGAGAATACAAAAATTAAAAAAGGAATTAAACCCATGCCCAATAAAACAGTGGTACAAATTAAAAACAATTAAAAACCCATAATCCCCCATCAGGCCAGACCAGCTAATTCGAACAGGTGGGTCTTCAGGCCCCGACGGAAAGTTCGGAGGTCTGGTGCCATCCGGAGCTCCACCGGCAGTTGATTCCATAATGCCGGAGCCCCCACAGAGAAGGCCCTCCCCCTGGGGGCCACCAGTCGACATTCCCTGACTGGCGGCACCCTGAGGAGGCCCTCTCTGTGGGAACGCACAGGGCGGAGGGGAGTCGATGCCGGCAGCAGGTGGTCCCCGAGGTATCCCGGACCCATGCCATGAAGGGCCTTAAAGGTCGTAACCAACACCTTGAACCTCACCCGAAAGACAACTGGTAACCAATGCAGCTCGCGGAGCAAAGGTGTAACATGGGAGTACCGGGAAACTCCCAAGACAACTCTCGCGGCCGCATTCTGTACCAGCTGGAGCCTCCGAGTGGTCTTCAAGGGAAGCCCCATGTAGAGAGCATTACAGTAGTCAAGGCGAGAGGTCACGAGCGCATGAGTGACCGTACACAGGGCATCCCGGTTCAGATAGGGCCGCAACTGGCGCACCAGGCGAACCTGGGCGAAAGCCCCCCTAGTCACGGCCACTATATGCTCTTCCAAAGTAAGCCGTGAATCTAGGAGGACTCCCAAGTTGCGAGCCCTATCCACGGGGGGTAAGAGCTCACCCCCCATAGAAAGAGGTGGAACATTTGGAATGTCCCGGGACGCCGGAATGCACAGCCACTCAGTCTTGTCAGGGTTGAGTTGAAGTCTGTTCCTCCCCATCCAGACCCGAACCGCCTCCAGGCAACGGGACATCACAGCGAGGGCATCACTGGGGTGGTTTGGGGTCGAAAAGAAAAGTTGGGTATCATCGGCATACTGATGATACCCAACTCCAAAACCACGAATGATCTCACCCAGCGGTTTCATATAGATGTTGAACAGGAGAGGCGAGAGAACCGACCCCTGAGGAACTCCACAAACGAGAGACCTAGGGGCCGATCTCTGCCCCCCTGCCAACACCGACTCCGAGCGTCCCAGGAGATAGGAGGAGAACCACTGAAGAACTGTGCCTCCCACTCCCAGTCCCCTGAGACGCCGCAGCAAGATACCATGGTCGATGGTATCGAAAGCCGCTGAGAGGTCTAATAGGACTAGGACAGAGGAATGTCCCCTATCCCGCGCCCTCCAGAGATCATTCACCAGAGCGACCAATGCCGTCTCCGTGCTGTACCCGGGCCTGAAACCCGATTGGTAGGGGTCCAGATAATCCGCTTCATCCAGGACCAGAGGGAGCTGATGCGCCACCACACTCTCAACAACCTTCGCAAGAAAGCGAAGGTTGGAGACTGGACGAAAGTTGTTCAAAACGGCTGGGTCCAGGGCAGGCTTCTTGAGGAGAGGTCTCACCACCGCCTCCTTCAAGACGGTGGGGAAATAACCCTCACTCAGAGAAGCAGATATAACCGCCTGGAGCCAGCCTCGTGTCCTCTCCCTAGCTGCATAAACCAGCCAGGAAGGGCACGGGTCCAACAAACATGTGGAGGAGCTCAGCCTCCTCATAATCCTGTCCACTTCATCAGGGGTCACAGAATCAAACTCTTCCCAGATAACATTGACAAGACCGCCCGTGTCCTGATCGCCCGACTCTGCCCAGCTGGAGTCCAAACCGGTCCGAATCCGAGCGATTTTATCCGACAGATGATGGCTAAATTCCTCGGCACGACCTTGCAAGGGATCCTCCCTCACCTCCTGATTAAGAAGTGAGCGAGTCACCCTAAACAAGGCGGCCGGTCGATTATCTGCGGACGCGATGAGGGTGGAGAAGTAATTACACCTCGCCACCCTCATCGCAGCGAGATAAGACCTAATATAGGTTCTTAACCGCAACCGGTCGGGTTCGGATCGGCTAGACCTCCAGCAGCTCTCTAGGCCCCGTTTCCGGCGCTTCATCTCCCGGAGCTCCGCGGAAAACCATGGAGCTCGCTGGGATCTGCGCCGGGTCAGGGGCCGCAAGGGTACAACCCGGTCAAGTGCCACAGTGGCTGCCCTTTCCCAGGCTTCCACTAAGGCATCAGCCGAGCTGTGAGCAGTGGAGGCAGGTGGGGACCCCAGCGCCGCTTGGAATCTATCAGGATCCATTAAGCGTCTGGGGCGGTACCATCTAATTGGCTCCGTACCCCCACGGCGGGGGGTGGCAAAGCGGAAGACCAGCCGCAGGAGATGATGATCGGTCCATGACAGGGGCATAATAAATGGAGAGCCCCCACCTAGATCATCCAACCACCGTCTAGATAAAAAAATCAGGTCAAGGGTGTGGCCTCCCTCATGAGTTGGCTCTGAAATTACTTGCGTCAGGTCCATGGCCGCCATGGAAGCCATGAACTCCCGAGCTAGCTCAGATGAACCTCCCAGGGATGGTAGATTGAAGTCTCCCAAAACTATAAGTTTGGGAAACTCAACCACCAAACCTGAGAGGATATCGAGCAGCTCGGGCAGGGCTGCCGCTGTGCGACTAGGCGAAATGTACACCAGCAGCAAGCCCAACTGCGCCCCAGGACCAAATCTCATGAAGAGAGACTCACACCCGACTATCTGAGGAACGGTGGTCTCCCGCGGACATAAGGTCTCCCTAATGGTAACCGCCACTCCCCCACCCCTACCTTGAGCTCGTGGCCGGTGTAGCACCCGGAAACCTGGTGGGCAGAGGTCAACCAGAGGGACCCCACCCTCTAGGCCCAACCAAGTCTCCGTGATGCAAGCCAGGTCCGCATGCTCACCCTCAACTAAATCCCTAACGAGGGGAGCTTTATTAACCACGGACCTGGCATTCAGGTACACCAGCCGGAGCTCAGGAGGCTGCACATCCCCACTCCCGGGACCTCGGGGAAGAACCAGAGGGTCGGAGCGCCTCACCGCTTGTAAACAGCGGAGACGGCCCTCCCGGTAACGATATGGCCCCCTGTCTCTCCGCCTGCTGCCTTTCCCCGTCGTGGGAATTGGTAGTCCCACGACCCGCTCAAGAGCCCCAGATGTAACCACAACCCGCTCCCCCCGAACGCCGTCAGACCCAGGCCTGGCCTGCAACAAAGTTGTTTGGCTACCCCCCACTGGCAGACAACCACTACCCCCCACCCCCCTCCCCAACCCCCTAAAAAATTTGGCTAAAAAATTAACCAGGGGCCTCTTATTAGGTTTATATCGAGAGCCCCTGGCCTTTCCCGGCCATCTCTCAGGGTCCCAACAATTGGGCCCCTCATCGAGACTAGGGAAAGAAAAGAAGGCGGGACGCACCCAGGAGAGGGGGGCACCCCTGAGGGCGAGTAAGTCCGTATCGGAATATCGATGCATCCGGTCAGCAAGTCCAAAAAGGGCAGTCCAACAATTAAAACCAACAGGAGGATCGAAGGAAAGGAGTGGGACATTTGGGCCATCCACCAACCAACTGCCACTTGGTTGGATGCTCCCAGGGGCATACCACAACCCGTCCTCTCACAACGGGGCGCGAGTCTGCCTCCGGGGATGGTCCAAAATGCCCACCCTGGGTGGGGCAGCACCCACAGAGCTCCCACCTCTATGGGGCTGCCGATGTAAAACAGGCCACTCTCCCACTGTGGCCCGTGCCCAGGTCCGTCCCAGTCCAAAGGGGAAAGAAGGAGGCAGATGGAAAGTTAATAAATAAGATAGTGAATAAGTTAATGAATAAGTTGGCAGTCCGTTGTATCGCCATCGTTGCCACAAATGTCGTTGCTGCCGACAGAACAGGCCAATAGGCCACGGAGACGCCACCATCACCATCACCGTCGCCGCCATCATCTCAAGCAGCCGGAAATCAACGAATCGCTGTCGCCATGGTCGTCCTCTCCACCGCCCAAAGCAGCCCGAGGACGCCGCCGCCATCGCCACCTCCATCGCCGGCAGTAACCCAGAACCCGCACAAAGGGCAGCCCCATCAGTAAAATAACAAGCAGCTGTCTTCTCCGCCGCCAAACGGCCCGAAGACGCCGCAGCCGCCAACAAACGGCACAGGCAGGTCCAACAATAAAGTATCTCCGCCGCCGCTGCCGCCATTGCCGCTGCTGCTGCTGCCGCCGCCGCCAGAATAGTCTGCAGGCTTCTCATACAGGCTCTCCTCCCCTCTCACGGAAGCGCCGATCAGCTGGGGCTCTGAAGACGCCGAAAGCTCCAGGGACGCCGAGAACGCCGCCGAAAACGGCCGAAAAACGTCCGAAGCAGCAGCGCCGACCCGACAGCCCAGGCAGCCCAAGACAGATGAAAACACCCCCACTGCCGACCGCAGCCTCCTAAGAGAGGTCCGGAGACACCAGGGCAGCAGAGACCGGCCGGCCAAAAAAGCCGAACCCAGCAGCACCGCGGGAGACAAACAGGCAAACAGGCGAGGGAAAGGCGACGCGCAGATGGAACAGGCAAGCAGCCAAACTGCCTCCTCATTTGCCTCGTAATTCACTTCGTGGATTAAAATCCACATCCCCTACCCAGTGGGCCCGAAAAGACCCCTGAGGGACTCCAAAAGGACGCCCCATAGCCGGAGCTCACGGAACTCAGCCCGACACGTCCGCCATCTTCTATTTTTACATGTAAAATAAGGGGGGGAGATTTCATGTTGTCAGAAATTTAGAAGTACAGTCTTCTCCAAATTAAGCTCAGTTGCCTGGATGAACATATCAAAGTGGTTTTCATTTATAATAGGGGAGTGATTTTGACAATGTCTTCTTTCAGGATGTTTTTTCAATTTCCCAGCCCATAGTTCTGTAATTTCCTAATAGTCTCCCATCCAACCATCACCAAGTCTAGTCCTCTATAATTTATCAAGATTAGTCAAGTTAGTATCAGTATTACTATTTCTGACCAGGATTTCATAAAAATATAAGAAATTGCAAGGCTCAGAGTAAGATACACACATATTTTCTAGAAGTTAAACTATATAAAGTGGTTAAGAGAACAAAACACTATAAATACAAAAAGTAAAGTACTTTAAATATAAACATATAAAGCTAGTTAACTAGATTAAAACATTATTTTATAAATAAAATACTTACATACTAGGTATACTAAGCATGCTACTGAGTATGTGAACCTTATCACGATGGATGAAATATGAGAAATAACAGAAGGTATAAAACATAAAACAAGATAGAAGCCACTAAAATAATGGTATTTATGAAATCTTAAAATTAGGGCAGCTAAATAAATTCTGTGTCTTTCCCGAATTCTTAGGGTTCTGGTCCAACTATAAAAGGCAAACAAGATTATCCCCTGATCAGGTGGAACTTCTATTAGCAAGTGGAGTTATGACATTAGGGTGCAAATTGCGGAAGAAAGCCCAATGAGAAAACATGCAGACTAGAATTTCATGTTCCTCTGGGTCACAGGGGCAGGCTCATTTTGCCAAAGGGGAATAATTATACCTTCCCCCAATACTGCAGAGGGCAAGATATTAAAGTGGACTATGGAAAAAAGCTCTACAGTACGTTGGGCAGTTAATACTGAATAACTAATTCGCTGGCATGGTTTCCTGTGTATATCCTGCCAGTATTGTTTACCTGATTTACCCTGCTCTGCCCACAGAACTGTGTCAAATACCTGCTGCTGGATTATCGGTCTAGCTCTTGGTAAACCAATGGCTAGAATGGCTTTACATGAGTAATTGCTCCTGTGTAAACCATTTTGAATTCTGGCTTTCCAGAAAAATGAAACATTAGCCAGAAAGACTGTGACAACCAGGGACCCTCTGGAAAAGTGCTTAAGCCAGAAATAAAGCTAGTATATGTAGACCCTAGCCATACATAATTTTAAAACTTTGTAATGTTATACACTCACTCACTCACTCACACACAACCTCCATTCACATATGGGACAAAAGTTTCACTGTTATGAAGGCATAAAGTCATAAGGTGTTCAGACTGTTGAACTCTTAACAATTTGGCACAAACCACAATATGAAAAATCAATCCAGGAAAGCTGCCTCTCCAGATAGACTGAGATATTAAATATATCTACATTTGAATGCAACATTAATAGCACAGTAATTGATTTTAAATATAATAATAATATAATATAATATAATATAATATAATATAATATAATATAATATAATATAATATAATATAATATAAAATAATAATATAATATAATATAATTAATATAATATAATTAATAATATGATATAATATGATAATATAATATAATATAATATAATATAATATAATATAATATAATATAATATAATATAATATAATATAATATAATAATATAATATAATAATAATATAATATAATATAATATTAATATAATATAATAATAATATAATATAATATAATATATATATATGACTTGCTTTCAGGATTTTAAGACCTGTTCTGAAGATACCAGCATTTTCTATTTATTCTATTCTGAATGTGCAAAAAAAACAGTTAAAAAGGGGAAAAAACATTAGGGGAAAAGGGGATGAAGTTCCAGAGCTTCTACACTGCTGAGGAACCCAAGGGAAATGCATGAACTCAACCTACTTTCCTACCGTCTCTTTTCAGCACCAAGGAAAGCTGCCTAAAAACAAGTCGTCAGAAATGTTGGCCGAAAAAAAAAAAGACGAGCCCGGTAAAACTGCATATTACAGGAAACGGATTTTGCAGAGCTGCCCTCTCGCCTCCCCCGTTGTGCCTGCTTCCTTTCACCATGGAAACCAGTTATAAGTGTCCTCACATGGGAAGGACAAGACGTAAGCATCTGTCGCCCCGACCAGCAGACGGCAAAGGTATCCACTTGTGTTTAATAAAAATTAAAGACAAGGTACATTGAAGCCCCGTCCTTTTCATGCCACGCCATTCCCATCTGAGCCCAGAGGCTGACGCCCTGGCCCAGGACGAATGCACGAGGGTAGCCAGATGGGAATGGCCCCATCAGATCCGCTGCCCACCCCTTCATTAGGGAAGGCAGTCCTGACGTACTTTCCAAAGCCCAGACACGCATAACCGTATCCTAGTGCGTGAGGTCAATCGAAACGCACCCAATGCATCCCGGGCCACTGTTTTCCGAGGTCTTGGCCGGCCGCATGGCCGGCGAGCCCGAAGTTGCTGCCACCCTGTCCTACCAGAGGCCGCCGCGTCCCTCCATCCAAATAGGTGTCCTCCCCTCCCGTCGACCCTGCGGCTGCTCCTCTCACCATCGCAGTTGACCAGGATGATGGCCAGCATGTAGTCCTTGCCCAGCATAGCTGCCTTGCTCGCTCGCTCGCTCCGGAGGCCAGGTGTTGTGCAACTCGGCGAGGAGGGAAGCAGCGGCGACGGTGCGGCAGAGGGCGGCGTCAAGTTTGGCCTCAGCAGGCGGTGCCGAGCCGAATCAAGCCAAGCCGAGAAGAGAAGGAGGGGCGGAGGGCGATGACGCCAACATGCAATGTAGGTCGAGCCTGGCCGAGTTCAGGAGGACTTCGTCTCCTGTGAAGGAAGCCCAAGCTGGCAACACCACCTACAGGCGAGAAGGAGCATTGATCACTTCCGACCCTGCGGATTGCAACAATCCAAGGTGGGGAAAGAAGGTTAAAAAGGGCAGATCTGCCGAACCAAACGTCGATCTTTCCTGCTGTCATTTGATGTTTACGCTAACTCCACTTGAAACCATGCCCAAATCGGACAGAACAGTCTGGGGGAACGATGAAGGTGATGAACTCGGAGCAATCCCGGTCCACCTTCCTTCGGTCACCGACGCTCACTGGATCTCTTTGGCGAAGTCGCTCTCTCATGGCCCCACCTCAATCGCGGCGTTGTGGTAGGAAAAAAAAAACAAAAGAGGGAGCGCTAGGTACGCCGCCTTGAGCGCCAGAATGAAAAAAGCGGAAATGAAAAAAAATACATGAATAGAAGAATGTTGATGATACTTTGGGGAGAGCGTAAGACAGAATGAAAGGAGTCGTCATGGGAAGGGAGTCCTCTACTTTCCTGAGTTACCGAGAGGAAGATGAGGATTTAAATGCAACAACAACCGCGGAAGATTTGTATCTCATAGCGTCAATCACCCCTTAAGTTTTCTATGACTTAGTGAGCTCGATTGGCTTGATTAACTTGGAAAGTGATACTCTGAGCCAGTGGTAGACAACCTTGGCCCTTTTATGACTCGTGGACTTCAACTCCCAGAATTCCTGAGCCAGCCATGCTGGCTCAGGAATTCTGGGAGTTGAAGTCCACGAGTCATAAAAGAGAAAAGGTTGCCTACCCACTGCAAGTCTGGGCTATTCCGAATGACTTTGGGATTATTAAAGAGACGGTAAACGAATAATTCTAAAAGTTATAAATCTTCAATCGTATTGTTTACTTTGCACACATGTTTATTTCAGTTGTATTGCAAAAGTGCCTATTCCAGCCTCTTGTGTACTGGCTTCATCTATTTTTAAAACCGCTTTGTTACATTGAATTTCAAACCTCCCCTACCAATTAATCGGACTTTTGCTGTTGCGTTTATATAGGCATCGACAGCTGTATTAAAATCGGGATTTCCCCACTCATTTTCATAAAAAAAACACTTCCAAACGAACCCAAACTTTAGCTTCCAGATCCCGAACGCTCCAAAGCTGCATTTTCTTCTGCGCATGGGCAGAAGGAAGCTGGGCAATTTCTGGCTTAAAAAATGGCGGATGATAAGGTAGGGGCGCGTGTGGAGCCGTCTCGTTCGTTCCGGGTTTCCTCTCGCGCTCGGTCTTTTTTCCCTCGTTAGGGGCTGGCGTCGGCGGAGATGGGCAGCTGCAGTGGGCAACCTACAACTTGTCGACATCTTGTTTTTGCAAGCTGGCTTTGGACCTTAAGTCGAGTAGCCCGCGAAAAATCGGATCCAAGAAATCAATTTCGGGGTTTCGCGTTATTTAGATACCTTCCCAAACCGGCTATCGAACTCCAACTTGCATGTTTTTTTGCCACCTAATGCCAGAAATACTAAGATTTTTGCTGCCCCGTGCAAAAACTCGTGGAGTTGGAATTCGTCGATCTTCATATAATAAATCGTGATAGTCACGGAACTTGCGGGTTTTTTTCGGCTTAAGCATGGAGGAATACATGGATTCTCATATTATCATACGTAATAATGTTTCACCTTAGTTGGTGAAAGGTGTATCCCCCAGTGACCATATCACAGATAGAGCCAATTTGTAGTTTAATGGTAAGCCCCAGAGGTCAGCCATTCTCTGTATTCTCATATAACTCATGCCCAAAGTGTTTATTTTTGCACCACCTAAAATTTTATTCATTCGTTAAATTTGGTGGTGCCTCACTGCCGAAAAAATCTTTAGGCGGCTCAAAGATAGCGAACAGAATAAACAGATAAGAACAAGATACAGAAGAATAAAAACAAAAAGCATATTAAAGAAAAGGTTGGAATCTGTTACTCTTTTGGTTTTGGTTTTGCATATGGATTTGAGAATGGATTTTCCGGAATTCCCACATTAAACTTAAAGGAATTCATTAGAATTTGTCCCTAGAATTCATATTTTGTGTCATAATTCTATGAAGTTCAGAATCAATGATGTAATAGGATTTATAATTTGATGGTGATTTTGAAGATACTGTACTGCTTTCAGTCTAGATTATCCATTTACATGCAGTCTTTAATTAGCCAAATTTTATTATGGCAAGTTATGAATATGTTTGATAGGTGCAACTGTAGCAGCTTTTCAATAGCTTTACCATGCTGCATCACTATCATGGTCTTAGTCACTGATAGCTGCCCATGTGGTCTAATACACGTTCTTCCCCCCCCCCTCCCAGCACATCTGCACATGATTCAAGTGGGGACAAATTTCAAAAGCAGAATTGCATCGTGGCAATGCATGCTCTATTTCTGTCATATGTACTTATGTCTGTACTCCTGTACAAAAGGGACAGAGCTTATGATGTGGTTTGCTTTCATCATAGTTCTAGGCATGCCTTTAATGGAAGCAGCATATTTCCATTTCTCCTAAGTATTTCAAACCTCCGTCTTCGAACTATGAATAGGTAGGAATTGAGACATAACGAGAAGTGGTGAACGGGAATGCCTGTGTTAAACTGTATATCTAAATGTAGGTCTCTACCCCTAAGACTGGTCATATATGTGATGCAAACCTTGGTAAACAAAAGTTGCTTCCTGCTGCTATTCAAACTAATATTTGAAAAATAGCCCACTAATCAATTCCTATTTCATGCTCTGAAAAGCACACAGTTAGATTGTGTTACAGTACACAAATGTACAGTATTGTTTTTGATCTTAAGGCCTTAGAGAAAAATCTACCGGTAGCATCTTTCTGCTGTAGTAATAGTGATAGTTTCACACAGATTTAGACTTTAGCTAAATTCTTGGAATTGCTGGACTGCTTTGTCCCTCAATTCTTTGCTTTCTGGAACAAAAATACTGAAGTAATTGTGCATGCAATTTGGAATATGCTTTTTTGTTTCCAATATGTAGGATTCTCTGCCAAAATTGAAAGATCTTGCTTTTTTGAAGGATCAGTTGGAAAGTTTGAAACGAAAAGTTGAAAATGAAGTACAGGCTGGAATGGGGCAGGTAAGAATGGAGTTGCTTTGTTTTCCCAGTGAATGCCTTTATTTGCTACAGGATACTTAAATATAAATGTCAACGAAGTATGATTTGCTGATCAATATCCTGTTAATATTCCATCAATAACAAGCATAATTTGTAAACCATAGTAAACCTAGTATCACTACCCACCTACTCACCCCAAAATAAAAATGGAGATTCAACTGTACTAGACAGTCCTTCATTTCCTTTAAATCGAGAGTTTACTGTACAGTTTATCGGTTAATGCACCAGAATTTTTGTTTTTGTTTTATAGACTCCTTTGTTATTTTTACAAATAACTCAAGGCGGAAAATTATCGAACTTCTTCCTCTTTTCCCCACAAACAGCAACCCTATGTGGTGAGTTGGGCTGACTGGCCCAAGGTCACCCAGCGAGTTTTCATGGTTTTTAGGGCTATATAAATAGCATATTATGAGTTATCCATTAATACATTATTAATGCTGTAGATTATGTTTGATCCAAATATAAATAGAAAACTCATCTGTGTTTCTGTCAGAAACAGCCTAATTAAGTATTTGCTTATTAAAATTTAATTAATATAGAAAGGAATAAAAGGACATCATGAAATAAGATCAATTGTCCAGTTATTTTCAATTCAAGGCAAATAGGTTAGGATCAGAAAGATCTAACTCTCTCAGTGCAGCTACATAAAAGGTTTCTACAATTTCTCCACAATGCCATATGCATATAAAGTTAAATTACTTTCTCTAAGTTTAGCTGGTAAGAAAAATGAAGAAACAGGAGTATACCATTTTTTACTAATATTAATACTAATAATATTTGTGACCAAAGGGCATGTCTAAAGACCAATTATACAGTGAATAAATCATCTTTTAATAATAAAAAATGAATCCAAGCTTCTAAATTCTTATATATGGAAATCTTTTAACTATATCTTGTTTCCTAAAAGTCACCAGTTAGATCCATTACATGCAGTTTAAACAGCTCTGTCATTAGGGAACAGTGTAATGCCTTAAATAGTACTGGTCTGAAATTGTTTAATGCTTTAATTCAGGGGTGTCAAACTCAATTTCATTGAGGGCCGCATCAGCATTGCAGTTGCCCTCAGGGGGCCGTGTGGGTATGGCCAGGGTGGGCGTGGCCTACTGGGTGGGCGTGGCCTACTGGGTGGGCTTGGCTAGAGTGCGTATGGCCTACTGGGTGGGCATGGCCAGCTCTACATCTTTCGCATCAAGGGTGCCTATGGGGGCCTGGGCAGGAGTGGGACAGATCTGAGGGTCTCTGGCAGAAGGAGGGTCTCTGGGCCAGGGCCAAGGCAGTGGGGGCCGTTCCCTCACTGTTTCCAGGATGGCTTCGCGGGCAACATGAAACCACTTTGCGGGCCGGATCTGGCCCCCGGGCCTTGTGTTTGACATGTCTGCTTTGATTAGTACTGGTCTGAAACTGGAATCAATACATGTTTAGTTAGTAATATTATATTAGCTTTGAATTCTATAGAAAATATGTGAATTTTAGTTTTTCTCAAATGTTGTTGTTTTTTCTTTCTCTTTTTTTGACAGGATGCTTCTTGGCTGGCCTCTCCATTTGTCAAGGGATTTCTTGCTGGATTTGTTGTAGCCAAACTAAGATCTTCTGCAGTCATAGGCTTTTTGGTGGGGAGTTGTACTGGAGTGTTTGCTGCTCAGAGCTATGCCATTCCTGATGTGGAAAAGACAATCAAAGACTGTTTCAATTCATCCAGGAAAAGATCAAACTAGAAATGCAGCAATATTCATGCAACAATATACCCCAGGGGGAAAAAATAACCTTTCAGCTTCTCATCTCTTTTAGTTCTACATAGGTCAAAACATTTACCTCCACTTTAGACATTCTTATTAACTGGAAAAGTATTTTATAATGGACAAGTAATATTTCAGCAGGTCTGCTTTTTAAGGTTCACAGTTCTGGAATGAATCTGGTGCTGTTTGCTTCAACTCTCCTGGGGTTTAGATCAGATGGGAGCCTGGTGTCGGACAGCAAGGCAGTCTCTTTCTAATGGAGTGAAAAGCGACTGGTATGGCATGCCTGCTATAAACCTGCCCATGCCAGGAAACACAGTGTGAGATAACCAGGTTTCCCCTAATCATGTGTATATATTATACTGACATACGCATTTCATTTCTTTCCTGATTTGCTGATTTGAGTTCTTATTTGTACAACATCTACTTGCCACAAAGATAAGTGTAGTAGATTTCTTCTTTAAAAAAACAAAACGTGCTTCTTCCTTTTTCTCTATACATCCTGAAAATTATCACTGAATATTAGTTGTCTTCTTCTTGTTGTTGGGTTTTTTGTTTTTTTTTTGGTATTGCATTAAGTGGGTATTGCTGATCCTGACTTATTATCTCTAGTTGCTTTATACTACTTTAAGAAAAAATTAATGGCTAGATTCTTTGCCACCTCTATTTTACTTTTAACTGCTTTAAAGAAACAATTGGTATTCTAATTCTTCCTCCTGCACCAAAGACTGACTCAACTTACACAACCTGCCCTTTCAGTACTTATACTTAGGAGCCTTGTATGCAGATGGACGCGGTGGCTCAGTGGGTTAGGACGCTGAGCTTGTCGATCAGAAGGTCGGCAGTTTGGCGGGTCGAATCCCGAGTGCCGCGTAGCAGAGTGAGCGCCTGTTACTCGTCCCAGCTTCTGCCAACCTAGCAGTTCGAAAGCACATAAAAATGCAAGTAGAAAAATAGGGACCACTACGGTGGGAAGGTAACAGTGTTCCGTGCGCCTTTGGCGTCTAGTCATGCCGGCCACATGACCACGGAGACGTCCTCGGACAAGCGCTGGCTCTTTGGCTTTGAAACGGAGAGGAGCACCGGCCCCTAGAGTCGGAAACGACTAGCATGCATGTGGGGGGGAACCTTTACCTTTACCTTTTATGCAGATGGAAGCCCTCAATGCTCGCTGTATGACCTGCCTTTGACAGATGGCTGCATGTCATTCAGTTTAACCTCAGTTAATCTTTCTAAATTGCATGCTTTGGGACATTTCAGTTATCTGTAGGGACAAAATCTTAATCTCCAGAATCAGTTTCTTTTTTCACATATCTGTTTACTTGTTAAACTTACTTAGGCAGTAGAAAATGTTTTCCCCCCCCCATTTTCCCCCCACAACAATTCTGTGGGCTATGTGAGAGTGACTGCCCTGAAGTTCTGATGAGCTACTTTAATCAGTTTTCCACCATTACACTGTACACCAGACATGTCAAACCCGCGACGTCATGTGACGTCATGCAATGTATCAGAGCTTTTTCACCATTGCTGGCAATGGGGTGGGCGTGGCTTCCCGATGATGCGTCCGGCCCGTGGGCCTGCAGTTTGACACCCTTGCTATACACTAAAACAGGCTTTCTCATTTTTGCTTTGCTGAATGTGGTAATTCATCTATCAAGAAACCAGATTCCTAGAAAGTGTTTTATTTGAGTATATTTATAATATACTAAATCTGTCCACTAAATAAGTGTGTGTGTGTGTGTGTGCATGCGCACACGTGTATGCACATAAGAGGGCTGTCATAATTGGGTTCCAACACACACAATAGATGACAACAAAGATTTGGTGACTTCTTGCACTGGTTTCTCTCTGCAATATATCTGTAGATGCATAGAGCTACTACCATCTAAGCTGCAAAATATCAATGAACCCCTGGATGGCAGCAAATTTTGTGCAAGATATCAAGTCTTTTGAGATAGTTCAAAGCATAGTGTGGGAGGAACAGGCCCAAATAAAGCATCAGATTTTATGTAATTCAGTTATATTTCATACAAGACCCTCTGCCAGATATAGGGTGCATGGTCTGTGGTGGTCCAAAGTAGCATAGGAATGTATGCCCTCTCTTTTCTATATACTTTGAGACTTGCCTGTTGATATAGATCCACACCTTCACAAAGCTCTTGTACCTCAACAAGCACTGGATTACATTACAGTTTTCTGTTGTAAACTATCTGTCCTAGGAAAATGGACATATGCAGTGTGGCCCAAAGGGTTGCGTACCTTCAGTTTTGTGTGTGTGTGTGTACACATTTGGCTGTAAATAAAAATTATTGATATTAATATACAGCATAGAAAAATACTATGAATTGAATGGTTTATCACAAAGTATAATCCCTCTCTAAAGTAAATAGTTTTACCTTAGATTCTGTTCTGTTTCAATCTTTAATCTCATTAATCCCTGATGATAAAAGCAGATTCTTCTATGGAAGCCTTTTTTTTGGGGGGGGGGTGGAACTTTACTATTGTCTGCCAGATCTTCCATTTCAGAAAACATGAAGAGATTGTTTTGTTTTAATGCGTGGCCATGATTTTGAAGAATCTATTTCAATAGTAAGAAAGTGGGACCTTAGAAAGCAATCTTTCATTTTCTGGCTACCTAATGGCCAGTTTTCTGAATCTTCAGAAGGGGAAGATTTATGGTTTTTTTTAATAAGTAGCACTAGAATATTGTCTCCAAGATGCCCATCTCTATCGCTGCAGCTTTTTTATTATCATATTGGGAGTTGTGTTGGAAAAGGGTAGCCTCACCCAAGTGCCAAGTTTGAATTTTGTTCTTTCTAGAGATTTGCTGTAATACAAATGTCTTATAAACATTATGGTGATGAAGTGCCTTTTGCAAGCTGGTTTTGTGGTTCTGTATTTTTTGCTTTTATTTATTTATTTATTTTATTTGATTTGTATACCGCCCTTCTCCCGAAGGACTCAGGGCGGTGAACAGGGACATAAATACCAAAATACCCAAAAATACAGAAATTAAAAACAAATTAAACCCTAGTGCCCAAATGCAAAAAAGAATTTATAAAGAATATATTGCTACCAGATCCCAAGAATAGATACAGCACAACAAAACACAGTTCTTTTTTATTCCATACAGTTTGCCTAATTTTTATTTCCTGGATTTGCTAAATATTTAGCATGTTTAAGACCACAAGTTTAAGCCAATTATGTGTGTGCTTGCTTTTCTAAATGATGCTCAGAAATGTTTTTATTTAAATTCAATTCCTTACCGGTACCTCATAGAATGTAGTCGTATTTTATATTCTTTTTTTGGCAAAGTAGTTTTGAACTTCCTCATGTTATTTTTTTATTGTTTTGAGTATCTGATGTGATTCTGATACCATTAGCATTTGTACTGTCCTATAGCCAAATTAATAACTGCAGACAATAATTACAAATAAGGCTATACAGTATTTCTGTCAATACTCTCCAGATGCCATCAGTGTAGATTTCCGAAATAAAATGTTTCTTTCTTTGGTAAATATTTGGCTTATCTAGAGCATTCTTGATCTCTGGTATACTTATCAAAGTGGGGTATATTTTTTTCACAGCAGTGTTTTTCACATGAGTGGAATTGTCACTTCTAGTTTTTTAAAAAAAAGTTGATAGGGTTGAACGTGGTTTGGTTCAGTGTCAAAGTCAGCGTCACCAAACAATATCTAAACTGGAATATGAAAATACTGTTTGAATTGTATTTTTTTTCATTTGTTATAAAGGAAACTATTAAGAATTTTATATAATAATAATAATAATAATAATAATAATAATAATAATAATAATAATAATAATAATAATAATTCTATTTATATACCGCCCTTCTCCCGAAGGACTCAGGGCGGTGAACAGGGCAAATATATAAAAAATACAAAAATACAAAAGTTAAAAGAAAATTAAACATATGCCCGAAATTGACACGAAATTGATCAATGAATGGTTAATAACAATGGGGTTCTTTTATCGCTCAGTACTTTTGCTTAGCTTCAAAAGTTAACTAAAAATTTGAAATACTGAAGCAAACCTGATATTTACCAAATATACTACTGGAAGCCAACAGCCCCCATGATATTTACTTGCATCATCACCTAAAATAGTGTTCTCAACCTTGGCAACTTTAAGATATGTGGACTTAATTCCCCCAGCCAATGTGCCCACTCGTATGCCTTAAAAATTTGCCAAGTTTGAAAGCACTGATTTAGCCTATAAACACAATCTTTCCCTTGGTACATGGGATATGGGATTTATCCAAGAGATCCACAGTGGATGCACCTGGCCCAAATCAGTCCCCATCACTAAGTATCAGGTCCTCTTTTGCATAGAGCCTTGGTGGAGCAGTGGGCTAATCAGCTTCCTGCAATTAGTGCAGGTTCGCATCCCACCAGGCTCAAGGTTGACTCAGCCTTCCATCCTTCCGAGGTAGGTAAAATGAGGACCCAGATTGTTGGGGGCAATTAAGCTGACTTTGTAATAATGCCGCTTGGTGTGTGTGTGTGAAAGCCCTAATAAGCAGGCATATACATAGAATGAAGGCTACTGCTAAGCTTGTAAGCCGCCCTGAGTCTTCCGGAGAAGGGCGGGATATAAATGGAATTAAAATAAATAAATAAATAAAATATTAATATCGATATAATATCCTCTCATTTAAGTGTTTCTATTATTTTGGAATCTCTTAAGTTTCCCCCCCCCCCCCTTCTGTAGCACAAACTACTTTAAACTCCTGTTTGTTAAGCATGGAACAGAGAGAGGGAGAACTATTTAGGACCCCCTGTGTTCTAATCCCATTCACCAGTTAAGTGCTTGGAATGCTTCCCCCCCACACACACACATAATACACAATGGGGGTCCTTTAAGGATAGTGGCAGATTTAAGTGAGCAAAGGGCAAGCAGTGACATAAAAGCAAAGAGGCTACATTTGCCTCCATTACCCCTCCCTGGGAAAACATCTTTTGTCCACTGCGAGCCAACAAGGTTTTCATCTCTGTAAGTCCACCCATTAATATTGCTCCATGTTAGCCAACAAATAAATCAGGTATTTGCCTTTTGTAAGCCTCCCCAGGGGTTCAGGCCAGTAGTTTAGGCTAACCTTGTTGATATGCTTTTTATGAGAAAGATACTATTCTCCAGGTGCGTGGATTATTTCTTTCGTTGTTGTCTAATCTTTGTATATTGCCCATAGTTACTGTTGTGAAATGGGTGGCTATAAAAATTAATGCATGGGAGGTGGCTTGGGTTAGAAAGAGTGTGTGTGGGTGCCCAAGAATTATAGAATGGGTCAGGAAAGGTGCATAGGTGGGATGCAGGTGGGAGAAAGGCAGTGCTGGTTAGGGAGGATGTGTGGAGGTGCTCAAGAAGTATGTGGGTCAGCGTAGGCATGCAGGAGGATGACACAAGTTGGTAGAGTGCATGGGGAGTGGCATGCTAGCTCCGTGCGGGTTGTACAGCCTGTTCATGCATGCCTGTGGTGCTAGCAGAGGTGGCTAGCATTTACATGCATGTACAAACAGTTGCTACCTTTCCCTCCAGACCGCCAGCATGAAAAGGTTGGTGACCTTTGAGATAGAGGGGTACAGTTTACCTCTAAGTTTTGGAGGGCCTTTTTGGACCTACGTGCTACTGAACAGGGACTCAGTTCCAGTCATCACCCCCAAATGAATGGGAAGTGTGAACGAGAAAATTCAGTGTTGGAATAATACCTTAGATCAGCGTTGTCAAACTGCCAGCCCGCAGGTTGGATGTGTCATGGCAAAATCGTGCCCACCCCATTGCCGGCAATGGAAAAAAAGTCATGATATGTCACAACACGTCATGTGACATTGTGAGTTTGACACCCCTGCCATAGAATAGAATAGAATAGAATAGAATAGAATAGAATAGAATAGAATAGAATAGAATAGAATAGAATAGAATAGAATAGAATAGAATAGAATAGAATAGGACGGGACCTTGGAGATCTTCTAGTTCAGCCCCTACTCAAGCAGGAGAACCTATACCATTTCAGCCAAGTGACTGTCTATTCTCTTCTTTAAAAACCTCCAGTGATGGAGCACCCATGATTTCTGAAGGCAAGCTGTTCCACCATTTAATTGTCCTCATTGTTAGGAAGTTTATCCTTAATTCCAGGTTGCTTCTCTCTTTGTTTAGTTATTAATTATCAGCAAGATAACTGGACTGACATTTTGCCATTTGCAGAACTGGCATACAACAATTCTGTACACATTAGCATGGGGCTCACCCCGTTCCGGGTGCCTACTGGTCAAGACTTCAAACCTATGCATGAACTCCCCGTAAATAACCCTATGGTGCCGTCCTTAAAAGAATGGGTCAACCAGCTACAACATACCATGTTTTCCCAAAAATAAGACCTCTTTTTTTTGGCCTCCAAAAGAGGCACCAGGTCTTGTTTTTTGGGGGGTGTCTTTCCTCGGTCTCCATGACAGTGGCACCAACAGCCCCACCCAGCCAGCCCACTTCTTCTGCGGCCGAAGGAAATGCCTCTGTAACTGAGAATGGAGCTCCATATTGATGCCCCCCATCCTGCATTTCGCTGTCGGAGGCCTTCCAGAAAGGCCTCTGCAGCCTAGAACCAAACTATGGATTGAATCCATAGCTCGGTTCTCAGCTGCAGAGGCCTTTCTGGAAGGCCTCTGATGGCAAAATGCAGGACGCAGGGTCCCCCCACCCAGCCCGTTTCCCCGGCTCTGTACAAGTTACTTGGCAAAAATCCCGCACCTCCGCACCCCCAATCGGACCCATGTGGCACCTTCTTTCCAGCTCCACTCCAGTCCTCCATAACTTCCTTTGCCTCTGCATGCAGTCCCACAAACAAAAGAAGTTTGTGGGCAGTCCTGGTGATTTGAACTTGTTTAGACTGGACAGGTGCTCACTTACCATTTTCTTGCCTATCTTAATTTGTGTTTTTATTCTGTTTTTTATGGCACTGTTTTTGATAGGTTGGACTGTTTTTTCCCTTCGTGTAAAGACAGATGCAAAAAATGAGTTAAATAGTTCTGCTTTCTCTCTGTTGCTTGTCGCCTTCTTGCCACTTTCCCCCATTAATGGACCAATCATTTCCTTCACTTTTTTCTTGTTTTTTACATGTTGAAAGAAGCTTTTTTTTGTTATTTTTGACTTTGGTCGCAAGCCTTAGTTCATTTTGAGCCTTAGCTTTCCTCACTTCACCTTTGGAGGCATGGGCTATTTGCTGATATTCTGCCTTAGTTATGTGCCCCTCTTTCCACTTTTTATACTTGCCCTTTTTATCTTTCAATTTATCAGAGAGCTCTTTATGCAGCCAGGATCGTTTCTTTTGACAGCTGTTATTTTTCTTCTTTGTTGATATTGTGCTAGACTGGGCTTTTATTATCTCACTTTTCAAAATTTCGCCAAGCTTCTTGAGTTGTTTTTCCCTTTAGGATTCTCATCCATGGAATCCTTCCCAAGCTCTAAGTTTATTGAAATTAGCTCTTTTAAAATCCAAGACTCTAGTTTGACTGTGTTCTATTGCTTGTGCTTCCAGAATGTTGAATTCCAATATTGCATGATCACTTCCCCCCAAGGTTCCTGTGGCTTCAACACCTTCTATCATTTCATTTCTGTTAGTGAGGATTAGATCCAATATGCCTAATCCCCTAGTTCCCTTTTCTACTTTTTGGGAGACAAAGTTGTCTGCTAGGTTTGTCAGGAATCTGTTTGATCTTCCACTTGGTGCAGAGTGTGTCTCCCAGTTGATGTCAGGGTAATTAAAGTCCCCCTTTAGTATTGTGATGTGCTTTCTACATACCTTAGTTAGCTGACTAGCAAAAAGTTCATCTATTTCCTCTGTTTGGTTGGGTGGCCTATAGTATACACCTATGGCAATGTCATTTTTTCTCCCTTTTATATTGACCCAAATGCATTCAAGACAATCTAAAAATTATAGGGTTATCAGTGCATGTAACATAGTTGTGTGTGTGGACAAGAATATCAACCTTGCTGTCAAGCAAAATCAAGCTTTTAACAGCAAGTGCCACACAAAGTGCACTAACCAAACAGGTGGTAAGAAAATAGGGGAACTCAGGCGCCACACAGGTTATGTAGAAAGTAAACACAGGGTCAGTCATAAAGGACTCAAATGTCTATACACCAATGCACAGAGTATGAAAAGTAAACAGGGTGAACTAGAAATTCAGGTAAATGAGGGCAGATATGATATTGTTGCCATTACGGAAACATGGTGGGATGAAACCCACAAATGGAACACATAGCTAGAGGGATTTAAATTATTTAAAAGTAACAGACCAAACAAAAGAGGAGGTGGAGTTGCTCTCTCTATAAGAAATAACTACATCTCTACAGAAATAGAGCACGACAATGATGAAAACTGTCTTGAATGCATTTGGGTCAATATAAAAGGGAGAAAAAAATGACATTGCCATGGGTGTATACTATAGGCCGCCCAACCAAACAGAAGAACCACGAAGCCTTCATGAAACATGCTAGCCAAAATCAAATAACAAATACACAAAAGTAAGCCTCCAGATTACAGAACGTTGTAAAACTGTATAAAAACTCATGTATTCAATAAATCAATTCTGCAGCTGACCCAGAACCGAACTGCTGAAACGGTACTTCGCTTCTGTCAATAAACATCTCTCTAGCAGCCAGCTTCTTTTTTTTTGTCCATTTCAAACTGCAGCGGCTTTGTGGTTTTTTCCCCCTCTTCTCTTTTCTCTTAAAGGTACAGCCTCCCAGCCTTGGAAAGCAAACCCCTGGTTTTTTTCTTCTAACACAGGTAAGTGGCTGCTACTGGATGGAGGAGAGAGCAAGGAATTGCAAAACTGGCTGGGAACTGTTGCAGGAGTTTGGAAATGAAGATCATGTGACAGCAGCAGCTGCCAGTAATTACTGAAGCAACCACAACTTCTCTAACTTTCATTCCCTCAAGAGTCGTGGATCCCAGATTTTGGATGCACGTTGTACATTAGACCATTTGAGGTCTCAAAAATCATCCTATGTGCAGCATTTTGCCTAATTAAATGTAATGAAAACTAGAGTTTTAGTAGTCTATAGATTTAAAACACCTAAAGAAATGGAGTTCTTCTGAAAGTTCTTTGAGGTACTTTTATTCTGCAAATTAGGATTATCAAACTTTTGGTGACTTTTGTAGCCAGTTGTTCCCTGCATTAGTTCCAGTTCTGCTGGTATTCTCTTTTGAGTAGAGTTTGGATGTCTTACAGGAATCCATTTGCCTAGACCTGGGGCATAGGTTGGACCCCAAGCCAGTTATTGCAGTGGGCCTCCAATTTATTTATTTATTATTTATTTTAATCCCATTTATATCCCGCCCTTCTCCGAAGACTCAGGGCGGCTTACAATCTAAAGCACAAATCAAATGTGCTTAGCAGTAGCCTTCATTCTATGTATATGCCTGCTTATTAGGGCTTTCACACAAACCCCAAGCGGCATTATTACAAAGTCAGCTTAATTGCCCCCAACAATCTGGGTCCTCATTTTACCTACCTCGGAAGGATGGAAGGCTGAGTCAACCTTGAGCCTGGTGGGACTCGAACCTGCACTAATTGCAGGCAGCTGGTGTTACTTAAGGAGGCATTAGCCCACTGCTCCACCAAGGCTCTTTATTAAACCAGGCCTGCCTATAAAGAAAATGTCTGCACTCTGCCCCTCTTCCATTCTATCCTGTGAGCCAAGTGACCCATGTTGAAAAAGAAAATAAAAAAAGAAAAAGAGGTAAATCTGAGAAAAAAATAAAAGATACAAGAATTTTTAAAAAGCAACTAGAAATAAACCCTAGAAGTAAATGGTTATAGATTTTTTTTGAAAAGTAAATCTTTACTTTTGCACAATACAATCTTCCTGTAAAAGTAGAAAAAAAAATAACTTCTTGTCTGTGGTTTATCCAGTTATTCTCCAGTTCAAATTAGAGCAAATTAGAAGGGAAAGGTTATAGAATCTCTCTGCCATCAGAAATGTTTAAAAAGGAGACGACATGTCTTTTGTGGTTTAGAAGTTGAACAAGCCAAATTTATTGCTGGTGAAAATATATGGAAAATTTGGAATATTGTCAATAACCAGAAATATAATTATTGTTGAATAATAATGGTTAAAGTTATTAGATCGCTTTCCAATTTTTGATAACCACATATAAATCCAATATAAAGTGCTTGAATAAGAGAAGAAAGTTCAAGTTTCATTATATTCATTAGTAAATATAAATGAATACTAAGATTTTATCAAGGAAATAAGTTGAAATGCGCATTATGACCTTTCTAAAATTGGAAATATCCCATTCTTTGACAAAAGGGTTGTGAGTTCCCACCATCCATTCAAACACCCCATATGACTTTGAGGAGAATGACTGGTAGTGAAGCTGGTGAGTCTTGATGACAAACAAAGGTCAAACGTGTATTATTTTCAAATAAACATGCTGCTCTTTACCATTCTCTATTGTTATGATTTCTGAAAAACAGGAATAAATCTAGCACTTCAATTTACATAACATTAAACTGGATTTTGAATACAAGCACTTCAATTAGCATTCTCATAGCTATGCTAGAAGCAAATGAAGAACGAGGGAAAGACACATCAATAGACTGACTACTGAGCCTTGACTGATCAGAGTCTTGTTGCAATGTAGTAGTGATAGAGGCACATCTCTTACCAGGTAGCCTTGATAAATGGGAGGGGAGTCACATACATAATTCTGAGGCCAATCAAGCAGCAATGACTCTTTAGCTGCTAAGTCTCGGATTTCCCTGATATAGGAAGTACAAGAACAGTTGTACAGATTGTGGCCAGCCTTTAAGCTCTGTAAATGTTTCAGATACAATAAATCCTTGCTCCGTAACCTTGACATGCAGTTTCCATCTAAATTCAGGACCTCCAGATTAGGAAGCTGATGGACTGATGGGAATGTCTGTAGTCTATTATTGGACAAATAAAGCTCTTTCAAAGAAGAATGTGAGACATCTAGAGCAAAGATGTTATTGTCACTCAGATCTAATACTTTAATGTTGGGAGGCAGTAAACTATCCACATGTTCTAATCCCGTCTTAGACAAATTAAAAATTTGAAGTGGTTGTGGCCACATACAGTGGAAAGGGAACGCTCCAGGCAAGAAGTCATTCTGACTCAAATCTAAGAGGGTAAGCATATCAAAATTACTAAGAGTCTTGCACAAAGTCTCAAGAGAAGTCAAATTATTGTGATTTAGTTTCAATACTTGGAGCTGTGGGAAAGCTCCTTTGCAGAACGTTGAGTTTAGGCTTTGATCCTGAAAATGGTTTCCTGAAATATCCAAAAAACGTAATTCTCTGAATATTCTGCCAATCTTGCAAGGAATAGATGTCACCTGTGACTCGGTCAGTGTCAGATTCTCCAGGGTCTCCAACCATCTCTTCAGACTGGATATATCAAATCTTTCATCCAGAGGAGCAGCAATCACTTTGTGGAAACGCAGAGAGGTAACTTTTAGATTCAAGGGCCTTGTATACTGCCAGTGTTCAAGTCTAAGGAAAGTGCAATTAACAAATTCAAGTTCTGAAACAAGACTTGCATAGGAAATAAATTCCAGGGCACCTGGTAACAGAACTTCCGGCACAAGGAGGTCAGTAAAGATGAGCTTTCTTACCTGCAGAGCTTGCAGGATATTAATTACATTTGGATCTGGCTGCATTCCAGAAAGGTCTGCAAATTGTTCCAGGTTTCCTCCTTTGAGTTCATACTCAGCAGCTAAAAGGCATACAGCAATGTTTTGTAATTCTGACTGATTTAGAAGTGAACAAATGCAGCGCTGCTGGGCCTCTAAAAAGATACATCTGCCTTCTGCATTGGGAAGCTTCAGTTGCAGAAGAAGGAAGAACGTGAAGGCCTGAAATCTGCACATGATAATAAAACCTAAAAAAAGAGAAAAGCCTCTGCGTGATTTTCTAATCAATGGATGATTATCTTTCCATCCTTATCTCCCTGGATAGGAATAAAACATGGGAACTATAAACATGGGAACTGGGAAAACCATAGAATCGAGGCCTTTGAACTGTGGTGCTGGAGAAGACTCCTGCGAGTCCCTTGGACTGCAAAGCGTTCAAACCGGTCAGTCCTAGAGGAGATCAACCCTGACTGCTCTTTAGAAGGCCAGATCCTGAAGCTAAAACTCAAATACTTTGGCCACCTAATGAGAAGGAAGGACTCACTGGAGAAGAGCCTAATGCTGGGAAAGATCGAGGGCAAGAGAAGAAGGGGACGACAGAGAATGAGGTGGCTGGATGGAGTCACTGAAGCAGTAGGCGTGAGCTTAAATGGACTCCAGAAGATGGTAGAGGACAGGAAGGCCTGGAGGAACGTTGTCCATTGGGTCGCGATGGGTCGGACACGACTTCGCAGCTAACAACAACAAACATGGGAACAACATGTATTAACAAACATTTCAAGTTTTATATCTTGTCTTTCCTGAATTATTTTCCTGGCAATGATGGGAGAGTTAATATAAAATTTGTAACAGATCTCTGGAAACACCCAGGAATAGGGTATTTTAACGTTCCCTGGGATTTCTCTCAAGAGATAAAACAAACTTTATTAACATTGATTAACATAAATGTTTCACAAATTACATTGGAGTCATAACTTTGCTGATGTATGTTCCATATTGTATAGCCTTAGGGGGGAAAAAAAGAGATTGCAATACTTTAGAGAACATGCACAAGCATGCAGTTCTGATGGAGAAAAACTGGTAAGAGAAAAATAAACTGTAACAATAAAACAAACTACTTACCGAATGTTATGGATATTAAAATCTGTTTCTGCACAATCGGTAAATTCCTCCTGCTAACAGGATGTCCAGTTTGGTAGAGAAACAAAATCAATTCTTCTTATATGCAACACTCTTACTTACTGACAATGCTATTCCGTTCTTTCTAGGTACAATAAAGATGGAGGATAAATTGCTTTTACTTTACCAAACTATAGATTATTCTTAACAGTCCACTATAACATACTTCTTGTTTGAACTGCGCTTCAAAAATTAGGAACATATTTATGAGCATTGATGTTCCTTCACTAGCCATTTGAGAAACTCCCACTGCAGGATATGGTTGCAACACTATTGTGTAAGAAAGAAAATGAAAGTTAGCAATAAAAAGAAGAGGCAATGTATTATCGGGGTTTCTGCGTCCAAATCACACTCTCTCAGATGTTTGACAGAAGCCCTGCTGTCAATCATAGACATGGACAGAAGGCAGAATTTCCATAGCTTAGCTGTAGCATTATTTAAATCCATTTTAATTGAAACTTCACTGGGATATAATATTTACTTGGGTCTCACCTCCACAAGGTGCACCTAAGAAAACAATGCCAGGTCAGGACTATTTTTATTGTAACAGCAATAGAATAGTAACAAATCTTGCAAGTCTGAATGTGCTTCTTCCCCACTTATTTTATTACTTTATTACTTTTATTTTTTTTTAGGAAGGAGCTAATCTGAGGTGTTTTTCTAAGTTATTTTCTTGGTGGCCCAGACTCAGATCCTACTTCTGTGACTGAAAAGTTGGTAGCAACTCTTTCTCCTCTCTTTCATGGCCATTCCCTATGTCCTCTACATTGGATTCCCTGATGGATGACTATGCTCCTGGGCAAGAAAAACCAAAGGTACAAGTACACATTAGGCAAAACCTTGCTCACAAACAGTAACTGTGAGAGGAACCTTGGAGTCCTAGTGGACGATCACTTAAACATGAGCCATCAGTGTGTGGCAGCAGCCAAAAAAGCTAGTACAATCAGAGGCATAGAATCAAGATCACATGAAGTATTAGTACTGCTTTATACAGCCTTAGTAAGGCCACATCTGGAATATTACATCCAGTTTTGCTCACCACATTACAAAAAAGATGTTGGGAAAAGTGCAAAGAAGAGCAATTAGGATGATTAAAGACCTGGAGACTAAAACATATGAAGCACGGTTGCAGGATTTGGGAAAGATCAGTCTAGAGAAAAGAAGGACTAGGGGGGACATGATAGCAGTATTCCAGTATTTGAGAGGCTGCCACAAGGAGGAGGGGATCAATTTATTTTCCAAAGCACTAGAAGGCAAGACAAGAAACAATGGATAGAAACTAATCAAGGAGAGAAGCAACCTGGAATTAAGGAGAAACTTCCTAACAGTGTGGACAATTAATCAGTGGAACAGCTTGTCTTCAGATGTTGTGGGTGCTTCATCACTGGAGGTTTTTAAGAAGAGACTGGACAGCCACTTGTCTGAAATGATATAAGGCAGACATGTCAAACACAAGGCCCGGGGGCCGGATCTGGCCCGGAAAGTGCTTTCATGTGGCCCGCGAAGCCATCCTGGAAACAGTGAGGGAACGGCCCCCACTGCCTTGGCCCCGACCCAGAGACCCTCCTTCTGCCAGAGACCCTCAGATCTGTCCCACTCCTGCCCAGGCCCCCATAGGCACCCTTGATGCGAACGATGTAGACCTGGCCACACCCACCCAGTAAGCCATACGCACTCTAGCCACGCCCACCCAGCAGGCCATGCCCACCCTGGCCATACCCACCCGGCCCCTTGAGGGCAACTGCAATGCTGATGCGGCCCTCAATGAAATTGAGTTTGACACCATAAGGTCTCCTGCTTGAGCAGGGCGCTGGACTATAAGACCTTCAAGGTCCCTTCTAACTTTATTCTGATTTTTCTTCTTTAAAAGAGATGGGGAGTGTATGGCCCTGCTAGATCTTTTGGACCTCCTGATGGCTTTCAGTACTACCAGTCAGGGTATTTGTTAGGAGCCTTTGAAGGCTACAGGCCTTGACTGTCTTCATTTTGTGGTAGTTCTTCCAGTTGGGACATGTCCAGAAAATAGTGTCCCACAAGATCCTGGCATCTTCTGTGCCATTTAATACTGAAATGGAACTGCTGAATGAGAAAATACAAAGCTTTGGGAATGAAAAATTTTCTCCCTATCTTCTTATCCCAATCAGTTTCTTATTTATTTTATTTATTTTATTTTAATTCCATTTATATCCCACCCTTCTCCGAAGACTCAGGGCGGCTTACAAGCTTAGCAGTAGCCTTCATTCTATGTATATGCCTGCTTATTAGGGCTTTCACACACACCCCAAGCGGCATTATTACAAAGTCAGCTTAATTGCCCCCAACAATCTGGGTCCTCATTTTACCTACCTCGGAAGGACGGAAGGCTGAGTCAACCTTGAGCCTGGTGGGACTCGAACCTGCACTAATTGCAGGCAGCTGGTGTTACTTAAGGAGGCATTAGCCCACTGCTCCACCAAGGCTCCATGAGCTAGATGAGGAAGAATAAACTGAAATTAAATCCAGACATGTAGAAGGTCAAGGAAAAAAACAACAACTTGGAAACTTCAGTGTTGTTGTTGATTGGTGGACTTTTTGAAAGCAGTAGTGGCTAACTTTCCTAAGTGAATACAACAACCCAGTAACAGAACCCAAGGAAGGAAGCTCATTGCCAGAATCATCTGTCTTTATTTCTCAAAATAATGCATTAAATGTATATGCTGGCCAATTGCCAGCATCCCTTGCCCTTGCTTACCTGAGTTAGGGCTTGGAAGGTCTATACCTGGACTGCACGATCTCATGAAAAGTATTACATCCTAGAAGAAAATAACCCACCTAACATGTGATGACGTGTAGGTCAAATCCTCTCTATTGTTGCTCTTTCTAAAAATGTGCTATTCCGTGCCCCATTTCCACTGCTGTTTTCTTACCTGTTCACTGAATTCAAAAATCCAGGCAGCTGAAATCCTCCTAGTCAATTGGGAGTGGCCAGAATGTCTCACTTAACCATAAGGATCCAAGTGGAATCATTAACTTAACTTTATTCCTCTCTCGAAACTCTTTTAGTAGAACAGTGAGATAGATAATGGATCAGCTAGAACTCCTCTGGTTCTACCTTATGTGACAAACTCTGAGATTGATAAGGACCAGGACCAGAAATGGACTTGCTACTCTCTTCACAGCACTTTCCCTCGAATGTTCTTATAAAGATGTCCAGCATCTTTGTGGCCAGTTTCAGGTTAGCAGTACCCTTAGGCTCCCTGTTCCTTGAAAAAATGATGCAGAAATTAGTTATGCCCCCCCCCACCTCCCTGTACACATACACACACTGCTACCAGGCTGTGGCTAGTCAGATATCATCTGAAGAATAGCCTGAGATTGTAGGCACATAAGAGGCGGAGAGAAAATGTCTCAAGCTGCAGATATTACTATGCCTCATCTTCTGCAACTGCACCATATGGGTGATCCTATTCTCCTACAATAAAATGAAGCAAAGCAGGCAGTACTACTTGTGCAAGCGCAAGATGCAAAACATTTTCAAAACATAGTAGGAAGTGACAAGTGGGGGTTGCTTTCCAGTGGGCCGGGGTAGGGAGTGGATAACACCATCGTTTCCTGTTCTTGAGAAACTGCTACTGACCCATGCTCATGTTGCAATAAGCTATTTGTGCAGATCAGCACTTCATCTCTTTCAGGTCGAGCTTGGTGACTCTAAGGTTGCGTCCATGCAATGTTATTGGTAGCAGTCCAGTAGTAATATTTTCTTCCAGAATTTCTCCCCTTTCCCAGTGTACCTGTCATGGCTCGGTTGGATTCCGGTTTGGAGAACTGTTGTAACTGGGACCATCTGATAGGGATGGCACAGTCCCCTCGGGACTGAGGATGAGGCAGTCCCAGGGCCATCTGGTAGTGGGGAGTGGTGGGTTGACAGGACAGAGAGCTACCTACAGGAGCAGATCAGCTGCAGAAGGCCAGCGGAGATGACAGGCTCCAGACCATCTCTGATAAGGAACAGCTCCCTCCCTCACCCAATCTGCAGGCATGGAGAGCAGAACAGAGGGAGGCACAGAATAGGTTGGCGAGGTTTGCTCGCAAGGAAGCAGCCCGCCCCTCCTCATAAGGAACACCTGGGGAAGGGGGATTTAACTGGACGTTGGGGAAGGAGTGCTTGTCAGGAATACCTATTTGCCTTGGCATCCACCTTCTTGGCTTTCGTTGACTCTGTATCTTGAACCTTGGAATGTTTTTGGATTCTGAACCTCGGACTTTACTTGTGGACTTTGGACTTGTTTTCCTGCCTTTGGAATTTTGGACTTTGTCAATGAAAATAATGCTGAAGAAACAGTGACAGATAATATCTGTCACATTAAGTTATCCCGCGTGGAATTGTCCTGGGGCAAATTGTTGCACGGCAAGTTGGCCATGGCCAGCTGTCTCATGATAAATTGGCCGCAGCAAAATGGCTGTGGCAAGGTGGCCATTTCAAATTGGCTGCAACAAGTTGGCTGTGAGTTGGCCCATTCTGACAACAAGGCTTTTATGTTTGTGCTGCTTTGCCTTTTCTGGAAAGCATTTGATCAACTTTCTGGTTTTAGAAGCAAGACTTGGGTACTTCTCTATGACTTGACACTCTCAAACAGCTGTTCTATTTTGTCAGTTGACTTACCGGATAACAAAAGTGCTGTTTTACACCAGAATTGCAGTTTTTCTGGTGTTGTTTTGTTGTTGTTATTGTTCCTTGGTGCTGAGCTTGGTTGTTTTCTTGCAGACATTTCATTACCCAAACTAAATAATATCATCAGTGCTACAGTGTTTCCCCGAAAGAAAGACCTACCCTGAAAATAAGCCCTAGCTTGATTTTGGGGGGTGAGCCTAATATAAGCCCTACCCAAGCCCTGCCCCCAAAATAAGACCTAGTTTTGGGGCAAGGCGCACACCTAAAAATCAAGCTTGGATGGGAGTGGGGAGGGTGGAACTTACCACTGCAGCCAGTCCTCCCATGGACCGACACTTGCCTTGCCGGCCCACTTCTTTTGCAGCCGAAGGAGCAGCTTCATTCTGCAGCTGAGAATGGAGCTCTGGCCTGCATTTTGCAGTCAGAAGCCTTTATGGAATGCCTCTGCAGCTGAGAACCGAGCTGGGTGGGGCTATCGGCGCCACTGTGGCGAGGTGAGTGGAAAAGACATCCCCCCCAAAAAAATAAGACCTGGTGCCTCTTTTGGAGGCAAAAAAGACCAGGTCTTATTTTGGGGGGAACATGGTAATAATGAGTCGGGTTTGCTCTCAATTTACAGTGCATTCAGAAAATATTCAGACCCCCTGTCCGATGAAGACATGGTCAGCTAGCTGACATGCCCTGAGAATCTCCTCTCTCTGGACTGTCATTTTTCCAACTCAGCAATTTAACCCTCCTGGATTAGGGATTGCCTCAGAATCATCCCTAAAGACCCTCCGATAACAGCATCAGTTTCCAAGCCGTTTTAGAAGCTGTGCGGGTGAGCTGAAGCTGGAGGGTGGGGCAGAAACCACGTCGGAGTTGGATAAAACAACCGTTTTGGAATTTATTTTTCAAATGGACAATAAGCTGTGCCCTTCATTTCTTAATCAATTTATTCGCTTATTATTTTTACGAGCAAAAAGAGGATCTCTTTAACTACAGCTTAATAATCTTTTTTGAAACTATTCGCCATTTTTGAGACTCCTTTGTTGTTAAAAGGGACACAGTGGCTCAGTGGGTTAGGACGCTGAGCTTGTCGATCAGAAGGTCGGCAGTTTGGTGGGTCGAATCCTGAGTGCCGCATAACAGAGTGAGCGCCTGTTACTCGTCCCAGCTTCTGCTAACCTAGCAGTTTGAAAGCACGTAAAAATGCAAGTAGAAAAATAGGGACCACTATGGTGGGAAGGTAACAGCGTTCCATGCGCCTTTGGCGTCTAGTCATGCTGGCCACATGACCATGGAGACGTCCTCGGACAAGTGCTGGCTCTTCGGCTTTGAAACAGAGATGAGCACCTGCCCTTAGAGTTGGAAACGACTAGCATGCATGTGCGGGGGAAACTTTACCTTTTACCTTATTGTTAAATGACAAGGAAAGAGGATTGCTGAAGGCAGCCAAAAGAAGCAAGTGCGGAGTACTTTTTCTGGTGAAATATAAGGATAAAAGCTGTGACTTTTAATTTACTACATTGAAAATAATTTGTAGTTTTGTAGCGGGTGGTGGTGGTGGTTGAAATCTTCCATTTTTTATGAGTTCTGATTGGCCAGAAAAAGGAAAGAAAAGGGGAAAAAAGGAAGAAATTTTTTGACCACTAAAGGCAGCTGAAGTCAAACATGAAGACGTCTAATTCTGATTTGGAATTAAAGAGACAAAAGACATTTTTCAAAAGTCTATACAGAAAATCAAATATACAATAAATTCTCTAAGGTTTAAAGGTGTCAGTGATACAGAGGAAATCAAAAAGATTATCAACCCACTGTAGAAAACTATCAACTCGCTGTGTTAACTCTACAAATGCTGGATAATTTAAATAACCTAACTGTACCTTTGGAACATAAATCTAACACCAGTTTCTATTATGATGATGGTTTGAATAAAAGCCTCCTAGTGCAACTGAAACAAGAGTGTCAAGTAAATTTACAACTCTTAAGACGTTTTTCCTTATGGACATCAACAAGGTAGAGAACTTTTTGAGAAAGAAAGGTATGATTGATATCTTAGAGATGGAAACTTTAAAGGTTGAGAACTCCTTGAGGAAAAATGACACCCTTGAGCGGAATAAAAACTTATTCTATGAAGATAAATTGGAGGGAGTGACTTAAATTTAATGGTTTAATTAGTTAGGATGGATTTTTATAAGTTTTGACATATGTATTGAAATAGAGTATGAAGGTAGCTTTATATGTATACAATAAGTTTGTAAATGTACACCTTCTTTTTTTCTGATGTTTTGTTTTGTTTGTCTGTTTGTTCCTTTTGTAAAACTGTGAAAGCCCTAATGTAGTTTTGTGTTCTGGGTTTAAAATGAAGAAGGGTTTTCTTTTGGTTGTTGTTTAGTTTTGTTCTGTTTTCACATTTATTTATTATATTTGAGTATTGCTTAACGTTAGTAAAATACTAAAAATAGGGAAAGTGTTTTCTCCCTTTAGAGTAAAAAAATTTGAATCCTTATTGAGGATTCTTTTAATATGAATCAAGATAAAGATTAATGAGTCAATAGAGGAATGTATTATCCCCCACAGCAATGTGAAGTAGAGATGGTTAAACTGATCCTTTTATCTGAAGATGAGAATACATTTAAGCTAGCTTCTGCCTTGAAATTGCTTCCAGATTTTGTGCTTGCGATGAAAAAGAAAATGAAAACTTGATTTTTTTTGTTAATCAGATAGGTGCATTGTTACAGAAATGGTTTGCGCATATTGTTGTGTAAAAGCAAAAAGCTGTGACTAACGTTATCTTCTACTGCGTTAAAGTGTCGGAAGTTGGTGCCTTTTTCTTTTCCTACACCAGGGGTAGGCAACCTCGGCTCTTTTATGACTCATGGACTTCAACTCCCAGAATTCCTGTCAGCTATGCTGACTCAGGAATTCTGGGAGTTGAAGTCCATGAGTCACAAAAGAGCCGAGGTTGCCTACCCGTCCTTGACTATCTTCTTTTTCTTTTACCTTCCCTTTTTTCTAATTTTCTATTACTTTGTAAAGTTTCTGTTTGTATTTAATATTTTGATAAATCAATAAAATTGATCCGCCCTCCCCTTCTGAGAGACACCCCCCAGGGACAGTCAGGCGCCACATTACAACCCGCTCTCTAATCTGCAGTTCCCATTCCCTCCCCCAGCCCCCAATCAGCTCCTTTTTCCAGGCGTGGCCGAACTACACGGCCCGCCCCTTCCCGCTGCGCAGACGGTCCCCGGCTACGTGAGGCCTGCGTCTCCGCGGGAAAAGGCTGCGGAGAGCCGACGTGGGCCGGAGAAGGGAGGTCGCTTGTCTTGGTTCTGCTCTAGGAACGGCGTGCAGTAGTAATAGCCTTTCGCGCCGGCAAAAGGCCTTGAGGAAAAGATGGTTAGGGTCAACCGCTCCGTGATGTCCCATTTCCTCTTTGGTTCCTGAGGAAAGGTGGGCTGGCGTTGATTAGAGCGCCCCTTGCTGACTCGGATGAATGCGACGTTAGGAGTCGTACAGAAAACGAATGTATAAGCCAGGGGTAGGCAACCTCGGCTCTTTTATGACTCATGGACTTCAACTCCCAGAATTCCTGAGTCAGCATAGCTGACTCAGGAATTCTGGGAGTTGAAGTCCATGAGTCATAAAAGAGCCGAGGTTGCCTACCCCTGGTATAAGCCCAGAGCCCAAATCAGAACTGGAGCTGACTAAAAGCTGGACTTTAAAAAGAGAGCGCCATCTCCTGCCCCAGTCCTGTGTCTGATTTTTTTTATAGCTTTTTTTTATCTTTTTCGTTCAGTCTCGGGTTTTCGAGCATGATGGCTGCTTCTGTACCTGGAACGGCTGGTCCGAAAAGCTGGAAGAGGAGTTGTTCTCATTCGCATGGATGCAGTGTTGAGCACTTGCGAACCTGGCGGAGAGAGAGAGAAGCAGGTGACTGTGTTTCTAGTTTCCTGATTTAGTTTTGAGCTCAGGCAATTCATTACTTTTTATCCCACTTAACGTATGTTGGCATTTTAGCATGATTCCATCCGAAATTTTAACTGAGGTCAATCTTACTAAATGTCTCAAAAGCTTCCCATTCTTTGATTCATCTGTGTAAGTTTTCATTATGCTTTCCCTTGTCAATTGCATTTTTACATAATTGAACAAGCTGTGCAATCTCGTATAATAACATTAAAAGACTCTTTTCACTCTTCCTTTTATACAAGGACGCTTCGATAATTTTACAATTTTGTTACAGCTCTGAGAAGCGCACGGAGGCTAAAACAGTTGTTCAGTAAGCGGCGTTTATGTGAAGACAAGTCATCAGATGGAGAAGTTGAAATGGGTGGTGAGGCAGCAGCTCTTTTATCAGAGGAAGAGGTAATGTATACTTCACTAAGTGAATTGGAATTCAATGCAGTATATTCAGTTCCAGTCTTTGGGTTATCAACTTTCTGGAAACTTACCTAAAGTACTGGTGGCCATTCTCCAGAGATTGCTTTAATGCCCTCCCTTCAGCATTCTTAAAGAGTGATTGATTATATGCTATCAGATTATGTGACATGTGTCAGTGTTGACCATTAAAGACTACATAGATCAGGGGTGTCAAACTGCCGGCCGGATGCGTCATACGGAAGCAGCACCCACCCCATTACCAGCAATGGCAAAACCATCCCGATACGTTGTGCGACGTCACGTGACGTCGCGGGTTTGACATGTCTGACATAGATAGACCTTCTCCAGGGTGATAGTTCCTCAACCTGGTCCTTCAGGTCTTCCAGTGGTGCACACATCATTGCTACCATCAAGTCTGCTCACCTTGCTTCTCTTTCTTTTCACCATTCCCAGTGTTATAGATTTCTCAAAAGAGGTAGGTCTTTACATAATGAGACCAGACAATTATAATTTGAGTGGCCATATTGAGTGACAGCTCTGGATTGATTTGTTCTGTTTGTTTTCTTGATAATCCAGGGTACTAACAACAGTCCTTTCCAATATCAACGCCAAAATTCATCAAAACTCTTTTTACCCTGCTTCTCAAAAGATCAACTTTTGTTTTTATAGAGTGTCAGAGGAAAACTATTGCCTGCTTGATTCTGATCTTTATAAGTTTAGAGACATCCCAGGATCTAAATATTTTTGACTGTTGCTCCTTCACTATTGATAGTCCTAAAAAGTAGACTGTATCCACCACTTCAATATTGTCATTTCTAAATTTCTGGTTGCTGTACTGGTTGTCAGTAGCTTCTTTATATTTAATTTGAGTTCCATTTTTGCACTGTGTTCCATGGCTTTCATTATGACAGCTTGCAGAATATTTGCATTTTCTTAAAGTAGTGTTGTCAGCATAATATTTAAGTTTCTTCCTCCAGTTTTCAAATGACAGTCATCTTCTTCCAATTCAGCTTCCCTCAATATATATTCTGCATAGAGGAGAGTACCTTACCTTAACTTTTTGCTGACTTGAAGCCAGCCTGTTTTGCCATGCTCCATCTAGACTGTGACTACTTGTCCTGTGTGTAGTTTTTTCATGAAGACAATGAAATATTCTAGGATACCAGTTTTTTTAGGGCATTCCACAGTTTGAGATAATAGACACAAATCAAAACCTTTCTATAAACAAGTATACATTGATTTCCTTTTGGTATTTGACTTTCTCAGTTATCCAATGTAACTTAGCAAAAATTGTCTTTTGTTCCTTAGGCTTTTCCAAAGCTAGGTTGAATGTCTGGCATCTCCGTATCCATCTAGGGCTCTGTTTTGTTTTGAGTGATTTTAAGAGGTTGGATGTTCCATTCTTAGAGGGTAGAGATAATAAAATTCCATTGTCCTAGACAAAGCAGGGGTTCTGGGACAAACATGATGCTGCAAATTTTTTGCTGATTAGCTTGTTTTTTTTAATTTACTGCCGCTGCCTCAGCCTTTCTTAATTTATTTCCTGTAAATTAAAGATTTAAATTAAGCAAACAGTACCTTCAGATGCAATTTGTTTTCTTCTTTGAAATTAGAACCTGGTGTACAGTTGTGTTCTAGCTACACAGGAATGTATTCCTAATGCATGTTGTCTGGGATATATAACAGTTAACATTTGCTAAGTTTATTAATGTTATTCAACTTTTATTCTTTGTAGCTCTTTTTTCTATTCCAAATAAACTATAATAAAATAGTTATCTTACACCAGAAATAAAATTAGGATTGGTGAATGGAGGAAGGGGGGGGTGTTCTTGTGATATTAAATGTTTCAATAAGATCAATAGGCCTTTTCCATACACGAAAGCCATCAGACCTCTTGTTATGTATCAATTAGCTTCAGTTTAGCAAGTAGCTGTAAACCTCTGAGATGCTTTTTTGTCTCCCAGAGATTGAACAGAAATGGCCTGGGTTAAGTCACACGCAAGTCAAGCTTAGCTCCTGGTAACATCATGTGTTTAGTTATGTGGCTTTCTTGGCAACTCTGTGGAAGTGTATTTTCACTGCCTTCTGGGATGCGTTTCTTTTTAACTCCCAATTTACTTGCATCTTTGCAGATTGCTTGCAGCCTCCCATTGACTCCTCCCTACTTACGTTTTGGAGACCACTCAAGATTAAGAAGGTGCTGGGGCAACAAGAACGGCTATAAAATTGTTCCATTTTCCATTCCAGGCTGGCTAGAGCCATAAACAGGAGCACTAAGAACGGGGCAAACAAAGAGACAGATGAGCAGCATATCAATTTAATCAATAAATAAAACAATAAAGGCGTGTAAACTAAATTCTTGACCTGAAAGGAGAAAGATAATAGAGATAGTGTGGGCAGCTGTGTCTGCCTGGGAAGATGGTACAGGTCGTCCTAGACGTGTGGCCACAATTGAGCCCACAATTCCCGTTGCTAAACGAGATGTTTGTTAAGTGAAATTTGCCCATTTTATGACACTCCTAGTCATAGTTGTTAAATGAATCACTGCAGTTGTTGGTAACATGGCTTCCCCGTCGACTTTGCTTATCACATGACCCTGTGACACTGCGACCATCCTAAATATGAGACAGTTGCCAAGCATCTGAATTGTGATCATGTGACCATGAGGTTACTGCAGTGGTTGTAAGTGGGGAAAATGGTCATACGTCACTTTTTTCTGTGCCTTTGTAACTTTGAATGGTCACTAAATGAACTGTGGTAAGTCGAGGACTAGCTGTATTCACTACTGAACCGAGGAGTGTCTTTAGGTTTACAAATGATGGCACGAAAAAGTTTTATCAGTTATTCCTGGTATGCCAGCTGCATTTGTTAAAGAGTTGGTCCATTTTGGACAGTCACCCATGCTTTAGCTATACCCATCTCGATTTTCATCATCTGGGGGGCCATTTATTCCTTGAGTGAAAATTCTGGATTGCTTTGTTCTATGATCCCTTTGTTTTCTTGACAAAATTTTCTCCTGTTGCAGTGTGTGGGTTTATTTTTGCCTTTCGTAGAATAAAAACAAGCTTCCATCTCAGATTTGGTTTCTCTGTGTAAAGTTTTGTGTTGATTCAGTATTGCTCACCGGCAGGTTTCACAGCTTTTAAAAAAGGCCCAGAGAGGAACAGAAGACAGAACAGCCTCTATGCATCTTCTTCGACAAGGACTACAGTACAGAGAAGTCCAGCAGAAATTTATCAGGTTAGCTGATGTATGCTTCCATTATAGATTGATCCTAGTAGAAATTGCTTCTTTGGCTGGATAGGATGACCTAGACTTCATGTTGCCACATTTCAGAAGTATCTGGGCAAAAGGCCTTTCCCACTGCCTTTCCCCCCACCCCTAGCTGGACTGTTTTTAGAAGGCACCATGATGGGTAACATGGCTCCTCCAAGGCTTTGATCTTGACTAATATGCTAGTGAACCACATATGGTTCACTATATGTAGTGAACTATATGTAGATACATATAACCATTGGGAAATGGCTGATTTTGGTTGTTTTGGTAAGATTTGGCTCATTATTTCATTGTCTAGATTCAGGAGCATCTATCTACCTTATTTGTTTCAATGTCTAGATTTAAGAGTATACGTAGCTTAAGCAATTGGTTTTAGAGCTTCCAGGAAAGAGCATATTACAGAATTCCAGTTTTACTGCCTTTTGTCTGCATTTGGTCTTGAAGACTGCGTTTGTGAGCAATTTTTATATGTATTATAACTTTGTCATTGAGTGAGCAAATAGAGTTTAAAGGAATTTGCTGGAACTTAAGGGAGATTAAGTTAATTTTCCCGCTAAATCAAGTGTTTGCATTTGACCTGTATAACAGTCTGGAATAGGAAGCAGTAGTGGTAAAAAACTTCCTAAATAGAAAAATATAAAGATATACCAACAGGAATCTGCCTTTCTTGATTACTTGGTAGGAAAGGCATTGCTTTGGTTCTTTCTTCCTAAATATTTATGTCCATTTTTTTTGCTTGGTAGAGAAGGAGAAAATTTAAAAGCTTGTATGTATATAAACACTTAATTACAAAATATTCACATTTCATATGTAGAGGAGCATCCATTTTCTTGGTTAATTTTAATTAACTTTCAGCCCTCACTAAGAGGTTAGATATTTATTTTAGCAGGTCAAATTATAGGAATTTATACAAGGGTTAAGAAGATAAACTACTGCACCTACTTGAATGTAGATAATTTTGTACCTTTGCCTTTCCTTACATAGGAAAAAATCAACAGCTTCAGAAACAAATATTATGAATGGGCAGTTAGCAGCCCCTTTGCTCCACTTAGCTGATGTACTTCAAACCTGCAATAGATAACTCGAATTTGGAAGGGGAAAGGGAAACCCAATTTTTAAACTTTCTGATCTGTGTTCAAAAATGTACACGTTGTATTCTATTCCAGTTCTCCTGGTGAGGGGAGTAAATGCACTCAGATTTTTGTTGTTGTTGTTCTGGTTCCATAAATGCTATTCACTTTTGCTTATCCTGGCCTCTTGGGTTGTAATGGTATGTGGGAATGATCTTGAAAGACAGAAGGAAGAACTAGATCCTCCCTAGTTTTCTGGAAAGTAAAAGTAAAGGAGGCGAGAAATACTTTCAGAATTGTAAGCTTTTGTTACTGTAGCCTTATAATGTAGATAATATTAATACTCATTGTTTGTGCTTCTTTCATGAAGGGTTGACAAGAGTCAGATTACCTGTAACTGTTCTACTAGGTTACTTTCAACTGTGCATTGCTTTCCTTTGCTTAGACATATCCAACAAGGATGCAATGTAGCAGGAGAATATATATGTTTTAATTGATAGGCTGGAGGGAAGTATGTCTGCGCTGATTGGCCTATTTACCAGCAATCTAGCCAACCTGCAGATGGATGCAGCTTGCTGTTTACACGAACTTTCACTGTCTCCTGATCCTGCTGTGGTCGAAGCATGCTTACCAGCAACGTCTTATCTCCTGACTTACCTCTCTGGGCACAGTGTAGCTCTCATGGTAAGATGGGATTCTTGGGCTTAATAGTTCTTAATTCTGTTAAGCCAGAAGTGACTAAATTACTAACCCTGTGCAATTCCACTTAATAGAATGTAATAATTTCAGAACGATTCTTTTCAGTAAGCTATTATTTGCTTTAAAAAAAAGATAAGTCAAAATGTTTGTGGTCATCTAATCCGTATGGCACAGATCTGATAAGCCAAGGTTGTTGTTTTTGTTTGTTTGTTTTTTGCAATTTTGATGGTTTAAGACGGTGTCAAACTGCCGGCCCGTGGGCCAGACGCATCGCCAGGAAACGGTGCCCACCCCATTGCCGGCAATGGAGAAAAAGCTCCGATACGTTGCTGGACGTCACGTGACGTCGCGAGTTTGACATGTCTGGTTTAAGAGCAGACCATTTGATTCCAGGAGGGAAGGTTCTGAGGATCATATGGAAATTAGATGAGTTGTTTTGCACAGTAGAAACTTGTTAAAAAAACACTTTAAAAACAGATCTCACCTAGATCCCAACATCCAAATGGGAATGCTTCGTGTATGCTATAAAACATATTTGTGTTTTTTTCTCTGTTGCTATAGAAATTATATACTTTACCTTTTTTACTCCTAGCATAGTTCTCATGCATCTAAGTTTCCAAATATTTACTAACCTTACTCTCGTTTGCAGCTCTGGTTCATAAAGCTGCAGTTAGACTAGAGTGAACGTAGGGGAGGAACATACTCTTTCCTAATGTATTTCAGGAGCTGTGTTTATACACATTAGGGAACTTAGTAGTTGAGATGAAAGCTGTGAAGAAGCACCTTCTACCTCAGGGCATCATCCCTGTGTTGGCATCCTGCATCCAGGTGAGTATCAAATATAATTCTTAGCCCAGCCATTTTTGACTATCAATTTTTGAGTCATGAATTACTTTTATTTATTACATTTTTATTGGCCTTCCTGATGTAAATGTGAGATTTCCTTTCTTTAATCCTTACTATAATAATTGTGTGGTTTAAGTTACCCTGAGAAATAATGACTGGCCTGAGGCCTTACAGTGACATCCAAGAGTAAGTGGGTATTCCTAGTCTTAATTGAATGCTTCAACTATTTCAGTGCAGTCATTTTTCATTCTCCATGACTAAAAAAATTGGAATCTCCCTTTTCCGTAGCATGTGCTATATCTTACAGTTACTGAAGAGTTTAAAATAATTTTCAAAGAGGGTAGCTTCCTTTTTTTTAAGTATAGCTTGTTACTGTATTACTAAGAGTGGCTTAACTTATTGAGAAACATTTGAGTATTTCTAAGAGTATATAAAAAGGGACGCGGTGGCTCAGTGGGTTAGGACGCTGAGCTTGTCGATCAGATGGTCGGCAGTTTGGCGGGTCGAATCCCGAGTGCCGCGTAGCAGAGTGAGCGCCTGTTACTCGTCCCAGCTTCTGCCAACCTAGCAGTTCGAAAGCACGTAAAAATGCAAGTAGAAAAATAGGGACCACTACGGTGGGAAGGTAACAGCGTTCCGTGCGCCTTTGGCGTCTAGTCATGCCGGCCACATGACCACGGAGACGTCCTCGGATAAGCGCTGGCACTTCGGCTTTGAAACGGAGATGAGCACCAGCCCCTAGAGTCGGAAACGACTAGCACGCATGTGCGGGGGAACCTTTACCTTTAAGAGTATATAGTCTGAGATAGTTCTTGCATAGGTAACCTTGTCCACAGGTCCAATATATTATTTTCTGCACAAAACTCTTAGAAATGCTACTGAATTTAGGCGACTGAATTGTCAGCATTACAGCTTTTCCTTCACTGAACTTAGTACAGTCTACCAAATGAGGATTTTTGTAGGATATTTCTGCACAATGTGTCGGATATTTAGAACAATCTGTTCTCTTGCGCATGTTGTTGCTATTCTCCGCTTCCTTCTCCAACTGACTCTTTGACCCTTAACTATTGGATGATGAGTTGGATTGCTTAATTTCAGTCTCCTCATGTGACGATACAAGAAGGTGTTGGCTATATTTTGTCACAGCTCTTGCAATCCAAGGAAGCTCCAGCTGAAATCATACCGTAAGTGAAATTCAAATGAGGAATTACATGCTTATGTGGTTATGTGATGCCCACGTGGATCCACATACCATTTTTCAGTTTCTCCTGCCGTCATTGGACATTGGCAATGTCAAGCTGGGGCATGAGGGCTGCTGAAGGAGGTATGTCTCTTAGAAACTGCTTCTGCAGCAACAGTGTCATAGGTGATATGGGGCAAATGAGGTGGGGTGCTTCTTGGTAGGCTAGCCTCTAGTGGGCTGCTTCTCACAGGTAAGCTGCCTCTTGCCATTCACTTGCACAACCTCCCCATAAAAAAGAAATAATCTGTTTTTGCCTTTTCATGTATAATATCTTCCTTGGTCTTGAGGTAAGGAATACATTTTTTAAAAATTTCTTCTTAATCATGGTCAGTTCTTGGAGATTGCCTGGATAAGTCCCTGCAGTTTTCTTGTCAAGGTTTTTCAGAAGTGGTTTGTCATTGTCTCTTTCCTGAAGCTGAGAAAAGTGACTGGTCCAAGGTTACCAAACTGTCTTGATGCCTAAGGCAGGACTAGAGTGCAGGACTAGAGCCTCCCCATTTCCAGCCTGATGCCTTAATCAGTACCTATATACATTTTAATAAATGCAGAAAATTAACATGTCGTATCCCTATAAAAATTGTATATAAACTCTTGCTGCATTTATCAAGGCCTCCATAGTATAGCGTTTTCTTTCACACCATATAAGCTGCTCTGATGTGACATTGCTTATCTGACTGCTTAGTTCTCTACTTAGTAACTAAATAAGATTTTTCTTTTTGCATGCAGGTTGCTCTTAGAATCCACTCTCCCTCAGCACATGCTTCACTTGGTTTGTTCCAGGCTGGAAGATGGAATAGGAACTGCAGTGGAATGTGCATGGGGTCTTCACTACATTATTTGCAGGTAAATATGTTTTGTGAACAATGAAAGTCCGAAATAGTAAGTCAGCAAATAGAGGGGAATAAACGTTAAAAGCAGTAGGCATAATTTTTCATTCCAGGCTTTGTAGATAAATTGTGAGGAAAAAACACACCAAGTGTCATTGTGGGAGGATTGGGCATTAAAGGATTAATTAATCTCCTCAGCAACAGAGGATGGGGAAAATGTTGAGCAAAAGATAAGTTGGTAACAGGGCTAGTCAGTAAATAGAATTTGGTTACAGGCTTTCTCTGAAGAAGAAATTTTTTTTATTTTAAACAGGGAATGAGGTTAGTTCATGTGCTAGATTACTTCTCTGGTTGCCTTTCTGTTGTTTTTTTTAGAAGGTGTGTGTGTGTCAATAAATAGAAAACAGAACAAAACAATCCCTTTGATAGGATTCTGTTTATCGTTCCATAAATACATAAGGTAATTGTATGCATTGATTTACAATAAAAATAACACAGAAAGTTGGTCCTTTGGCATCATATCATTGGATTTTTTAAGGTGACATGATTATGTCAGAAAATCAGGAAGAAAAAAAAGAGAAATTTCCAATCTGCCTGAAGTCAAAGAGCAAGAACAAAGAAAGACAGAACCAGCTACCAGTACAATTGAAAAGTCAGGAGAAAAAGAACTAGGTTTATATATTTACAAGTGCTTTTATTTTGTTTCAGAGGGGAAAAAAACCCCAATCTGAATGCCTTACCAAAAACAGGTGCAATAAAAAGCAATCCCATACACATATAATATCAGCAGTAAAGGTCATATTGACAATGTCATTTATAATGCTGAACTAGCTACATATCTTAATTTCTGAATGCTTGCTTAAATACAGTGAGTTTTCACCAGTTTTCTAAATATTAACGGTGAGGATGTTGATTTTATTTCCCAGAGGAAAGCAGTTCCCTATCAAGAAAAATGCTTGTTTCTAAATCCCCTGCTCTTGCCCCGTGAGAGTGGAGGATAGCAACTTTTAATATGGTTCTTGTGTTGTACACCTTGGGTGAATAGATTGTGCTTGGAAGAAGCAGCCCTGCATACATCTATGAGCCAAGCAATAAAGGCCTTGAATTGTATCAGAGACAAATTGATAGCCAGCACAATTCCTGAAGTACTGGTATTGTGAAATATTATTAGGAGGTCCCCATTACCAGGCTGCATTTTGTATCAGCCGAAAATTTTGGATAAGGATAGTCCATTTTTGAACTGAGCAAGCCAGTTTGATGTACTACTTAAAAGGCAGTGGTCTAGAAATTGGGACACTCTTGAGTTCTAATCCTGCCTTGGACACAAGTCCAGCTGGGTGGGCCACTTCAATCTTGCCAGCCTTAGGAAGGAGGCAATGACAAAACACATTTCCAAAAATGTTGCTAAGAAAACTGCAGAGACTTCTCTACTGACATAAAGGTACCCTTTCACCCACTACCATTTTGAATAGATTATAATAGTCCATTTGGTAGGTAATAAGGGCATGCCAGTTTGATGGAAGCCGTGGATGTATTGAAATATGAACAGGATTCACCCCATTATAGTCAGTTCATCTGTCTTACTCTAACTTTAGACCATTATTGTACTGCATTCTGGAATAAGAAGACAGATATTTACCATATATCATATCATTTAGAATGGAATGCTATAGATGTTTGTGCAATGACGTCAATACATATTATGAATACCAGAAATGATATTTCCACACATCTAAATTCCTGTTTAGATTATTATGAATGCAATCTTCGACATATGAAATAAATCCATTACTTTACAGATCCGGAATAAATAGAAGGTATATTCTAATCTCTTTCCTATAAGGTAATGTAAACCCAAAGAGGCAAGCTTCTAGATCAGAGGTCCCCAACCTTTTGGGCACCAGGGACTGGTTCTGTGGAGAGAGGTTTTTCCGCGGACTGGGTGTGTGCGCGTGGTTTTGTGTGTTGCCTGCATCCCGCGGATGGAGCTTTGCTTGTTTGTGAGGACTGGTTCCTGGCTTGTCGCAGCCTGGTGCTGGTCCAGGGACCAGTGGTTGTGGATCCCTGTTCTAGATAATAGATCAAAGTTGCTAAAAAGCTTCTACTGTAGCTAAATCTGCGTTTCTTACATTCCACGGCTTCCACTCAGATTGTGAACATTCAAAATCTGATGCTCCTGAAAAATGAATGTGGGGAGGATTACAGTAGTGGAAAGGAGAGACATTGGGCTGTATCCATGTTGCTGAAACAGAATGCTTATCTTTTGGTTTCCTTCTATTTGTAGCCAAGTGAACAATTCATTATTGATCTCCCAAAGGACTGTGCTATCCCTAGTGCAACTGTTGCTGGAATTATCCTCTCGGATAGCAACAACCTCTGTTGAGAGTCTAGAATTGGTAAAGTGAAAGGGAAATACTGTATATTGGATTTACCAGACTAAGACTCTGAAACTTTTTTCTGAATATATCTCATTTTATTTTACCTTCAGTTGATATGCCCTGTTGTGCGGTGTGTTGGCAATCTTATTGCGGAAGATGAAGCAAATACTGATGAACTGCTAATAAAGGAAGAGTGCCTTCTGAAGGCCTTATTTGTCTTTATGCAGTATTTCCTCCCCACACACACCTTTGTTGTGAGCGAATGTCTGTGGCTCATGAACAACCTCACCGGTATGTCTCCTGAACACATCTCAGATATTCTGGTTCAGAGAGCAACAGGACTGCTAATCTTTCTTTTGTTGCCATTGATACTCTTCCAAAGAGTAATAGCTTGGGTAATACTAAGAACTCAGTTAAAAGAATTGGTTTGAATATTAACAACTGTCTAATTTTAGAACATTGCAGATTAATAAAGACAGTGCATATTGTAGAAGGATAGAGCATTCTTGCTCAGAGGAAAATCTGTTTTTGAGAAGTGGTAAACTCCAGATTCAGTAATACAGTTCTTGTTCAACTTCATATTATCTGTGTGTTCTAAGTGAAATACAGGTAGTCCTCAATATATCGATGAAGATTCTCAGTCATCCAGGTAGAATTGTCTAGAAGTTGAGGCATGGCAACTTATTTTCTTGTTGGCTTGAAATGGTTTACTGCTTAGCCAAGTAGCTTCTTCAGTCTGAACAAGTTGGTTAGGGGGAATCTGAGTAGGCAGAGTTTTTGGAATGTACCAACTCTTAAAATTCTTAGGGGTCATTAAGTGTGGCCTCCCTGGAGAACCTGTGAAGAGGTCTTAATCTTGCTGGGACTAATGAAAGAGCAGCATAAAAAGTAGAGGACAGGTTATGCCTGAACTCCACTTCCACTGGGTCCTATGGCAACCTAGAAATGGAGAGCTACAGGAAACCACCACACAGAACACAATAACTGCAGTTTGACTCCCACCACTCATGTCAACATAAACTAGGAGTCATCTGGACATTACGTCACAGGCAGAAAACATTCCCACCTCCAGGGACGCTCAAAAGAAGGAATTACAGGCATCTGAGGACAGCTCTCTAAGGATTATGGATATTCAGATTGGGCCTTTATTGAATCAGCATCCGGATCCAACAAAAGAATGGCAGGCAAGCTGAGACTCAGTGTCAGTGGAAGAATCTGGTCTGTCCTTACATGGCTGATGTATTGGAGAAGCTAAAAGATATTTGGGAAACACTATGTACATGTGTTCTTCAAACTCACCAACACTGAGACAGAGGCTTGTCCGCCCTAAAGACTGGACACCAAAACATAAGAAGAGCAATATAATGTATGCAATTCAGTGCAGTGAGGAGTTCAGAGCTCTACATAAATGGCCCAGCACAGGAGAAACAGCACAACAGGACCAGAATCAGCAGTATACCTTCATTTAAGGTATACTGAGGACAATAATATTCACGTTTTGGACAGAGAAGATACCGTGTTTTCCTGAAAGTAAGACCCAGTCTTATTTTTTTTTTTGCCTCCAAAAGAGGCACCAGGTCTTATTTTGGGGGGATGTCCTACACACTTACCTTAGGACCACAGCAGTCAGGCCTCCCACACTCCAACCCGTCGCGCCCTACCTGAATTCTGTGGCTGCTTGCAGCCACATGGTGCATCACGCGGCTGTTGCCGCGCTCAACAGGAGCCCAGATGGCTCATCACGCCAATCATGCCGCTGCTGCCACTTGCAGCAGGAAATCGTGTGGCTTGTGCAGATTGCGCCGCTGCCGCTTGCAGCATGTGTGATGCGCCAACATGGCAAGCAGCCACAGAACTCAGGCAGCAGCGTGACAGCACATGGGGCAGCTCCACCCCGCCCTAGCTTGATTTTTACGTGTGTGCCTTGCCCCCAAACCAGGGCTTATTTTTGTGATAGGGCTTATATTGGGTGCACGTGTAAAAAAGCTAGGGCTTATTTTCAGGATGGGTCTTGTTTTTGGGGACATATGGCAAACGGCTTGAGAGAGGAGTGAAGGTGTCCATTTAGTTGAAAAGCCGGTTCCCTCAATAGAAGTGGAAAGGTCAGACACAACCTCTCCCCCATTTTTGTGCTGCTGTCGTAGAAGAAGATCAAGAAGCATTTTACAGGTTCAGCAGGGAGGCCATACTTAATGATGGCTAAGAATTTTAGGATTTGTAATAACTTTCTCTTGACTGAAGAAGCTACTTGGATAAGCAGTGAAATGTTTCAAACCAACAACAGCAACAAAAAAAAAAATCAGTTGACGTGACTTAACTTCCAGACAGGGAGTCCTCAACTTACCAAAATTGGGACTGGAAAATCCAGTTAAATAAGGCATCATGGGACTGCACCCAATTTTATGACCTTTTTGCCATGGTCATTAATTGAATCACTGTGGTTATTAAGCAAGACATCACATGATTATGATTTTCCACCTTTCCTGCTGGCTTCCCCACTGACTTTGCTTATTGGAAGATAGCTGGGAAGGCCACAAATCAGTATCACATGACTGCAGGACGGTGCAGCCGTTCTAAATGGGAGTTAGTGTTGCCAAGAATCTGAATTCTGATCAGGTGACTGGGGTGTGCGTGATGGCTATAATTTCAAGGACAGGTCATAAGTCATTTTTTAACATGATCATAACTTTAAAGTACCATTAAGCAAATGGCCTAGGTCAAGGACTACCTGTAAATGGATGCCTGATTTTCCTGTATGGTTCTCAGTTCGCAGCACCACATCTTGTTCTGCTCTGCTCAGCCTGGAAGTCTTTCCGTATCTGTTGAAGCTCTTATGTTCTTACCAGGTGATCAGCTTGCTGGTAGGTAAAAATATTGTTTCTAAAATATTGTCATTGTGAAAAACCTGGAACTGCGCATTCACAATTTGATACGAATAGCTGTTTTTAGTGACATTTCTGGCAAGGCTAAGTTGAAGACATAAATGAAACTGTTTGCCCTGCCACTAATCAAATCAAAAATAGCTGCTTCAGAAAACTGATCTTTACACAATATGCAGGGACAATGCAAAAAGGAGTGAGGGCATCCTTAGGAGTATCGGGGAAGGTTGGCAAGGGTGTATGAGACGTGTAACATGGGTCAGGAGGCATCAAGGGGAAGAGCAAGTAGTGTGGGTTGGAAAGGTGCATGAGAGGAGAGGTGCACTATGGATCAGGGAGTGTGCGTGTGGGTGTGCATAAGTGTGGGTCGGAGGAGAGGGTGCATGAGAGGCAAGAGTCAGGTAGGGCGCAAGAGGGGATGCAAGAGGCATTGATTGTGGAGGATGCGCAAGAGGCACAGGTTGAGGAGGGTGCATTAGGGTGCACAAGAGGAATAATACAGGTCAGGGTAGTGCATGGGTGTCCAATAGATTAGAGGTGGGTACACACATGGCCAGTGTGGTGCAAATGCAAAGGGGCTGGGGAAGAGTACATGCATGTGGGACTTACCCCAGCAATTTGCAACCTTTTCTGCCAGAAGGCTGCAAATGGCAATCAAGTGTGATTGCCAACACAGAGATCGCAATCTCTTGACCAAGGCACTGCTAGGATAGCCAAAACTCCAAGGACTGGTTGTAACCACCATCTTAACTTTAAACAGTTACTAAACAAATGATCATAGGTCATTTCCTATTCTATAGATTAAAAATGTTCAGCTATTATGGGCTAATGGGCATATTTGTAAATTTCATAGCACGTTTGGGTGTGCTCAGATCACCATCTCTTGAGTTACCAGGAGTTTACCTCAGCTTATGTTTGTCTTTTTTTCTGGACCTTTCAAGTATTGAAATTAGTTTATTGAGTGTGGATAAAAGATTCCAACTGCTGCAGTTAGAGCCAAATTGGGAATATTTCCATTTTTACTCATTCAAAAATTAGGGAATATAATTATTGGTTAAAAATTACTTCAGGGAAATTGAGATTCCCAAAATTGTTACTGCTAGAATAAACTAAGCTTCATTTAGACTCCACTTGGATAGTACTGCTTACACATTACATTAGGAATTGCAGGTTTCCCATCTCTTGTTTAGCTGTATCTGGTCAAGTTCAGAGAATAGTTGCACAAATAATCTCTGATACAGTATAGGAGTATATATTGTATATATTGTTACTCTCAGTAAGGCTGGTATGACAGGATGGATGAACTTACAAATATAATTACATATACATTAATTTTCAAATTGAAATGTATTTAATATAGTTAAAAGCCCCAAGTATCTTAGGGAATTTACCCATGTGAAATTTGAAAGTGGAAGTTTCACTAAAATCCCTTATCATGAACATACATACATATCATATAGAAAGAGATTATTATTTGCAACTGTATATAAGACAAGTGGTACACTGGTACCCGTTATCTTAGAATAACATGTTATTGTGGTCAGAACACAAATATTAAACAGCCCTTTTTGAATAAAATAATGCAGGTAAGAGCCAAATATATGTAAATCGGACTGAGGTAAATTATAAGGGTGCTAAGTATACCTGAATGCAGTTTCTGTTTGTTTCTTTATTTTTATGGCTTTATTCAAACTTAAACTATATGGGGCTAATCAATAAAGTATTGTTGGCTTTCATGTGTGAGGATTCAGATGCATTGATACTGTGTCCTGAATCTTAGTGGAAAGGCAACGAAGAAATCTTTGCAAACAATAGAAGATATTTAAGGCAGGTTTTTAATATCTATATAAATTGATATTGGTAACTGAAGTTACTCACCTTAGTTTCTGATTCCATCTTCCCCTTTAGGTTCTAACAGTGTTGTGCAATGTAGCTGCCAAGGGTGCTGCCTATTGTGAAAGGCTGCATCAAAAGGCTGTGCTTCCTTCTCTTGTAAATATCCTTCTCGTTTCTGACGTCCAAGTAATAGGCCAAGATCTAGAACTATTACATCTTATCTTCCTTCACTGGCCAAAGGTAGACTTTTATGCATGGTGTATCACAGTATTATTATATTTTCTAAAAGTCCAGGATGTACTACTAGCAGTTTCAATACTAATGTGTATGTTCTTTCACTCTTGTCAGGCTGCCGTTGACTTTGTAAATCATTCTGGACTACACGCCTTACAGCAGCATCAAGATAACCTACATTTGCAAGAGCGAGTCAAAGTGCTAATTCAGACAGTTAGCCAGATAACTGCTCTCCCTCAAAATAATACCCTTGGAACTAAAAATCTTCATTTTACCTCTTTACAAAATTGAAGCATTGGCAAGAAATTTTGAACAAAACCCTTTCCACAGCACTGTACTACCAAATCTTATATCTGTATCATTTGTAACCTTCAGTTGAGCAAAACATTCATCATAGAACAACACTTTTTGAACCAATTTACCTCAAATGGGTTCTTACAGAATACATCCCTATGCTCGTGTTCTCTCTCCCACACACACTGACATCCACATCCATCAGCACCTTTCATTTCTGAGCATTTGTGCTCATATGCACCCTGCATTTCTCTTCCCTTCAGCTGAAAAATAACATCCAAGCGTGTTTTTTTAAAAAAGGGAGTATACGTATTAAGGCATTCCAGGAATTCTGTAAAAATTAGCACGATTAATAAAAATGTAATGCTGGGAAAGACTGAGGGCAATAGAAGAAGGGGATGACAGAGAATGAGGTGGCTGGATGGAGTCACTGAAGCAGTAGGCATGAGCTTAAATGGACTCCAGAAGATGGTAGAGGACAGGAAGGCCTGGAGGAACGTTGTCCATAGGGTCGCAATGAGTTGGACACAACTTCGCAGCTAACAACAACAAGCAAATATAAAATTCAGGGGTGAATTTTGCTGAATTTAATGGAATTTATCTAAAAGCGGTTACAGTTTATTAGATCATACAACTTTTGTAATAGTTTGTATGAATTTAAGGTATTTCTATTTGGATTTATACTTTAAGCATAATGAATGTAGCTTTCAAATTTATCATTAACACTGCCAAAGTCCTGCATTCCAACCTGCAAATGTAACACATATTTTTTTTCATTGAATTGGTTATTATATGTGCTTCTAATATTTAGTTGGTTGGGTGAGAGAAGCCAGCAAAAATGGACCAAGTTTAAAATAGAGTAGATGTGTTGGTGAATATGGAAAAAACCTTTCCAGGAAAAAAAAATCCACCAATGCATCATTTTTGGAGAGTTGCTTGGACAGCAATTTAATAAATTCAAAAGTTGCTGATTTCCATTCTAAGCTCCCCTTCTTTCAGGTGATGTGATCTAAACTGGAGTGAAAGTTATCTGCCATGTATTTCCCAGTGCACACCCACACGCTGATATAATATGAAGGGAAGTGTAGAAAAAAATCAGAAGAATGAGCACAACTTCTTCTGGCCACTGAGCTCTTCAAAGAACTCTGAGCCACTGTTTACCTTAACGATCTTTTATTAGAGCAATATAACATTGGCAATGCTTGGTTAAAGCCGGAATCTGGATTCCCCTCCCCTAAGGACAATATTAAAACATAGTTCCCTCCTTTTGTTGCTGTCATAAATCACATTCTCCAATTGGTTTGAAGGGTCAGTTCTCCCTCCTTAGCTTAACCCCCAGTTTTTTCTTATTGCCTCTTATTACATTCAACCTTGAAAATGCTCACTATGTTATTATGTTAACCAATCCCCCATGCATATTCTTCCCCCTCTCTTCTTCATCTAACTTTAACTCTAAAAGTGATACAGAAGTAGAAATATAAAATAGCTGCTACTTCATCTTTTGTCAAAGCAAGAACATCCCATGTTAGCAGCGTTGACACACTGCTGGTAAATGAGTGGGAAAGAATTCTAGACGTTTTGCTCTGCATGTTTTCACTACACTGCTTAGATTGCCCTGGTACATATGTTGACCAAAACAGGACACATTGTACACGACTTTATTTTAGATCACAATTAATTACATGGAAATTACAAATGAATATATATATAGTGTTTTAGAATTAAACACGAATATAGGATTATCTTCATATTTTGCTATTAACAGCATTCTCCAAGGCTTTGGCAACTTGGTCCACATTTAGGTTATTCAGTGACACATTCTTTTCTAGGCCAAAGGCTGTAAAAAAGCAAATTTGATTAAAAAAAAGTCTTACAGACTTCAAAGATAATTCTAAGGTTTCAAAAGACAATTGTGTTTTTTAATCTACAGGTCTTTTATGAGTGAATTGCTTATCTAAAATTTGCTAATACAATTCAGAGAAAAGCCTTGCCCCATGGGGATAATATATATATATGCACAGTACTGTTTTTCTAAAATGTTTTCAGCTGGCATTGAATGGTACAAGGAAAAAAAAAGGCTGCTCCTAAATGATACATTGATGGAAGATATATTTTCTTTGTGATGTGCCAGCAGCACTTTCTGTAATACAGATAGTCCTTGACCTACAACCATAATGCAGCCTGCTTATTACGGTCACAAGTATAGTGTCATAACAGTTGGAAGGGACTCTATACCATTCCAGATAAACAGTTGTCCAATCTCTTGAAAACCTCCAGTGATGGAGCAAGCCTCTCCACTGATTGCTCTCATTTCTCCTTAATTCTAGGTTGGATCTCTCTTTAATAATCTTCCATCTGTTTCTTCTTGTCCTGCGCTCAGGTGCTTTGGAGAATGGATCAACCCCCTCTTCTCTGTCACAGAGAAGTATTGGAAAAATGCTATCATGTCATCACTAATCCCTCTCTTCACCAGACTAGATGAGTTCCCGTTCCCCTTCCTAGTCTAGATCATTGATGTAGATGTTGAAGAATTCTGGGTCTAAGACAGAATCTTGAGGTACCACACTGCATACGTCCCTCCATTTAGATGTGGTTCCATTGAGGACTACGCATTAAGTGTGGTTGGCCAGCCAGTTGCGAATCCATCTGGTGTGATACTGTCTACCTCACATTTTTCAATCTTACCAAGAAAGTAGGCTGTGGTCTACTATGTCAGATGCCTTACTGAAGTCTAAACAAACTATGTCGACAGTATTTCCCTGATCCAGTAATTTAGTTTAAATTAAATTAATTAAACATAACATAAATTTTGCTCTAAAGGCAGTCAGATAAATAGCAGTCAGATAAATAGTCAGATAAATAGCAATTAAAAGCTCAGCTTTTGCCCTGCCCATTTGCTTCACATGTTGTGCTCTAACCGCCTGAACATTTTGACTTGAGTTTTTCTTCATCTCCTCAATGCAGGCTGCAGAAAGATTTTGTTTGCTTCTTTCCTTTACTCTTCAGCCTGGCAGTCACTCATCGATATAAGTAACTTACAGATTTTGTCACCCTTTTTCCAGGCATGCAGTAAATTTGACAAATGGGATAGTTAAAAAAAATTGAGATTGGAGGGGGGGCGGAGAGAAAGATCAACAAATCCCCCAGCTTTTTATTTTTTTTTATTGAAGACATATGGGTTTCTGGGGGAGGGAGGGGTTAAACAAGGGAAAGGTTTTGAGATGCTCATTTGAAGCTGCTGTCTTTGCATGCAGGTAGCTGATTTCCCCAAAGCCTAGCAAGAGTCAGGAGAGGTTTGCAACCTCCTGACAGCCAGCTGATAGGGGCAGAAAATTTAAAAAGCAGCCACCATTTCCACAAGGAAAATGAAAGCTGCTTCCAGGATGCATTGGGAACAGGCCCAAGCACTATGAGTTCCCAACGGGGTGGGATGGGATGAAAGGGGTGGGGGTGTTGCAGCATCTTTGTGATCAATTGTAAGGCTGAATGACCATCATGTTGCTGCAGCTGCCATAGCTTTGAAACAGCATCGTATGTAGCTCTGGGGGGTTCATAACTTCAAATGGATGTTAAGTGAGCTGTCTATCTCGAGAAGTACCTGTAGTCTATACACAACTCATTTTCATAGGTTGTATTTATCTATTTACTCTATTGCCTATCTTCTTAGTGCATACAATGCCCAGAATATCAACCAATTTAGCTGGCTTGTTAAGCATATTATATGAACACAGCCAGAGCTGAAATTCACATATGTCCCTCCTAATTTTGCTTCGTCAATTGTTCAATTTTCTCTAAACCAGGAATTTGGACAAGTGAGAGATCAAAATAATAGAAGACTATATCTAGGAGTATAGTCTACCATTTATGAGTCACAGAAGGCCCTTTTTAGATTGCAATACTCATTGCAAGCAGAGAATTTCTCCCATTCCCATCTAGTTCTGAAATGTATCCTGCTTTACAATTGAACTAGATGGTACAATTTTAAAAAGATCTATTAATAGGGATGTGGGCAAATATATTCACTCCACAAAGACATTAAGTTTTACTATAACAATAATACAGCACTTTTGTTCAGTCAACAACTTTATCCATTAGTCCATACAGGGCTTATTATTTTCACTGCCTTGTACTATATTTTGATGGTCAGATTTTTAGAAATAAAGATTCAATGTCATCACAATTTGTTATACAGATAGAAGAAAGATGCCCCCCATAATACTGGTAGTAATTATTTTTCCCATTACATGATTAAAATCCTGTTTTCAGATATTTATGGACATCATACATTTCAAGCATTTGGCCACTGGGAGGTCCATTTAGTTAGGCCACGGGTCGGCAACCCGCGGCTCCGGAGCCGCATGCGGCTCTTTGAGCCGTCTCCTGCGGCTCCCAGTCGCCTGGTGCGCGCGCACCTCTCCGAACGGGTGGAGGTGCGCGCGCACCTCTCCAAACCTTCAAGGCGGCGCTTGGCCCAAAGAAGCGGGAACTGGAGGGGCCACGATTTCCCCTCCAGAGGAAGAAGGCGCTGGATGCGGCCGGCTCCGCGGGGAAGGGGGAGCGGCGGCGGGGGTGACGGAAAAGCTGCAGAAACGGTAGGAGAGATGCTGACTGGCGGCGGCCTCGGAGGAGGCGGAGGGGGAGGAGGGAAGGGTGACCCGGCGGGGGGGGGTGAGCCAGAAGGAAAAGGGAAACTCATCCCGCAGAGCGGTTGCGAAAAGAGGGAGGAGATAAGCCAGCCCGGTACCTGGATCCGCTTCCTGTGTCTCCTCCGCTCTGCCATGATGTCCCCGTTTTGGTCTCCTTGTGAAGTGGGGCTGAGCCGGAAAAGGGGGATGGGGAGACCGAGGGAGGGAGGAAGGAAGAGAGAGAGAGAGACGGAGCCAGCGGGCTCACGAGGGGCAGCAACCTTGCGAGAGGCCGCGCGCAAGCCATTAGGACGCGCACGAGCCCTTGGGGAGGCAGGGCGGGAGCGCAGTCCGGCCGCTGGGCTTCCTTTCCCTCTTGTCCGCATCGCTGCAAGGAATTGCGTTGTTTGGGGAATTTGTTGAATTGGAGCCATGGGCTAGTCGTGGTTAAGGCACTTGTAGGCGAAGCAAATCACAAAAGCCCCCAAATCCTTCTAAATGCAGCCCACGGGCGAGCTTCCCAAGTTGTTTTAATTTAGTTTGCACGTGGCAATAGAAATAAGCTTTTTTCCTCCTCAGCGGATCGGTGCGGTGAAGAGGCTGGGCTTCCTTCGGGGGGCCTTTCATTCCTGTACAAGGGGAAGGGGAACTCTCTGTGCTTTTGTGTGTGTGTGTGTGTGTGTGTGTGGCCCATCTGCAAAGCTGCCGAGGAAGGAGAAGCGGGATACTGGTTGGGTGGGGGAGCGGCAAAAGCGGGGGGGGGGGGGGGGAGAGAGAGAAACGGCTCCGCCTTTGGTTCCCCCTCCTAAAGCACAGGGGCGCTAGAGAAAGTTTGGAGTTGGGTAAGGAAGCGCAAAATTCAGGAAGGAAAGCGGGGCGGCGGGCGAACGGGAGACCTGCCGACGTTTGGGGAGGTTTGAGGAGGTGCACGCCGGGGAAAAGGCTGGGAGAGGAGGGGGTCCGGGCTGGGGGGGAGGGATGGGGTGGGGGAGAAGGAGGCTTCCCGGGCTGGGGGGGAAGCAGAAGCGAGGGATCAGGACTCCTCCCGCTTGGCTGCTGCCGCCGCCGCCACCACTCCTACGGCCGCCGCCACCTGCTCTCTCGGCTGGTTGCTTTCTGCTTCTCTCACCTGCCCTGCCCCCCCCGCCTGCCCTCCTTCCTGCCTTCCCCGCTCCCGCGTTTTCCCTCTCCCCGCCTCGGATTCGGGGTGATTCCCCGGGAGAGGGCGATGGGATTCCAGCAAGCTTTCAAGCCTTCTCGGCGGTCTCCGGCACGGCTCAGGAAGCGTTTCTGTGCCGCCCGGCCGGAGCCTTTGCCTCCTTCCCTCCCCCAAGCGAGGCGTCCTTTTTCAAGTTGCAAAACCAAGCGGGGTGAAGCGGGCTGTCGGGAAAGACATTGCCGCCTCCTCCTCCTCCAGCGGCGACACCTCCGGTCGGGCCCTGGTGGCGGAGGAGGCAGTGGCAGAGGCGGCCGCAGCACCGGCAGCCTTCCTAGCAGCGGCAGAGACAGAGGCGGCGGCGGAGGAGGAGGAGGAGGCGGCGGCTGCAGAGGCAGCTTCCTGGCGGTCTTCTTCCTCTTGGCTTCCTGCCTCTCCGCCCGCGGTGCAAGCTCGGATGTTACGGGGCTGGCCGGCCCGGACTGGGTCGGGCGAGTCGATCACCTCCTCCTCCTCCTTCTCCCGCTCCCTCTCCTCTCCAGGATGACCCTCCTGAATGTCTTTCCCGACAGCCCGCTTCACCCCGCTTGGTTTTGCAACTTGAAAAAGGACGCCTCGCTTGGGGGAGGGAAGGAGGCAAAGGCTCCGGCCGGGCGGCACAGAAACGCTTCCTGAGCCGTGCCGGAGACCGCCGAGAAGGCTTGAAAGCTTGCTGGAATCCCATCGCCCTCTCCCGGGGAATCACCCCGAATCCGAGGCGGGGAGAGGGAAAACGCGGGAGCGGGGAAGGCGAGGCGGAGGGAAGGAAGGCAGGAAGGAGGGCAGGCGGGGGGGGCAGGGCAGGTGAGAGAAGCAGAAAGCAACCAGCCGAGAGAGCAGGTGGCGGCGGCCGTAGGAGTGGTGGCGGCGGCGGCAGCAGCCAAGCGGGAGGAGTCCTGATCCCTCGCTTCTGCCTCCCCCCCAGCCCGGGAAGCCTCCTTCTCCCCCACCCCATCCCTCCCCCCCAGCCCGGACCCCCTCCTCTCCCAGCCTTTTCCCCGGCGTGCACCTCCCCAAACCTCCCCAAACGTCGGCAGGTCTCCCGTTCGCCCGCCGCCCCGCTTTCCTTCCTGAATTTTGCGCTTCCTTACCCAACTCCAAACTCCGCCGGCAGAGGCTCGATCTGCCGTTCTGCAAGCCTCCGCCGCCGGTTAATACCCTGTATTCAGCTCTGGGAAGTGGGAGGGAGGGGGAGTTTGGGGGGAGGGGGAGCTCCACGGTGCAAAAATAAAGCCCTGCCGCTCTTCGCGTTGCTTGCCCGACTGGCTGTCACGGGACCAGCCCTGCCCCCATCCACCTCCAGTATGGATGGCTCTGCCAAAAGAAAAGCAGCCGAAGCAAGTCTCCCATTGAGAGAATGGGGCGGCGGCGGCTTGCAAAACGGCGGATCCAGCCTCTGCCGGCGGCAGAGGCTGGATCCGCGCTCTGCAAGCCTCTGCCGCCAGCAGAGGCTCGATCCGCCATTCTGCAAGCTGCAAGCGTGTCTGCTGGCAGAGGCTGGATCCGCCTTTTGCAAGCCTCCGCCGCCCCATTCTCTCAATGGGAGGCTTGCTTCGGCTGCTTTTCTTTTGGCAGAGCCATCCATACTGGAGGTGGATGGGGGCAGGGCTGGTGCACGTTTTGCCTTGTTTTGCGCATGCGCGTGCGTGCATGCACGCGCGTGCACATTTTGCGGCTCCCACTTTTTTGTGTTTGTGACGGAACCGGTTCTGAGTGGCTCTTTGCCTTTTTCCGGTTGCCGACCCCTGAGTTAGGCAATTGATAATAGAAAATCAGCCCCAACATAAATTATGAGTGACAGAAATTTTTCTATGAAAATGTAAATTGAATATATTATATTTAGACACTCTTAGATTCTTAAAACATTATTTTTAAAATAAATGTATTATAAGATAAGTAAAAATTATGTAAAAGAAACTAACAGTAGCACCTGTTTTTGTCTATGATTCTAACAGATTTTCCTTTCTGCTAGTTACTCTATATTGGCACCTGCCAATTTCTTTGCTCTCTGTTGCAAGGATGTAGAATTCAACATAGGTTTGTTATATATTATGTAACAGAATTAACACAAAAGTCTATTGAATCTCTATCTTTTGTTTGTAATACTATATATTTCTTTTGATAGATTAAGCCAACATGTGCATATGTTCTGTTGGCATCACTTGTTTATGTGAAAATAGCCTTGACTTACAAACAACTGCAATTCATACCTGCAGAAAACCCTCCCATTTTTAACAATAATATATTTCAAACAAAATGCTTTAGAGATCAATAACAAACCCTGTGGAGTGAACTGAACAAACTGTCTCTATTGTGCTTGCAAAAGAATTTTACAGAAAATCCCTTTCTAACTCACCATATCTAGCCCAAAGCATAGGATGAACATTGGAGCACTCTCTGATCAAGATGGGGAAGTCTGGATTTGCCTTCTTCAATGTGACATAGTGCTGTTCAATGAAATCTCTGCAAAGAATTTAACAAGTAGAATAGAATACATTCAGTTCAAGAATTTTATTCCATTCCATTACCAAAACTACAAAAAGCGTGTGTATTGATTCATATCTTACCCAGTTTTGATTAACTTTTAATGTTCAATGTTTTAACTTTAATGTTTTATATTGCTGTTTTTATGACATTGTAAGCTGCCCTGAGTCTCTCAACAGTGATACGGGTAGCAAATACATTTAACAAATAATCACAGATTGTGCTTGTCAGAATCCATTCCTTTGTTTGGGGGTGGGTGGGTGTTTCTGTTCTTTTCGGTTTCTTTCTGGGGGTTCTGTCATTCTCCTGGGGGCGGGGGTGCTCCAGGGAACACACCAAGAGCCTTGGTGGAGCAGTGGGCTAATGCCTCCTTAAGTAACACCAGCTGCCTGCAATTAGTGCAGGTTCGAGTCCCACCAGGCTCAAGGTTGACTCAGCCTTCCATCCTTCCGAGGTAGGTAAAATGAGGACCCAGATTGTTGGGGGCAATTAAGCTGACTTTGTAATAATGCCGCTTGGGGTGTGTGTGAAAGCCCTAACAAGCAGGCATATACATAGAATGAAGGCTACTGCTAAGCTTGTAAGCCGCCCTGAGTCTTCGGGATATAAATGGAATAAAAATAAAAATAAATAAATCTTTTCTCCTTTTTGCTTAGCTACAATGTATCCTCTCTGCCTGTCCTATCATGATTCACCCTTAAAAATTCCTCTGCTCTCTGTATTGTAAGGAAATCAGGATTTGTTTTAATCCCGTCTGCCTTGAAACGTGTCTGCCTTGACACGTAAGGAAGGACTAGGATCAACCCCTCCTAGGCTTCCTCCTACAAAGCTTAATAGCAGCCCAGAGGGCACCTCGCTATTTTCTCCCAGCCAGCCTATCCACTGAGCAACTCCTAAGTAAGCAGCCCTTTTTCTGACACTTCTGAAAGGAACTTTTGTTTCCTCCGATACCTTGTATACCAGGTACCTCCAGTGCTCCCAGTCATTTACTCTGGGTCGGCTTCTTCGCACAGCCAAATATACTGAAGCGTACTAAGTGAAACCTATTCAAATGCCCACATTGCACCGCCGCCAAGCTGGGCAATGCTATCCACCTTTTAGCCCGCGCGATGCGCAACGCCAAGGGATAAGCGGGGCAGCTTTCATGCCCTTCCACAAAGGGATCGGATAAGATCCCTGCTCGCCTCTCACCTACCGGACTCCCTGACTAGCTGCCGAGTGTTGGCAAAGGTGGATCCGAATTTCTTTGAGATTCTGGGCAAGGTTGCCCCCGACGGTTCGGACAACTGCGGCGGCCGCCATGCTGACCGCCAGTCCCGCGGGCAGTGGGCGTTGCTGCGCCTGCGCTAAGGCCAATCCGGCGCTCAGCAGAAGACCGGCACTTAATGACGCGAACAGGATGACAAGCTCGCGAGGTGTTATGGGTAATCAATACATAATTCCTTGCCGCGGTTTATAGACCTATATAAATGTTTAAAGAGATACAAAACTCATATATGTTTTTTTTTCTTGATTTAAAGCTGTATCTGGCTGCACAAGTTCTGGACTGAAAACTGCAAACTAGAATCATCGGGCTGGAAGGGACCTTGAAGGTCTTCATCACTGGAGGTTTTTAAGAAGAGATTGGACAGCCATTTGTCTGAAATAGCATAGGGTCTCCTGCTTGAGCAGGGGGTTGGACTAGAAGACCTCCAAGGTCCCTTCCAGTTCTATTCTGATTATTCGTTTAGTCCAAATCCCTGTCCAAGGCAGGAAACCTGAATAATTGTTCTCATTTGTCAGGAAATTTCTCCTTAGTTCCAGTTTGGATCACTCTCTTACTACTAGCTTCCACCGATACTTTCTTGCCCTGCTGTCAAGTGCTTTGGAGAACAAGCCGAACCCCTCTTCTCTGTGACACTTCCTCAAATACTTGAAGACAGCTATCATGTCGCCTCTACTGCTTCTCTTCGTTAGATAACATATACCTACCGTAGTTCCCTCAATCGTTCCTGGTAAGGTTCAGCCTCCAGACCCCTTAGCTTAGCATCTTTGTTGCTCATCTCCGAACTTTCTGAGCTACTTGGATCTAGGGATTTCTTCTACGCATAGAAATCAGCGAAAAATTAGAACAGCAGCGATGGAACGGCTGATCCATGAAGAAACATAGGCAGCAACAAAGCGAGACCAACATTTTTATAAGAACCAAATAGAGCCTTGCTAGGCCAGGTCATATGAAAGATCGCTAGATTGTTATCTTTGCAGTCTATATCGCAAAGTCCTGTATGGACGTTATGTATCGTTTTAAAGAGTGATGCGTTTAAGTTTCTAAACATTTAGGCAGAGAACCCGGAAAGCCGTTGAAATCAACCTACAAAAATAGGAAAAGCTCATTTCAAGTTTGCTGCAATCTGTTGAATAGACGTGCAGAAGTCCGAGATTTGTCTGCTAGTTTTAATGCGAGATCCTTGAAAGGCTTAACTGAATAAGTTTCTAAACATTTAGGCAGAGAACCCGGAAAGCCGTTGAAATCAACCTACAAAAATAGGAAAAGCTCATTTCAAGTTTGCTGCAATCTGTTGAACAGACGTGCGGAAGTCCGAGATTTGTCTGCTAGTTTTAAGGAGAGATCCTTGAAAGAAAGGCTTAACTGGATTCTGAAACTCCACCCGGAAATAGCCTATCTCGACAAGTCTATACATGAACTCTAACTTATCTCTAAGCTCCCAGGAAGTTGCCGCGCAGTGCACTAGGGGGCTTAAGGGGGGGGCCTTCCCCGCGCAGTGCCTTGTGGGAAAGAGGTAGAGCTCGGTGGATGGTTGTTTATTACCTCAGCCGGATCCGTTTATAACTCAAGAGAAGCCACAATGCCGGAGCGAGACAGTGAGTGTCACCTTAAAGCCTGCGGGGGATGAAGCGCCAGCGAATAAATGTTCGGAGGGATCGAAGACAGTCCGCCGCCTTTTCCCTGTTTAATTCCTGAGGGGGGGCTGGGAGGGGGGTCTTTTTCCTTGGCTCCCTTTTGATGGTTACAGTAAAAACAATCCCTAATGAACGATGGACCTTCTTTCTCCCTGAAAAGAATGGACGGTCACAGGGCAGGTGCTTTTCGATTTTAATTGCAGCTTTGAAGAGAGCTTTACAGCAGGGGGGGTCTTCAAACTCGGCCCTTTTTATTGACTTGTGGACTTCAACTCCCAGAATTCCTCAGCCAACGTGCCTGGCTGAGGAATTCTGGGAGTTGGAGTCCACAAGTCATTAAAAAGGGCCGAGTTTGAAGACCCTCTGCTTTTTATAGAGTCAGACGGGCAAAGAATACAGTACTCCGACGATGGATTGTTATTGTGATTTGTTTGCTAAATTCTTGCAAAACAAGCCAGATTTTTTTCCTAAATTATATATTCTGCGTTTTGCCCTATATTAGATATAAAAATGCTAATTTTCAGTGGGGAAATCTGAGGGGGGGAAAATGGAGGGAAAAGCAAGAGTTTACATGAAATACTGCCTGTTCAATTACAATTTCAATATGATCACCGTTGTCAGTTTCTAATTCTTTTTTACATAAATATTTTGATTACATTTTTATAATTACAAATCTTTAGTGCTTAATAAGCAACCTGTTGTCTGGGTTCACATATTTAACATTAATAGTAATACAACTTCCATTTCTACTCTCTACTCCATTTTTCCAGCCATTTATAGAAATTTTGGAAATATTTTGTTTGGAAATATTTTGTATCTTGTTTCCCTTTCATTTTCAGTGTGAGCCAATCCATTTCTGCACAATCTAAAATTTTTCTGATTATATCTTCTCCCGATGGTGTTTCTTCATTTTTTCAATACTGTGGAAATGCAGTTCTCGCTGCTCTCAGTTTCTAATTCTTATTATTTTACATTTTTACAGACTGGTGAAAATCAAAGTTTTGTGTTTGATGGGAAAAATTTTTTTCACCCTTTTATATTTTAATTTACCTTTTGATTTTTATAAACATGGCCAGATTCTTAAGCATGTATGTATTGTGCTTCTGTGGGATTTACACACATGACTTTTGGGAATCTCTCCTTGTTTCTTCTGTCTTCAAGGAATCCCGAAGTGATTCCGAATAACTATAGGTATTGCAAATGATCATATTACTTTGTGCTAGTCCCTTGATTTTGCTTGCATAGAAAATAATGGTACATCTTTAGTTGCAATTTCTTAGGGAAAAATTTGAAAAATTTCTGGTACAAATTCCGAGACACAGATAATCAATTATTATGCACACAAAAAAGACCAAAGTATTGTAAAGAAAAAAAATCAATTGAGGAGAGGAGTTTATATTTGTGAACGTTGAAATTTGGAAAAATTAAGATAAAGAAGAAGTACCGGTAGTTTCTCTCATCGCTGTACCTTCCTGCTGGGTTTCACAGAATGGTCTGTAGACTGCAAGAAAGATAATACTGTTCTGGACAAGTACTTTCTTGAATCTCTTTAATTTTCCCACACTGTTAAAGTACCACTTTGGAACTGGCTGAAAATCAGTTATATATCAGGTATTTCTTGATATTATTTCTTTGCAGATACTTTACTTCTGCTGTAAAATGTCACAAAAGGTTGATTGAGTGAAATGCATGCTTATCTTTCAGATAATGTTATGTTTACTTATAATTCTCTTTCTAGGTGAGCCGTTCTCCAACCCTTTAGCCCCAGATGGGCACGATGTGGATGATTCTCATTCTTTTCACCAGTGAGTAGAGCTTTTAATTTTGCTTTAAGATAAGAGCTTTCAGTATTGCAGACCAATTTTTGTCATGTACATTGCTAAGGGGACCAAGCACATTTTCCTCCAAGTTCAACAATAGGGTTTCTGTATCCTGTACATTGCCAATTGTTCTCACATCTACGTGGAATGCAAAATCTTTGCAGTACCACTTTGTTTATCCCGGCTTCCATCTCCAATTTATACTTGGAGGGAAAGCAAGCCTTGTCATTAAACATTGGTGCGGTGGGAGGCAAGAGAATAGGTCTTTGTCAGTGCTGATTGGACTACATTGGCCAGCAAAACCTTGTGTATATTGCCTAGAAATTATAAAGGGCCAAAATAGTGTTTAATGTTGTAAGCTGCCTAGAGTTGCCTTGCAGAAAGATGGGTGGCAAACAAATTTAATAAATAAATGGTAGGTAGGTAGATAGATAAGGGCACTTTATCCAGTGTACTTTTGATAATTAAATAAAATACCACCTGACCAATAAGGGTGCAATGGAACTATAACATTCTGATTTTTTTCTATATCTTTCTGGTTTTTCTGACCAATTTTCATGGGCAAATCATGAAACATCACAAAGTAATTTTATCACTAGCAGAGATTGTGGCAAATTTATCATATGTACAATACATGGGTATACTAATTGAATATTATATAGGGGCGTTTAGTTTTTCTTAATAAATTACGTACTACAAATTACACAGTTTTGCAGTATTTCAAATGCTTTAATTTTTCTAACTTTTCCGAGTCATTTGGAGTCAGCTGGTATACAAACTTAATGAATAATGATACATAGACTTATTCTGTTTTTATGCATTTTTGTAAACAATTGTTTTTGTGATAGGTCTAAATTGACCAATGAAGACTTTCGTAAGCTTCTTATGACTCCGCGGGCAGCACCAACATCTGCACCACCTTCAAAATCTCGCCATCATGAGTAAGCATGCAATTTTTGTATTCTTTATCAAAAATCCATTTACCATTTAGCTGATGCACGACTAACTTGTATTAGTTCTAACTTAATTTCATGTTATCTATAAAACAAATAGATGTTTAACTTGTATACTGAAATAATTGAAATAAATAGAACTTGCAAAATTCAGAAAATGTTTTGTACATTTTATCCATGTACCAGTCCTGAAAAGTAAAGTTTATTACTTTCTATAAACTGCCTACATGATGTTATTATTTTGAAAGCATTTTTCTTGAAGGGATTTATGGTTCCCTTTGAGGTGAACAAAGAGTAAAACTTCATTATTGCTAATAATTCTTTTGAAATTAGAGTTTAAATTTTACTGCAGTTTAATCACAGGGTATTACGAACATTTTTATTCTTGTTCTTTTTAGAATGCCAAGAGAGTACAATGAAGATGAAGATCCAGCCGCTCGCAGGAGAAAGAAAAAAAGGTAATAGGGACTGATTCCTGAAGTTTCCAAAAGAGTTGATGTATTTTTGACCTGGAGGAAGAATCAGTGTGTGTGTGTGTGTGTGCGTGTGTGTGTTATTTGTATGAATAATGTAGGCCTAGGTCAGGGATGTCAAACTGCCGGCCCGCGGGCCAGATGCATCATAGCAAAACTGCGCCTACCCCATTGCTGGCAATGGCAAAAAAGTCACGATATGTCACAACACGTCACGTGATGTGAGTTTGACACCCCTGGCCTAGGTTAAGGATGAAACAAAGGAAAGTGGCAATCAGTATTACTGGTGTTAAAAAGTATTCTTAGAATATCGTGGTTTGTTTGTTTAATATATTTTGGCTTTTTTTTCCCCTTTTTTAAAACGTCAGCTATTATGCAAAACTACGCCAACAAGAGATTGAGCGAGAGAGGGAATTGGCCGAGAAATACAGAGACCGTGCCAAGGAAAGACGCGATGGTGTCAACAAAGATTATGAAGAAACAGAACTAATCAGTACAACTGCCAATTACAGGGCAGTAGGACCCACTGCAGAGGCGTGAGTACAGTCACAGTTATTGCCATTCTGACTTGGAGCACAGTGTAGTGCTTATCTTAAAACATTTTTTTTTTGTTGTACTAGGGATAAATCAGCAGCAGAAAAGAGGCGGCAATTGATTCAGGAGTCCAAATTCTTGGGTGGTGACATGGAACACACTCACTTGGTGAAGGGTCTGGATTTTGCTTTGTTGCAAAAGGTGAGCCAGATAATGCAAAGAATGCACATTAAGGAAGTTCTTGCCCTTATTTGTGCTGCTGCTGTACCTAAAAATATTCCATCTAAGTTTTTGTTTTGTTTTGTTTTGTTTTTGTAATTTTTCCTACCTTGGATTGTAATGCCTCCTCTTCCCAATTATTATATCATTGCAGACATTGTTTGAAATCAAGAAAAATCTGAGAATTTGTTCAGGGCTTTCAAGTCACTGTTTTTCAGTGGTTGCTACAAAAGTACATTATGTCAGTTGCACGTTTTGCATAGGATGCATACATTTCATGTACAATATACCTCCATTAAACATCTAAAACAACTTTTTTTCCCTCCTTTGCCACTACTTACTTCTCCCGCTGTCCTTAACCTTCCAGTGCCTTAGCAATCCTGAGGCAGGGAAGAGTGATTTTTCTTGGTTGCTAATAACAGTAAGTAAATAGTGCTCTTGAACAAGGCTATTATGCAGGGAGATATTTTAAACTTCCTGGTGAGTTGTGAAGTATTTTTTTCCCTGCTGCTCATAACAGTGGAAAAGCAATGGTGGTTGACCAGCTGGGTGCTAGTGGAAAACAGTGGATTCAGATCTGCAGACATTGGTGAAGAGCTGTGGGGAGCCAGCAGTTTGTTCCTATTTTATCTTAATCTATTGGGAGTCTGTATTCACAAAATCATACCATTTTGAAGAAAATGTATTTCTGGTCAGGTACGGGCGGAGATTGCCAGCAAAGAAAAAGAAGAAGAAGAACTAATGGAAAAGCCCCCCAAAGAAACTAAGTAAGTAGAGATAAGAGAGTACTGACCGATGAGCTTTTAGACTGAAAAAAATAGTAGCCCCACTACTCTCTTCATGTATTTCATTGTCTCCTTTCTAGGAAGGATGAAGATCCTGAAAATAAAATTGAATTCAAGACTCGCTTGGGTAAGGTTGTTCAAACATTTTTATTTATTTAATAGATTTGCATTCTATTCCCCCCCCCCCAGATGCTTGTGGTAACATATACAGTCATGGCCGAAATTGTTGGCACCCCAGAAATTTTTCCAGAAAATCAAGTATTTCTCACAGAAAAGTATTGCAGGAACACATGTTTTGCTATACACAGGTTTATTCCCTTTGTGTGTATTGGAACACAACAAAAAATGGAGGAAAAAAAGCAAATTGGACATAATGTCAAACAAAACTCCAAAAATGGGCTGGACAAAATTATTGGCACCCTTAACTTAATATTTGGTTGCACACCCTTTGGTTTTTCCAAACTGAAATCAGTCGCTTCCTATAACCATCAATAAGCTTCTTACACCTCTCACCCGGAATTTTGGACCACTCTTCCTTTGCAAACTGCTCCAGGTCTCTCTTATTGGAAGGGCGCCTTTTCCCAACAGCAATTTTAAGATCTCTCCACAGGTGTTCAATGGGATTCAGATCTGGACTCATTGCTGGCCACTTCAGAACTCTCCAGCGCTTTCTTGCCATCCATTTCTGGGTGATTTTTGACGTATGTTTGGGGTCATTGTCCTGCTGGAAGACCCAAGATCTCGGACGCAAACCCAGCTTTCTGACACTGGGCTCTACAGTGCGACCCAAAATCCTTTGGTAATCCTCAGATTTCATGATACCTTGCACACATTCAAGGCACCCAGTGCCAGAGGCAGCAAAACAACCCCAAAACATCATTGAACCGCCACCATATTTCACTGTAGGTACTGTGTTCTTTTGTTTGTAGGCCTCATTTCATTTTCGGTAAACAGTAGAATGATGTGCTTTACCAAAAAGCTCTATCTTGATCCCATCTGTCCACAAGACGTTTTCCCAGAAGGATTTTGGCTTACTCAAGTACATTTTGGCAAACTGTAATCTTGCTTTTTTATGTCTCTGTGTCAGCAGTGGGGTCCTCCTGGGTCTCCTGCCATAGCGTTTCATTTCATTTAAATGTCGACGGATAGTTTGCGCTGACACAGATGCTCCCTGAGCCTGCAGGACAGCTTGCATTCCTTTGGCACTTGTTTGGGGCTGCTTATCCACCATCCGGACTATCCTGCGTTGCAACCTTTCATCAATTTTTCTCTTCTGTCCATGACCAGGGAGATTCACTACAGTGCCATGGGTTGCAAACGTCTTGATAATGTTGCGCACTGTGGACAAAGGCAAATCTAGATCTCTGGAGATGGACTTGTAACCTTGAGATTGTTGATATTTGTCCACAATTTTGGTTCTCAAGTCCTCAGACAGTTCTCTTCTCCTCTTTCTGTTGTCCATGCTTAGCATGACACACACAGACACACAATGCAAAGACTAAGTGAACTTCTCTCCTTTTTATCTGCTTTCAGGTGTGATTTTTATATTGCCCACACCTGTTACTTGCCCCAGGTGAGTTTAAAGGAGCATCACGTGCTTGAAACAATCTTGTTTACCCACAATTTTGAAAGGGTGCCAGTAATTTTGTCCGGCCCATTTTTGGAGTTTTGTTTGACATTATGTCCAATTTGCTTTTTTCCCCTCCCTTTTTTGTTGTGTTCCAATACACACAAAGGGAATAAACCTGTTTGTAGCAAAACATGTGTTCCTGCAATACTTTTCTGTGAGAAATACTTGATTTTCTGGAAAAATTTCTGGGGTGCCAACAATTATAATGCCTTCTTTCCATTTTTTTCAACAACAAGCCTGTGAGAGTGACTCATCCAGAGCCATCCAGTGAACTACTGTGTTTGAGAATGAACTTAGATCATCTCAAGTCTTAATCCCATAGTTTACATATTCTTTACCTAGATACAGGGGTAGGCAACCTTGGCTCTTTTGTGACTCGTGGACTTCAACTCCCAGAATTCCCGAGCCAGCTAGGAGTTGAAGTCCACGAGTCATAAAAGAGCCAAGGTTGCCTACCCCTGACCTAGAATAAGATGTTATGAATAGGTTGTACTCTGAGCAAGTTTATTCTGACTTTATGAGTTCTTTTTTTTTAAAAAAAATTCCATTTATATCCCACCCTTCTCCGAAGACTCAGGGCGGCTTACATGCTTAGCAGTAGCCTTCATTCTATGTATATGCCTGCTTATTAGGGCTTTCACACACACACACCCAAGCGGCATTATTACAAAGTCAGCTTATTGCCCCCAACAATCTGTGTCCTCATTTTACCTACCTCGGAAGGATGGAAGGCTGAGTCAACCTTGAGCTTGGTGGGATGCGAACCTGCACTAATTGCAGGCAGCTGGTGTTACTTAAGGAGGCATTAGCCCACTGCTCCACCAAGGCTCTTTTAAATAATCTGAGGGTTAGTCTTGGTTTTATGTGCTTTGAAGAATGGCCGATTGGAGAAATGGCTGCAGTATCTTGATTCTAGTTCTTATAATATCATAAATCATACTGTGGGTTTATTTAGCTTAGTGTATTGTGCAGATAGCAGCATATTCACGAATCCTCTTTTTTTTTTTGGCTAGGCCGTAACACCTATCGGATACTATTCAGGAACAAGGCATATGAGCGGAATGAGCTCTTCCTGCCAGGGCGAATGGCTTATGTGGTGGATCTTGATGATGAGTATGCTGACACAGATATTCCCACAACCTTGATTAGAAGTAAGGCTGATTGCCCAACCATGGAGGTAATTGACCTAATTGCTGTGGTTGCTTTATGAGCAAGGCAGTCGTATATGAGCTGTCAGGGTAGTGATTCCTGTGATTTCTTCTTTTAGGCCCAGACCACCCTGACTACAAATGATATTGTAATTAGTAAACTGACTCAGATTCTTTCCTACCTGAGGCAAGGCACTCGGAATAAAAAGCTCAAGAAAAAGGATAAAGGTAAGCATATGTTTTTAGAATTCAGACTTGCGTATCTCATTTTCCGTGATGAACAGCGGTAAAAAAAATGAACATTTTTTTAACATTTGGTTAATGTCAGAATGGTAACGGGAGTACAAAACATAGATTCTACATTGCCCTAAAAGGTTGATGGTTCACATTAGTGTGAAAAATGGGATGGAGATTTATTTCTTTTTCAATCTGACGAATAGACACTTGCATGATCAAAAGAGTGAAAAGATTAACGTAAGTTGGGTATCGTATCATATAAAAACGCACCACTGATGAAATGCTACAGACATTTGCAAAACCGTATGTTTTATTTCCTAAAAAAATAATACCCCACGGGTACAGAAGTAAGTGTATTCTGATTTGCTATTTGTAGGGAAACTGGATGAGAAGAAACCCCCCGAGGCAGACATGAGGTAAGTATATGGCTGTATCAAGCGCTTATCCTTCAGGGCTGGATCCGTCTCATTGTATTTGGAACTATTTTCAGGAAGCTGCTGCATTCTTGCATGCTCTTCAGTTTGGAAGGAACAGACAAGTGAATTAATTTGGCTTCCCCTTCAGGATGCAGGGGCTGATTTGTTTAAAAAGGAAGATATCACACCTTGGGAGCAAAAGTGTTTGATAAAAAAAAAGAATAACTTGCGATAAGTGATTCTCAACATTTTCTGAGGTGTTTGTTTGTTTTTTTACCTTTTTTAATATGCGCTTGTCTGATGAAAAGTATTTTTGAAGATATTGGTGATTATGTACCTTCTGCGGCAAAAGTGCCACGAGAAAAGGAACGAGAGAGATACAGGGAGCGTGACCGAGAACGAGAGAGAGAGAGAGACAGGGAACATGAACGAGATCGTGAACGGGAGAGAGAAAGGGAACGGGAAGAGGAGAAGAAGAGGCACAGCTACTTTGAGAAACCCAAAGCTGATGATGAGGTAAGCACACATCTCTTTCTCCCATAAAACTCAGATTTTGTCAGGCCCAAAATTCAATTAAGTTTAGTTCTTTACTTGCTTACACCTAACAGACAGGATCTTGCCAAACTAAAATTGTAACTTTCTACCTTATTAGATGTATCCTAAGAGATTCTAGGCCCATGGTGGCACACACGTCGTCGCCCCAGTCCTAGACCTTCAGCTGGGTTTTATAAAACCTTTTCGCTTTAGGCCGCCGCCGCCGAGTGCAAGATAAAAAAAAATTTAAATCAATTTCAACTTCTCACGGGGGGAAAAAAAAAAGATCTCGCAAAGTTGGAATTGATTGATTGAACTTTTTAGTCCCACCCAGTCTGCTCTTACCACTGCAGCCACGCCTACCCAATGGGCCACACCCACCCAGCACCCGATGATACATAAGTGGGTTTTGGGCTGCAGTTTGGGCACTCAGTCTCTAAAAGGTTCGCCATCACTGTTCTAGGCTGTGCTTACCCTAAGCCTCTCCCCCCCCCCCCGCTTCCCCATCCAGCGTGGGATTGTTCAGTTTCTTAATCCTGCCCTCCATGTAGGAAAGCGCTCTGTTGCCAAAACACTCCTCCACTGCTCCTGCAGGTGATATTCCATCACAGATATTGTGTTTTTGGTGGCTCTTTGATCAGGACCGTTTTTTTACCATTATAAAATAATTTTGAAATCTTTTGTAACCTTAATGAGGCTACAATAATTAAATGGAAACAGTGAATTCAATTGAATATTTGTGCAAAATTGTAAAAGTAATGGTCTTGTAGTATTTTACTCTATTCTCAAGTAGTTCTCATACTAGTTGCAAAGGTACATGAACTTTTGGCTTCTTAGCAATATCTGGCAGGTGGGGACAAAATACTGCACTGTATGCATCTTTTAAACTAATCAAACATAGCTTGTCTTATGTTAAGTAACTAGCCTTCATTTTGATTGTTTATTTTAAGAGTAATATGTTCGTTTTCTTTTCTCCATTTAGCCCAATGATATAGACAAAGGTAAGTTCTTACGTTAAACTTGATTTTAAAAAACTGGCTGCAAGCAGGAAAATATGATTGCTAAACAAAATATCTGTGCAATTGTAGATTTAAGAAGAAATAAGTTTTATCTCAGTCATCAATATCACTAGAGATTTATCTCCGTTGAATATTTAGAAAATCTAATACAGTATAACTGGATTTTTTTTTTTAGCTTATGGTTTGCCATGCTAGAAAGATTTTTAAAAACGTATATTTTGGTTTTCTTGTATGATTGTCTCCTTATTTGTGGTGAATTTAAAGGCTGGTTTATGTATCACAATAAGCCAACATTGGCTTTTTTATATCCCTTAAGTTTTGGAGTAGCCTCCTGATTTAGTGGTTCCAATCTCAATACCTGAAAACTCACCTGTTTGAACAATCCGGCCTGGTCTGATGGTTTTGGGGTATTTTAATTGTAATTTTAATTAATTTTCACTGCAATTGGGCTACTCTATTTAATTCTTATCTTAACTTTTGTATACTGTATTTTTTATTGCATTTTATTGCCCTGTACACCGCCCTGAGTCCTTTGGGAGAAGGGCGGTATAGAAATTAAATAAATAAATAAATAAATACAGTAATGGCACCCAATCAAGAGAGGATCTCCTATGATCTCTTAGTTTTCGATAAGATTCAGCTGGAGTGTAGTATCATTTTGGTCAGGCTGGTCAGTAATTTCTTTCTTCTTTTTTTCAGGACCTGGCTCAGCCAAAGAATTGATTAAATCAATCAATGAAAAGTTTGCCGGTGCCACTGGCTGGGAAGGGACAGAACCATATCCTTTACATCTGTATGCTGAACGAGGGATTCAGTATAGCATTCAGCAGCTGCTATAGGGTTTTTGGTAAAGCGGTTGTTTTCTGCATAAATTCAAATCTTCATTTAAAGAAAACACTTTGCTTTTGTGTCTTGGGAAAGCCCCCAAATAATGCCGAGACTTAAGATGACATTTGGAACCAGAATCTCGGTTGTTCACTGAAGTGGTTGTTAAGGGAGACCGTACGTGACTGCTTTGCTCAGTGACTGCAATCCTGGCACTCCAGGTTGTAGTCAATAAGCAATCTTGCAAGTTGTTAAACGGAGGCGTCCCAGACAAGGAATACCTCAGGAGCGGGGAAGGTCCCTAGAAGGCCTGTGCAGGCCATTTGTTAGTTTGGGCAGGTACTGCAGTGCAGTACAAAACCACAACCACTCCAGGAAGTCTCAGCCAGCCCAGGCCAGCCTTACAATGCAGCATTCAGTAACGGCGCCACTATTGGTCCTGAATTAGAGTCCTAGGGTCTTCAGCAACCTTGGCCAGCTGCCGCTGCCCCCCGAATTTCGATTTTAACCCCAGCGTTGCCGCTACTGTTGAGAAACACCGTCTCAAGCCCCACACTGTGGCCTGCCATTCTGCACGCTACTCACCTTCAGTTTATTTATTTATTTTATTTTATTTCCATTTATATCCCGCCCTTCTCCGAAGACTCAGGGCGGCTTACAAGCTTGGCAGTAGCCTTCATTCTATGTATATGCCTGCTTATTAGGGCTTTCACACACACCCCAAGCGGCATTATTACAAAGTCAGCTTATTGCCCCCAACAATCTGGGTCCTCATTTTACCTACCTCGGAAGGATGGAAGGCTGAGTCAACCTTGAGCCTGGTGGGATGCGAACCTGCACTAATTGCAGGCAGCTGGTGTTACTTAAGGAGGCATTAGCCCACTGCTCCACCGAGTTGTTTTTCCCCTGCTGTTTCCCCCCGGAATGCCAGCATAGAAAAGGGCAGGAGCCATTCTTATGGTACTTCAGAAGTTTCCCTGACTTTTTCTTTTTCTTTTCTTCCCTTTCCCACATCACGGGGCCGATTGGTGCTGGATGGCGGTGGCTGCAGTATGGGGCTTGAGATAGCATTTCTCGATGGTAGAGGCAGCATTGGGGCTGAAATCGAGGCCTACGAGTGGAGACAGCTGGCTGAGACTGCTGAAGGCCCTGACCTCTATGTCAGGATTGTACCATGGGGCATAGGGCGGGGATTTGGGGGAAGTTACAGTGCCCATGCATTTGGGTAAGTGTAGTTGGGCTGCCACACATCCAAATTTTGATCACGTGACTGCAGAGAGGTGCTGCAGCGGCCATAGGTTTGGGCACAGTTGCAAGTCCCTTCATTCGGCACTATCATAATTTTGAATTATCATTGCATGAACGGTTGTTTAAGTCAGGGACTGCCGTTATATATACGTTCTATGGAAATATATAGAAATAGTCCTTCCTTAATGACTTAGTGGCCGTTTAATAAATGACAGACACCCCCCACACACACCGGCAAACCTACTTACAACCCAGTTCCAAAGTTCCGACAGTGGCATACCCTCCGTGATCACATGATTGCGTTTTAGGCACTTGGCAACCAGCACATCTTTATGGCTGGTCACAGTGTTGTACAGTCATGTGACCACAATTTACGACATTTTATGCCTTTTCGTCCAGTTTCCCCATAGGTACACAATGATTCGCTTAACAACCACAGTATCCACTTGAAAACTACTGCGAAAAAAGTCATAAAATTGGGCCAGTCTTAGGGGTACCTTGACTTACAACTGTTATGACTTAAGGTAGACACTCCAGGTTCCATTGTGTTGAGGACTCCCTATTGTTTCCAGTGGAGTGACTGGAAGAGATACTTGACTCCAATGAAATTGATATGATTGTTACAAAAGCTTGTAAGAAAGAAGATATTGATCTGAACAGCTTAAGACCTTTTCAGTAATCTGCTTGGTCTCCCCATATGGATTCATGGTGCTTGCTTATTAGGTAGAGACAGTCTTGTCCCTTTCAGACTACTTTTGTTCCTTATCATTTAATACATTAAAAAAAACTGAAGATAAAAAGCAAGTGGGTGACTTCTTTGGAATGCTGAACAGCTATGCTGAATGCTACCCTGCAACGTAAGAATATTATGTATTCACCATTCAGAGGACTACTGATATAGGAACAGAACTTAACATTAGAAAGTTATCTAAATTTTGGAATAGTGGAACATCAATTTTAAATTAAAAAAACAACAACATTCAGACCAGGAATGTGAAAACCTTTTGGCTCAAGGACCATGCACATTTTCTTGGCAAATAATTTTGACAAAAAACATTTATTTAAAATGTCAGGGCCAGAGGGTGACAGGGCTAACTCATTGTCATATGCACAAACTTGGAAAAAGTTTGGCTTTACACTAAAGCATTAGCAGCATCTGAAGTTTGAAGCTATTCAGAGTGGTCCTGCAACTATCAGCCCGCGCACACACATATACACACACATACATTTTCTACTCAACTGAGTAGCAGAGTAGTGGGCTAGGAGAATATAACTTTTTTGAAATAATCTATTTCTATAGATGCTGACTGAAGTCCAATTTTTTCAGTTTTAGATTTTATCACGTATACTATAGAATCTATAAACTAAGCAGAGAATTCCAGATTTGTTGCTGCTATGTCTCAAACTATAATTTTGAATGGGATTGTAAATATAGTTACTGCCAATTTTGTGTTTATCCTAGAATGGATGCCATGGCTGTGGATAGTGATGAAGAAGTAGATTATAGTAAAATGGATCAGGTATACCATTGATAATTTTAAAATAAGTATTTTAGTATGTTGTAATAATTCCATAATGAGTCATTTGGAATCTGTATACTATTAAAACTCTCCATGTTTGTGTGTAAACTTTTAACTGGGCAAAATGGTACATCATAGGAGGTACCTCAAATGGACTGACTGATAGATTGCACTCAAAATTCAGAATCCTTACTCTCATGCAGTTGAAATTTGGCAAATTTTATGACATAGTACAAAACATCATAAACCACCTCCTATGGTCAATTGGGCTATTTTCAAGGCAGATACATCTGTGAATAGCTCCCTGAATATTTAAGGTTTTTTTTCCTAGTGAAGGCAGTACATGGGAAGCTCTGCCATTGCTGAAGGCATTGAGGAATCTGATAACGAAATAGATCTGAAAAGCTGACCCAGTGGATCAGGGTTTGTCTACTATATATATTGAAATTTTTCATAGGAACGTGGCAGCTTTTAACTTTCTAGCTTTACTTGCAGTTGAATAAGGTGCTATAATGGATTTTACTATGCGAGATAAAATATTTTAATACTTTCCTCTGTATAATATGTGTTCATACCAACTGCAAAAAGGAGAAAGGTATCATAATGGATAGTCTAGAAACTCTATTCTTGGAAGCTAATATTTTTTTGTTTACTTTTTCAGCAGCAAAGTTAGAGATTGAGTATGCTAACATATGGAGCATTCAAAAACAATTTCATTCACTTTCAGCCTAAAGTGGTACAGTTCCTTTTACTACAGAATTCTACTTCATTTGTCTTTCTCTCCTTCCTCAAGGGAAACAAAAAAGGACCTCTGGGTCGTTGGGACTTTGACACACAAGAAGAATATAGCGAGTACATGAATAACAAAGAGGCTCTACCCAAGTGAGTTTGCAAGTTGTTTTTAAGAGTAGGAAGATAGATGGTATTATAGGGCATCTTATTTATAAGTAATAGGATTCCAGAAAACCCTTAAGACCTGTCTCTGTCCCCAGGCCGAGGGTTAACGTGGTACGATATATTAGTTATACCCCTGTCATATTATTTGTCTTGCACTGTTTGCTGTTCTAATTGTTTCAGTCTGGGCTGCCTATTTATGTGGTTTTTAGCTGTTTTACTCTTTCTACGGGTTTTATAGCCCACCCAGAGGTTTCTGGAACGGGTAGACATATTAAGTCAATTAAATTAAATTAAAATTATTATAATTAAAATTCCTACTACATTTTGCAGAATGCCTCATAAGATGCCTCATATAACAGGACTTAGATCTCAGTTTTTTGCATCAGACTAGCTGAATCACAAATTGTACTTGTTCCCTCTTATTTTAGAGCAGCGTTCCAATACGGAATCAAGATGTCTGAAGGCCGTAAAACACGTCGCTTCAAGGAGACCAATGACAAAGCTGAACTGGATCGGCAGTGGAAAAAGATTAGTGCAGTAAGCATCTTAAGCTACCTTTATTTAGTAACATTTGTTTTGTCCACCGTGGGTAGCAGTTTTCTTTACGGTTTTGTACACTCGCCTTACAGGTTTTACGATTTGGAAAGGATTGTGTCCTGCTGTTTCATTCAGCTTCATGCATAGAAATATGCTATATTTTTAGGTCCTTTCATTTCTGTGTCAGGGCTTCCAATCAGATTGCGACACCTTGTAATATCTAGTTTATGATCAAAATTCTGATGCCTAAATGTTCTCTCTATATTGTGGGAGCAAACTAGACTTTTTCGTATGTGCTGGCCTATTTAATTTTTGTGCTATTCACACAATCTTTTGCTTGAAAGTTAGTCATTTCAAAAAAAAAAACAAAACCCAACACCACCAAATGCTTTAATGTCATATCCACAATACAGTGATTGTATTCTCTTTACAGATCATTGAAAAAAGAAAGAAGATGGAGGCTGATGGGTTAGTATAATTGCACATGAAAAGTTAGTGTGATGTGAAAAGTACTCATGGAGCCATCTCTTATCTCTTACGTGTTCTCTTATACGTATTCAGCAAAGGGCAGCTACTCATTTGTGGCAGGAGATACATGTGCCGTCCAAAGAATGCTAAATTACTTTTTACCTTCTGCGTTTTTTGTTCTTAAGATATGCTTTCTTTTTAGTACTGTATGTATTTTTTGTGTGTGTGCGTGGTTTCTGCTAAAGTGCCCCGTATTACAGTATTTCGTATAAATGTCTTTTATCATTTCAGGGTTGAGGTGAAGAGACCAAAATACTGAAGCTGGCAGGAGGTTTTGATTCCTTCCGTTGTATTTCAAAAGCTCAGCTCTAGCGGAGATTTGATTCTGATGGACTAGTCACTGGAACAAGCCCACCTTGCTTCCGGCTTACGTATGAATACGAAGGGCAGCGCCTGATTGCAGTGAAACTTTTTAGATGCTTTTTTTCCCTTCTCTGCAGCACATGTTCCCCCAAGGGCTTTTGCACTCTGGATTTGTACTGCAATAAAAAGTGCTAAAATGTTAACGTTACAGAATTCTTAATTGTATCCCTTGAATACGTGGCAGTAGGGGGCAGGTAAGGTTTGTGGGGGGGGCAGGTTTTCTTTGTACAGAAAGTAACATGAATGGTCTTGTTAGTAGTATTTGCTATTATTGAAATACATCCTGATGTGAACTTACATAGCACATCCTGCCCATTAGGAAAAATCCTTTCCTCTTCATTGTTACTTACTATTTTGATAGTTTCTGCCTGTCTTGCACAGAGTGGGTGTGCACCAAGCTCCCTCAATTAAACATTGTCACCTTGTGGGACCAAGGAAGTACGGTATGGCTTCTCTGCCACTGACGCTGCGCTCTGGAACAGCATCCTCACGGATGCAGATAGCACCCTTTCCTCTTGGATTCCAGGATGCCCTTAAGACTTGGCTCTGTTAATATTTTATTAGTACTGTTGTTTGTAGTCTGGGTTGCCAGGTCATGCTTCATATTTTTAAAGTCTTTTAAGTGTATATTTGGATACTGTAAAGCTTCCAGAGTTGGCAGCAATAATAATATAATAATAATAATAATAAACAATAAAATACAAATATTTTAATTAAGTGAATTAAAATTGCCACAATTAAGTCATTAAAGTTAATAGAAATGTTAATCCAATATAAATAAGAGTAAACATTTCAAATATTTGCTTAATGGTCATGAATGAAGAGGCAATAATACTTTCCTCAGCTGTTGAGTCCCCACTAATAATTTTTAAAGGTTGGTCTTGCAGCTTAGACTTTCTGAGGAGGTCTCTGCAAGTTTTCTTATTTGTTGTTGGATTCCAATTGTGCTGCCATTCTCTACATAATAAATAAATCACAGTCATTAAATGGTAATTGTGTGTAGATAACTACCTTTGCGTGAAACAATTCAGGATTTTGTCTCCCAAATATTGAAGCCCAGTCATTCATAAGAACCACTCTAGAGACTTTTGTAAGAATCTGGCGCTCTGAATTAAGCCATCAAGGGAAAATGCCTGTTTTCTTCTTGATTTACGCAATGTCCACAAATTTTTTCAAAGCGTAAGGAAAAAAAGCTGTTTTGTGTGTGTTTTTTTAAAAAAAATAAGCAGTGCGGTATCCACTCTTAATAAAATATATCAGTTAAATAAAAACTATCTTATGAAAATAGATGTGCAGTTCCTTAGGGTCATCTCTCTAAAGACAAATGGTTTTTATAGAAACCAAGTTTGGGGGGGGGGGTAATGGAAATACTAATTCTAATAATGCTTTCTAGGCTAATTGCAGAATGTATTATCTGATGAAAAGGTTGCTTTTCAATATTTTAGGGTCAGATAATTGTCAATTAGCAATCATGAATTCTTATAGTCCAACCATAGATTCTTTAAAACAAATGTATGATATATATGAACTATATAATATATAGTTAAATAAAATTTTGGATTTTTTTGTAGTTCATAACACTCACCCAATTCATATCATTTAGATTCGTAATATGTTCATAATATATATGAATTAAAACAGAATTTGGCAATCTTAATCATTACTCTTTGATGTCTACAGTTAAAGCATGTGACATAGATGCTGTTACAATTTTAGACCACAATCTAGTGGACTTTATTGATGTATTTGATAAATATTTGGATATGATTAAGTCAGCTCTGAATATATCTAGATTATTTTGTTAAGTGAATGAAATACGTTTTTCTAACTCAGTTATATCATCTATAATGGGACAGTACTGAAGCATCTAGTCAAAGTCTAATTATCATTGTGCCTAGCAAGAAAAGAAGCAATGGTTAGCTAAATATTTAGAGGAGAAATAGAAAGAATTAACTCTATATCTATTCTACCTCATCACCCATCTACAAATTTGGTCATTGCTAAACAGGAATTTAGCCAGCTTTATGTGTTCAAAGCAGAATTTTATATGGTACCTGTTGTGTAGTGAGTTCTTTGCTGGCAATCAGCGAGACGAGAGGTTGCAAACAGGAACATTGCTTTATTAAGGCAAACAGGAACAGAACTGAAACAGAGGCTTCTGCACAGCTACGTATACAGTTGGCCACTAGGCGGCGGCCAATAGGCTTAAAGGAGCCCATTCCCACCCCAAATCATCCAATGATCTTCTTGGAGACAAGAAGTCTGGCTTAGTCAGGGACCATTACACAGACACACCAATTGAGCAACCTAAGCAGCATTTAAACAGACATGTGAAACAGTTCGAGTAAAATCCCAATACATTACAGTACCAAACAAAGGGAATGAAAAAAAGCTCAGATATCTAGCTTTGGGATTAGAATACACCAACGGTATAATTGTGTACCATCTATATGGGATATGGATGGGAAATTCGTAAAGATTCCAAACCTATTAATCAGTTGTGTTCTGAGTATTAGTCTAAGCCAGTGATGGCGAACCTTTAAGAGACCAAGTGCCCCAACTGCAACCCAAAACCCACTTATGTATTGTCAGATGCCGGGTAGGCGTGGCCCATTGGGTGGGTGTGGCTGTGGTAACAGCAGACTGGGTGGGACTAAAAAGTTCAATCCATCAAATCCAACTTTGCAAGATTTTTTTCCCCACAAGAAGTTGAAATTGCTTGAACTTTTTTTTTTGCACACAGCGGCGGAGGCCTAAAGCAAAAAGTTTTTATAAAACCCAGCTGAAGACCTAGGACTGGGGTGACGGTGCGTGTGCCCACAGAAAGGGTTCTGTGTGCCCCCTGTGGCACCCATGCCATAGGTTCGCCGCCACAGGTCTAAGCAATATTTTTCTAATTTTTCATTGTCTGTTTCCTGGTATGAACAGCAGCAATTACTATATCATCTCTGCAGCGACAAGTCAGGCAGGCTTAGTGGAGCTTCTTAAAGATTGTGATTATACACTATATAAAGTTTAGAAAGAAAAGATACAAAAGATGTAGTGAAGGGCAAAACATAGTGTTTTAAAAACTCAGCATTTAAATACAGCATTATACAGTTTTATTGATTAATCTACAATGCAATAAGGAGCCATTTTGTAAAACATTTATCAATTCAAGGTAATAAATTTATTATAAAATCCATTGTAAAATGGAATTGCTACAACCCATGCTTGATAAATCCATAGTTCATCATATACTGATATATTATACATGTTGGTATTGTGGGAAGTCAGCTCCCCAGAGAAGGAAATATTAAAAGGGCAGAAAAAATATAATTCCTCAAAGGATCTTGAAGAGGTAGGAAAGCATGCCCAGTTTTCTTAATAGCCACAGGTCTCCCTCCCCCAAGCAGGGACAAGCTCTAGATGCAGATGTAAATCCAGGGAGCTAGGAGATTAAGAAGACAAAGCCCTAAAATCTACATACCCATCCAAACAGTCATCAGTCCAGCCCCAGGGAAGCAGGACATGACCTTTTGGACATAATAGGATTAACCCATCACCATCAGAATACCAGAAAGGCACACTCAGACTCAAGTCAAAAGTTCATGACACAGGAAATAGCTTCAAACAGGAACAGGAAATCACTCCAAACAAAAGGCTCAAGAGGGTATAAAAACCCACTCCCTACATGTGCTCAGTCCTCTTTTCTTGCCTGGTTCTCCTTTTCAATAAACTATAACCTTCCTAAAGCAGTCACCATGTTTGCTCCCAGCTTGGACTAAACCACGATGAAGACTTTTCTTCCAACAGTATATAATTCAATAATCAAGATAATATTCTTTATGAGTAATACAGCTAAAACTTTTGAGCAAAATTGTGGAAATCATGAGATCTTTAAATTGAATATGTCACTCATTTGCTATTTTAAACAACTCAAATTTACATTCTGAATATAACTGAAATGTTTTAAAATCTTAACTGGCAATAATCTGCTCAGTATTGATACTGCTTACTTGTCAATGACTAAAAATAACCAGTCCCAGCATCTCCCAAATATACTTTGCAGCTTGGAATGATGGAAATGCAAGGGAATTTTGACAAAAACCCAAACCTGTCAAGGTATCAGAAGCATTATCTAATACTTTTCTTACTGCACTCATAATGGTTTTTAGAGTTGATCAGCTGGATTCTCTAAGGAAAATCTATAAAATGCAAAATGTATGCTCAGGGATAAAACTGTAAGACAGGAAAGTTCTAAAAAAAACCATTATCATAATAGCTGTAATTTTTATAACTTTTTTTCTTTTAAGCAGATAATCCATTGTTCTCATTCATTCTTGGTTCTCAGAAAGGCCCAATCACTATTACTGTGCTCCTTCATTTCATATCTTATATCACATTCATTCAGAATGTTGCACAACTTTGCCAAAAACTAATTACTGATTCTTTATTATCAGCAGAAGAGTCATAGGTGCCTAGTATAAACTAAAGTAACAAAAAATGCTTGTGTGTGCTACAACATCACAATGCAAACCCAAGCTTTTCAGACTTGTGCCCTAATTAGGTGCTAGTATGGAAGTCTTTGGACCATAAGAAAGGCTGAGAGCCAAAGAATTGAGGCCTTTGAACTATGGTGCCGGAGAAGACTCCTGCAAGTCCCTTGGACTGCAAGGCGATCAAACCGGTCAGTCCTAGAGGAGATCAACCCTGACTGCTTTTTAGAAGGCCAGATCCTGAAGTTGAAATTCAAATACTTTCGCCACCTAATGAGAAGGAAGGACTCACTGGAGAAGAGCCTAATGCTGGGGAAGGTTGAAGGCAATAGAAGAAGGGGACGACAGAGAATGAGGTGGCTGGATGGAGTCACTGAAGCAGTAGACATCAGCCTAAATGGACTCCAGAACATGGTAGAAGACAGGAAGGCCTAGAGCAGGGGTAGGCAACCTCGACTCTTTTATGACTCATGGACTTCAACTGCCAAATTCCTGAGTCAGCTATGCTGACTCAGGAATTCTGGGAGTTGAAGTCCATGAGTCATAAAAGAGCTGAGGTTGCCTACCCCTGGCCTAGAGGAACGTCCATGGGATCACGATGGGTCGGACACGACATGGAAGTTTTGTGTTTATTGTTCTGATATGTTGTCATTTGTCATCAAAAAATGTATCCCTGATTATCATATTTTTATATTTTTATATACCTAATGTGGGTGGATCATCAGGCCAAATATATATCTATGTACTTTCATATATGTTCATAGTAACCATTTTTTCTTAGTTTCACAAATATCTACTTTTATTTCTTACATTTCATTAATTCACACACTCGATATACACCTCTCACATTCCAAATGGCCATCTTCCATATGCCACTGTTGTCACTAGATAGTCCTATAGATAAGTTTTAGTTTAGTTTAGTTTTATTTGATTTCTATACCGCCCTTCTCCCTAGGGACTCAGGGCGGTTCACAGGGCATATATAAATAACGATACAAAAGTTAAAAAGAAATTAAACCAGTGCCCAGTTAAAAAACAATAATAAACTACTAAAAAACACCAAATTTAAAAACCCATAATCCCCCATCAGGCCAGACCAGCTAATTCAAATAAGTGGGTCTTCAGCCCGCAACGGAAGGTTCGGAGGTCTGATGCCATCCGGAGCTCAACCGGCAGTTGGTTCCATAATGCCGGAGCGCCCACAGAGAAGGCCCTCCCCCTGGGGGCCACCAGTCGGCATTCCCTGACCGGAGGCACCCTGAGGAGGCCCTCTCTGTGGGCACGTACTGGGCGGAGGGAAGTTGACGCCGGCAGCAGGTGGTCCCCGAGGTAACCCGGACCCATGCCATGTAAGGACTTAAAGATCATGACCAAGACCTTGAACCTCACCTGGAAGACAACTGGTAGCCAATGCAGCTCGCGGAGCAAAGGTGTAACATGGGAGTACCGGGAAACTCCCAAGACAACTCTCACGGCCACATTCTGTACCAGTTGGAGCCTCCGAGTGGTCTTCAAGGGAAGCCCCATGTAGAGAGCATTACAGTAGTCAAGGCGAGAGGTCACGAGCACATGAGTGACCGTACACAGGGCATCCCGGTCCAGATAGGGCCGCAACTGGCGCACCAGGCGAACCTGGGCGAAAGCCCCCCTAGTCACGGCCACTATACGATATTCCAGAGTAAGCCGTGAATCTAGGAGGACTCCCAAGTTGCGAGCCCTATCCACGGGGGGTAAGAGCTCACCCCCCATAGAAAGAGATGGAACATTTTGAATGTCCCGGGATGCCGGAATGTACAGCCACTCAGTCTTGTCAGGGTTGAGTTGAAGTCTGTTCCTCCCCATCCAGACCCGAATCGCCTCCAGGCAATGGGACATCACAGCGAGGGCATCACTGGGGTGGTTTGGGGTCGAAAAGAAAAGAAAAGTTGGGTATCATCGGCATATTGATGATACCCAACTTCAAAACCACGAATGATCTCACCCACCGGTTTCATGTAGATGTTGAACAGGAGAGGCGAGAGAACCGACCCCTGAGGAACTCCACAAACGAGAGACCTAGGGACCGATCTCTGCCCCCCTGCCAACACCGACTGCGAGCGTCCCAGGAGATAGGAGGAGAACCACTGAAGAACTGTGCCTCCCACTCCCAATCCCCTGAGGCGCTGCAGCAAGATACCATGGTCGATGGTATCGAAAGCCGCCGAGAGGTCTAATAGGACTAGGACAGAGGAATATCCCCTATCCCGAGCCCTCCAGAGATCATTCACCAGAGCGACCAATGCCGTCTCAGTGCTGTACCTGGGCCTGAAACCCGATTGGTAGGGGTCCAAATAATCCGCTTCATCCAGGACCAGAGGGAGCTGATGCGCCACCACACTCTCAACAACCTTCGCAAGAAAGCGAAGGTTGGAGACTGGACGAAAGTTGTTCAATACAGCTGGGTCCAAGGCAGGCTTCTTGAGGAGAGGTCTCACCACCGCCTCCTTCAAGACGGTGGGGAAATAACCCTCACTCAAAGAAGCAGATATAACTGCCTGGAGCCAGCCTCGTGTCCTCTCCCTAGCTGCATAAACCAGCCAGGAAGGGCACGGGTCCAATAAACATGTGGTGGAGCTCAGCCTTCCCATAATCCTGTCCACTTCATCAGGGGTCACAGAATCAAACTCTTCCCAGATAACATTGACAAGACCGCCCGTGTCCTGATCGCCAGACTCTGCCCAGCTGGAGTCCAAACCGGTCCGAATCCGAGCGATTTTATCCGATAGATGTTGACTAAATTCCTCGGCACGACCCTGCAAGGGATCCTCCCTCACCTCCTGATTAAGAAGTGAGCGAGTCACCCTAAACAGGGCGGCCGGGCGATTATCTGCGGACGCGATGAGGGTGGAGAAGTAATTACACCTCGCCACCCTCATCGCTGTGAGATAAGACCTAATATAGGTTCTTAACCGCAACCGGTCGGGTTCGGATCGGCTAGACCTCCAACAGCTCTCTAGGCCCCGTTTCCGACGCTTCATCTCCCGGAGCTCCGCGGAAAACCATGGAGCTCGCTGGGATCTGCACCGGGTCAGGGGCCGCAAGGGTACAACCCGGTCAAGTGCCTCAGTGGCTGCCCTTTCCCAGGCTTCCACTAAGGCATCCGCCGAGTTGTGAGCAATGGAGGCAGGTGGGGACCCCAGCGCCGCTTGGAATCTATCAGGATCCATTAGGCGTCTGGGGCGGTACCATCTAATTGGCTCCGTACCCCCATGGCGGGGGGTGGCAAAACGGAAGACCAGCCGCAGGAGGTGATGATCGGTCCATGACAGGGGCATAATAAATGGAAAGCCCCCACCAAGATCATCCAACCACCGTCTAGATAAAAAAATCAGGTCAAGGGTGTGGCTTCCCTCATGAGTTGGTTCAGAAATTACTTGCGTCAGGTCCATGGCCGTCATGGAAGCCATGAACTCCCGAGCTAGCTCAGATGAACCTCCCAGGGATGGTAGATTGAAGTCTCCCAAAACTATAAGTTTGGGAAACTCAACCACCAACCCCGAGAGGATATCGAGCAGCTCGGGCAGGGCTGCCGCTGCGCGACTAGGCGAAATGTACACCAGCAGCAAGCCCAACTGCGCCCCAGAACCAAATCTCACAAAGAGAGACTCACACCCGACTATCTGAGAAACGGTGGTCTCCCGCGGACATAGTGTTTATGATGCCACCCATCAAGGCTTTACTTAAACTTGGTTTTCATACACAGTACCCTTTTTTTAACTAAGTTGCCAACCTTGTAAAAATCACAGCAATACTAGCAGTTACCAGTTCCTGTTCTGAAACTGCAGTATGTTACACAATCCTTACCAAACTCACAGTTCAATTGTACAGTATGTAAACTGTAGCTCTCTCCAGTCTATAAATTCTTACTTCTGTACTAATTCACAACAATCTGATATCAGTTCAAACCTCTGGCAGGCATTTTACCCTATTTGTTTTATAATGCCTATACAGTACCCTCACTTTCATATTAAACATTTCATATTAATCATTTTCCTTTCTGTTTTCCTTTGTTTCACAAAAAAATTCTAAAGAAAATTAATGGGACCTGAGTTGACAATGACTAATTAACAAAGGGTATATGGATCAGTTAAAAAAACAACAACTCTGGCTTTTATTTAGAAAAAGTGCTTGAAATTTTAAGAAATTGCCTGAAAGAGGAAACTGTCAATACAGTAATGCTTTTATAGAAGTCTACATATGGCCGGCCATATGTCAAGATGAACATTTCTGAACTTTGAAACTCCCATCTCCTTCAGTCTTCTTTGTTCTTAGTGCAGGATGTATATGGCATGCAGTAACAGTGAAGTATAAATTTATTTATTTATTTGATTTATATACCGCCCTTCTCCCTAGGGACTCAGGGCGGTGTATAGGGCAATTAAAATATAACATACGAAAGTTAAAATAGATTAAATTTAGCCCCAAACAAAATAAATTAAATTATGAAATTTAAAACCACAATCCCTCAGTCCAGGCCGGCAAGCTCGAATAACCAGGTTTTCAGGTCACGGCGAAAAGAGCGAAGGTCGGGAGCCATCCAGAGGTCCACAGGAAGCTGATTCCAGAGGGCAGGTGCACCCACAGAGAATGCTCTCCCCCTGGGGGCCGCCAGCCGGCACTCCCTGACCGACGGCACCGAGGAGACCCTCTCTGTGGAAGCGCACGGGGCGATGGGAAGTTGACGCCAGGAGCAGGTGCTCCCGTGCTCGCCAGTTTGAATTCTCCTTGTTAGGCATTGTCTGTGGTTTTGCATTTTATAAAATTCCTACATTTCCATAATCAAAGTTTTTACATTGTCAAGATAAGAAAATTAGCAAATACGGATTCTTTTGTTTTAGCTAAAACAATTTGTAAAATCCCATGTATATAGCCTGCACTCAGTGGCAGTACAGATATGTGTAACTTATCTGGGAGGTGGAGCAAGGGATTTTTTTAAAATTTTGATTTTTGATTTATTTATTTTTGCGTTTGATAATATGAAAGTCCATACTTGTACCTTGGTGTCAAAATTTGTTGACAAATCATGATATTGGAGCTGGGTTGATAGGCTTCCTCTTCTGGGAGGAACTCATGATTTTTAAGTGTTAGACTTTACAGATGTATGCGAGCTATACAAATCATTTAGAATCTTTCCAAATGTGGCATTTGGTTGAGACTCAGCAATAAACATTTGCCCTTGAATTTCAGTCTTTGTCGGGTGAGAATGAAGGAGCTTTGCAAACCACAGATATGAGGAAAAGCTCCCATTTCTTTCTTTCTCCAGGAATATTAAGTTTCTTTTTGTTTTTTAAAGTCCTTTGCTCCGAGCAAGGAAAGATCAAAGCCTTAGTAGTCAACATTCTTGATAAGGTTGGCATTAGGGGATTAAATAAAAATCCTCCTTTCCGCTTTTAATCGTTTCTTACTTTACTGAGGGTTGGATCCCTGCTGCCCAGTAAACAATATCGACAGTGCATACTGTAGGGCAGGGGTCTTCAAACTTGGCCCTTTTATGACTTGTGGACTTCAACTCCCAGAATTCCTCAGACAGCATGCCTGGCTGAGGAATCCTGGGAGTTGAAGTCCACAAGTCATAAAAGGGCCAAGTTTGAAGACCCCTGCTGTAGGGCTACTTCGCGATGCCAAATAACTACAACAGAAGGCCAACCTGCGTGTCAACAATCGGCACGGCACTTTCTCTTTTCAGCCTCCTTGGCTTCCAGAGGAAAAGTGCTGGCTCCGCCTGTCCTTTTGCTGCGCAGGCGCCCGCAGTTCCCAACACGCTTGTCCCCTGAAGCAGAATGGTGTAGTGAAAATGGCTGCGCCTGATACTGTGAGTACACGTGACCCTTGGCGTTCGCCTGTCCTCACGTTGATTTTCCCTTTGCCGGGAAAAGATCTTTGCGCGGCTTCCTGTATCATTAAACAGCGGTCTGGAAATGTAGGCTTAGGGAGCTTTGGTGGGGCAGGAATGTAGTGGTAGAAGCTATCACGGGGCTTGATTGATTAGTGATTAGTTATTTTGCTATTTTGCCGTCTTTTGTGGGACATAGTAAGTCCCAGTTCCAAGTATAGTGTTATGGGTAGTGAAGATGGGGAGCCCCCGCACTCAAAGCCGGTTACAGAGGAAGGCTGGCACCGGAAGAGCTTGAGCCAGGCAAAGCGAAACTGGCTCCCTCTTCGGGCTTCCTTACTCTAGCTCGGGTAGGCAACCTTGGTTCTTTTATGGCTGGCTCAGGAATTCTGGGAGTTGAAGTCCACGAGTCATAAAAGAGCCAGGGTTGCCTACTCCTGCAGCTATACCCCCCCTCCCCATTATGGATGCATGCACGCCTGCTTGCATTTATGTATAAATTTATTGAGTATCCTTTATTTGTATAAAGAACTCAAGCGTTGCCTAGTAGTTCTAGGAGCATTTGATAGTAAAAATTATGAGATACAGGTGAATCGGCTGAACTGTTCTCACATATTGATCGCTGTCTCTGTTCTCTCTGTGTGGGTTTATGGTGGGTAGGATGATATTGTATGTAATGTAGTGACGGTGCTGGAAAATAACCATATGAGTACAGTAATAAAAAGTTGCTAAATCAGTGATAGTGGCTCATGACATATTGAAAAGAAGAGGATGGAAGGATTCAAAAGCCAGTTGGTCTAGAGAAGTTAAGAAATTGGACTTAAATTTGTACTTCTATAACTGTCTGGTTTGTACAGCACCAAACAGGACAGAGTCCAATGGTTAGCTAACACTGCAGAAAGAACAGTTGCAACCATCCTGTCTTCCATAGAAGACTTGTATATTGCACGGGTCAGGAGATAATCTGCAGACTCCTCGCATCCTGGACGTAAACTGTTTCAACTCCTCCCCTTGGGACAGCGCTATGCAGGCCAAAACAATTAGACACAGGGACAGTTCCCTTCCCCCTGCCATCACTCTGCTAAATACCTAATTCTTACAGTCCTGTTTAATGCCTATGTATATTTACCTATGTAGTCTTGTAGTATTGTTTATCCTTCTTATTATTTTCATTTCTCCTCCCTTTTATTGGGATGTTGTTGTTGTTGATGATGATGATGATGATTCTGTTGTTTTGCATGTACACTGAGTGCTTCTGTATCCGACACAAATTCCTTGTGTGTTGAATCACACTTGGCCAAATAAAGTTCAATTAATTCAATTCAATCTGATGGGACTTGAGTTGACAGGATTCCTCTTGTGGGAGAAAAATGAAGGGAGGCCTCAGTGGAAAACAATTTAACTTCTGAAGAAAGCTGGATGTGAATTGAATAAATAAACATGAATATATAATATATGGACTATGTTAATTACATTAGCAAGGGACTATAAAGCTACCATGAAAATTGGATTACTATATGTTATTGTCTACTCCATCCAGGTACATTCAGATGAGGAAGAACTTGGACTGGAGCCTAGACTTCATGATACTCCTGAAGACATTTTCTTTGAGGCAGCAGCAAATACCATTGACTTTCACCCCGCCCAGGACATCATAGCCATTGGAGATGTTGATGGTGATGTCTATGTGTGAGTTCAAAGTCTCAGAGAAATTTATTGGTGGAGCCTTCTTATTGGGTCAGGAATATGTAGATTGTAGAGCATCGGTAGGTCAGTGAGATGGAGCTATGTAAATGTTTAAGAAAGACAAGAAATGTGGGTTTCCATTGCTAGACTTTATGCAGTTGACTAAGAGAAGAAGAGTGTTTATGCATGTATGGTTACAAATTGAAAGAGGCTATCTATGTATTAAGAGAGGGTATCCATCCCTTTGTATAGAAAAAAAACGTGTGAGAGGAAGTATCTGTTTAAGAGTATCTCTGTAATGGGTAGCAACAGGAAAAGCTAAAACCATTTCCTCACTTGAGACTACAAAATCTTATGGCTTCTTCCAGACATCACAGAGCTAGTACAGAATCTATCCTATTTACTGTTATGGTCGGCTGACTTTAGAAGATGCTGTAGCCACTAGCAGAAATTATACCAAAAGGACAAATAAGGTTTTGGAGAAAGAGAATATGCAGTTGTTGATGTGTCTCTGTATTTGTGTATTTATTTGAGCAAGAAGGGGTAATTGTATACATGTAGTTAAGAAAGAGGACAGGTTGGTCATTTGGAGAAGGGAGACTGTTCTTCTTTTTTTTGGGGGGGGGTGTTCTGCTGAGTGATTAAAGAGAGAAAGAAGATATCTATCTGTATGTTGAAAGAGTATATGTTCCTTACAGGAGAGCGGTTCTTTGTGGTTGTGAACCACGCCCTCTCATCCAGAGAGGAACCAGAGAGACATTAAAGAGAGTTTTGGGTGAGCATATTTGAGCTAGAGATGGTATGTGGCTAAAAAAATAGTAGCTGAGGGTAAAAGAGTGCTTTGTATGTGTGGGTGGGAATCTCTGCGTATGCAGATGAGACCAGGCATTACAGTCTAGGCCTGCTTAAGAAACAGTTTCTGTGGTTGATAGAGTTCTGTGCATAAGTGAGAGAGAGGAAGAGAAGCTTTGTGTACAATTAAGAGACTGAGGGTGTGCGTCTGTCTGTAGCTGACGAAGGTAATTGCCTGCAAAGGGAAGAAAGCACAAGAAGGTCATCTGTATGACTTGACTAAGGGCTTTGGGGTATTTGGGTGGATGGACAGCAGATTCATGTCTTTCTTAGAGAGGGGGTGTCTTTTTGTGAACAGGCCAGAGTTGTGAGAAGAGATTGTAAGCAATTAAAAGAGTTCTGATCCAAGTGTGGCTGAGAGAGAGAAGGTGCGAGTAGAAGTGCTGGGTATGGTTGAAATGAGGGAGATCTGTTTGTATCGGCACCATCCACAATATGTTATGTGCTAGAAAGAAATAATTTTGGTGTATTTCTGCTTATGGAGCCTTGGTGGAGCAGTGGGCTAATGCCTCCTTAAGTAACACCAGCTGCCTGCAATTAGTGCAGGTTCGCATCCCACCAGGCTCAAGGTTGACTCAGCCTTCCATCCTTCCGAGGTAGGTAAAATGAGGACCCAGATTGTTGGGGGCAATTAAGCTGACTTTGTAATAATGCCGCTTGGGGTGTGTGTGAAAGCCCTAATAAGCAGGCATATACATAGAATGAAGGCTACTGCTAAGCTTGTAAGCCGCCCTGAGTCTTCGGAGAAGGGCGGGATATAAATGGAATTAAAATTTAAAAAAATTATGTGTGAGAGATGGAGAGGATATCCCTGTCTTTAATAAAGAGAGATGGTCTGAGAGAGAGAGAGAGAGAGAGAAGGGGTCTGTGTACTTGTGACTAATACAATGTCATCCATCCCACTTAGTTTAATTAGCAAAGAAAGCTCCTAGTTCATTTTTTTCCTCAAGAGTATATTTTACTGAGAATAAAGTGGTTACAGATTAGAGCAGGTAGAATCTGTTGGCCTGGTGCAAAAAAGACAGTACAAGTGCCAAAACATAATTGTCTCTGTCAGAACCCATTCTTTTCCCTTGGGGGGACCTATTTCATTTCTTACTCTTACTCTTTTCTTTCTGAGGGTTCTGCCATTGTCCTGAAGGAGAGTGGGGGAAGGCTCTGTGGTATGTTTCTCTGCTCTGCTACACTGTATCCTTTCCACTGTTTCTACCAACTTGCTCTTTGAACTGTCTCTTCCTTGATATTACCTTGGGGTGAGAAAGGAATATACCTCTGGCCATCTGGTTTATCTCTCGCTGCGGAAGGGAAGGTGCAAAGACCCAACAACATGTTCACAAGCATGGAAAGGACCCTGTTATCAGCTCCTTTCCCACAGTGGACTTAACACCTGAGGGTTGGCCCATTCAAACTGACCGGATGAACTATTGGGGTGGGGTTTACTTGGGACTCTTTTAACCTATTGATCTGAGCAGGAAACCCTCAGATCCTGCCTATCATGCCTGCTATCAGCTTCTCCTAATAAAAGTTCCTTGTGGAATGAAACTGTTCCAAGAGTCCTGCTTTCTTGGGATGAGGTTTTGAAGTGGGCCCTGACAGTCTCTCTATATTAAAAGATTATTTGTGTATGTGTTATACAATAGGGATTGTCTGGGTAGAGAGATAAATTAGCTGTGTGTCTGTCTGTCTCTTAAAGCAGCAGTCCTCAACCTTTCCAGCTGAGCCTGGCAAGAGGGTGGGGAGACGGGATGGTTCTGTGTGAGTCGTAGGTGCACATGTGCAGCTCCATTTGCACGAGCAACAGGCACATGCACCTGCTGCTCACACAAATGGAGCTTTGCACATGAGTACGAGTGCTCACTACTCGTGCAAGTAGAGCTGCATGCACACATGCGCACTTGCCCACCATTCATGCAGCAAGGTACCAAATGGGCCGTGGGTGCAGGAATTATTTGAACAGACTCTTAATGCTTCTCTTTCCATTTTAAAATCATAATTACAGATACTCATATTCCTGTTTGGAAGGTGGAAACAAAGAACTTTGGTCCTCAGGTCATCATTTAAAATCCTGCCGGAAAATATCCTTTTCACAAGATGGACAAAGTGAGTGCCTTTGTTTTGCTGATTTTATGGTGTTTATAATGTTCTTTGGAATCCAGATGGTGCTAAGCCCACAAGAAGAATGGCAAGCTTTAAATTACATTCAACAATATTAGTCCATATGCTGATTTCATCTTTAAGTAATAATGTTTCCATATGATGAACTGTACCAGAAAGTTGTCAAGGGCACATGAACAATATTTCTGAAAGATGGGTTGAACAAACTCAACCTGTCTTTGAGAAGTTGGCATAAATATTCTCCATGAAACAGATGCCACCAACTCTTTGTTGAAAGGAGTCTTTCTGCAGCAGGAACAAATGAGGCAGTCCAAGAATGGTAAAATGCCTGGACAGCAGATGTGGATTTAGATATATTTTGTGTCCCATAATTTCTATAGGCATGCTTGATCCCTAAATCATGAAAGATTATTCTAAGTACTTAAAACAATTTACTTGCTCTAAACAGTGCCCATTCTGTCTTTGGTCTTTCTGTAAACACCAATATTTTAGTTTTTATCATATCCATAAAGAGATGATATAAAATAAATTTTATAAATATAACATGAATTTAATTTATAAAAAATATAAAATTGTCATGGTAGGAAACAAGCACACAGTGCTGTTATAAACCTATTGGGGTGAACAGTAAGTGGGACGCTTTCAGAAATAGTGTACACTTTAACTTGATTTGCAGATCCAAGATAGGATACTATATTTGCAGTGGAAAGCTGATAGTTACATCCTGTTTGGATATCTTGCATAGCCATGAAAAATCCAAGTAGGAGAAATGTAGCAAATGTAGCTTAACATCTACTCTGCAGTAGTTGCAACAGTTTTTTGGTTATGTAGCTGATAATATAGGAATCTTTTTGAATCAAGAAATGGCCAACTAGAATGACACAAGTTGCCTTTTCCCCCCTAGATTATAGATTAGTAAAGGCTAATGACTTCAGAATAGCTAAGAAAAAGATACTATTTTTTTATAGAGGATGTTGCACACGTGCAAACCCCACAACCCTCAGTCAGGATGAAGCATTGAAGTACAAAACTCTGAAAGGTGCCTGGTTAGAGAAAGCTGCCCTTTGGAATTTGGTCTTATGCAATGGTGTGGGGTTTCCCCTCTGTGTATTCCAGAACTTTTCACAGTGTCCAAGGATAAGTCCATTCATATCCTGAATGTGGAAGAAGGCCGTCTTGTGACACGATTCTCCAAGGCTCACAAGTAGGTATCTGAATTATTTACTAGCCATTCTGTAGCCTTGGTAACAAAGGATTTTATTGGGGTGCTATATTTTCTACTTACCGTTCTTTATTTCCCTTATGTTTGGATGTGTGAGCATGAGGTTTTTACGTATTTATTCATATCTTGCCTTTTTGCAAATAAGGTAATGAATATATCCAACATACTTTCATCCTCCTATTTTCCCCACAACAGCAACTCTATGTGGTAAGCTGGGTTTGAGAAAAAGTGACTATTCAGCCTGCTACCATAACCACTAGACCAAACTGGCTTTCATTTGTAGGGTGGGATTTATATTTAAGAATTTCTTTGAGGTCTGCAATGAAACTAGATTATTATTAGTTCATCAGAGTCTTCAATTAGAACTCTTAGGCAGCAAGAAGTCTGTTACTATTTCTTACAATGGGAAACATCAGCTTTCAAAATGTTCTGAATTATTGGAAAGTTAGCAAAGGAAAGATTCAGCCTTATCTCACATGAATATATTTTTCCTGGGTGGGAATTCAACTTCTAGTAATTCAGGCTAGCAGTTTGCAGCACGGACATTCAAATTTGTCTAAACTTTTTGAGAGGGAGAAATTACACTCACTCCAACACACACATCCTGTTCTCTTTAATTTTAATTTGAGATTCTTGTTAGCAATTGTAGTGGCTGAAGGTTTTGACATCTTTAGGAAAAGAGGGATTATTTCCTATTTTTTAATATTGTTCTCTTGACGCATTGTGCAGAGATAAAATAAGAGTCAGATTTTCTTACTGCCCACTTAAACCCCCTATTTTACTCTTCAGAATAATTTTTTTAATGGCCCTGTGCCCTTTGAGTAGAAGAGTTATGTGGATAAGGGTTCAAAAATGAGAACAGCTCTGCAAATAAGTTATAATATTGGCTCTTCTACTTTGGAATTTCCATAGCTCAGCTTTGAACAGCCTGTTGGTGATAGATGAGCATTTGTTTGCCACAGGAGATGACAATGGAGAGTTGAAAGTATGGGACCTGCGCAAGGGCACGTCTGTCATGGAAATGAAGCAGCACGAGGACTACATCAGTGATATGATTCTAGATAGAAATAAGAAGCTGCTTCTCACTACCAGGTATTACATTCTTCTGTTAGTTCAGTAGATCAGTAGGTTAGATTTGTATGTTTAGAGTGGAGATGTTTTATAGCAGGGGGAACATTAAAAGCTTTTAGATTAAAAACTATCGCCATCTCTTTTGGTGTTATTCTTTTCACTGTTGTAATGGCATTTCCCATGAATACAGAGTTATCTATAGCCAGCTCTGAACTGCTAGCGATTACATTGTTTAAGCTTTTAGTAGAATCTGTCAGAAGGCAAATAGATATGTGTAAGATTTACTGATTTAGGAATGAAATGTTCTGGAGAGGTCCAGAACATTCGAGTCCCCTTCTGGAACATGCCATTCTGGAGCAGACCAGCAATTTCCAAAAGTAAATTCCTGAAAACTGAAACAGGTTTGTCTCAAGTCTCTCAAAAACTGGAAGTTACTCAGGACATTATACTGTCATATCAAGGCATCTTTAATTACTACTAGTTCATGGAATTTACTTTCAAAAACTGCCGCATTCATAAGAGGAGGTTTTACATGATCTAGAGGAGAGCAGAACATTTTTAGAGTTCTGCAGAACTGTCATATTCCGAATAAAATTAGCTTTATAAATAAATATTATGTACCATCCTATTTCTTGCAGTGGAGATGGAACAATGGGAGTCTTCAACATTAGGAGAAGGCGTTTTGAGCTTCTCTCAGAACCTCAGAATGGAGACTTAATGGCTATTTCTCTGATGAAAGTAAGTTCTATTATCTAGCTGCACCTTGGGGAAAAAAGGCTGTTTGCAGATATGAACCACTGAGCTACTCTTATTTCTGATGTGGATGATAGCAAGCTCTTTAATGAGAGCTAATTTGGCATAGTGGTTAAGGTACCAGGCTAGAAGCCAGAAGACTGTGAGTTCTATTCCTACCTCGGATACAAAGCCAGCTCGGTGACCTTGGGCCAGTCAGTTTCTCTCAGCCCTAGGAAACAGGCAGTGGCAAACCACTTGTCAAGCTATGAAGATTGCTTGCGTTAGAACTGCCATGCTGCTTCTAGCTTGCCTACAATTGTGAGGGGGAGGGGAAAAAGTTTGGAATGCACAAATGGATTCTATCCGATGGGAACCAAGGTCACCGGAGAGATGTTGTGGCAAACAGAGACATTCTTCTCATAACAACAGCCCAAGGATTAATTGGACAATGTGACCTGAACTGTCAGGGACAGTTTTACTCTTTTAATTATTTTTTTCCACCTTATTGCCAGAGCTGGGTTTCCATTCAATAGTACCAGTATGCTGTATCCAATAAAGTATTGCATTAGAGATCTAAATGGCTCTAGTGCAGGGGTAGGCAACCTTGGCTCTTTTATGACTTGTGGACTTCAACTCCCAGAATTCCCTGGCTCAGGAATTCTGGGAGTTGAAGTCCACGAGTCATAAAAGAGCCAAGGTTGCCTACCCCTGCTCTAGTGTATTTACTTCATTGGAATCTTTAGCCGGAACCTTGACATCACTTCTGAAAACGTTTCAAGAAAAATGCAGGGATTAGTTCAGGCAATCACCAGGAGACAACAGGAACTCAAAAGGATTTTTTTTAAAAAAAAAGTCTTTAAAGTATTTTCCTGCATTAGTATAATTTGTGATGTCCCTATTCAAGGTAGTATGCTTTAAGATTTTGACAAATAGGATCTACTGTTTAAAATACCTTTCAAGACTTGGTTCTTAATAACAAAAGATATGCTGCTTTTTTCTGGCTAAACTATGTATTGTTTTTCTCCTGCTCAGAGGGGAAGGAAAGTAGCCTGTGGCTCCAGTGAGGGGACAATTTACCTCTTCAACTGGGATGGTTTTGGTGCCACCAGTGACCGTTTCGCACTGAAGGCAGAATCCATAGACTGCATGGTTCCCATAACTGAGAGCATTGTGTGCACAGGTTCCACTGATGGAATCATTAGGTGAGACTTTTCATGGGAGAAGAAGCTCTTGTGGGGAGATTCTAATACCGGACAGTAAAATCTGGGTAAGCTCTTCTTAGCAGATGGCCAGAGGCAAAGTGAAATTTCAAATAAGGTATGACAAAACTCAAGAGATTGGGAAGATGATCCTTGAAAAATTATATATATATATGTGTGTGTGTATATATATATACATATGTGTGTGTGTGTATGTATGTGTATATATATATATATATATATATATATATATATATATGTATGTATGTATGTATGTGTATATATATATATATATATATATATATATATATATATATATATATATATATATGTATGTATATATATATATACACATTCGGGTTTTTTCCCGCGTAGAAATGAAGGTGTAGGCGCAACGTTTCGACGGAATCCCATCCGTCATCATCAGGCTGGCGGCTTCAGCTTCCCTCTTCTGGGAGAAGCATGTGGTAGTGGCTGTTTGTTCCTCTTTTTTAAACTGCCAGAGGGGGTGTGTTCTGTGGGTGGAGGTGTGCTCTGATTGGGTGGGGGATTAAGTGTGTTTTGAATGGTGGGTGTGTATAAGCTTGTAAGCCGCCCTGAGTCTTCGGAGAAGGGCGGGATATAAATGGAATTAAAATAAATAAAATAAATAAATATATATATGGTGTGATGGCTCAGTGGTTAAAGATGCTGGGCTTGTCAACTGGAAAGTTGACAGCTGGAGTTTGAGACCCAAGCGCCATCCAACGGGCTGAGCTCTCATTACTTGCCCCAACTCCCGCCTACCGAGCAGTTTGAAAGCATGCAAATGTGAATAGATAAATAAGTACCACTTTGGTGGGAAGGTAACAGCGTTGCTTGCGTCTCGGCGTATAGTCATGCCGGCCACATGACCACGGAAGCATCTTTGGACAATGCTCAGCTAAGAAACAAAGATGAGCACTGCCCCCCTAGAGTTGGGCACAGCTGGTAAGGGAAACCTTTACCTTTATATAAGTGATTAAATTTTTTAAAAAAGAACTTAGAATATGGCCGGATACTTCTCTCCACAAAGAACTGGCATTCTGTTTGGTAATTACACTTTTCTTTCTTTTAGGGCAGTAAATATCTTGCCGAATCGAGTGATAGGAAGTGTCGGGCAGCATATGGGTGAGCCAATTGAACAGCTGGCTAAATGTCATACAGGCCAATTCCTGGCCAGTTGTGGCCATGACCAAAAAGTGAAATTCTGGGACATCTCTTCGCTTAGTTCAGTGATTGTGAATGATTATAGAAAAAAGAAGAAAAATAAGCAACTGAAGCCTTTAAGTCGCAAAGCATTTGGCAATGGGGAAGATTTCTTTGCAGACTTGGAAGTGGTGGCAGCAGACTTGGAGAAAGAGAATGATGCACTTTCTGAGACTGACAGCGACTGAAAGACACACACTGATCCGATTAGGGGCTCATTTCTCCGAAAGGACATTTTGGAAAAGCTCAACTATGCTGCATTTTTCATACTGGAGAATAAGCTTCAGGGTATTTAAACTTGTGCTCTGTGGACAAAGTCTTGATAACCTAATAAAACTAATAGCACAGAAGAGAGCTAAGAATTTTCCTAGCTCGGGGAGAAAGGGGAAATGAAATGTGGACAGTTAGAATAAGGAAAGATTTTTTTTATGTATCAAAAGATTTTTCCTTGCAAAGGCCACAAGTCTGTTTCCTCCATGGAGTGATGCTTTTATTTTGCCACCCAAAATATTTAGGAATCAGGCTGTTGCTCCACCTCGCAAGTGGATTCCATTTCATTGCTATGGTAGTGAAAACAGGGATATATCTCTTAAGCTCAGAAGAAAACAGATTTAAATAATGGATTGATGTTCGAAATGAAACCTTGGGGATTTCTAAATTATTGTTTTTCTGGGGTTTTCTTTAAAGAAGAAAAATAGAATAATTCCACATATGAAGACGCATCAATTTAATATACAGGTAATCCCTGAGTTATGAGCGTTCACTTAACGCTCGTTCAAAGATACGTGATGAGCGCCCCCTAGTGCTTACGAGCAAGTCCCAAAGTTACGAATATTGCAGCACCATGGAAGTAGTTCCCCCTTATGAGCAGCTCTGCAACATTCACCCTGGTTATTCCCTCCCTCCCCACCCCCGCCCAGGTCTCCCTAGGCACCAGGACTTCAATACTCACCCTGCAAAGATCGAGATCCTTCGCTTTCTTGGCTGCTCCAGGCCTTCAGTGCGTTTGCAGAGAATGGAGGCTTAAAGTAACGCAAGATCAGTAGGACAAGATCTCACGCTACTGATCTCGTGTGAGCTCATAGTACTTTTAGACCTCTTGTCTCTGCAACAGAGAACAGAAGCGAAGCCAGGGGACGCTTCTGTGTGTTCCCGGAGTCTGGATCGGGGCTCTGGAGGCCTTTTCCAGACCACTGCGGCCCAGATCTAAGGCCGGGGAATGCTTCCGTACCTTCCCGTGGCCCGATCTGGGCTCTGCTGCGGCCCGGATCTAAGGCCGAGGGAGGCTTTCCCGCTCCCCCTGCAGCCCAATCCAGGCTCAGGAAGCTTTTTCCAGGCCCAATCGGGCCATGGGAGGTCGCATAAGCGTTCCCCAGCCTCAAATCCAGGCCGCAACACCCTGGAAAAGGCCTCCAGAGCCTGGATGGGGCCCTGCAGGATGTGTGAAAGCCTCCCCTAGCCTTAGTTTTGGGCCGCAGCGGCCTGGAAAGGGCACCCAGAGCCTGGATCAAGCCACACTGGATGCATGGAAGCGTTCGCTGGCCTCGAATCTGGGCAGCAGCAGGAACTGCAGCTGAGGAGACACGGATCTTTTCCAGGTGAGTCCAGCACAGCAGGAAGGGAGGGGGAAGCATGCAGTATCCTAGTGGGTTGGGGAGGCTTTGGGGGCCTCTTCCAGCACTCCTCCATGGACTTCCCCATCCTGAACCACATGTTCGCTTAACGAGCAGCGTGCGTTTTAACGAGAAAGTGTGATCTTCAAGGTTCACTACAGTTTTTGATTTACGTGTGGGATGGGATGGGCAGGCTCTATTCCACTCGTAACTCGAGGACTACCTGTATTTGTGAACTACTTCAAGTGAATTACAGTCAACAGTCTGTTTGGTCTAGTGGTTAAGGCACCAGGCTAGAAACCAGGAGACTGTGAGTTCTAGTCCCATTTTAGGCATGAAAGCCAAAGACTCACTCACAGTTCAACACATCACAGAGTTGTGAGGAAAACAGGAAGGAGTCCTGTACGTGTTCTCTGCCTTACGTTATATTTTATGAAAATAATAAAGGTGAGATAAAAATAAAAGTTAAATACAAAATATCAATTTAAGCCCTATAAAATAAGATTTGGTTTAAAAGGGAAGAAGGAAAACAAAAATGTTAGCCTTTCTTAAAGGATTTAGGCAGGGGATATATTGGTCGAGGTAGAACATAGAATAATAGGGTTGAAGGGACCTTGGAGGTCTTCTAGTCCAACCCCCTGCCCATTGCAGGAGATCCTACCATTCTGGACTTTGTTTGATGAAATGGATATATGTGATCATAGAATAACAGTTGAAAGGGACCCCGGAGATCCTCCAGTCCAAACCGCACCCACCTAAGCAGGAGATGGTCCACATTCCCTCCCATGAATTGGCACCTCGTCAATTCCAGTGGAGAATAGTTAAAGGTACTGTAAGAGACCCTTTGATTATGTAGTGGACCTTATTTGAATAAGGTTAACTTTTTAAGTACGATCTTCAGGTATTTTGAATTTTGCAATAGGAGGCTAGGGTGCTTAGAGCTGCCAACCACTATTCCAGAGGAAGTAAGAAATAGCCAGTACAGGATAAAACTTGGGTTTTGTTTAATGTACATATATCAGGGGTCCCCGAGTCCGTGGACCGGCACCGGGCCGTGGCATACCAGAAGCTGGGCCATGCAAACAAGCAAAACCTCAAACACGGGATGCAGGCAGTACATAAAATCACGCCCCCTCCGGTCCATAGAAAAATCTTTCTCCAAGGAAGCGGTCCCTGGTGCTCAAAAAGTTGGGGACCTCTGACCTATATGACAACAGCAAACATTTTATACTGCATATTTAAATGAAATTGCAGATAGTCCTCACTTATTGACTGCCTCATTTACTGACCACTTGTAGTTATGGCGGGGCTTTTCAACCGGTGATATGCGTACTACTGGTGGTACTTTTGACACCTGGCAGGTGGTAGTGAGCTAGACGAGGGTAGTGGGATGAGCTGAACTGGCGGCAACATCACACAGGCCTGGGGGAAGGTCAGCTAGAGCTGCAGTGTTGCTAGGCTCTGCTGAGGCCCCAGGATTAGCGCACGCAGCTCCAGCTGATCAGCGCTGTGTGCAATGGCCAGCAGGGGAGTGGGTGACTGCGTGGGGGAGTGAGACTGGGGTAGCAACTGATGCTGGAGCTCTCCTTGAGCCCCAGAAAGTGCCCCCCCCCGGAAAAGGAGAGGGAAGAGCATATAACAGGTGGTTTTGGTGGGAGAGGGAGAGAAAAAAATGACGGGGAAAGAGGGGGATGAAGAAAGAGGGAGCAGAGGCTTCTGCGAGAGAAGCAGAGGGATCAATGAAGGAATAAGGACTGAGAGAGGAGACAGAGAGGAAGAAGGGCTGACCAACCACCTGACCACCAACGTAGCGGTGCATATTAATAAATATGGATAAATTAGTCGCACGTTTGTCAGTGCAAAGGGAAAGTGATTCAGCAAAGGAACCGCCACCGAAGAAATTAAAACCAGCATTTTTTCCCCCTTTTTGTTTTTTTGGCTATCAGGTTTTTGACACCTTGCTAAGCATTGGTGGTACTCAAATATTTTCATGTCCTAAAAGTGGTACAATCTGTGGAAAGGTTGAAAAGTATTGGGTTATGTATGGCATTAAAAATGGTTTTGTGACCAATCCTTGCATTACTGAGTGTCGTAGTAGCCCATGTTCATGTAATCAGGATTTGGGCACTTTGCAACTGGCATGCATTTAGAACCATCACAGCATCCCACAGTTACATAATCACCACTGTATACTCTTCACAACCAGTTTGTGACAAGCAGAGTTAATAGGGAAGGTAAAAGTAAATTGTAATGTGATCTTTTGTTCCAATGACTGGCACTTAGCAACTAGCATGCAGAACCTACCATCCCCATGAGATTCAGATGAGAAGGGGTCCCCCCCCAAAAAAAAACTAGACCTTGAGAGCAGCACTCATGCTTAGAACATTGGCCACATCTTTGCTTCCATTTCCTGCATATTGTGGAAAACATATTTGCACAGATATTCAGCCTTTTTCAGGATAGCTACTTGTATGAGCAACCTCTGTTTTGTATTATCAATGTTATCTTGAACTTTTTGTAATTTATCTAAACAATATAGTTGAACTGGATGGCATAAAAGTACTATAAATAATCTGAAATTAACTATATGAGAATGCTGTGTTAAAGAAGTGTTGATTAAATGATCCTAGTTCTCATGCATAGAAACCATTAGGCCAAAGGAAAGTGATGCCTCTTTTTTTTTTAAAATCTCATTTATATCCCGCCCTTCTCTGAAGACTCAGGGCAGCTTACAATCTAAGAAGCACAAATCAATGTGCTTAGCAATAGCCTTCATTCTATGTATATGCCTGCTTATTAGGGCTTTCCCCCCCCCCAAGCAGCATTATTACAAAGTCAGTTTATTGCCCCCAACAATCTGGGTCCTCATTTTATCTACCTGGGAAGGATGGAAGGCTGAGTCAACCTTGAGCCTGGTGGGACTCGAACCTGCACTAATTGCAGGCAGCTGGTGTTACTTAAGGAGGCATTAGCCCACTGCTCCACCAAGGCTTCCTTAATATGATAAGTTTTTTTAAAAAAAAAATCTCCATAGATACTGGAAGACAGTAATTGTGTGGAAAGCAAGAACACAAATGATATCCAAGCATTAAATTTCACAATGAAATCTCTATTAGTTGTAATCAATAAAGCTATTATTTCAGAAAGAGACTACACAACATTTATGTCAAAACGTTTAATACAGATATGCCTTACTTATCAATTCCAGCACTGAAACATGCAAAGCAATAAAAGACGTAATGCAGTTTCCTTGAAACCTTTAGATACCCTTTACTATTTTTCATGTGGAATAAGCTTCCTCTGTTAATGCAGCATCTGTGTTAGTGTTGCATTTCCAAGATGTCAGAACAAGGCCTCCCTGTCCAGTGCATGCTGGCTTCCAATATTGGAAAGATTAAGTATTACAGAAACATTCTTCCTTTCATAGAAAAAAAGGTTTTTTTTCCTACCCAGCAAACACTAACAACATTCAGTACTATGGTATCTCCAAGATGCTCTTCTCCTAAGGCACCTGGCTGCAATGTAAATTCAAACTGTCAAGAAATGAAAACATATTTAAATACTAAAATATAAAAGGACAGTACTTGAACATAAGAGGAAAACAACCCACAATCTTAAAAGAAAATTGGTCATTGCTGGATTTTAGATGCTGTACAGACCACACCCACGTTGTGTTATCCAGTAACCAACAGCTTCTGTCGTCTTTCTAAAACTGCATAGGCTGCTCCCAAAATAACCTATCAACATGAAAACCAGAACAAAAAAAAATCCTCAAATCCTCCCACAGAAAATAAAGCAGAAGAGATCCAGCACCCATTTTTTATATGAATTTGGCTCAGTGAAAGCAATTAAAAGAGTAAGACACACAAGCTTCATTAGTTTGAAGAATGATTCTCTTTTACATCACTGGGTACCCTGTTTAAAAAAAAACAACTTTTAGGTTTTTTTCAACATTTCCAAGATCATTCTGCCTTTAAAATAATAATAATGGTATAGCGCCTATACATCTTTACAAAAGCATTTCACTTGTCTGAAAATACAATCTCATTACTACTTACACATTTATTAAGAATTAAAATTAGCTGTGCAGGATGGTGCTAATCCAGAACTGAATAGAGGTAGTTGAGTTTTGACCATAATGGAGCCTGCCTATTACAATTGCAAATGGCTGTAAAATGGGATCAGTTATGTGACCAACCCAACTTTATGATTTTTTTTGCAGCAGTCGTTTCAGCACAGTTCATGGGATGCTTGCAAGCACCAAAAAGCACCCATGTGACTGCAGGGGGATAGTGATCTTTGGAACTTTGGACCCTGGTCGCAGGTCTCCTTTTTCAACTCTTGTCATAAATTCAAACACTCACACAGACATGGAACTATTGGCAAAAATAGATCTTTCAATTGACTAAAAAATAAAATCATCTTCCAATTCGAAAAACACTGTCAATGAATTTTTGGTCATTCTTAAGAAGGACCTATCATAGAGCAAGATTTGAGTTGCTGGATTCCATGAACAAGCATGGACAAGTCATGATTTGGCAGGGACACGCACATGTGCTGCCCCAGCATTCAAAAATATGAATCATGTGTTATCTGACTGCCGACTCTCTGCCCCTTTTAGGCTTCGGCGTTTAAACATCCCTGCTTTTCCAACAGCCTACTAGAACTTGAATCTCAGATTGCCCCATTTGCTCCAGGGCTCTAATGTAGACATCGTAATCAGAACTGCTAGGTTTATAGCCAAGGCAACTCAGCTAAGCGCTACATTGAATGGATTAGGGTATTATGTCAGGGTGATGTGTTATCCAAGTGTTGATTCTTTGCATTTATCACATTTGTATTTTATTACTGTATTTGTATCTATTTTACCCTGGAGTTAGATCCTGTATTTTACTTTTATTTTCTGGGAAGCAATCAATAAACTATCATTAATACAATAATTGTTTCCCAAATTAAACCATACACACACTTACCTAGGACTTTAAGTAGCTGCAAGGCCACAAAATTCTTTACATTTTCATCGTCTTCCAAGCCGGAGGGATCAGGTTTGATCCAAATGAATCCACTGAAGGGGGATGGATATTTTGGTATCACCACCTTATACCAGAACTGCAGCCAGTCTTCAGGATTCCTCTGCACACATTTTGTAAAGATTACAGGAGGGCCCAGCTGATGCAGCTCACACTGCAGTTTTAAATAATCCAACACACTGGCCCTTGCTGGTAGCATGTGGCCGTCTACAGGCCCAGAAGACACTTGATGAAGAACACTTCTATGGCTCCAGCTGGATGGCAGGGCCTTTGGATTACCTGGAACTGAGGCATTATGGAGCTCCTGTTTAATGATAGGTGTTAGCCAAGCCACTTCAATTTCATCTCCACAGAGACACAAGCTACCTGCATAAGAGAAAAAGCGATGCATATCTGACTTTCAATATACGTTGCTCTGCATTTGGTTAATAAATGTGCCTAACTTCCAGATCATCAAAGTTCACATGTACCTCAGTGATTCTGCTTTGGCAATAAGGAGAAGCCTCTTCTAAAACGTTAGGGGGGGAGGGAGAAGGGAGGGGGAGGGGGGATTGTTAAAGATAAATTGTATGTTAAAACTTTTCAATAAAAAAAAAAAAACGGGTGGGGAACTCTGGCCTTTTTATGACTTGTGGACTTCAACTCCGAAAAGTCCTGAGCCTGCTCAGGAATTCTGGGAGTTGAAGTCCACAAGTCAAAAAGGGGGCACAGCTCCCCAACTCTGTTCTAAAAGTTCTAGAACAGCGATGGCAAAACCTTTGGGCTCAGGCCTGTCACAAATTCAGAAAGTGCCTACCTTGAATGATGGTGTATCACTCCCTGTCCCCAACAAGAGACACAATTCATAATGGAGTAATACATTATTTAAATATATTATTTAATAAATACCTAAAAAGGTAAAGGTAAAGGTTCCCCCGCACATGCGTGATAGTCGTTTCCGACTCTAGGGGCCAGTGCTCATCTCCATTTCAAAGCCGAAGAGCCGGCGCTTGTCCGAGGACGTCTCCGTGGTCATGTGGCCGGCATGACTAGACACCAAAGCTGCACGGAACGCTGTTACCTTCCCACCGTAGTGGTCCCTATTTTTCTACTTGCATTTTTACATGCTTTCGAACTGCTAGGTTGGCAGAAGCTGGGACGAGTAACAGGTGCTCACTCTGTTACACGGCACCCGGGATTCAACCCACCAAACTGCCGACCATCTGATCAGCAAGCTCAGCGTCTTAACCCACTGAGCCACCGCATCCCTTCAATAAATAAAAAAAAATACCTACATAACTGTAAATGTCTATCTGAGGCAGCTCCAAGTCAGAGAGCTCTTACAGGGACTTTCAGCCTCCAAAAAGAACAGGAAAGTACGCCCCGTTCTCACATGCTTTTTAGAGACTCCAGAGGTTGTACAAGAGCAGAGCCCTCTCACGCAACTTCCAGAGGGTCTGGAGGTCTGGCATGTCTTCCAAGACACATATTATAGGTTCACCATCACTTTTCTAGAAAAAGACTATGGAAATCTAGTAACCAGGAGAACAGATTTCTTTGGCCAACTCTGTCCAATATTTTTTCCTAAGTAATGAAAGTTTGCTAAATTGTTCCCAAACATACTTATTTTGTCATCATACATTTTGAAAAGACAACAAATGCAAGAGATTCATTATGGGGTGGAGTGCTTAATTTCACTTCCCTGTGTGAGATTTAAACAACGTTCATCCATTTATACCATCCCGGATGTTTCACTGTCAAGCCTTTTTTCCTAACTTGGAAACTGTTTCCAAAGATTCTGCTGCCGTTTTGCTGACCGCAAAGCTTTAGGTGAAAAGGAAATCTGCAGCTTTCCTGGCCATTTCCAGCACAGCACACGATAAAGAATATTTGGTTCACGGAACATTATTTAGCCATATTCTTTTTCCCCCTATGGCAAAACATAAAACAAACCTTCCACAAGATTTTTCTTGGCTATTGCAGCAGCCTGGTGGGAAATGTATTTCACCTCTGCCAGCTGCCTCTTCTTCCTGAAAGGGCTGGCATGTAAGGAGATGCTATGGAGTCCTGGGGTAAGTTCCTGCAGCATAGGCAAAAGGTGGCACTCTTTCAGCGAGAGTGCCAGACCATCAATGCAGAGCTCACACTTCTCAGTGCTTCTACAGACCAGAATGGGGGAGCCAGACTGGATTTGAAAGTTGTTGAGTAAAGCAATTGCCTCCTGGGCATTTCGACGGTTCATGTATTTAGCATAGGCAAAGCCACGGTTAAGCCCACTAAATGTCATCATGAGACGAAATTCGTAAAGCCTCCCCACACTTTGGAAGAGAGGAATAAGTTTATCCTCATAGATATCCTGGGGGATTTTTCCTATAAAAACCTCTGAACCGGATGGTGGGGCATAGCCAGCCCATCCTGTGGAAAGAGAAAGGAAAACTCACGTTACCCTCCAAGTATTTTCACTTCCCAAAGTGAAATGTTCTTTGTTCATATTGATTTGCAATACATTTAGGCAACCTTTTTGGTAGCCAAGAGCCACAGTTAATATCTGGAGGAGGACTAAAGGCCGAGGTTGTGGCATGTTACTAATGACACAGGAAAGATCGCCAACGCCATTGTCAGCTATCCCACTACACATTAATGCAAAATTAGATTACACTACTAATTTTTAATTCAAAATTTTCTGCTCACCTGGTGGAGGACCACCGTATTTTCTCTGCCCATTGATCTGCACTAACTGGATTCCAGTCTCTTTCACCCAAGTCAGAAGAGCAGCTTTATTATCCTGGTTTATTTTTTCACTCCACATTTGAGGTGCTATCTAGGTAGAATAAACACAACACAAATCCAGTGCAGTACCTATCTCTAATAATCCTACAAGTATCTTGGGAACATTTCCTTCAAGTATTTCCATTGCAATTGTCTTGATTTGAACAGTAACACCATTTATCTAACCCTTTCTGAACATTCAGAGTACTTCAGGGGCATCATATTTCAATCTTGTATGCAGCAAACTCATTGCAAGGATTAACAAATCCGCAAGAGAAAAAGGCTTCTGCAGCCTCCCGTCTGGGTTACTGTATCAGAATAGAAATTATTTTGGAATCAAACCAAGTCAGCATGAAACTCGAATTACTAGAGGACGGAAAAATTGGGCGAAAGGCGGGGTCTCCGTACGTTTGCTCTCCAGGCCCTCTAACTAAAGCGGGAACACGAGAGCAGCGTTGAGTTTGCAGCACTCTACTCCTAACTAGACCCGAATAAATAAATCCTAACGGTAACATTACTGTAACACCGATGAGTAATTATGTATTAGTAAATGCATTAAACGCCAAAAAAACCCCAACAGATTAAAACAACAGCACCTAACGTGTTAGGCTAATCAGTGAGTTTACAGTTCTGGACTCCATGATGACCAGTCCACCGAGTCATTTGCGGCAAAACCCTAAACCCAACCCCACCGAAGTACCTGGGTCTCCAGCATGCCACTCATCCTGGCCCCCAAACGGACAACACCTTCCAAATCCTACCCTTCACTCCGGAGGTGTGGAGGCACGTTTTATACTTGACCAAAACGAGGGCGTCTCCTGATTGGCCAGAAGAAGGGCCTCTCCTCTAGGCTGGGTGGGTGAAGTCTTTAGAGTTTCGCTGGATTATTGAGGACTAATGAAAGCGCGAAGGCCGTTTGAGGCGCCGGCGAGATCGACGGCTCTTTCCTCCTCGTTTTGGCAGCCCTCTTCGCCTCCCTGGCCTTCCCCGTTCAAAATCTCTTTTGCCCGTGTGGCGGCGGGAGCTTTGCCCGGGCTGGGTGCAAGAAGAGTTTGATAGCTTTCCTCTTCCACCTTGGTCCAGGAGACAGTTACCGGCTGCTGGAAAAGAGAAAGGCCGAACCGCCATGCCTCTCCCGAGTTTCTGGGTTATCTTTCCTTCTCCAGAGGAAAGTGGATCCTCTTGGTCTTCCATGTTTACATTACACAGCAAGTGAATATGCCAAAGTTACTCGAAGAGAGTCACACTATTTCTGTGGGTGATTCCCCACGAAGGCTCTGTGAAAATAGAAATATAGTTGCACGGTACCAACCATTTTACTCTACCACACAATAATGTAAAAAATAAAAAGATTCAAGAGACGAGTTATTTGGATTTCCCACCATTTTTCTCAGGGTTTTACATAAAACCGTCAATACAGGCGAAACTCGAAAAATTAGAATATCGTGCAAAAGTTCATTTATTTCAGTAATGCAACTTAAAAGGGGAAACTTAATATATGAGATAGACTCATTACATGCAAAGCAAGATAGTTCAAGCTGTGATTTGTCAAAATTGTGATGATTATGGCTTACAGCTCATGAAAACCCCAAATCCACAATCTCAGAAAATTAGAATATTACATGCAATCAATAAAACAAGGAGTGTACATAGAACAATATCGGACCTCTCAAAAGTATAAGCATGCATATGTATTCAGTACTTGGTTTGGGCCCCTTTTGCAGCAATTGCTGCCTCAGTGCGGCATGGCATGGAAGCTATCAGCCTGTGGCACTGCTGAGGTGTTATGGAAGACCAGGATGCTTCAATAGCGGCCTTCAGCTCTTCTGCACTGTTTGGTCTCATGTCTCTCATCTTTCTCTTGGCAATGCCCCATAGATTCTCTATGGGGTTCAGGTCAGGTGAGTTTGCTGGCCAATCAAGCACAGTAATCCCATGGTCATTGAACCAGGTTTTGGTGCTTTTGGCAGTGTGGGCAGGTGCCAAGTCCTGCTGGAAAATGAAGTCAGCATCTCCATAAAGCTCGTCTGCAGAAGGAAGCATGAAGTGCTCCAAAATCTCCTGGTAGACGGCTGCGTTGACCCTGGACTTAATGAAGCACAGTGGACCAACACCAGCAGATGACATGGCTCCCCAAATCAACACAGACTGTGGAAACTTCACACTGGACTTCAAGCATCTTGCAGTGTGTGCCTCTCCATTCTTCCTCCAGACTCTGGGTCCTTGGTTTCCAAATGAGATGCAAAAGTTGCTCTCATCAGAAAAGAGGACTTTGGACCACTGAGCAACAGACCAGGTCTGTTTTTCTTTAGCCCAGGTAAGACGCTTCTGACGTTGTTTGTTGTTCAGGAGCGGCTTGACATGAGGAATACGACATTTGAAGCCCATGTCCAGGATCTGTCTCTGTGTGGTGGCTCTTGATGCACTGACTCCAGCCGCAGTCCACTCCTTGTGAAAGTCCCCAACACTTTTGAATGGCCTTTTCCTGACAATCCTCTCCAGGCTGCAGTCATCCCTGCTGCTTGTGCACCTTTTTCTTCCACACTTTTCCCTTCCACATAACTTTCTATTAATGTGCTTTGATACAGCACTTTGGGAACATCCAACTTCTTTTGCAATTACCTTTTGAGGCTTTCCCTCCTTATGGAGGGTGTCAATGATGGTTTTCTGCACAACTGTCAGGTCAGCAGTCTTCCCCATGATTGTGATTCCTACTGAACCAGACTGAGAGACCATTTAAAGGCTCAGGAACCCTTTGCAGGTGTTATGGCTTAATTAGCTGATTAGAGTGGGACACTTTGAGCCTAGAATATTGCACCTTTTCACAATATTCTAATTTACTGAGATTGTGGATTTGGGGTTTTCATGAGCTGTAAGCCATAATCATCACAATTATGACAAATCATGGCTTGAACTATCTTGCTTTGCATGAAATGAGTCTATCTCATATATTAGTTTCCCCTTTTAAGTTGCATTACTGAAATAAATGAACTTTTGCACAATATTCTAATTTTTCGAGTTTCACCTGTATATTGATCACATCTGCCTGCATGAACTGAACCCTAGTAGTCATGGGGCCAACCATTTGGGTTGTAAAAAAAAAGTGTGTCCAAGGCATGAATCCTCTTCAGTAGCATAATTTTTATACCAGATCCACAGCTCACATCTTTTTGTCCCATCATTGCGTCCTGCTTGGCCCTGCTCAGCAAATCACAGGGATGACAAATGTAAATGGAAGATACAGATGATAAATTTTAATTCCAAGTCAAGGGCTTCTGCTTCCTTTAGATAGCTATGCAGTTTAGCAGAAAAGCAATGTTATCAAATATCCCAGAAACTGTTCTGATTGGCTGGATCTAACATTGATGGGAATAAAACTTTTTTTAGTTTAGATTCAGCCAATAAGAACAGATCAGTCCCTCCTCCTCACCTTTTGTGCACTGGGCAGGTATCCTACCTAGGCGGGCCCTTTAAGAGCTTACAAGCTAAGCTTGTAAGCCGCCCTGAGTCTTCGGAGAAGGGCGGGATATAAATGGAATTAAAATAAATAAATAAAAATAAAAAATAAATGCTTGTTTCCTTTCCCTGAGAAGAAATGTGCGAGAGCCATTAGTGCTTGCAGGTGGAGGGAAAGGAGTGGCAGGAGGGGAGGTAATGAAACTACCTGCCCAAGCAAGCACTAAAGTCAAACCTTTGGTGGGGAGAAAACTGAAGTGTCTTCTCTATCAAGCAAGGAATGGAGCACCAGCAAGAGAAAACATTTCCCAACCAACAGCAATATCCTGTATTGGTTTTCCCAGCAAACCGGTCACATTCTGCATGAGTGCTCACTGGCAGGGCACTTTCAGCTTCTCCCAGTAGCAAAGAGAGCAGACTTGGGATGCCCACTTTTGCTTTTGGGGTACACCCTGTGGTTTTCTCTTACCCCTTCTTAAGATGTGCTGCTTTAAACCTGAACGCTTACAAAGTTGTGGTTCTCAAGAAAGGCAAGACAGCTACTTTGGTTTCTTGGTAGCTCTGCACCATCAATTCCCTGTGGAAAGACACCTACCTGTAAGTAGAAATGAAACCAGGTAGGGGAGAGGGAGGCAACACTGCTTCCCCCCCTCCCCCATTTTCTGAACTAGGGCTAATTCTGTTATGTGCAACTATGCCAGTTGGGGTGCCAGCTGCCCCTCCCTCTCAAGGTTGCCTATACCAGGTTGATGGACACCGAAGGGGCCCGCATGGGAGAGAAATCGAGGGTGCGGCCTTCCCCTTCCCAGTCTTTCAGGAGGCAACCATTGCAGACACACATTGCATCCTGCCTGGCCCCGTTCTGCACCCAGCTCTTCCTCACAATGCTGGAGCATCCCAGAGGAGCTGGGTGCAGAGCAGGGCCAGGCAGGATGCAATAGGCAGTGGCATAAGCTGCAGGGTGGAAGCCCAGTGCCCTCCCTTTTGGGGGTGGCAGGGTGCTGAGCTACCCCTGTGCCTGGTGGAGAGGAATGGCTCAGTTGCCCTGCACAGCAACTGCTGTCTGTACACACACCCCGTCCCCCCTCCCCCGTGTCTGAGGACGCTGCCCACCCCACCTGGCGCTGCAAGCTTCAGAAGTTGTGAATTTGAAAATTTCAGTTTGAAAAGTTTTGGAGAGGACTTTCGGCTCAAAATAAACTGGACTGTACCCCCGCCCCCTCCAATTTCTGCCATGTTTCTGTCCAACTGTTTCATGAAGCCACCAAGGTAGACTTGCTAATATCACAAGCAGCAGAGTACTCTAAGAAGATATCCGATCAGGATAACTGACCAGATTTGAGTAATGTAAGTCTGGATGTCCAGTACATTTCATTTTACTAAAGTGGAAAAGACAAATGCAGAAATATGGGTTGAAATAAATTTTATTGAAGTCAAATCAGAGATTCAAAATGTCAATATTTTAAACAATGGAACAGAATATTGAAAAAAACAGCCTTCATTTGCTTTGAACCAGAGCTCCTTACTCTTTAAGACTCAGCTCCTTGATCTCTAAGATTAAGGGGCTTTACAGAAAAATAAGTTACAGCTTTGGAAAAAAAAACCTAATTTGCCAACATTTATGAAGTTTTGCTGATCTTTTTAAAGGGAAATCCAGTATTACTAGAGAATATGTGTTCGCCTCTTGATTTCTTCCACAAGTTTTCCTCTGCAAATATCCACCTGCAAAGCAAAAGTATGGCTTAATTAAGGTATCAAATAATATCTGCAAGAAGAAAAATAAGCTCACAGACCACAAAGAATATAGTCATCCCCACTTTTAGTTGACTATTTATTCTGATATCATGGTATAACCCTAAAATAAAATGGCAGGCACACCTCTTCTCTAGTAACCACATCACGCAATTTGACAACTCCATCTTTTAACTCTTGCTCTCCCAATATAGCAACAAGTGGAATTCCAGTCTCCTCACAATACTGCAACTGGTTTAATAGTTTGGGATTTTTCTTATAAAGTATCTCTGCCTGGAAAATATAGAAAAAAGAAGAAAAAGTTAGTACACCATGATGGAAACTACTCTTCATTATTCTGGTTTCAAAAATTCTGGTCCTCATTGCAGTTTTCTTACTAAAAACAACATTATAATGCATGTACATTATTCAGACTGTTTAGTCATTGTTTCAGTTTTCTTCAGTTATATGCAATGCTGTGTTACAGGACACATTAAAATGAATAGGTCTGATTAATGTCCTGCAGGAAGTCATATACCCAGCATTGCCTGCAATATTGCAACATACTGAATTTCTATTGTCAGATTTTTGGATGGAGATTCTTCACAGAACTGTTGCAATAAATAGTTCCACCTTTAGCTCAGAGTTGGCTTTTTGGATCAAGCGCTACACATCATTCTGTATAATGTGCAAAATCTTCATTTTAAAAAAGAGGTAGGGAAAATTAAAAAAGACCAGAGCACAATAAAAATATACATTAACACTGAATAAACATATGAATAAATTAAATACACTGCATTTGGGACTGGCCAGCCAGAAGGGGGAAAAATGCAATTTTAACCTTTTTCAAAGCAATTGAAAACATAAACAGGTCAATTCCAAAATATTTATAAAAATTGAGAGTATATAATATTGGCCCATGAGTCACATATATAATTGGCAAATTTTATGCCAATTAAATGATAGGCATGTGATATGGACAGCACCTATCCTCACAGGGTATAATTTCTGGATTCCTCTATTCTTTTATTTGGCGGTTTGTTGTAATTTTGAACATTCATTAAGTGACCTATTGTATCTTTTAATTTAATTTAATTTTATTAGATTTATATACAGCCCTTTCCCGAAGGACTCAGGGCGGTTTACAGGGTATTTAAAATCAAGCAGTACAAAATACAAAAGTTAAAAAACAATTTTAAAAGATTAAAATAACCCTTAAAATAAAAACCCCCGTTAAAAATTCTCAGCCTGGGCCGGAGAGCTCAAAGAGCCAGATCTTCAGGTCCCGGCGGAATGAACGAAGGTCAGGGGCAGTCCTAAGCTCCACGGGCAGCTGGTTCCAGAGGGCAGGCGCACCCACAGACAAGGCCCTCCCCCTGGGTGTTATCCGCCGGCAATCTTTTACCGGCGGCACCCTGAGAAGACTCTCCCTGTGTGAGCGCACTGGACGAAGGGAACTTGATGCTGGCAGGTGTTCCCTCAAATATCCCGGACCCAAGCCATTTAGGGCTTTATAGGTCATCACCAGCACCTTGAATCTCACCCGGAGGGCAACCGGAAGCCAATGCAGCTCGCGGAGTAGAGGTGTTACATGGGAGTATCGGGAGGCCCCCATCACAACTTGCGCAGCCGCATTCTGCACCATTGAAGCCTCCGAGTGGTCCTCAAAGGCAGCCCCATGTAGAGAGCGTTGCAGTAGTCTAAACGGGAGGTCACGAGCGCATGAGTGACTGTGCGTAGGGCATCTCGGTCACTCGGCATCTTGAGGACTATCTATAGCATTAGCTGAGAAGCTAAATACCTATTGCATTATAAGATGATCAAACTGATACTGTTAATTGGAATAATTTATCAGGTTTTAAATAGAACAGATTGCAAGTCTATATTACCCGAAGAGCTATATTGCATCAGACAGACTTAGCATTCTTTCCTACCAAACTCAGATATAGTCTAGAATTCTAATTATTGGCTTGAGACCTAGATATGATTAAGATGCACCTTAATTCCTGAATCCCACAACTCAGAAACAAGCTTTAGTCTTTCTTCAAGAAGTTTCTTTTGAGCAGATGCTACAAGCACCTGGGTCTCTGTGGTTCGGATCTTCTCTTCAGAAGCCTGATGGGGGAAAAAATAGTTGGAGAGATTTACAGAAATATAATAAAAAAACCCCACTACAATTCATATGTGCAACCCAGATTTAATAAATTAATATGATGGCTCTCATTCTGTTGATGTTCCAAAGAATCATACGAACCTGGCTGGTCTCCCAAGCTTTGGGTTAGGGCTGAAGTTGTTGGTGGGATATTTTTCAACCTTGATTAAAACTTTCCAAAGTCTTCAAACATCATAGAACATAGAATAATAGGGTTAGAAGGGAACTTGGATGTCTTCTAGTCCAACCCCCAGCCCATGGCAGGAGATCCTGTACCATTCCAGACTTCCTTTGGTTTGATGGGATGTATACATGTGATCATAGAAAGAATAACAGAATACCAAAAAAGAATAATAGAGCTTAAAGGGACCCAGAGGTCCTCCAGTCCATCTCCCCAACCAAGCAGGAGACTCTATACCATTTCAGACAAGTGGCTGTGTAATCTCTTCTTAAAAACCTCCAGTGATGGAGCACCCACAGGCAAGCTGTTCCACTGGTTAATTGTTCTCACAGTGAGGAAATTTCTCGTTAGTTCTAGGTTGCTTCTCTCCTTGAATAGTTTCCATTTATTACTTCTTGTCCTGCCCTCAGGTACTCTGAAAAACAGGTTGAGCCCATCTTCTCTGTGGCAGCCCTTCAAATATTGAGAGACTGCTATCGTGGCACAGATCTGTTGCTTGATTATCTTATCCAGAATCTTCCCAGGTATTGATGTCAGGATCATTGATCTGTAGTTTCCTTGATCAATTTCCCCCCTTTTTGAAGATGGGAATCCTGTCAGCTCTTTTCCAATCCCCAGTGTTCCAAGATCTTTGAAAGACATGGCTCAATGGTTCCAAGATCATGTCTGCCAGCTCATTCAGAACTCTGGGATGTAATCCATCTGGTCCTGGTAATTTGAACTTGTCTAGGGTGGACAGGTGTTGTCTTACCATTTTCTTGCCTATTGTAACTTGTATTCCTAGCCTGTCTTTTAAGGTTATGTTTTTGCTAGGTTGGGCTATAGTTTCTTTTTGTGTGAAGACAGATGCAAAGAATTTGCTTTCTCTATACTGATTTGTTTGCCATCTTCTCTCTATTTACTTTGTTGCCATCTTCTATTTACTTTGTTGCCATCTTCTTTTTAGTAGACCAACTATTTCCTTGACATTTTTCTTGTTTATTTGAAAGAAACTTTTTAATTATCTTTGACATTTGTTGCAAGTCTTAGTTAATTGTGAGCCTCAGCTTTCCCAACTTCATCTTTGCAGATTCTATCTGCTGGCATTTTGCCTTAGTTATGTGTCCCTCTTTCCATTTTTTGTACTTATTCTTTTTGCCTTTCATCTTTGTGAAACTGTGCTGCTTTCTTCTTGGATTTCTTATTTTTCTTTTTCAGTGGTATTGTGCTGAACTGGCCTTTTGTGATCATATTTGCAGAGTTTCCCAAGCTTCTTGAGTTGTTTTCCCCTATAAGATTTTCATCCATGGAATCTTTCCTAGGTTCTCTTGGAGTTTGTTAAAATCAGCTCTTTTAAAGTTTAAGATACTGGTTGGATTATGTTCCATTGCTTGCATTTGCATTATATTGAATTCCACATTATATTGAATCCCAAAAGTTCTGCAACTTCAATGCCCTCTATCACTTCTTTGTTAGTAAGAATTAGGCAAAGCTTTTCCTCTAGTTCTGTCCTCTACCTTTTGGATAACAAAGCTGTTAACTAGATTGGTAAGGAATCTGTTCAACCTCCCACTTGTTGCAGTTTGTCTCCTAGTTGATATCAGGGAAGTTACTACTGTGGCGTGTTTCCTACATACATTTTTAGGAGAGGTTCTTGGTGCTCTTTGAGCTTGCTTGTTTTCTTGTAGACGTTTCATTACCCAGACTAGGTAACATCATCAGTGCTTGACTCAGAGAGCACCAAGGACCCCTCACATCAACCCTGAGATACAAATATTCTCCTTTATTAATATATTTGTTAATTGGTTAGCAAAAAGTTTGTCTATTTCTTCTGCTTGGTTGAGTGGCCTGTAGTATATGTCTATACAGCAATGTCATTCTTTTTCCCCCTTTTATATTGACCCATATGCATTCTAGGAGGTTTTCATCCTTGGTTTTCTGCATTTCTGTATGTATTAATCTTTTACATATAATGCAACTCCACCTCCTCTTTTGTTAGGTCTGTTTCTTTTGAATAATTTGTATCCTTCTATCAGTACATTCCAGTCATGAGTTTCATCCTACCAAGTTTCAGTAACTATATCATTTCTGCCTTCATGTACTAGTACTTCAAGTTCACTCTGTTCCCTAAACTTTGAGCATTAGTGTATAGGCAGTTGAGTCCTTTATGGGTGGTCTTGGGTATGTTTCTTATGTCTCCTACTTTGTAATTGAGTTTTCCATCCTGCTGAGCACTCTCTACCTCATTATGTGGTTGGTTATGTTGGATTTTATGTTTGGAATTAAGTCCCAGAGATCCTATAGATTGTCCTATAAATTCTAATGATTGATTACCCTTCCCCCTCGTTTTTAGTTTAACCCCCTCCCCTGATAAGTTGAGCCAGTCATGTTCCAAAAACATTCTTCCCAGTCCTTGTGAGGTGCAACCCCTCCCTTGCCAAAGCCCTTCATGGAGGTAATTCAGACCAAAGTCTAAGAATCCAAAGTTCTCTTGGTGGCACCAACACTTGAGCCAGTGGTTCATTTCTAAAATCCTTTGTTCTCTCACTGGATGTTGACTTATCATTGGAAGTATAGATGAAAACACCACTTATGCTCCTAATTTCTTAAATTTCTTGCCTAGCTGTTCATAATCTCAATATTGTTTTAAGTTAATTGTTGTGTTGTTCATCACTAGGTGAAGAAGGAGAAGCGGGTAGTAATCTGTGGTTTATTTTAATAAGGCTTTTGTCTACATCTTTGATATTTGTTCCAGGAAGGCAACATGCTTCCCTAGATTAAATACCTGGTCTGCAGACTGCTGGTTCTGTTCCCTTTAGAATTGAATCTATTACCTTTCCCCCCCTTTTTTCCCTAGGGAAGTTTGGGCTACTTTACTATGACAGGAGCACCTGATGTTGCCTCTTTTCTAGGGACATTTGATGATGCCTCTTTTTTAGGGGCACTTCGTGTTGCCTCTTTTATAGGTGCTGTCTTCCAAGTGTAAGATATGAAATTGATTTCTTATCTCCAGTGGAGCTGCATTGGAATGAGCTGGAGTGAACTAGATTAGACACCAACAGGGACATTTTTTTTGGTCGCTGTTTTTTTTTCTATGAGTGAAATGCTTCCATTGGTCCTTCTCATATACAGGGTCATTTCTTTTAGAAATTGTTTGTTGCTTATTATGTTCAATTTGGATATAGCCTTCTTGCTTAGTTTGGAGTTTTTCATTTTGTAAGTTTAGTTTCAGAGTGGTTAGAGTTGCCTCTAGACCCTTTACTTCTTCTTCCAGTAATTCAACTAATTTACATTTGGTACATGTGTAGTTTGGGTCTTCCAAGGGCATAAATATATATATGGAACATATTTAACAAACCGCAATAATGTCAGTTTCTGTTTCCATGACTATGTTTGTTTTGCTATTGGGATGGGGCTGCTTAACAAAGCATTCTCCACAAAGAATGTTGAATTCTCAGGCTACTTTTTAGAAGGAGCTTTGCTCTTAGCCCTCAACTTCCTGCCTTGATTAAAAAAACAATCATTCCTATCCTCCGTTTCTTCTCTACCTTCGTAGGGAATTCGTCTGTTTTGTCTAGCGCAACACCTGGCACATCCCCTCCCTCTGTGCCATGTGGCAACTAGGAATGAGAAGGAAAAAGATGGCTGCAACCATGGTCATTCTAAAGTTGACAACTTCATCTTTGCAGGTTCGGGCTATTTGCTGATATTCTGCTTTAGTTATGTGCCCCTCTTTCCACTTTTTATACTTGTCCTTTTTATCTTTCAACTTATCAGAGAGTTCTTTATGCAGCCATGCTGGTTTCTTTTAAAAGTTGTTATTTTTCTTCTTTGTTGGTATTGTGTTAGAATGGGCTTTTATTATCTCACTTTTCAAAATTTCCCAAGCTTCTTGAGGTTTTTTTCCCCTTTAGGATTCTCATCCATGGAAACCTTCCCAAGCTCTCTTTTAAAATCCAAGACTCTAGTTTGACTGCGTTCTATTGCTTGTGCTTCCAGAATGTTAAATTCCAATACTGCATGATCACTTCCCCCCAAGGTTCCTGTGACTTCGACACCTTCTATTATTTCATCTCTGTTAGTGAGAATTAGATCCAATATGGCTAATCCCCTAGTTCCTTTCTCTACTTTTTGGGAGACAAAGTAGTCTGCTAGGTTTGTCAGGAATGTTGAAGAGTACTGGGCCTAAGATGGTACCCCACTGCTTACTTCATATGGATGTAGAGGAGATGTGGAGAAAATTTCGAGAAGGAAACATCTGATTTTCATGACATGGACCATTTCATTTCTTTTCCCTGATCAGAACAGATATCTTACCACCTGGGATATACTTGACCAGAGATTAAAACATTTTGACTTCAAACATTTTACCCAATTCTAGAAAATCTATTTGTCAACGCTGCAAACATTGGATGTTTTTGCTCTGACAATATAAGAGGCAGCCTTTTGCTTTAAACTGCTTTGCTTTCAATCATTGAAGGGGGGGAACGTTAACTGGATGTTTTGATAAGATAAGAAATAGCGGTGCTAAAGAAAGGAAACGAAACTTCTTATGTTAAGCTAATTGGATAATGTGATTTATGATGTGTAACTAAGGGAGGGAATTGTGCATGAAACAATGTGCTTAGGGGAGGAGATTTCAGATTCTGGCATCCATCCATGAGTGCCGATGCTTCGTTCTCATTATTATAGACTTTTTAGAAAAACAATGCCTGAATGTTGTTTGAACTGTCTCATTAATCGGAACCATGACACTATTCTAATCAGAGACAAACTTTCAAGTAAAAAAAGCAAGCAATCTTTACCTCCATTTTTTGTTCCATAATGGAAAAGACCCGTTCAATGCCAATGCTGACTCCAACACAAGGCACTTTCCGATTCTTGGGATCAAACATCCCTACTAACCCATCATAACGGCCACCTCCAGCCACACTGCCAATACCAACAGACTCCTCCACATGATCATTTGGTTCTTGGAGAAGGATAGCCTCATATATTACTCCAGTGTAGTAATCCAAACCACGAGCCAGACTTAAATCAAAGGTAATCTGTAAAACAATTTATAGCTCTCATAAACAGAACAGAAACACCCAGCTCAAAGTATTTAGAAGAACAAAAAATAGAATCTTACCTGATCTGAAATACCAAAAAGATCCAAATATTTGAACAGCTGTTTCACTTCCTCAAGCCCTTCCTGAGCCAGTTTATTTTGTGACAGCTTTGGATCTTGGAGCAATTGTTCAATTAAACTAAGCCCACCTGTGGAAATGAGACATATAGGATAAGATGCCTGTGTGAAAGATTCAGCAGCAGTACCAAACTTTTATTAAAACTTTTTCCATTCAACTTTCTTTTGGTTGCTCTATTTCTCATGCAGTGCAATTTCATTTCTTATAAATTGAAATACAATCATGTGAAAAAAGTACATCCTCTTTGAGTTCTGTTTTTATGCATCAGGATATTGTAAAAAAAAATCATCCAGTCCTTAGCAGTTCTTAAAAATGGGTAAATACAACACCATGTCATCATTTATTTCACAAAAAGAAAGCCAAAATGGACAAGCCCTGTATTAAAAGCTAAGTATACCCTTACTGCTTTCATAGGTATGAAGAGTCTAAGTAGCAGCCAGATGCTGCTAATCAAGTGCCCTTGATCAGCAAGTATGACTACCTCTATAAAAGCTGAGGTTTTAAGAGTTTGATGGTCTCCAGCACTGATGAGTAGGCTAACACAATTCCAAATAGTAAAGACGACAGCAATGATATTAGAGAAGCAACTGTTGGTACCCATCAACCTGGGAAGGGTTATAAGGCCATTTCCAAACAATTTAAAGCCTATCATTCTAAAGTGAGGAAGATTATTCACAAGTGGAAAGCATTCAAGACAGTTGTCAATCTTCCAATGAGTGGATGTCCCAGCAAATTCACCCCAAGATCAGATTGTGCAATGCTCAGAGAAATTGCAAAAAATCCAAGAGTTACATTTCAGATTCTACAGGTCTTAGGTAGCACATTAAATGTTGACGTTCATGACAGTACAATTAGAAAAAGACTGAACAAGTATGGCTTGTTTGGAAAGGTTGCCAGAAGAAAGCCTCTATGTCTTGACAGAAAAGAATAGGATTGGATTCTATTCTATTCTATTCTATTCTATTCTATTCTATTCTATTCTATTCTATTCTATTCTATTCTATTCTATTCTTTCTATTCTATTATTTCTATTCTATTATTTCTATTTCTATTTCCTATTCTATTCTATTCTATTTCTATTTCTATTCTATTCATTTTTATTTCTATTCTTTCTATTTCTATTCTTTCTATTCTATTCTATTCTATTCATTTTTATTTCTATTCTATTATTTCTTCTATTTCTATTCTATTCTATTCTATTCTATTCTATTCTATTCTATTCTATTCTATTCTCTATTTCTATTTCTATTTCTATTCTATTGATATGTAAAACCATAGAACTCAAAGTGGGTATACTTTTTCCTCACGATTGTATGTACAAGTACAAATTGAAGTAGGCATATGGTACAGGTAGTCCTTGCTTAACAACACTGAGACAGGAAATGCCATTGTAAAGTGATGCGGATGTAAATTGAAAACTATGTGACCATGCTGCTTAGTGACGGAAGTCCAAGTGGCCATAGTTAAACAAAAATTGTGCAGGTCGATAAGCCAGGACCTCATGTAACCCTGGCTTCTGACTTCCTGTCAGCTTCCCCATTGACTTTGCTTTTGGGAAGCTGATAGAGAAGATTACAGATTGAGATGATGTAACTGTGAGACACTGTGACAGCACGTATGAAGTCTGGTTGTAACTACCACTCCAGTGCCATTATATGTTCAAAGAGTCCTCTTCAAGGGAGATGGGCAGTTCAGAAATGTGAAAAATAATAAAGTAAAATAAATGGTTGCTGTACCAGTGATCTTAAGCAAGGGTCACCTATATTTATACAGATAGACCTGACTTGACTACCTAGTGCAACAAGCGTTGAAAGTGATGAGGATGCTGAAAAAACAACTTTGCAATCTATGCTTGCATTATGATCTTTACAGCATCTCTCTCACTCACATGATCCCTTTTACACTCAGTATACATTGTCCTGTGTACAACCCATCTTTTTTCCCCCACACAGAGCAGAGAGATTGGAGAGGAAGGGAATATAAGAGAGTGAAGAAGCATAAAATGGGGAATACATCAAAAGGAGTGCTTTAGTGTTGGTAGCCATGAGTGTGCTAAGCAAACAGCCAGTATATTCCCCATTATGTGGCTTCTTATTTTCTTGTTTAATCTCTTATGTTTCACCTTAACCAGTAATGGGATAGAAGAAAACGATATAGATTTTAGGCCTGTAAGCCTTAGAGAACTAAGACATATCTGACCTGTTCTGATACTCACCATGTAGCCTTACATATTCACCAATATGATCTGCAATTTCTGGTGCCAATCCCTTCTCTCCAACCATCTCATTTTTTACATCTTCCCAAGCCATCTGTAGACAAGATCAAAACTATATATACTCTGCTTCAATGAAGGATGTTTCTATACTATTATTCTGAGATAATCTGGAATCATGTTGTTCCTCGTTTTTTCCTACTTTGATTCTAAATACTCTGAGTCTAGTAAACTAGTAATTTCTGAATATTCTATTAAAAACATGCAAAAATTGGAAATAAAAAATATTTCTTTGAATAGAATCTTTAGGAAAAAAGACCAAAAATGAAACAACTGACATAATAAGATCCTTTTAAGTATACAGGGCAATCATATCTGGAATACTGTATTCAGTTCTGGTCACTGCATCTCAAAGCTACGCAATGTTGGGAAATGTGCAGAAAAATAATTAGGGGCTACCCTACCCTAAAAGAAACTAGAATATTTGGGCCATTTTAGTTTACAAAACAGGCTGATAGGAGGATAATCTAACAGAAATATATGAAATTGCATAGCATAGAAAATATGGATAGGAAAGCTTTATCTCTTACTATATTAAACTTGAAGTTATCCAATGAAATTTAAGACTGTTAAATTTGACAATTGTTTTACAAAGTGGAAACTACAGAATTTATTGCCATCAAAAATGGTGATAGTCAACAATTTATATTGTTAAACAGAAATGGACAGATCAATGAAGGACAGCTAATACTCTTGTTTTTCTGTATATTAATTGTTAAATTACATGGAAGTATAATTTTTATACCAGTCCTCAATAAGTTTGTTGGAATTTACAAAATGAATGGCTATTCAGGGGCCTCAAGGTTCTTGATAACTTCTCTTTAATTTATTAGGATCCTGTTGCTATTAACTAGAGTTACAATTCTAGCCTTTACAATTTTAGCTGGTTCATCTATTCAGGCTACCTCTATATTTTTACCTTTCAAGTAAGCAAAGCTAATTACAAAGAAAATGAATAGGCCTTCTGAATTTCTAGGAGGTAAGACACAATAGCAATTATAAAATCAATAACCTCTTATTTGAATTTAGCTCTCACAATTCTTCAAATCTGACTATAGGCTATCTTGAAACCAGATCTATCATTGCCATAAACCCTGACTGTATTACAGCACAGAGTTTTACTACAGAGTAGATTTATATCTCCCAAGAAAATTGGCTTCTCTTTGTAGAAACATTTCTTTCTAAACACACACACACACACACACACACACACACACACAGAGAGAGAGAGAGAGAGAGAGAGAGAGAGAGAGAGAGAGAGAGAGAGAAAACAAAAGTGAAAGAGACAGGAGATAAGAATCTCATTTGGCAGAAGTAATATTGCCAGTTAGAAAATAAAGAAATGCTACTACATGAATTTCCTCCATTATTATTGCAATTGGAGAAATACAGGTAGTTCTGGAGTTACAACAGCAATTTCCATCGCTAAGCAATGTGGTCATATAGTATGTCACATCTCTTCAGCCCCTGTTGTTAAGTGAGGATTGAGTTGTTAAACAAGCACGTCCTCACAAATACCACCATCTTCCAACAACAAAGTCAGTGGGGAAGCCGGCAGGAAGTTGCAAGTCCCAGGTGGATTGCAAGCAGGCTGCAGGTGGGTAAGTGGTTGCTGAGTGGGAGAAGAGGCCAGGGTGAGGGAGGGAGGGAGGGTGTGGAGGCATGCTGCAAGTACAGCAAGGATTGGGGAGAGTGTGCAGATGGTGGGGCCATGTAGAATGGATTTGGGGTGGCTGCTGCCAGCATGTGTGAGTCTGCAGATGGCTGGGAAGACATGGCATGAGTGGCTTGAGGAGATTGGTGAATAGCTGGGGAGGTATGGTGCAAGTGTAGGAAGGGTTGGGGTAGCTGCTGTCAGCTGAGAGAATGTGTGATGGTGCATAAGTAGCTGAGGAGGCATGATGCAAATGCAGTGAGGCTCTGGGAGGATATGTGAGTGTCCAGGGAGGTGTAAATACAAGCACAAGGCTTGGGAAGGGTGCATGGGTGGCAAGGGAGGCACAAGCATGGCAGAGCTTGAGGTGGCCCCTGCTGAGTAGGGGAGAGTGTATGAGGCTGCACGAATGGCTGGGGGTGGGGTGGAGTGCAGTGCAAGCGGATCTCTTAGCTATGTAAATGATTATTGTTTTTCTCAGCAGTTATGTATTTTAATTTTTGTAGCAGCCCTGGTGGCCCAGTGGTTAGAATGCAGTATTGCAGGCTAACTCTGCCCACAATCTGCAGTTCAGTCCTGACCGGCTCAAGGTTGACTCAGCCTTCCATCTTTCCGAGGTCAGTTAAAATGATTGTTGGGGGAAATAGGCTGACTTTGTAAACCACTTAGAGAGGACTGTAAAGCTCTATGAAGCGATATATAAGTCTAAATCCTATTGCTATTTCCATACGTATTTTTTTACGGTAATCATTGTCCAGTGTCATTGCTGAGATGGGTGGCTATATAAATTGATTAAAGAAATAAATTTAAATATATGGTGACCGTAAGAAAAAGTAATAGATTCTCATCTTGAAGAAAAAATGGGAAACCATCTCAGCCACAGGTTGCAAAATTCTTTACAACGCTTTAGCAAGGACTGAAAACCTCCCCATATCTGGCATGACTGTACTTTAAAAATTCAATTTGTCCATGTAAGAACTGGTATTTTTTTCACCATTCTCAAAGAGCAAATAATTGTTTATTCCACTTCTGAGAAAAAATGTTTTTAGGAGTTTCCTGGCTTTATAGAATGGATGGAGCATCTGTAATCTTCCAGCATAGCCATGGGAAAATCTGGAAGGCTATGGAAGACTCACCATAAACATTTGAAAATCGCCACAGGAGCCACGGTTTGTAATGTGGTACCCATGGGTCTACATGCTACTGGGAAGAACACATGTGTTCTTCCCAGTAGCATCCACAGACAATCCCCTTCCCCTAACTACATGGCAAAGTTGTTTCAAACGTTAATGTTAAACATGATTTTCTAAAATATTATAGTTTTTGAGATATAAACTAATAATAAATCAGTTATAAATACCAATAACAATAATAAAGAGAAATACAAGTGTATAATTTTATGATTAATACAGGTTGTCCTTGACTTACGACCACAATTGAGCCCAAAATTTATGTTGCTAAGTGAGACATTTGGTAAGTGTGTTTTGCCCCATTTTACGACCTTTCTTGCCACAGCTGTTAAGTGAATCACTGCAGCTGTTCAGTTAGTAACACTGTTACTGTTAAGTGAATCTGGCTTCCCCATTGATTTTGCTGGTCAGAAGGTTGCACATGACCCCGGGACACTGCAACTCTCATGCATACAAGTCAATTGCCAAGCATCTGAATTTCGATCACGTGACCATGGGGATGCTGTCATGGTAAGTGTGAAAAACGGTCATAAGTCACCTTTTTCAATGCTGTTGTAACTTTGGTCACTAAATGAACTGTTGTAAGTCAAGGACTACCTATACAGAACTTGCAGGCACTGTTTTAGTAATATCTGATAACCTTTAAAGGAGAATATTTGTAGTTCAGGGTTGAAATGAGGGATCCTTGGTGCTCTCTGAATGCACTGTGCACTTACGATGTTATCTAATTTGAGTGATGAAACGTCTGCAAGACAACAACCAAGCTCAGGAAGCACCAAGGATTCCTTGTCTGGTAACCTCTACTAACACTACAATATTCACTAATTCTTCATTAGTTCTGATTTATAAATCTAGTGCAGGGGTGTCAAACTCAATTTCAATGAGGGCCGCATCAGCATTGCGGTTGACCTCAAGGGGCTGGGTGGGTATGGCCAGGGTGGGCGTGGCCTACTGGGTGGGCGTGGCTAGAGTGCGTATGACCTATGCATCAAGGGGGCCTATGGGGGCCTGGGCAGGAGTGGGTCAGATCCGAGGGTCTCTGGGCCAGGGCCAAGGCAGTGGGGGCCGTTCCCTCACTGTTTCCAGGATGGCTTCGCGGGCCACATGAAACCACTTCGTGGGCCGCATCCGGCCCCCGGTCCTTGTGTTTGACATGTCTGATCTAGTGCATTTGTATTTGTAGTTATGAAATTGAGACTGGACACTCTGGAAAAAAGTACCGATATAAATTTTGACATCAAACGTCATCACACATTTCTCAAAACCTCCCTTTGCCCCCGCTTAGGTTTCACTGCATTCTTGAAGTTCAAAATTGTTGTTCAGGAGGCAGAATTACTTTAGTCTATAGGCTAAGGGAACCATTTATCTAAGCTAAGGATTTGGATCTATAGCTCAGCTACACTGAAAGAAATCAATATCCCTTCTTTTATCCCTGCTCATTCTAAATCTACAGAGTTGAATTCCCCCCCCCCCCGTTAAATAATAAATGTTGGATATAATACAAACTTTTCAGGCTGGTTCTCCGAATTCTTATTTCTACTGGGAGACAAATCAGGACCCTGTGGTCTGTCTTACTGAGTTTCATCAACTCCCTTCATTAAAAGTTATCTTGTTGAAATCAGAACCTCAAATATTTTTGCCTGATGGGGTTCTTTCTCATTGCAAGGCTTCTAGATTAGAATGGATTGTTTATGAGTTTTCTTTGTCTATAAAACAGGGGTAGACAACCAACAGCCTACCACCAGCACTCTGAGAAAACCGCACTGAAATTTGGTAGCTGAATTTTGGCTTTCTGAAGTAATTTGCAAGGTCAGGGACCTAAGTTGTAGCCCCTGATCTCTTAACGGTTGTCCATCCTGATGTCCTGATCTATCTTTTTGAATACTGAAGTTAAATTTTATCTTCTTTCCTCTTGTAATTTCTGTAACAGCCGCCACAATAATGCAGTTAAGATTTCGTGGTCAATGAATATATATATTTATTCTGGGTTTTCTAGTCACTTGGGTTATTATCTTGTCTTAATAGCAAAGTTCTTACCTTGTCTAACTTATCTACAGTGGAGCAAATGGTCCGGAATTTGGTATCTGGAACCCCACAGACTGCAAACATCCCATCAAGGATACGCCGGTCATTGACCTAGAAGGAAATTGAGATGTTTTCAAGCAACATTTCCCCATAGATTTTTGATTCTATTGGTAATATTTCTGGACTATTGGTAGTTTGGACCTTAGACCATTGGTTTACAGTCATTCCAGTCCTTCTCACTGGGCCATATACTAGGGTTAGCGTTACTGGATGTTTTGTCTATTTTTATTTCTAGTCTTGGAAAGTGTTGAGCTTTCTGGCAAAATCTAATACTACTTATTTGTATGCTTTTTAGTTAGAGTGGATATAAAAGGTCTACAAACCTGTTAAAATTCCAGGTTTTTGAGATGTGAAAAAATCAACCCAAATTAAATCCGTTCAGAATTTTTCCCACCTTTAATTTTATTTATTTTTATTTTATTTAATTAGTTTTATATACCGCCCTATTCCCAAAGGACTCAGGGCGGTTTACAGGGCAAAATTTAAAAGACAATATAAAAGCTGAAATAGAAATAGAATTGAAATGAATTGGTAAATTAATTAATAGCCCAACAAATTAAAACAAAGTTTAAAAACTTAAAACCCCTCAGTCCAGGCTAGATAGATCAAAGAACCAGGTTTTCAGGTCCCGGCAAAACGAATGAAGGTCGGGGGCGGTCCGGAGTTCCACAGGCAGATCATTCCATAGGGCAGGCGCGCCCACAGAGAATGCCCTCCCTCTGGGGATCACCCGCCGGCACTTCCTGACCGGCGGCACCCTAAGGAGGCCCTCCCTATGGGAGGGCATAGGACAATGGGAAGTTGATGCTGGCAGCAGGTGCTCCCTAAGATAATCCGGGCCCATGCCATTTAGGGCTTTATAGGTCATCACCAGCACCTTGAATCTCACCCAGAGGGCAACTGGAAGCCAATGCAGCTCGTGGAGAAGAGGCGTTACACGGGAGTATCGGGAGACTCCCATCACAACTCGCGTAACATACAAGCTGTACAATTCAGTTGAAAAACAAACTGAAATCTTTTAGTGGGAAAAACAATAACATTGTTGGCGCAGTGGTTAGAATGTAATACTGCAGGTTAACTCTGCTCATATTGTCAGGAGTTCGATTCCTGGTTCCTGACCGGCTCAAGGTTGACTCAGCCTTCCATCCTTCCAAGGTTGGTAACATGAGGACCCAGATTGTTGGGGATGTTGACTCTGTAAACTGCTTAGAGAGGGCTGTAAAGCACTGTGACGTGATATATAAGTCTAAGTGCTATTGCTATAAAAAATGTGGTTGCATAAGTATACACACCCTTAAACTTTATTGAAGCACCTTTTGATTTTATGGGAGCATTCAGTCTTTTGGGGCAGGAGCCTATCAGCGTGGCACATCTTGCCTTAGGAATCTTTGCCTACTGCTCCTTGCAGAAGCGCTCCAAAGCTGTCAGACTGTGAGAGCATCTCCTGCACACAGCTCTCTTCAGATCACCCTACAGAGCTTCAATTGGATTCAGATTCAAGCTCTGGCTGGGCCATTCTAAAACTTTTTTTGTGTGTGGATTTGGAAGTATTGTTCCAATTTTAATATGCTGAAGCAAGCACTATGATTTGGACGTACAGTATCTTTTGGGTCACTGTCATGTTGAAAGGTGAATTTCCTCTTCATCTTTAGTATTTCAGTAGAGGCCTGAAAATTTTGTGCAAAATTGATGTTTAGAACTGTTCATAATTCCCTCCATCTTGACTAAAGCCCCAATTCCACTGAAGAAAGGCAGCCTCAAAGTATAATGCTGCCACCACCATGCTTCACTGTGGGTATAGTGTTACTTTTGGTAATGCAATGATGTTTTTGCATCAAATATGCTGTTGGGAATTATGATGAAAAAATTCAACCTTAGTCTTATCAGACCATAACACATTCTCCCACACGCTCTTTTCAGACATATAGGGTTTTGCAAAATGTAGCGGATTTGGATGTTTTTCTTTGTAAGAAAAGGTTTCTGTCAGACATAGGAAGAATACGGGAGATTATCGTTACATGTAGTACACAACCAGTACTTATCAGAAATTCCTGCGGCTCCTTTAATATTACTGTAGACTGTTGGCAGTATCTCAGACCAATTTTTTTCTTGTTTTTTCAGCAATTTTGGAGGGACATCTAGTTCTTGGTAATGTCAATGTTGTGCCATATTTTCTCCACTTGTTGATGACTGTCTTCTGTATGTCCCATAGCATATCCAATGGCTTGGAGGTTTTTTTGTACTGTTCTCCTGACTGATACTTTCCTACAATGTGATCCCTTTGATGCTTCATAAGGTCTTTGGAAATTGTGGGATTTGCTACAAGAGGCATCTGAGTAAAGATCAGAAAAATCCTACTAGAACAACTGAACTTTATATAGGCTTGATCAAAGTCAAGTTAAGTGATGGAAGGTGTGTACCGGCTATTTAAGATCAGTTTGAATGCGGTTGTTTTAATTCTGAACATATCCACTTCCCTACTTAAGATGGTGTGTACACTTAGGCAACCAGGTTATTGTAAGTTTTATTTTTATTTCCCCCCCCCTAAAAAAAATTCAGTGTGTTTCTCAATTGAATTGTATACCTTATATGCTACATTAAAGATGGAAAAATCTCTTAAGTGATTTATCTTGGGCTGATTTTTTTACATCTCAAAAGCCTGGCATTTTAATAGGGTTGGTTAGACTTTTTATATCCAGTGTAGATTCACACAGGAACTCAAAAAAATATCTGTAACATTCTTTTTTTCAAAATATACTTACAACAACTACGTGCGGTAGATTGGACTGAGACATGGAACTGGTTCCAAATCATCCAGTACTGTAGCTTCTATGGCTGAAGTTGTGCTTGAATTAAGATCTTACAGAACTTCTTTTACTTTTTGCAGCATCAAAATGAAGGGCTCGGATATCAGTATTTATAAGTAAGCAGCAATATTTTAATGTGGACAATTCTGCTGCCAAATACATACAGATTTAAAAATATGTCTCATTGATTAAAGTATACCACTTGTTGCCAGAAATCAAAGAGCAAATACAAATAACGATTGATTATAATCATTCTAATGCTAAAACCATTATAATTGTGAGAAAAAAGTGGATTCTGACCCAAGTCTTGTACTCACCTTGATGAGAAAGTCTCCTATTTGTAGGGCACATAGAATCTCATGCACAATTTTCAGACACTCTGCATCAGGAATCATGATGTCATAATGGCCAGCAATGTCAAAATCCTGGGTTACAAATTGCAGATAACAAAATTGCTGAAGTATAAGCTGTCCAGCAGTGAATCAGTCATTGGTGCTGCATTGTTTGGTATATAGGAGCTATCTTTCCAAGTCTTGATATCAGAAAAGCAGAAACCTCTAGGATCTGACAGTACATCACACACTGATGCAACTAGGGATTGTTTGAGGCTAAGCCTTCTACATCTTCCAATAATGCAAATTATTACTGGAGGGCTCTCTCCTTTCATTTTTCAGAGAAATAAGTAAATCCCAGAGTAGCTTACAAGAAAGGGGTTTCTTTTGGTATCTGTCTCTCTTTAATTCCCCCCATCCATAATCATAGGGAAGACTCGGAAAAATGACCATAAAGGGATGGGAATGGGTAAACATTCTCTGACGATTGCCAAATGGGCTTACAGCATTCATGGGGGAAGGAAAAACAAGGAAGCAATGGCTTCCCAGCCTCCTCGGCAATGTCTGGAAGAAGTCAGAAAATGGTTACTCCGCAACTGACAGATTAACAATTTATGGGAAGAAGTAATGAAAATGAATGCCTTTATCATGATAACTAAAATCTTAAGTTACTTAAATCTGGCAAACAAGGAAAAAGTGCAAAATGTAGATAAAGGAATTAAGATTAAGAAAGCATTATGAATATAAAGGCTAAATGTAAACTGAGTAGTTTTATGGAACACAAACTGCTGGAAATGACTTTGTGTTAAACCTGTTGGCAATGTATTTATGTTGTTGTTGTTAGCTGCGAAGTCGTGTCCGACCCATCGCGACCCTATGGACAACGTTCCTCCAGGCCTTCCTGTCCTCTACCATCTTCTGGAGTCCATTTAAGCTCACGCCTCCTGGTTCAGTGACTCCATCCAGCCACCTCATTCTCTGTCGTCCCCTTCTTCTATTGCCCTCAATCTTTCCCAGCATTAGGCTCTTCTCCAGTGAGTCCTTCCTTCTCATTAGGTGGCCAAAGTATTTGAGTTTTAGCTTATTTAGCGTATTTATGTAGTACTATTACTGCACATAATAATGCATATAATAGTGCAAAAAGTCACATCAGTTGGAAAAATACCCATATCCAACATTTTTAAAACAGATTCTGATTATTCATATTCTTCCTTAGTTAATTTTAACTGTTTATATCAAGAAAACACCAACATTTTCTCATCATAGTCACCTCTCTTACTATCACATAATTAGATAAATTTACATTTACAATTTTTTGGGGGGGCTGGGGGGAGACTATAATTTGCAATAGTACAATAAACTTTAGAATATGACATACAGGTAGTCCTCAATGTAGAACCAGAATTGACACCAGAATTTTTGTTGAAAAGGAAGGCAATTGTTATGAGTTCTGCTCGATTTTATTGCCTTTTTGCAATGGTTGTTATGTGAATCACTGCAGTTAAATGAACTATGTTGTTGTTAATAGAATCCACTTTCCCCCACTGACTTTGCTCATTGGAAGTCTGCTGTGAAGCTAGCAAATGATCATGTGACCCTGGGGTGCTGCAATCTTTACAAATACATGCCAATTGCCAAGCATCCAAATTGTGTTCATGTGAACATGGGGATGCTGCAAAAGATGTAATTGTTAGGAGCAGTCATAGCTAACTTTTTTTAAAACCCCGTTGTAAGTTTGAATGGTCGCTAAACAAATGGTTGTAAATCAAGGACTACCCTGCATACGGTTGTTATATAAAGACATCTATATACTGTATTGTGTTACTATCACTTATTCTGAGAAAATTATACTCAAGAGGCCTTTTCTAATGTCACTGGGTGAAGAATAAACATTCTTGTAGCAAGTATGAGAAATTCATGGCTCTGTGGGCAAACCTAACCCCCTCCCTTGCTTACATTTTCCAGAGTGAATGTGTTCAAGCAGAGTATGCGTGTATGTTTAGGTTAAGGCACCCATTATAACTTCAAAAACAGACTGCAATCTCCCAAAGAGAGGACCCATTTTTTCCATCTACAAAAGCACTTTAAGAGGTAAAATGGCTGCTTATTCCTTTGCAAGTTCAAATAAAAGTCAAAAATAGGAGAAGAAAACGTAAGCATCATCCATAAACACCCAGGATATTATCTTTCTGGCCACTGTCAGGAAAAAATTCAGCTAGTAAGCTGTATAATTATAAATATCTCAATCACATTAGCATTACCAGGTAAGCAATGTATCTCTTCCTTTTAAATTAAGATACGCCTACCACCTTAACATACATATATGGACACATGTAAGTATGATAACGGATATAGGGCATAGAGAGCATAGAATCAGAAATATAAATGCTACCGAAAAATTACGATGTATCTGAAATCAGAAAGAATTGAAATCTGTATTAAATACCCAAAGTGCTGCATCTACAAGAACAATATTGGTCTCTTTGTCGTAGAATCATCTGCTCTCAGTATAAATGTACATCGCACATGGCTATACTCCCACAAGAGGCTAAAAAATTCCACGGAAATTGGTAAGATAAAAGGAGAAACAATGCTGTTACCCCTGCGCTTGTAGCAGAACTATCCAAATATATGATCACATAAACTAAGGAGACAAAAATTGTTGCAACATTAGGAAATGCTACCCACATTTGTATCCAATACCATGGAGCTATGGATCCCACTGTGGAGAAAGCCAATTAGTCATGCATAGAATCTAATGGTAGCTCGCCTGTACTTACACACTGATAGAACTCCCTGTAACGTCCCTTCGTCATGGCTGGGTTATCCCGCCTGTAGACTTTAGCAATTTGGTAACGCTTAACGTTGGTGATTTTGTTCATAGCCAAATAGCGAGCAAACGGCACCTGGACAGAGAAGGCTCAGGAGAACACTTGAAATCTTAAGGCAACACCTCTTTCTTTCTGTGACTATTCTTCTAGAATTTGGGGGGTGGGTGGGGAAGAAATGTAAAAACCTTTACAGGTATTCCTCAGTGTACAACCATTCATTGAGTGACAGTTCAAAGTTACAACGGCGCTGAAAAAAGCGACTTCTGACCGGTTTTCACACGACCTTTGCAACATCCGCATGGTCACGTGATCAAAATTTGGGCCACTGGCAGGTATTTATGACAGTTGCACTGTCCCAGGGTCACATGTTCACCATTTGTAACCTTCCCAACTGGCTTCTGACAAGCAAAGTTAATGGGGGAAGCCAGGTTCGCTTAGTGACTGCATGATTCGCTTAACATCTGCAGTTATTTGTTCCAACTCTGGCAAAAAAATGTTGTAAAATGGGGCAAAAAATAATAAATGCCTTGCATAGCAACAGATGTTTGGGGTTCAATTGTAGTCATGTCAAGAACTACCTGTACTGCTAAGTAACCTCTCTCAAGCAGAAACGATTAAAAATTCTAAAAGGAAGATACCCCATCCCTGAGACTTTTGCATAATTCAAAGGCATAATCATTATTATTTAAACTGATATGCTACCCAACTCCCAGCAGTTTACAAATGATTTAATGGTTTACAAATGATTTAAAACATGAAAAATAAGGCAATAAAAACAACAACAGCAAGAACAAAAGAGTAGAGATGGCAGAATAACAAACTGGATGAAACCAAACAGAACAAGCTAGGTTAAAAGTCCCCAAAGAGCCAGGTTCTCTGAACTACTGAAACACTAGCAGAAAAGGAAAAAATGCATGAGGAGCAAAATGGGAAATCAGGACTAAAGTAAGAAGCTGCAACCCTATGAACCTTCCTCAATTTTTGGATATAACTCATCTCACCAATTGAAGAGAGGTATCTTGTTTTTAAGTACCTATATAAGGTAAAGGTAAAGGTTCCCCCGCACATGCGTGCTAGTCGTTTCCAACTCTAGGGGTCGGTGCTCATCTCCGTTTCAAAGCCGAAGAGCCAGCGCTTGTCCGAGGACGTCTCCGTAGTCATGTGGCCGCCATGACTAGACGCCAAAGGCGCACGGAACGCTGTTACCTTCCCACCGTAGTGGTCCCTATTTTTCTACTTGCATTTTTACGTAGCTTTCAAACTGCTAGGTTGGCAGAAGCTGGGATGAGTAACAGGCGCTCACTCTGTTATGCGGCACTCGGGATTCGACCCGCCAAACTGCCGACCTTCTGATCGACAAGCTCAGCATCCTAATCCACTGAGCCACTGCGTCCCTTAATACCTATATAGAGATGTGCTATTTATGTTCCTCCTAAGGAGCTTGAAATATGGCTTCAAGTAGGTACCACATTATTTAGCAAACTTCTTTGAAAAATCTCTCTCTCCACTGTAGAGGGCTTAAGCATTTCTCTTAAAAGAGTCCAGAAGACAATATCATTATGGTCTTCCCTCCTTCTTTTTGGTTTGCCACTTCAGTCTTTACTTCTCTGTTCAGAAACAAAATCTTTAAAACTGCACAATGGTTTTTCTCTGCAAATCTAGATTTTATTTTATTCCTAATTGCTAACTTTATGTAGTTCAGTCAGTATTTGGTTTCATCCAATATGGAGATATGAACTATGAAATTGATACCTAAATTTATCTTCTGCAAAACACTGGTAACAACACAGTCTTGTCTTATCTACTCAAAAGAAAATCTCACTAAAGTTGTTTTCAATATTCTACAGTGGAACATGCTCTCATGTAAGTGGATATATATCTGCCTACATGTAATTAAGCAACTTCATAGTTTTCCGTAAAAGCAGGCTGTGAAAATAATCCTCAGAAATGGAATACTTTAGCAATGGATCCCAAGATCTTTTGTAACTTCTGTTACAGTAGCATCAAATTGCCTGGATACTTATATATTCTTCCCTCTTTCCTCATCTCTAGTTGAAAACCTATTTAACCAATAAGTTAAACTATCAAAATAATGCTTCCGTATACCGTCTATGGACTGAGCCTGAATAGTTCTGATCACAGAATATGGAATGTAAGTTCAAAATGCCTTCTTGCCATTTTATATTTATGCCAGGAATACCAGGCCTTAGGATACAGTCAAATCATAGCGAAGCGATAGCAGCTCTCCTCCTTGGTCTTTCAGATCATAGATGAGCTTTGAGTCTTCTCCATATTTCCCTGTTAAGGTTTCCTAAAAAGAAAACAATAGGAAAGAAGACAGGAAAATAAATAAATAAAAGAGGACAGATAAAAGCAACGGTAAATCACGTTGTTACAAGAGACCAATACAAGTTCTAGTCACAATGGGCTTATAAAGGTCACAATTAACTTGGGCAACTGAATAAAAATAATAACCCTGAATAATTTACATTCCTTTCTTCTATTTCATATAATAGCAGCTTAAACAAAAGAAAAACCCACAAAACAAAAACCAGTAAAATTAATCAGTTGTTATGTAAATGTCAAAGTAATGAATAGAAGTGATATAAATAGGAAAGGAAGAGCAATGCAGGGGGGTGGGTGGGGGGTGGTCCATCAGGTATAAAGATCAGATTTTAAACCAATTTACCTTTTTGCTTTACTTCCTTGTGCAAAACTTTTAAAGGGAATGCATGGCAGCTTTAACTGAAATGATGTTTCGGAGCCATGGCAGTACCACAGAAAGAGGCACTTGTACATGGCTTTTTTCTCGTATGGGTAGGAGGAAAGTGGTACTTTTAATGGACAATGAACACAAGGAGACACAGAAAACAATCAGAAAAATCTGACTTGACTAAAGAATGCTTGGTATCTTGATACCTTGTTTTTACACAAATATTCTCCAATTCTGATAGTGTTACGTACGTATAAAAAGGGACATGGACATTTAACAGAACTGTTCTCAGAGGAAGAAGATAAATTACTACATCTTACCTATCACAAGAAATTAAAATAAAACAATACGACAGCACATCTACGTCAACGTTTTGCACAGTCATACGGGCCGTAAAGGTATTTCACAACTCTAGTCAGAAGGAAAGAGTTAAGATCACTTAAAAAATAATGAAGAGATGGGCAAGAATTTTCTTACAGCCACAAGGGCAAATTTTCTGAGGCTAGGTCTAGAACATCTTGTGAATTTCATACACCAAAAAGCTACAGCAGAAGGTACACCTTTTAAAATGGGCTCTAGAGAAAGTTAATTTATATTTATTTAGGGTTAGATTGTTAGACAGAAGGCCTGTAGCAGTCTTACATCTGGCAATAAAATTCAGGAACAGTGGCATAAAGGTAAAGGTTCCCCTGCACATGCGTGCTAGTCGTTTCCGACTCTAGGGGGCGGTGCTCATCTCTGTTTCAAAGCCGAAGAGCCAGCGCTTGTCCGAGGACGTCTCCGTGGTCATGTGGCCGGCATGACTAGATGCCAAAGGCGCATGGAACGCTGTTACCTTCCCACCATAGTGGTCCCTATTTTTCTACTTGCATTTTTACGTGCTTTCGAACTGCTAGGTTGGCAGAAGCTGGGACGAGTAACAGGCGCTCACTCTGTTACGCAGCATTCGGGATTCGACCCGCCAAACTGCCGACCTTTTGATCGACAAGCTCAGCATCCTAACCCACTGAGCCACCGCGTCCCTAACAGTGGCATACATTCACACAATTGCCCTCAAAAATGTTAAGAAAAGGAAAAGATGGATGTATTTTAATTCCTGCCGTTTAGCTTCTACAATAATTCTATGGCAGAAACTTTAGATAGCCCAGATCTTAATGTTCCCAAAACTGAAAGATATAGTTGTCTCTTCTTGTTGTATTGTCTTCTTTACTCCATCATGCTCTGTAGAGTTCAGTATAATAGACAGAATAAGCTGACCATCACATTCCAAAATCAAAACTTTTGGTATAGTATTTGACAAAAAAAGAAAACCCACTCTGAAAGTATGGATCTGTGGGAAGTCAGCTCCACAGCAAAGGAAATATTAAAAGGGCAGGAAAATATATTTCCTCAAAGGATCTTGAAGAAGCAGGAAAGCATGCCCAGTTTTCTTAATAGCCCCACGTCTCCTTTCCCCAAGCAGAAACCAGTTCTATAGAAATTCAGATGTAAACCATCAGGAAGGTTGGAGCTAGAAGCTTAGGAAGACAAAGACACCTAATATCTACATACCCCACCCAAACTCTAAGACAGGACATAATAGGATTAACCTACTACCATCAAGAATACCAGAAAGGCACACCCAGACTCAGGTCAGAATATGTGACAGAAGAAATACAAAGCCTGAAACAGGAAATAACTCGAAACAAAAGGCTCCAGAAGGTATAAAACCCCACTCCCTACATGTGCTCAATCTTTTTTTTTTCTGCTAGAACCATCTTTCTGTCTGGCTCTCCTCTGCAATAAACTGTAACCTTCTTCCTAAAGCAGTCGCCATGTTGTTTATCCCCAGCTTGGGCTGAACCATGATGAAGACTTTTCCTTCAACAGATTATTGAGGGAAATAGTATCAAACAGATCGATGCCTTCTAATATTGGGGATTAGTATTCCATTCTATAAAGGAGGAGGTTTCTGCAGATTTTACTCTGCTAGTTGTTGCCAACTTCAGGGGGTGATGTTCATCTCCATTTCAAGGCCATTAAGCCAGTGCTGTTTGAAGACATTTCCACAGTCATGTGGCCAGCATGACATCATGGAGAACTGTTACCTTCCCAGCGAAGTGGTACCATTTCTATGCTTTTGAACTGCTAGGTTGGCGAGAGCTGGGGCAAAGATGGGAACTCACTCCATCATGTGGAGCTCGAGTCTTGAACCTGGGCTGCCAGGTTCCAGCTGACAAGCCCAGCATCTTAACTGCTGAGCCACCACGCCACCGTTTCATTCTATAGGAATTTGGAAAACACATTATGAATTTATTAGCTTGTTGCTGTTAGTTGCGAAGTTGTGTCCGACACATTTATTAGCTAAACAGTGTTAAAATCCTCACTGATCACCAAAATGTTCTTCTTCCCTAAAGCAAAATAGCAGGCAAAATTTATATGGTGCCCAAATGAAAATATATGCAAAAGAGAATGCCACAAATAGGGTTAACAATGTTCCTGAGGTCCATTCTTACCACCTCTAGATGTCTACCTAATAGCTGAGACTGGAATGCTGAAAATTGAAGTGAGAAGTTTGAATGATGAATTGAGCTACTGGCTTAAATGGTGCGATTGGACAGGCCCTATAGATGATAAAAGACAGCTGCAGCCTGAGAATCACAAAAGAACCAGGTGAAATTGAGTATTGTTCCACATAAATTTCTCATAATTTCCCTAAACCTACAGGATTTTCAGCTCAGCATGAACACATAATTCATCATTTATACATTGTAAATGATGTGATGCCTAGTGCATTCTACATTGTCTCTGCAGGATATTTATATTTTGATAGAATCAGGCTGTGATAACATTTAATGATCAGAATATTGCTAGAAATATTTACAAAAATATTCTTAAGAAGTTTAAGTTGCTATATTTTTTGAAAATCAACTGCCTTTGGAGGTTCCAAATCTAGCCTTTAAAGAAAATGATTAGATAGATATATTTTCCAAACCTTATTTATATTTGTCCCGACACACTTACTAGAAGGAGTCCAATAGGAAAGCCTCATTTCCTACTCAGATTTCCAGCAAATTCCTATTGAAAACATGGAATCTTTTCATCCTAGTTAGAGAAAGCTTTACTAAATCATTCTTGCCTGGTGACCTGTTGTTCAGCCAGATTAGAAATTGAGAAATTGTTAAATCCATGAACAGACATGTCTCCAGGATAATGTAATGCAATGTAATGTAAGTTGGAAGGAACCTTGGAGGTCTTCTGGTCCAACCCCCTGCTTAGGCAGGAAACTCTATACCAGGGGTGTCAAACTCAATTTCATTGAGGGCCGCATCAGCATTGCGGTTGCCCTCAAGGGGCCAGGTGGGTATGGCCAGGGTGGGCGTGGCCTACTGGGTGGGCATGGCTAGAGTGCGTATGGCCTATTGGGTGGGCGTGGCCAGCTCTACATCATTCGCATCAAGGGTGCCTATGGGGGCCTAGGCAGGAGTGGGACAGATCTGAGGGTCTCTGGCAGAAGGAGGGTCTCTGGGCCAGGGCCAAGGCAGTGGGGGCCGTTCCCTCACTGTTTCCAGGATGGCTTCGCGGGCTGCATGAAACCACTTCGCGGGCCGGATCTGGCCCCCGGGCCTTGTGTTTGACATGTCTGCTCTATACCATTTCAGACAAATGGTTATCCAGTCTCTTCTTAAAAACTTCCAATGTTAGAGCATTCACAGCATCTAGAGGCAGGCTGTTCCACTATTAATTGTTCCGTCAGGAAATTTCTCTTTAGTTCTAGGTTGCTTCTCTGATTGATACTGACTGATACTCTCTTTGATACTGAGGAAATGTAAATAACTCATAGATGAAATAGGATTTGAAGGATTGGAGTATTTCTCTCATGAAGTTAAATCCTAGAAGTTGAATCCTAATTAGTGATGAGAAAGGTGAGAGTACAGGTGAGATCACATCATAAACAAATCCCTGGTCCAGTGAGGGAAATGTGAGTCAAACAAAGTGTAATAGCCTAATAACAGATACTGAATAGCTATTGCAAACTGACTTGATAATGAAGGATCTCGATGAGGAGGAGTTGAGAAGAAATCCAAGAAAAAAAAAGTATTGAAAGTTTCAGCAAGTAGATATTGGTTATCCAGTTAGGGCCAATGTTAGGGTTTGAGTCCATTCAAAGATTAACTTGTATCCCTTAGTTCTGGCACTGAGCAATCCTCTGTTCAGTCTAAGGGCTATATAATTTTTAAGCCTCAATATAATCTGCATAGATATTACACATTTTTCAGTGTCATTAATTTTTTTACTTTGCCAATTTCACTTCCAATGTACCGTATATACTTGAGTATAAGCCGAATTTTTCAGCCCACTTTTTGGGCTGAAAAATCCACGTCGGCTTATACTCCAGTGAACAAAAAAAAAGAACTTCCACCCCCCCCAGTTTGGAGAGCTGCTGCTTTCATCAAACATGGACGAAGGCAGCAGCTCTCCAAACGGGCGGCGGCGGTTTGGAGAGCTGCGTGCGCAGCTCCGCCGCCACCTCTGCAAGCCTCTGCTGAGAGAATGGGGCGGTGGAAGCTTGCCACCCATTTTCTCGGCGAAGACTTCTTTCGGGGGATGCAGCCTCTGTCACCCCCTTCTCTCAGCTGGGCAGCTGAGAGAAGGGGGAGGCAGAGGCTGGATCCCCCGAAAGAAGTCTTCGCCGAGAAAATGGGCGCTGAGACGAGAGAATGAGGCATTGGAGCGCTCCACCGCCCCATTCTCTCGTTTCAGCGGAGACTTCTTTCGGGGGATGCAGCCTCTGCCCGGGCAGCTGAGAGAAAGGGGCGGCAGAGGCTGCATCCCCCGAAAGAAGTCTCCGCTGAGCGAGAGAATCATTCTCTCGTCTCAGCGCCCATTTTCTCGGCGAAGACTTCTTTCTGGGGATCCAGCCTCTGCCGCCCCCTTCTCTCAGCTGCCCAGGCAGCTGAGAGAAAGGGGCGGCAGAGGCTGCATCCCCCGAAAGAAGTCTCCGCTGAGCGAGAGAATGAGGCGTTGGAGTGCTCCGCTGAGAGAATGTGGTGGTGGAGGCTTGCCGCCCATTCTCTCGGCAGAGACTTCTTTCGCGAGATCCAGCCTCTGCCGTGCTGCACCGAGAGAACAGCAAGCCGCCCCATTCTCTCGGCGGAGCACTCCACCGCCCCATTCTCTCGGCGGCTTGCCACCCCGTTCTCTCATCTCAGCAGAGACGTCTTTCGGGGGATCCAGCCTCCAGCTGCTGCATTTCCCAGCCTCGGCTTATACTCGAGTCAATAACTTTTTCCAGTTTTTTGGGGTAAAATTGGGGGTCTCGGCTTATACTCAAGTCGGCTTATACTCAAGTATATACGGGTGATTGTCAACAGCATAACAGTCAAATGCTCACCTATTCCTTCCTTATTATGTTCCTGTATAGAGTTCTCATTTAAGATAAGATATATATCAGGCCTTGATACTAAAAGGGAGCCTTTACCAATATCTGAGTCATGGTTTCAAAAAGCAGGTGGTACATACTGGGCGTCTCTAGAGAAAAAGAGAGGATAATTGCTGAACTCCTCCAAATATTCAGAATGACCAGAGAGATATGGGTATGAAATTTGCCAAAGACTGGGAAACTTAACTATGGAGCCTGTTCAGGATGTAAAATTCTGTGGGGGAAGTACTTCTTAGAATATGTTTATTTTTATTTCATTTTTCCTCAGTTGTTTGAAAGGTATAAAGATTATTCATTAAATAAGAAAATATACCTCTGTTCTGAATTGCTACCACCCCCAACTTGTGTCGCCTTACCTTTAATTCAAATACTGGAGTATCTATTGTCTCAGCTCCATGGCGTTTGAAGCATTGGGTAATGATATTGAAGACTTTCTCTCTGATAGCCATCTGTTTGGGATTATAATCCCGAGTACCCTGAGAGCAAAAATGAAAGGACTGGATTAGAAGAAAATGTCTGCAAGTTCCATCCTACTAAAAGTGTGGTACATTAAGGAAGTGTAGATGTGAGGCTTGACACAGTAGAGTATAGCAAATGAAAACAATTCACAGGATATCTTTACTAGTAGGAGCTTTTACCTTAGTTAAAATAGAAAATGTACGGGGACAACATGCTGCAGATTTTGAAAGTTATATACCAGGGGTAGACAACCTTGGCTCTTTTATGCCTCGTGGACTTCAACTCCCAGAATTCCTGAGCCAGGCAAGCTGAGGGGAAAGGGAGAGGTTTCCAAGCTGAGCCGTGCTGGGTGAGGAATTCTGGGAGTTGAAGTCCACGAGTCATAAAAGAGCCAAGGTTGCCTACCCCTGGCCTAGGCCACTTTATGACTTGTGGACTTCAACTCCCAGAATTCCTGAGCCAGGCAAGATGAGGGGAAAGGGAGAGGTTTCCAAGCTGAGCCATGCTGGCTCAGGAATTCTGGGAGTTGAAGTCCACGAGTCATAAAAGAGCCACTGTTGCCTACCCCTGTTATATACAGTTATCATATAAGTAAGATAAGGATGGATGGAATTCTTCTCACTTTCTCTCATAACATAAATAGTTTGTATTAATCATCTTGCAGTAGTTGTAGGGCCAACTAGGTTATGTTTTTCATCTAATACATGCTACGAAGAGAAATGCATAGGAAGTATCAAACAACTGTATAGTATCTGCAAACATCTACTCACTACCTTGTGAGACTGATTTCTGAGTCAACATAAATTGGACTGCAATCAGACGGATTCGATCAAGAGTAAGCTTGTTTAGTAGAAAGTTATAAATCTCAAATTTAGATATGACAGTGAAAATGAATTGTAGGATGTAAAATAATTTGTAAATAAATTAGAAAACCATTAGTTAAAACCATTAAAATTGAGGGAGATGGATGGTAAAGAAATATAAAATATAAATATTTATTTATAAAAGAATTAAAATTATAAAAGCAAAATTGAAACTTAATACTGAATAGTGAGATTTGATTGGTTACTAGCACCATAAAGGAGAAAATAATCTCTAAGCAGAAACTGTCCACGTCTTCCTTTTGGTTATGAAAAATCAAAGGAAAAAAGAGGAAGCACCCCTTAAAACCAACCTATATTGCACCAAAACCTATGGGACAATTACTATGACATTTTCATCCAATGTGCTGTCATTTTAAACAATTGTGTCCAGGGCATCATAGTTTTTACACAAGAAAAGCCTTCACTCCTTCCACTTTAGTGGTAGATACAAAAAAAAAACACAGTACAGCCTTAGCGATGTCTCAGGGATGGTAAGATGATGCCTAATGCTGATGTTCCGAATAATATAGAAGATTTCACTTACGACAAATTAGACAGTGTCATAATCTCATCTTATTTTATAGATTTTAGACAGTGTGCAATACAGTCTTGTATTACTCACCTGAGCCTGACATTCTCAGCTCATAACTAAAATGGGGAAGGCTAAATATTTAAAGAAAATTCATCTGGCATGACAGTCAAGCCTGATTTTTTAAGAACTACAAACCTTATAAACAGATGTATACATTCATTCTGTTATGAAACACCAGCAAAATGTAGAACATTTGGTAATGAATTTTTTTATACTCCGATAAATTTTACAACATGTTGAAATTTATTCATTAAAACCCTTTTTGTCCAAATCATTTTTTACAATATGATTTAAGTGAAATGGATTAAAAGATTGGAGATTTTAATGTAATTTACACAGATTAAACTTTCATTTTGATAACATATAACACCTACCGATTATATAACAATTACTGAATATTGCCAATCCATTAATAATTACCGATAAGTACAGCACCTTTTGACAATATTCACATGTCTCTAGCATCACTTCCAGTATGGTGTGCAGTTACAGATCCGTGGTTTTCGTAGTGTCTATAGAACTGTACATCTTAGCAAGATATTTTTGTTTTATTTTATAAAATCATATCACTTTATATCTCCCTTAATGACTGTGGTAAAAATGATTGTAAAAATGGGTCCAGCCACATGATGACTTGCTTAATGACTGCATAGCTTAGTGACCAAAATTCCAGTCCCAATTGTGGTCATAAGTCAAGGACTACCTGTACAACCTCCCTAAGTATTTTTTTTTATTTTAATTCCATTTATATCCTGCCCTTCTCCGAAGACTCAGGGCGGCTTACAAGCTTAGCAGTAGCCTTCATTCTATGTATATGCCTGCTTATTAGGGCTTTCACACCCCCTCCAAGCGGCATTATTACAAAGTCAGCTTAATTGCCCCCAACAATCTGGGTCCTCATTTTACCTACCTCGGAAGGATGGAAGGCTGAGTCAACCTTGAGCCTGGTGGGATGCGAACCTGCACTAATTGCAGGCAGCTGGTGTTACTTAAGGAGGCATTAGCCCACTGCTCCACCAAGGCTCTTATTTTGCTTACTGAACACCTTATTTAGCTTGCAAAAGTACGAAGATAGAAAACATGCTTCAAAAAGCAACTTCTTTCAGTGCAGGATTTAGTTTGGAGACAATTTTTTTCCAGTGTTAAGAGGTTAAAAGGAAGCTGGGGGGAAAGGCAAATACTGGCACCCAGAAATTTGTATAGTAAAGATTAATTTCATTAAAAAAAAATCCTATCTAAAGCTGGGGCTTCTGCAGATGAAAATCTAGTACATGTGAGGCACAGAGATCATAAGGAAGAATCATCAAATTCTTCCTCGATATCAAAAAGTCTTTTCAGTAGCATAAAACTGAATGCAGGTAGTCCTTGACTTACAACCACAACGAAACCAAAATTTATGTTCTTAGGCAAGACGGTTGTTAACCGAGTTGTGCCCTGCTTTCTGACTTTTTTTTTTTGCCACAGTTGTCAAATGAATGTTAAGTGAATTGTGAGGTTGTTAAGTACATTTGGCTTCCCCCATTGACTTTGTCCGAAGCCAACTGGGAAGGTTACAAATGGTGATCAGGTGGCCCTTGGGACATACCGTCATAAATACACGCCAGCTGCCAAGCGCCCAAATTTTAGTCATGTGACCCTGGGGATGCTGCAACGATTGTAACTGTTTTACATTATAAGTCACTTTATTCAGTGTTGTAACTTTGAACCAGGGATTAAACAGAAGGGTTGTAAGTCAAGCACTACCTGTAAATGTAAGCATTCCACAAATTGCAATGGGAAAAAAAGGAAAAGTCGAAGACTTTACCTTCGGTGTCTTCAAAACAAATTTATGTTTGCCTTCTTCAGGATGCATTGCTGACTTCATCTCCAGCAGCTTTGACACTTGCTTTGTGATCTGAAAGATATTTTTAATCACTGTAAATTACACGGTTATTGTTACTTACAATGTACAGTGTTGTTTATTGCTGCATACTGGGATATGCCCCTGACCCAAATATCCTTTTCCTATATTGTCTTACTGCACATTTTAACATTGTTTTCATGGCTCAACATAGTCACTTCTTCCCTCTTTAAATTTTTAAAAAATTACTTCAATATATAAGTTGTAAAAAAAAATAAATCCAGAAATTTCCTAGAAAGCTAGTAGAATAGGGAACAACGCTTATTCTCAACTGGGGTTGATTTAGAAAGCAATAACCAATATTACACCAAGAAAAACAAACATATACTATATGCACAATATTCTGTCCAGTAAAGATTGTATATTGGTGCTGTTTCTTTCCCACTAGCATATAAGCATATAGCATCTTACAGTATAACAACATTTCATTTAAATTTTTGAAAATGGATGTTTGTTTATTCTGCTTTTCAGATATACCAACCTAGCTTTGTAAGGATTTGGTACAATTTTACACCATAAGCTTGAGGTATGCAAGATTAAAGTCACTAAAAAAACTTGGAAATTTCTACATACATTTAATTATTACAAGAGCTTGTTACATAGCTTCCATTGTGATTTTCCCCCCTGCCCAAATCAGCAAAGCACAACTAAAAGGGAATATTTGATGAGCAAAGAATGAGGAAGGTAAATGGAGGTGAGGAAACAGTTTCAATAGTATAGTATTAATGGTAGACTTCCAGGGCCAGTGCTTATCATTATAAAGATCTCTTCAGTCAATCTCAAGTTCTCCTGAATACAGAAAAACATCCATGTAATTTTCTTGGCAACCACTCCTTGTTGCCTTCTGGGTTTTTAAGGCTTCCCAATCTAGTCTATATCTCTGGGATGTTCCCGAGATCTCCAGCTCAACTCTATGCTGCTTGGTTTTTGGCATAATACATTGTCACATTGCTGTACCAAAGGTGCTTTTTTCAGGAGGCAACTGGACTTTGTGTTTCTTTTGAAGACATTTTGCTTCTCATCCAAGAAGCTTCTTCAGCTCTGAATAGATGGTGGGGAGTGGAAGGATTTATATTGCTTGCAGACAAATGGCCATTTGCATTCCTTTAGAGAGTGGCTGAAACCATTTTGGAGGTTTACCTGTGACCTCAGGGTAACTGAGAACTGCAAATGTGTGTACAGCCTTCTTGGTTGCAGGACGTTTTCTGCCCAGTATCCCTTAAAGTTGCGGTCACATTGCTGTAGTTTATTTTGAAGTAGCCCAAATATTTGATATAACATAATTCTATGCTCAAATGGTATGTCAACTTGAGACTTGTATTGAGTGCATTTTCTTTCACCTGTACAGAATGCAGTCTGACCCTTCGGGTAAATCAGTTCTATTTTGAAAATAAGCAGGAGGAGTGTGACACTCGTCTAGCTTCTCACGTGGTCCGTGGTTTTACAAATCATTTGCTACTGCATTGTGCACTTTCAACGTACCGTATCCTATTTTGACTTTCAGTGGTTCTTGTAGTCTGTTCCGTATGCCAGAGAGAGATACAGCCTTAGTATAAATTGTCCTAGTTCAGAAGGGTGCTTATTTCCAGGCAGGGTCTAGATTTTGTTTTAGTTATCATTAGATACACTACATGGTAAAGCAGTGAGAATAAGATGGTTGTATTGATTTTAGATATTTGCAAACCATATTTTAGAATAGACTACATTAAAAGGTCTTGTACAGTGTATGGTCACTGAGAAATAAAATCCATTTTTTCTGGTGGAGCTGTCTTCCAGATCAACAAAGGTCACCTACGTTAATCACATAGAAGCAAAATTAAGAATATTGGCCAAAATATAGAGGCTTCTGCATCCTATGCTAGCAAGGAACATGTATCTTTATATATATTGGTACCTTGCTCAATAGTAGTATCTGTGAGAGGGATCTCAGAGTCCTAGTTGACAAGCACTTAAATATGAGCCAGCAGTGTGCTGCAGCTGCCAAAAAAAGCCAATGCAGTCCTGGGCTGCATTAACAGAGGGGTAGAATCAAGATCACGTGAAGTACTAATACCACTTTACAATGCCTTGGTAAGGCCACACTTGGAATACTGCATCCAGTTTTGATCACCATGATGTAAAAAAGATGTTGAGACTCTTAGTACAGAGAAGAGCAACAAAGATGATCAGGGGACTGGAGGCTAAAACATATAAGGAACGGTTGCTGGAATTGGGTATGCGTAGTTTAATGAAGAGAAGGACGAGGGATGACATGATAGCAGTGTTCCAATATCTCAGGGGCTGCCACAAAGAAGAGGGAGTCAAGCTATTCTCCAAAGCGCCCGAAGGCAGGACAAGAAGCAACGGATGGAAACTACTCAAGGAGAGAAGCAACCTAGAACTAAGGAGAAACTTCCTGACAGTTAGAACAATTAACCAGTGGAACAACCTGCCACCAGAAACTGTAAATGCTCCAACACTGGAGATTTTTAAGAAGAGACTGGACAGCCATTTGTCTGAAATGGTATAGGGTTTCCTGCTTGAGCAGGCGGTTGGACTGGATGACCTTCAAGGTCCCTTCCAACATCATCATCATCATCATTCTTATAAAGAACCAATGCAGAAACTCCCAAACAGCGTGGTTCTTGCCCAGTAGAAATTATGAATGATGTCTCACCAGCCCAAACTACACTTTAGAACGAGTGATCTGTGATACCGTATGTAATGGACACAAAGCGAGTGCAGGTCAGTTGCAGTGCCTCTCTCCTGCACTTTATGAAAATTACGAACCTCCGAAATCTGGAATATGGAAAAAGATTGTCCATGCATTAGTCGCGTACATCGTCTTACCTCTTCCGGGCTAGCCTTCTCCTGCTTGAGGCGCCGCACTGTATCTGCCTGCTTCCTCAGCGCCTCTTCCTCAGCCATGACGATGACAGCCCTCGCCGACGGTAAAAAGTTTTTTTTTTAAAAAGGGAGAGAGGAGAGAGCTGTCAGCCACCCTCCTTGCTTCCCCACCCGCAGAATTTAATCTTTTGCTCCGCCACGCATGCGCACTGCTTTGTACTGAGGCCGCTGAATCTGCCCACACTTGCTCAACTCAGTGTGCAGCGGGGCTGAGATGGGACGAGTCGGAGCTGGATGATGCAAGAGAGATACTTAGCGAAGAGAGGAAGTGACGTCCATGCGCTTTATTCCCCCCCCCCACTTTATCCTCGTGGTGTTTCCGTTTTTTCTTTTCGGTAGAAATTGCGGTCCTGTTAATCTCTGTTCAGAAATAAGCTCCTTTGACGCCAGGAAGCCATACGTTTAGGACCGGTTAATCTTAAAACACCGGAACTGTCTTTGCACATTTTCATAAGTCATTTAACTACAATGGTTGGGTTCACACAACACTACCATAATCTAGTTCAGGGGTCTTCAAACTTGGCCCTTTTATGACTTGTGGACTTCAACTCCCAGAATTCAGCATGGCTGGCTGAGGAATTCTGGGAGTTGAAGTCCACAAGTCATAAAAGGGCCAAGTTTGAAGACCCCTGATCTAGTTTATTGGCTTTAGTGCTGTGTGAACCTATCCTGTTGCGATTATTGCGATTAGTGTAATGTATGAATCCAGCCAATTCTAAGGGCTGTTTGGTGAGCATCTATTTGGTATCAGAACTTCATAGAAGCTACCATAAGCTAGGAATAAGGATTGCACAAAGGCAGAGGTAGGCTGCAACAACCCCTAAACCTAAAGCATCCCATCTTTGAGATTTCCCTACCAAAATTAAGCAATTTTCTCTGTATTTTTAAGAAACCAGTTAGCATCTATTGATTTAAGACATCCATTTTATTTTAACCACCTCAGAACAAAAAATCCCAAATAATAAGGTTTGTCTTTCTTAACCTATACCTCCCCTACCGCTTTATCAGAATATATACGTATGTAAGTGGAGATGAGGACTCACACTATATAAGATGCAATTTAATATATATATATATATTAATACAATTCTAAATATTTTGGCTCTCTTGTGAAGATGGTGGTACAGTAAATGTTCATACATGGAGTTCCATATCTACAAATATATTTTTTGTGTTTCTCCTAGGTAAACAGCTATTTTTAAGAGTTTTTCAAGGTTAATTTTACTTACTAATTTGGGAAATAAGTAATTAAGAACTACATAACTTCAAGCCACCACAAATGGAGATTAATTACTACATTGAACTCTTGTACTGTCAAATGTGTATGCTCCCTTGATTGAGGCATTATCTACTAAGAATATTGTTGAATCTGTATGTAATGATAATAAAAATGAAGAAGACTGATGACTATTGGGTTCAGCTAGCAAGATCTATCCAAAATGGTCCTGGAGAGAGATAAACTAGATACTAGAGGCTTGTAGTAATACTTGTCTTCCACCATTGTCTTCCTCAACAAAACTTGTTGCCAGGGAATTCCTTTAAGTGCCGTGGTGGCACAGTGGTTAGAATACAGTACTGCAGGCTAACTCATTGCTTACTCCAGGAGTTCGATTCTGGCTGGCTCAAGGTTGAGTCAGCTTTCCATCCTAGAAGGTTAGGAGAATAAAAAACAGACTATATTTTCCCTGGCTTCTTTAAAAGTCAATCCTACCAAATAGAGTTGCCATATGTGAAGCAAGGGACGCGGTGGCTCAGTGGGTTAGGACGCTGAGCTTGTCGATCAGAAGGTTGGCAGTTTGGCGGGTGGAATCCCGAGTGCCGGGTAACAGAGTGAGCGCCTGTTACTCATCCCAGCTTCTGCCAACCTAGCAGTTCGAAAGCACGTAAAAATGCAAGTAGAAAAATAGGGACCACTATGGTGGTAAGGTAACAGCGTTCCGTGCGCCTTTGGCGTCTAGTCATGCCGGCCACATGACCACAGAGACATCCTCGGACAAGCGCTGGCTCTTCGGCTTTGAAACGGAGATGAGCACCGGCCCCTAGAGTCGGAAACGACTAGCACGCATGTGCGGGGGAAACTTTACCTTTACCTTATGTGAAGCAAATGCATGGCCCATTTCAAACTTGTGTACAGTAAATTTTGAAAATTGTAAAAAAACTAGAAATGAAGCAGACTCAAGAAAGGATTCCTCAAATGTCAGTGTAGGGTTCTGGAACTAGAAAAAGAAACAAAACTGTTTAGCCTAACTACTGCTATCTTGCTTCTGTAATCAGCATTTGCATCAGGGACAAATTTCATGTAAGCATGGGAAACATGTACACAGATGTACTGAGGCGGGAACAAGGGAGTGTGCAGGAATGATTGATATTTATATTTTTCCTTATCTGGTTATACCTATTGTCTAATGTTGATTGGTTAACAAAGTTTATAAAGCGATGCCATTAACTTTCTAATGTGTGTCACTTCTGAACGTAATTGCTGTCAGAGTTTCAGATTGTGTTCTACCCAGCTACTTCACTTGATCAAATAAAGTACTGTTCCTTTAAGAAACCTCTGCCTGAGCTTCCTAATTGACTTTACTGGTGTCTAGGTTCAATTAAGGGTCAGACATTGATGACATCCCAAAGACCTGACTCTGTAAGTACCTTATAAATACCTAAGCAATCTATGATTACTAGAGTCCTTGTGATGACATCTAGTGGTACGGTCTGGTCTCTATATGAGTCTGTGTAAACAAAGAGAGAAAGAAAGCATTTATTAGTACTCAGAAAATGTGCCTCTTGACCAGCTAGGGTTATTAGAATATAAAGAAGCCTTCATATTATTAAGACCAGATAAAGAAAAACAGAATGAATTTACTTTAATTTCACATCATACCAAGCAACATTTAGAAAATCCTAGATAGATACTAACCACATATTTCACCACACCTATATCCTCTGCTTAGCAACAAACCTTTTTTTAGATCTGACATGGTTTTACTTGCAGAAATCCTCAGTGGTAGATTAGCCAAAATTCCTTTGTCCCTATAATTCAGTTTTGATAGAAACCACTCATTTTCTGCTATTGATCATCTTAATTGTTAATCTTAGTTGTCTTTTGTTTGAACATAATCAGCTAAGTTTTACCTTCCTTTCTCTTGTCAGACAATAAGCCTAATGTTACATGCAATGTAGCTGGATTTTGTGTCACAGCTATTAAGGCATGAAAATAAACTTCAACAGAATTAGATCTCTTTTAATAATAATATGCAAAGAGTGAATTATGTTATATGCATTGCATTTTTATATAGTTTTAAATAGGTTTTATGCTACATTACTGTAATTTTAATTTTTTTAAAAATTTTAATTCCATTTATATCCCGTCCTTCTCCGAAGACTCAGGGCGGCTTACAAGCTTAGCAGTAGCCTTCATTCTATGTATATGCCTGCTTATTAGGGCTTTCATACACCCCCCAAGCGGCATTATTACAAAGTCAGCTTAATTGCCCCCAACAATCTGGGTCCTCATTTTACCTACCTCGGAAGGATGGGAGGCTGAGTCAACCTTGAGCCTGTTGGGATGCGAACCTGCACTAATTGCAGGCAGCTGGTGTTACTTAAGGAGGCATTAGCCCACTGCTCCACCAAGGCTCTTTTTTTGCTTTTCTCATTGATTAAATAAATGTATTTGCTCTAGTTCCTTTTATACCTGAATATATAAAGAAGAATCTTAAAATCATTTAGCATGAAAACAGTAAAGAACTAAGTGGACATTAGGAGAAAAGGAGTTCTGCAGTTTTCTGTTGGTTGTAAAGTAGGGGTGTCAAACTGCCGGCCCACAGCCTGGTTGCATCATACAGAGGCTGCGCTCCCCCTAGCTCCAGCAATGCAAAAAAAAAAGTTGAGATATGTCGCAACATGTCTCGTGACATGGCGAGTTTGACACTCATGTTGTAAAGAAACAAGTGACAAGATTTAACAAGCTGCTGCAAAGACATGTATAAATCATGATCTCCAGATGACCGTGGCCTCCAACAGCTTTAGCAGTATGATTCAAGATGAGCTATAATTTGAAGCATCTGGATGGCCACAATTCCCCACGCTGTGAAGAACAATTAGCCAAATCTTGGTACAGGCAGGTTTTGGATAGGACAGTGATATCAAATCAGAAGCAATGTCCCTCATATAGGTGAAGCCAGAATGTTTTATTTCTTACTGTGTTTGGAGAAAAATTAGGTTAAACAGTAAAATGAAGAAAACCCTATGCTATTTGTGTTTTAGTCATGGGTTAGAATAATAGAATAACAGAGTTGGAAGGGACCTTAGAGGTCTTCTAGTCCAACTCCCTGCTCAGGCAGGAAACCCCTATACCATTTCAGACAAATGGTTGTCCAATCTCTTCTTAAAAACTTCCAGTGTTGGCGCAATCACAACTTCTGGAGGCAAGTTGTTCCACTGGTTAATTGTTCTGTAAGGAAATTTCTTCTTAGCTCTAGGTTGCTTTTCTCTTTGATTAGTTTCACTCCATTGCTTCTTGTAAGGCTCTTAGGTGCTTTGGAGAATACAGGTAATCCCCGAGTTACAAATGTTCACTTAACGCTTTTTTCGAAGTTACGTGACAAGTGCCCCCTAGTGTTTACGAGCAAGTCCCAAAATCATGAATATTACAGCACCACAGCAGTTGTTTGCCCTTACGAATGACTACAGACACCCTGCAACATTCACTCTATTCCACCCCCCACTCCCCACAACTGCTTCCCCCTCCCTTCCTGCTGCGCCAGATTCATTCACCTTGCAAAATCTGTCTCCTCTCTGGCATGGTTTCTTTCCCTTTGAGGGAGAGGAAAGTTGGCTCGGAAATATACTTTTCATGCTTACAATGGAAGCTCCTGGGTGCTGTAATATTGTGAGATTTCAAACACAAATTCTCTGCAAAAGACATCATGGCCCCCAGAAGCTTCCATTCTCAAGGGAGGGGGGAGTTGTTGGCTTTGTTTGCATTCCTATGGGGCAAAGCATGGAACCAGAGTCGGCCAGGTGCAGGAACCAATGCCATCTGTTGCCCAGGTATGCTACTTGCTTGCGTGTGCCAGCTTTAGTTTGAGGGCAAAAACGAAGCCTTAAACTGAGCAGGGAGGCATTGCGGAGCCAGGCCCCTTGCACCTGCGTCCAAACTAGCGGCAGTGGCAGTAGCCACCTGAGCAACCATGATCCTCCCGCCCCAGCCAGCCACCCGCTCTGCCCGATCTACTCCTTGCCTGACCAGCTGGCTGGCACAAATCCTGACACTCTTCTCCTTGTCGTCCTCCCCACTCAAAAAACGGTGGCAGCGGCTTGAGTTTCTCAGCTCCGTCCAAAACAAAGAAAGTGGAGAGGCAGCAGCAGGATTGCTTGCTCATGTGCGCCAGCCTTGAGAGCAATCCCACTGCTGTGCTTCCACTTTTTTCCACTCATAGGCATTGAAACACTGTTTATCCGAATGGAGACCTGACAAAGATTGCAAGCTCCGTATGCCTGGAATGGAGCGCTTGAGAAACAAAGTCTTCTGCTCCATTTCTAAGCACGCATTGGCAGCCACGCAGAGCTTGCGAGTCATCTGTCAGGTCTCCATTCCAATAAAAAGTGCTTCAACACCTATGGGGCGTTTAACAATGAAGAGAATGCTTCGTTTCCAAATGCCCCATAGGCGCTCAAACTCTTTTTACCAGGACGGAGACCTGACAGAGTCTGGAAGCTCCATGTAGCTGCCAGTGGGGCACCTTAGAAATGGAACGTTTTGCTCCGTTTCTAAGCATGCATTTGCATGCAGAGAGAGCTTCCAGTCTCCCCAAGGTCTCTGTCCTGGTGAAAATTGTTCCGGCAGTGGCGGAAAGGAGTTGGGAGCAGGAGCAGGAGATAGGCACCACAAATATCGCAAGAGTTCAGGCTTCCATTCTCTGCAAAAGAGGATGGGTGCCTGAACTTGCACGATATTACGGGCACCTAGGAGCTTCCATTGACTCTCCTCTCCCTCAAAGGCAGAAACTGTGTCAGAGAGGAGACAGATCTTTTCAAGGCGAGTCTGGTGCAGCAGGAAAGGAGGGGGAAGCACGAGGTGTCTTAGTGGGTTGGGGAGGCCTTGGGGGCCTGTTCTATCATTCCCCCATGGCCTTCCCCACCCTGAGATACCTCATGTGCACCTAACAAGCCACATGTGTGTTAACGAGCGGAGAGTGATCTTGTTCAAGGTATGAGTTTCACTCCCTTGAATTCTTGAGTTATGAATGGAATGGGCAGGCTCCATTACATTCTTAACTTGAGGACTACCTCTAACTTGACTCCCTCTTCTTTATGGCAACCCTTGAGATATTGGAACACTGCTATCATATCACCCCATGTCCTTCTTTTCATAGACATACCCAATTCTAGCAACCGTTCTTTATATGTTTTAGTCTCCAGTCCCCTGATCATCTTTGTTGCTCTTCTCTGAACTCTTTCTAGAGTCTCAACATCTTTTTTACATCGTGGTGACCAAAACTGGATGCATTATTCCAAGTGTGGCCTTATCAAGGTGTTATAAAGTGTTATAAAGTGGTATTAGCACTTCACATGATCTTGATTCTATCTCTGTTAATACAGCCTAGAACTGTGTTGGCTTTTTTGGCAGCTGCAGCACACTGCTGGCTCATATTTAAGTGATTGTCCACTAGGACTCCAAGATCTGTCTCACAGTTACTACTACTGAGGGAAGTACCACCTGTAGTGTACCCGTGCATTTGGGGTTTTTTTGCCTAAATGTAGAACCTTACTTTTTTCACCATTGAATTTCATTTTGTTACATAGCATCCAATGTTCAAATCTGTCAAGTTCCTTCTGTATCGTAAGCCTGTCTTCTGGAGTGTTAGCTATTCCTGCCAGCTTGGTGTCGTCTGCAAATTTGATGAGTTCCCCATCTATCCCTCATCCAAATCATTGATGAAGATGTTGAAGAGTACAAGGCCTAAATCAGAGCCTTGGGATATTTCACTGCATACTTCCTTCCATGTAGATGCAGTTCCATTGAGGACAACACATTGAGTGTGGTTGGTCAGCCAGTTACGACTAATCTAGAAGAATGCATCTCCCCCTCGCCTTTCATTGCTGTGGCAACCAAAAAATGAAGAAACATGGCTGTATTCAGAATGTTTGAAGGTTTGACAGTCTGATCCCCTAAAGAAGAGAGAAAACCTGTGGGTGGAAAAGGATTTAGTCAGAAATCAGTCCTTAGGCTTATTCAAATTTATGTATTAATCTATCAGCTTTTACACCAGGTGACCTCTTACAGTGGGTAACCTTTCCATTGTACCAAATACTGCAACTTTCCCTTATGCAACCTTGAGTCAAGGATTTGTTTTATTTCATAATGAGTCTTCCCTCCACGACAAGGGGACCAGCTGCCTGTTTGGGAGGAGGTCTCAATGAGGACTCTCTGTATGGCTTCAATAGGCTGCAGTGGAACTTTCCCTAAAAGGGGAGGGAGCCTTAATTCCACGGTGACTGGGTTTATAATCCGCACTATGGGGAAAGGTCCAAGGAACTTTGGTCCCAATTTTTTACTAGGCAGCTTGAGTCTTAGATATTTGGTAGAGAGGTAAACTTTTTCACTCACATGAAATGATCTCTGAGGGGCCCTCCTCTTGTCTGCCTGCTTTTTGTAAACTTTTGAGGCTTTTGTTAGAGCCGCTTTCGCATTGTCCCACAGTTTTCCAAGAAGTCACCCGTTGATTTAAGGTGTGAGAAACTGGAGGGTCCTGAGGAAGTTTAGGCATTGGAATGAATTCCCTACCAGTAGCTATTTTAAAAGGAGTGAGTCCAGTGCTGCTATATACTGTGTTATTGTAAGCCACCTCAGCAATGGGGAGGAGGTCAGCCCAAGTAGTCTGTTGGTACTCCACATAGCAACTAATATATTGCTCCTCCATAAGAGTTAGCTTTTTCAGCAGCTCCATTAGTAGACAGATGAAAAGCCAATGACAATCCTTGCATGGACCCAATAAGTTTCAGAAACTCTCTTTAGAACTTGGCAGTAAATTGCACACCCCTATCTGATATAATCCGCTTTGGAGCTCCATGGAGTCAGTAGATATGTTTGAAAAACATTCTTGCCAGTTTCTTAGCAGAGGGGAGACTGGTGCAGGCAATGAAATGAACTAGTTTAGAAAAAAGGTCAATCACAGTCCATATTACCATATATCCACTCCTTTCCGGGAATTCCATAATAAAATCCATGATCATTTCTTCCCAAGACTGGGAAGGGTCTGTGACTTGCTGTAATAATCCAGGGGGCTTGCCTGGACATTTCTTCATTGTTGTGCATGTTGTACAGCTTTTCACCTAATTCTCAATGTCTTTCTTTAGCCCTGGCCACCAGAACTGCCGTCAAATTAAAAGTAAAGTTTTTAAGTAGCCAGAATGGCCCGCTTGTTTACTCTCTTGGTTGCATTGGAGAGCCTGAACTCTGAGTCTCTGGTAGATACAGTTTCGATCCCTTCCAAGCTAACCCGTCCCAACAAGTCAGTATGGTCTTATTTGCTAAAAACCAGGGTCGGTTTTCAACTCCTCTTTCAGCCTCTTTGTAATTGGGTTATCAGGTTCAGCTGATTTTGCGTGCGATGGGATCCAGGTTTTTACTTGAGAAACCACCTCTGGTTGCGGAATAACGTTCACAATCTCCTCTCGACAGCTCTTGTATTGGGGCAGTCTGGATAGGGCATCAGCTAGGAAATTTAGTGTAAAGTTGAAATGGTAAAAAATACTGCGCCCATCAGACCTCCTTAGGGGATAATTTGCAAGAGGTTTTTAGTGCCTCTAGATTTTTGTGATCAGTCCATACTTCAAAAAGCAAGTCACTCCCATCAAGAAAATGATGCCACGTAAGCAGAGCCCACCTCACAGTGAAAGTCTCATTCTCCCAGACTGCCCATCTTCGTTCAGTATCTGTTAACTTTTTGGAGGTGTAAGCACAGGGCTGTAAATTTCCACTGTCATTCCTTTGCAAAAGAACAGTTCTGCCCCCAGCTACATCGCTGGCAGCAGCTTGGATGGTAAATTGTTTATCATGATTGGGATGTTTGAGAATGGGTTCTGCTGCAGTCTACTTAAATTCTCAAAAGCAGTTTGGCATTCAATGGACCATGGCAGTGGTTGTCAGGGGCGTGGTTTCCCACTATTTCCCCCCATTTTTAACTGCTCGGTCAGTGGCAAGGCAATTTTGGCAAAGGAGGGGATGAATTGCCAGTAGAAGTTAACGAACCACCCCAAAAACACTGGAGTCGCTTTTGGGTTCATGCGGGTTGCCACTCCAGTACTGCCCTCACTTTGGCTGGGTTCGTTTCAATGTTTTCATTGGAAATCCTATATCCTAAGTAATCCAGGAATGTTTGGTGGAACTCGCATTTTGAGAGTTTTGCATAAAGTTTGGCATTTAATAGCTTTTTTAGCATTTTGTGTACTAATTTAACATGCTCAGCCATCGTCTCAGTATAGATGACGATGTCGTCAAGGTAAACTAAAACCCTCTTATATAGGTGATTATGAAGTACTTGATTTATCAATTGCATCAACACAGCAGGGTCCCCCTGCAGGCCAAAAGACATGATGTTGAATTGGAAACTTCCCAAGGGGCTCCTTCTTTGATTCTTATTCGGTAATACGTCTCTCTTAGGTCTAGTTTGGTAAAAACCTTTCCTTTTGCCAAATGGGCTAACATGTTCTTCATCAAGGGGAGGGGGTATATATTCCATTTGAATGAACCTTTATTATCAAAGTACAACATGTATACAGTGAAAGTGGCTGAGCCTCCCTTCGTGCCCCCAACTCACAGTGACAACAAACCCACCATCTTGTTACACCATGTGAGGTAATTGCACAACACACTAACACAATTTAACCCTTTATAATCCATGCACAGTCTCATCGATCCATCTTTCTTTTCCTTAAACAGCACTGGGGTGGCTACTCGGGTTTTTGCTGGTTGGATGAATCCCCTGGCAAAGTTCTTATCAATGTATGATCTCAGCTCTTTCAGTTCACGAGGGGTCATTGAGTACATTTTTGGTTTGGATAATTTTGCTCCCAGTAAAATCTCAATAGCACAGTCCGTGGTTCGATGGGTAGCAGGACGTCACATTCTGCCTTGCTAAATGCTTCTGCTAAGTCTCTATATTCACTTGGGATGATTGGCTCTCCTGGCGGGGAACTAACACAGACTTCAAGGTTTCCAAATGCTGCACCTGGTTTTCAACTGGGTTACTCATTGGAGTAGGAGGCGACGGTCCAGTTGCTAATCAATTCTACTCCATTCTCCCACCAAATTATGGGGCACCACTTATCAAGCCAGGCTAACCCCAGAATCACTGCTTCAGTCATTTTTGGATCACCACAAAGCATATTAACTCCCAATGCTCCCCTATTTCTAGTTCAGTTAGGTGGGTAGCCAGGGCTCTTCCTATGAGATCTCCATCGGCCTGCTCAAACCTCAGGGATAGTGGTAGTGATTTTGCTCTATTGCGCAGTTTTAATACGGTAGGGAGGTTGATCAAACATCGAGTGCATCCCAAATTGACTAAAATGTTCAAGTCCAACTGAGCCCCTGATTTTGTCACCAGTATTTTGGCAGAAAAAGCAAAAGGTGGGACAGGCTGACTCATCACTGGGTTGTCTTCCCGCTGTCATATGGGTCTGGTGCAGGCAGGCGTTTTAGCTGGCTTCTTTTGCTTCAATATCCATGTTTGTAGCTAAGTGGTACCAATCATGAAGTTGATTAGGATTGCCCCTGCAGATGCATGTCTGGAATAGATTGCGATCCAACCCTGCTTTGAAGTAGTGGATCAATGATTGCTTGGGCCTTCGAAAGTCTCTTACGTATTCTCTTGCTGGCCGACCCCTCTGCTTCACATCGTGGTGGTCTTTCTTTGCCTGTACCATTTGTGGCTCATCCTCAAATTAGCCTTCAATCCATGTGTGAACAGATCGAAGTTCTATAGCTCGGGTGCCTGTGCCTCTCGTAGGCCAGCCATCCACTTCACAGCCTTCCCCTCCAGATTGGCAGCTACAGCATCAATCATCTTGGTTTCATCCAAATACGCCCATTCATAACGATTAATGTGAGACCACACCTGGTTCAGGAAGATAGTCACCTTTTCTGGGTCTCCATCGACAGTGAGCTTAAGAGGAGGTGGGTTGGCTGGGTGGCGATCCCAAAGAGCCTACAGTAAGCCAGGGAATTGTGGATGGTGCAACCCTCCCTCATCAGAAAACCCCTGGTGGAGGTCTTGGGCTGGCAGGACGCTGATGGCAGTCAGGGCTGGCACGACGTTGATAGGGGTCAGGTTCCACTGGGCACTGGTGGCAATCTGGGCTGGCAGGATGCCAACGGCGATCGAGGCTAGCATAGTGCTGATAGCGCCCATTAGCTTGCAGGGCTAATGGGACTCCTGTGTTGCTCGGAGCTGGCAAAATGCCTGTAATATTCAGGACTAACTTGTTCTTGGGATCAATCCGGGCTGACCTGGCATTGGTAGCGGTTGGTGCTCCGCCAGTGCAGTGGGCTTGATGTCAGGTCAGGCTTTGGTAATGGAGAGGCAGCCCACTCGATCACCACAGGGCTAGGACTCTGTCGGGGTGGTGGAGGTTCATGTTATCAGTTGTCCTCCTGCCCACCTGAAAACACCTGGCTGATGGCTAGTCTTCCTTCGCCCATCTCCAGCCGATCGAACTTCTCTCTCAGGCGTTCCACTGAGTAGCTGGCCGTTAGATACTTCCACTCACCAGATTTGTCCCAGGCTGCTGACTGCTTTGCTTTCATTGCTATTAGTGAAAGGAAAGCAGGCAATGAAATCAGTGGGAATTCAACCTCTGCAGCCTTTAGTGTGTTCTTGAGAGGCAGGGCAATGTCGGACTGCCAGGTCCCCCCTGAGGATGACTTCTTCCTCCTTCTGAGTCAGCTTCTCCACCAGGACTTCACAGGTGTTTGGTCCCACTCTCCATGAAAGCAGCAGTCTGCGTCCCATCTGCTGCAGCTGCTCCAAGGCTCGAGATCAATTCCCCTTTCTTTTCTTTCTTTTCCATCTTTGTCGTCCTCCCAAGGGTTGGGTAGGTGACTGGGGCTCAGGACCCCGTGGATAAATGAATTTTGGAGTCTTGGTTTAATGTCATGTTTCCGAGCAATGAGAGCAGTATAAATAAGAACTCTGAGGCAATTGCTTTCCTCAAAGAACACTTTTAATATCAGCACAAACAAAGGTAAAACCAAGACTGAGTTTCCCCACAAAAGGTTACAAAATAAAAGTTGAACTTCCCACCCCTTAGTGTGTCATACATCACAATCCCCAATTAACACCTTTGGCGGGCTTCCTAACGGTAGCTCCAGCCTGCCACACACTTAGGCTGCTTGACCTTGGTTCCCACAAGAAAGTTATTGTTTTGACTAATCTAGAAGAATGCATTTTCCTTTTTCCATTGCTGTGACAATGGAATACCGAAGAAACATGGCTGTATTCAGAATGGTCGAAGGTTTGACATTTTTCTACCACTCCCCCAATAGCTTCTTCCTCCTGACCCCCAACATTTCTCTCATACCTTCCCCAAGGTCAGTCCTAAATTCCTTTACAGTACGTTAACAATCCACAGACCATAAATGAATATAAGCTGTCACAGATATACTTGTTGGTTGTGTAGTCAAGTGGCAATAGGGAATGTGATCAGATCAGCACTTTATTGATCAGCACTTATTGATCTCCTATATCTTCCAGGTCCATTTTGTTTGTGGAGCTGGAAAATTTGGCTGGAGCATTATACCCTGTATCTTACAGATCAGCTCTGGGAAATGGTGAGTAAAAGCATGAGAATTCAGTTATTTCAAAAGAAGTACCTTTTGAAAAATGAAACTCTATTTTATCATCACACCGGTTGAGACCCTTGGTTTTGAAAGATGACTTAACAAGTATGGGTGAAGAGCTCTTTCAAAACTCTGCACATCTGCAAAGCCATTGATCAACAGGCTACTACAGATGGTGAGTTTTGCCAGATGGCTAAACCAATGGATGTGGCTATCTGTTAGAAACATTTATCAATCATTTACAAATCTATCAGCACTGGTTTACAACCATGTAGTTAGCCGCAGATTCAGGAATTGACATGCAAAACAGATTAGCAATGTAAGTGGAGAATATAATTGACAATAACAGCAAAGCTAATTCTTTTTGAAAGGCCAGTATACTTAATGCTATGTACACAGCAATAGTGGATAAGAAAAGTAAAATGACACAAGTCCAGTTCTCTAAATTTTGATTTGTTTGACTAAAATGTGAACTATTACTTTATTACAAAAAAAGGAAAGAAATATTGAACAACTCCAGGTGCTTCACAGGCCTGCAGTATTCCATAAGAGCAGTATGTAAGCATATAAGTCAGCCTTAGGAGTAGTATAAAATGTCAATTATATGAAATTAAGTATTGTATTTTTCCAACCTTCTCTTGATCTCTTCTATAAAATTCTCTTGAGGGATATTAACCTAAAAAGCAGATAGTAGACTTGATTAGTGCAATTCATCAAAAAAAGTATTTTTACTGAGGAAAACAGAATTGTAAACATGATCTCAGTGGTGTTCAAACAGCTCTAGGCAAGATTATTTCAGAACAGTTTCAAACTGACTCTATTAAACACCAACACCAACCTCTTTCCTAGTCACAACATCCCGAAGTTTTACTACTCCATCATTTAGCTCTTGTTCTCCAACGATGATTGCCAGTGGAATTCCCGTTTCTTCACAATATTGCAGTTGTTCCAGTAGTCTGGGATTTTTTTTATATAACATCTCTGCCTGAAAAATGTTGGTAAGAAATGGAAAGATAAATACCGACAACATCAGTAAGATATAGTAAATATGCTTGGCTCAGAAAATTATTTAAGATATTTAATAAAAAACTAACTTAAAGAGACATTTTTCATCAAACTGAAGGCTACATATAGCAATAACACTTAGACTTATATACTGCTCTATAGTGCCTTACAGCACTCTCCGAGCAGTTTACAATGTAAGCATATTGCTCCCAACAATCAGGATCCTCATTTTACCGACTTTGGAAGGACGGAAGGCTGATTCAACCTCGAGCTGGTTAGGATTGAACTCGTAGTGGGTGGGCAGAGTTAGCCTGAAATACTGCATTCTAACCACTGCAGCATCATGGCTTTTATAACCATCTTACAAGTCTGTGTAAGTATTTACCCTTCTCGGATCTTACAAATATTTGCAAAACTTTGCCATTATATATTAAAGCTTTGTCTGAATACTATATACTATTTATGTAATTATAATAATATATAGTCTGTGTGAACAAATAACAACATTTCTTTTATTTCATAAATTCAATAGACGATCTGGCAATGTGGAAAAAGTATCATCTCCCTAGCTAGGGCCTAGCTCAATCTATACAATTAAAGAAATAACTGGTGGACTTCCGGTGGCTCCGCGGCGCCGGAGACAGCCTTCCCGGGCTGCCCGCGGCTCAGCTGAGTGATTTTCGCCCGAAACAGCGCCGATCAGCTGTTCGGGCGAATTTGAAGCCCCCTCCTCGGGAGAAGAGGAGGGGGTGAGCCCCCAGGTAGGGGTCGAGTTCTCCGGGGCCGCCTGAGCTTTGAGCTTGGGCGGCTGAAGGATTGAACTCCCCCGTAGCCTGGGCTGCTCCCAGCTGGCCAGCGTCTCTGCTCCGGATTTTATGGAGCAGAGCCAGGCGTCTGCGACCATCCCTGCCTGAAGGAAGGACTATGAAAGGAAAAGAGCAGGCAGAGCGGTACAAGAGGGAAAGATGAAGAGGATTATATTATTCTACTCTCGAGCTTGATGGACTTTTTTTAAACTTAAAGTAAAAGTGCGTCACAATTGTAAGTAAAAGATGGCGGCTAAACCTCCTCCTAGAACTTTTCGGAGTGCTGGAAACTCTCCGGTGCAACAACATTCATTATTGCAGGCGCTGCATTTTTCTGATGTATTGACATTGAAGGATCTTGAAAAACATACCCAGTTAATTTTGGAATCAATGGGTGTTAAATTTCTACAGATGGAGGAGAAACTGGAGAAATTGGAGGAGAGAATGGAAGAGAGGATGGAACAGAAATTTAGAGAGATGAAGGTAGACATTTTGTCTTCAGTGCATAAAGTAGCTGAATGTGTGGATGATCTGGATGAAAAAGTGGAAGATTTGACTCAAAAGAATGCTATATTAGAAGCAAAAGTATTGGAAATTGAAGATTTAAAAGACAAAATGGATAGCGAACTGAGTCTGGCTCAATTTTACCAGATGCAGTTTGCTGTTAGAATTAGAGGTTTAAAAGAGAATATTAAGGAAGATCTAAAGCAGCTGGTCTCAGAGGCTTTTGAGGTGGTATTGAACCAGCCAGCATCTGAAATAAAACAAGGCATGGACAAAGTGTTTCGTGTGAACTCGTGGATTGCTAAACAGAGAAAGCTGCCTAGAGATGTGGTGGTTTATTTTCTAAAAAGGGAAATTAGAGATGAAGTTATACAAGCTGCCTATGATACTAAAGTTGTGATTGCTGATCAAGAAGTTCTGGTTTTAAAAGAAATTCCTCCAAAGATTTTAAAGAGAAGGAAGGACTTTACATTTCTTGTGCAAGAGCTCAAGCAACGAGATATAAGGTTCAGATGGGAGATTCCAGTTGGCTTGAGCTTGATGTATGAAGGCAAAAGTTATTGTTTGGTTACTGTGAAGCAAGCGCGTGATTTTTACAACAATGTTTTAAAAGCAACCCCATCAATACTTTTGGAAGTTGCAGAGGGATCTGGAGAAGGAGAACATCAAGAGGATGAAGATGGACAAACAGACGAGAATGGTGCAGGAGGAGATCAAGCCACAACTCTTTTGGATGATCCTAGAGAACAGAGGGTGACGCGTGCTGCCTTAAAACGTTCAAAAAAGATTAAAAAATAAGACCAGCAGAAATCTATGGAACTTCCACAACGTACTTGCAGTCAAGCAGTGGAACTAATGGACTAAATTTACTACAGAGGAAATGGAAGAAAGTTTTATGGGCTAATGTGGGTTAATTTGTGTAAGAACTATCTATTATAGACTATTTCGGTTAGAGATTGATTAGGTAATAGGGATAGGTGCTCGTGGTGTGTAAATGAGAATTTGTTTAGAAAATAGAGAATTGTGGAAGAACGTAGACAGTGGAGGAAGGATTTTTTTTTTTAAATTAACATGAATGACGCTAGCTTTCTTTTATCTTAGTTTTCTATACATATTTAATATTATTAAGGATTGGTTTATTTTATATAAGCTAGAGAGTGATGGATTTTAGAGTTTATAGTTGTTAGTATATGATTGTTTATGATTGTTTTTTAGATATATACCTTGTATTTAGCTCTGGGAAGTCGGGGGGGGGAGGAAGGGGGGAGGGGGGGAAGTAGGGGGGGGAGGAGGGAGGTGGAAGGGGGGATTTTTTAAAGGAAAATTGTATTTTAAAACTTTTTAATAAAAAAAAAGAAATAACTGGTATCACTTTTGTGAGTACTTCATTAGACATTCAAAGCTGTTTTGGACCAGTGCTACCCTATAAACATCTTATAGATTTACCTCCTCTCAGTACTGTAGGCTTCTTGTCACATGAATGAGGCAAGCCATGTCCTGCTCTAAAGAAATTTCTGAAGACCTCCATAAAGAAAAAGTTAATTGATGCTTATCAATCTGGTGAAGGTTATAAAACTAGTGTGAGACATAGTCTTGAAATGGAGAAGATATGGACAATAGTGAATCTCTCCAAAGAAAAGGACTAGATAAAATTTTATTTATTTATTTTATTTAATTAAATTTCTATACCGCCCTATTCCTGAAGGACTCAGGGCGGTTTACAGGGCAGCATAAAAATAGGATTCAAATGGAATAAGAAAACAATATCCATTGTCCAAATGATTCAAAATGCAGATTGTGCAGAGACAAAAGAAACAGTAGATCACATACCCATGAAAGAAGATTGTACAAACTGATTATAATGACATAACACAATTGTGAACATGATTCATTGGAACATCATACACCAATAATAAAAAATTGAAGAAAACACAAGTTAAACGAGGAAAATGAGCAAGTTGAAATATTGTGGAATTTCAAAATATGAACTGATAAAATCTTGGCTCCTAACACAGTGCATTTAACTGAGGTTGACAAGAAGAAAGTGTGGGTAACTGATGTGGTAATATCAAGAGATAGTAGAATAGAAGACAAAGAATTAAAGAAGATCACAAAGCATTAAAATCTGAAAATTGAAAGATTACGGCCATGATGGTCTTAGTAGCTATCCTTGCATTGGGTGTCATGTTGAAAAATCTTGGACAACACTTAGAAAATATGCACATTGATAAAATTTCTATAAGTCAATTACAAAAGACCATACTGCATGGATGTGCACATGTATTAACAATATATTATGACATGCTATGTTCTTGGGAAGAACTCAATGTGTACAAAGCCCAACACTAGCTAAAAAACTGCCAGCTAGGATTTCACGAAATTGTTGTGCATATAATCACAGTACTAGGTGCCCTGGATGCAATTCTAAAATAGCTGAAGTACCACCTGAAAACCATTGGTATTGATAAAATCACCCTCAGTCAATTGCAACTTACAGCCTATGACAATACTTTCACATCACATAACAACATATGCCTAGCCTAGGACCTTGGAAGGTCTTCAGAGGTGGACAAAAATGCCAAATCCAGTCTAAATGTCTGGCTGTGTGACCAACTATAATATATTGAATTTATATGAGCGCAGTGGTTGGAATGCAATATTGCAGGCTAACTCTGCCAACTGTCAGCAGTTCGATCCTCACTGTCTCAGGATAGAACAACAGCAATGGCAGAAAAAACAAATCTGCTTCCATAATATGGCATTGATTAATCAATGGAACCTGAAGCGCACTAACCTTGCTAAATTGAGCTGAGCAGATACTATGGGACACAGGAAATCTCTCAGGTAACCTATGCCATGTACATTCCCTGGCAAAGATATGCAAGCATTCAAAAATCTGAAAGGGAGTGAATAATTTTTCACAGAAATATATTACACTGGTGTAAAAACTCTTTAGTATTACCTTGATGCCAGCATTCCATAATTCAGATATGAACTTCATTCTGAATGCAAGTAAGTTTTTCTGGGGAGTTGCCACCAATACTTGTGTCTCTGTCGCGCGGATGTTCTCTTTGGCCATCTCAAAGGAAAAAGAAAAATAATCAGTATTATAACCAGAACTAACTAAAATTTGCAAACAAATTGGACGTAATTACTGTTGGAAATATTCTAAATTTCAGACATTTTCACTTATTTCCAAAATAATGGATATGTTTAGCTATATGTACTGCATCTTGCACCAAAATCCTACTTGTATCTCAGTAAATATGCATTATTTTCATGCAACCATTTCTCCTACTGTTTCTAAAGCAGTTTTGTCTTGCTGGTTACAATTATTTTCCCTGTTAATTATTATAAACAGGTTGTTTATAGAAACATTGCCTTATTTCTCTTATATGAAGTAGTTGATTCTTTTATTGATGGATGAGAATTTATCTTTCCTGTGAGGAAAAATGGAAAATTAAAGCTGTGAGAGTAAAGATGACCTTGACAGAAATATGAAAGATCCAATATCCAGGCAAGAAGTGCTGAAATGTTCTTTAAGTCCTGGGAAGCAAGATAATGTTTGCAAGTGACTCAAGCAAACACCTCACTTATACTCATCAAGTATAAGGTAGAAGGAAAGTAAAGCACAGACTCACAAGAGTCTGTTATTATAGCCTACCCCAATAAAGTATAATTAGATCTAGTTTTCTGTGAAACTGATCTTGGTATGGTCTACCTCAGTGTTCTCCAAACTTGCCACATTGGACGTTTTGCAAATATTTGAGGGGCCCGAGGAAAAAAAATCAATTTTATTGATTTTATACATTTTATAAAAAAATAATTGAATGAATTTTATTTTGCACAATGCAACAGCAACAGCAAAAAAAAGAAAAAAGAAATGTGTTAACTACAGAAACCATGCTGTTATTATACAAACAAACGATATAAGGAAAAAACCTCAAACATTAGCAAACAGTCTGAAGGAATAATGAATTAATAACTGCAGATGAGAAAAGGCTATTCTTTTTTTTTCAATGTTATTTACTTAAAACGTTTACAAATTTACATTAAATGAGAATCTGCACATGAAAAACAGAAAAGCTATGCTGGGGTCACTCTTCCCCCCCTTTGTAAGCGAAAGAAACAACCCTCCAGCTGACTGGAATGGGACAACTCTCAGCAGCCAGTGGGTGTAACTGGGTAGGCGTGGCTTGGTGGTAGTGTGGAAAATAACTGGAAGTAGTGAGGAAGTTTAAAAATAAAAATATGTATGCTTTTAGTATTATCATGTAATCATATTTTATATTTTATAATAATCATTTTATAACCAATTGCTTGAGTAGATGCTTTGAGAATATGGGGAAAAATACAGGCCTCAAGGGGAGGGAGGGGGAGAACAGGAGTTACTATGGGGCCCAAATGTGAGTCACCATCTAGGAATTGTTTTTAAGTACCTTCTGGTGCCTGGTACTCCTGGCAGGTGTAGAACATGGGAGACATCTCTCCTCTAGAAACAGGATAGTAGGGGAGGGATCTTATTAGTATAATGTAAGCAAACAGGGGCAGAGATAATGTATTTTGTTTAGGCGCTTCTGATAGATTGTAACCTCCAAAGCCTAAGCCAATGGGGCCATGGGGGAGGGAATGGGGCGTAGCGATAGGATGTATAATATGTTATTTTGGAATTTGGGGTGTGGTTCAGTGTTTGGCTACATTGTTTGCCTTCCTGAATCCACCAGCTTTGCAAACCGTTACTTTTTAGACTTTGTTGTGAAGTCTAATAAACTTCTTTTCTATTTGTAACACAAACAGAGTGAATTTCAATTTGTGACTATTTTTGTGTCTAACAGTAGCAGCTGGATTGGGTGTGACTAGCTGGGCGTGGCTGGGTCAGCATGGAACAAGTAGCACTGGCGACGTGGGGACAACTCACTGCCCCTCCTGGTCTCCCCAAACTGCTGTCAGCCAAGTGCACGCACACACACACACGCACACACACACACACACACACACACACTCCCCCATGGCAAGCTTGGAGACTTTTATCCACATCTGAGCTGACAAGCTGCCAATCATGCCTGGGCTTGTGGAGAAAGGCCTCTCCTTCCTCTGTAGATACAAGTTCCCAACTTGGAATGCAGCGTGTGTGTGTGTGTGTGTGTGTGCGTGCGTGCGCGCACCTGCTTGGCTGCTGGGAGTTTGGGGAGGCGAGGAGCTTGTGGGGCACCAAGCTGTCCCCATGTTGAGTTAGTCGGTGCAACTTGTTCCGTGCTGACCCAGCCGTGTCGAGTCAGTGGAGCTGAGCTGATTGCACCTACCCGGCCACACCCTATCCAGCCACGTCCACCTGCCTGTACCAAGTCAGCTGCGCCGAGTGAGTGGCGTCGAGCTGGCCGCACTGAGCTGGCAACACCCGCCCAGTCGCGGCAACTTGGCTGTGACGACCCAGCCGTGCCCACCTGGCCACTGTGAGTAGTCATAGACACCCCCCCAGCCGGCTTTCTCTTCCTTGTCTGGCTGACTTGAGCCAGTTTGAATGGGGCTTTCTTTGTGCGGGGGCAGGAGAATGATCCAAGGGAGACCCTTGAATACACACACCCACACCCACATCCACACACACACCGGAAAGGAAGTAACTCTCCAGCTGGCTGAAAGCTGGGGCAAATTTTAAAAGGAAAGATGTTTTCCCTTCCTTGTCCAGCAGCCCTCCAGCTGACTTGCATGCACGCGCGCGCACACACCCACACCCACACCCACATCGGAGTCCTACTTTCCTTTCCAACAGTGGTGCATACAACCTTGCTTTCCTTCCCTGTGCTGTTTGGAAAGGATCAGAGCACAACATGTGGGAGCTGATGGGCTGGAAGAAACCACCCAGAGGGCTAGGCGTAGCTCAGGGGCCATAGTTTGGAGACCTAGTGGGACTGACATTAATTCATTTACTTTGAATTATTTAGAGGGGCAGATGAATTGCATCCTGGTTAATAAAGGAAGATGCTTTTAAAAATATTTGCCAGAATGCTTTTTAATTTTTTTTAAAAAATTAAAATTATTCTTTAAATTAATGATGATCTATCTCATCCTATTTTTTGATATATCCCCCTTTCTTGCTTTGTTCTCATTTACTTTGCCTAATGCCCAATTGCCTAGCCAGTTTCTATACCACCTACTGCTTCTCTGCCCAGTTCTATGGCACTATCCTGCTTCCTTAATGGGTCTTTTATGTTAAGGATTATTGCTCCTTTTTAATTGCAAAATTTAAACCCAAACAGCTTGTAAATTAATCTGGATGCAATGTAAATGTCTATAATGTCAGAATAAGAAATTAGACTTCTTTTTAGCTAACTAGATTGGAAAAATGGGGATGTGCTCTAAGCCAGCTTATTCTTTTTCTTATTTTAACAGGTGATTCAGTAACAAAATTTTTGAGCTATGATTGCTTACAAAAATCTAATTTCTTTCAAGGAATTCCATAACTGTGCAAGTCTTATTAAAATACTTAAGGAATCAAGGCGTCTAAAGAACAGACAATCAAAAAAATGAAATTACACAAACCTCTTTAATGTGGCAGCAGAGTTGGAACAGCACCTAGTCCAGGGGTAGCTGACTCAGGAATTCTGGGAGTTGAAGTCCATGAGTCATAAAAGAGCCGAGGTTGCCTACCCCTGACCTAGTCCCATGTATGATCAGTCTTAATCTCTTTGTGTTCATTCCATTATTATTTTTCTAGGGCTTCTCTTAGCACTCAGCCATTGATTGGCTATGGGTAATCCTTGTTTCATGTCTACTCATTTAGTGATCATTCACAGTTACAACAGCACTAAACAAGAGGTACTTAAAAGAGGAACTCATAGTTGTGGCTGTTGCATTGTCCCTGCTACCACATGCTCGCAATTAGGGCCTATATTACATTACAGCTTTCTGCAATCGTGTGATCGCTACTTGGTGCCTTCACTGCTGCCTTCTGACAAGAAAATAAATGGGGAAGCCAGTAAAGGTCGCAAATTGTGACCACATGACTCTGGAAAGCTGCAGTTGCTCAAGGATTCACCTAACAATAGCAACCGTTGTGCATGTCCATGTGATGTCGCATTTTATGAGTCTATCACTGAGGGACAGAGTTTTCACTTTCAATTACAGACTGTCTGTAATATGGGGGATTGATCATAGAGAATGAGAACAAGCAAGAGAGGGCAGGTCTAATTCAAAGGGTATTGGTAAAGATCTCTTATATAGGCTATAAAAATACTGAACAGGTGGTCTGAGCTAGTAGTTGCTAAGAAAAAAAATCAGAAGTTTTTCTCAACCTTAGCAACTTGTAAAAAATGTGAATTTCAATTCCCTGAACTCCTAGCCAGAATCAGATAAGACTTCTGCTATTTCAGATTGACTCTAGTCTTGTGGTACCAATAGGATGTAATCTTTTCTGGTTTTTTTCCAGAAAAATTCTACAGCGTTGGTTTGCTGCCAGAAAGAGGGGAAAAGGCCTGATTATATGTGGCTGGTCCTTGACCAAAGACACTTTGTTATCTGCTATAGCCAGGTCCCAACCATCTTTTCAAAGCAAAGAACAGGAAGGCAAACTGGCGGGCCAAACTCTGAGGAATATTTTAAAATACTAATGGGGAGGCTTCAGTGCTTAAGAGTTGGGGCTGTGCTATCCCTCATCCCATCCCCACCCACCAACTAGAGTTTGGACAGTCCTTGCATCTCTCATTATTTCCTATCCTGCAAATGTCTTTCACTTCCACACTTCTACATTTGTATTTTGATCTCTATGCACAACCCTGAACTCTCATTTATTTAACATCTTCTAACTGCTTAATAGACCTTACCTCATTATTCTGCTCTAGGATAGAAAAGATCCTTTCAACACCGATGCTGAGTCCAACACAAGGTACCTTATACCCTTTTGAATCAAACTTGGCTACAAGCTCATCATAGCGTCCACCTCCAGCCACACTACTTAAGCTAAGCGATTCGTTTAGGTGGCTATGCTTTTGGCACAATAAAACAGCCTCATAGATGACTCCAGTGTAATAAGCCAGACCACGAGCCAGACTCAGATGTAAAGAGACCTGTGAAACAGGACAAGAGGGCTATTAATAGGAAAATATTGGACTGCCACAGATCACTTATATTTACTTAATACTACTGTCAAAACTTCAAATGCTCTGAATTCAGCCATGTTTCTTTGCTTTTCCGTTGCCACAGCAATGGGAGTGGGTGGAGATGCATTCTTTTAGTTTAGTCAAAACAATAACTTTCTTGTGGGAACTAAGGTCAAGTAGTCTAAATGTTTAGCGGGCTGGAGCTACCGTTAGGAAGCCCGCCAAAGGTGGTAATTGGGGATTGTGATTTATGACACACTAAGGGGTGAGGCGTTCAACTTTCACTTTGTAACTTTTTTGGGGGGAGGATAACTTTCAGTCTTGGTTTCACCTTTGTTCGTGCTGATATCATGTAGCCATTAAAAGTATTCTTTGAGGAAAGCAATTGCCTCAGAGTTCTTATTTCTCATCTATCGGAACCATGACAACCACATTCCAATATTCACCTGATCTATGATGCCAAATAGAGTAAGGTATTCAAATAGCAATTTCATGTCTTCTAGTCCTTCCATAGCCAATCTGTTCTGTACTAGTTTGGGATCCTTGAGAAGCTTCTCAATGAGACATGGTCCCCCTGCAGAAAAACAGATGCATTTAAAGATGGAAGATATACTTACATTGTTTTCTATCACCTTCGGTAAATCTTACAATTACAATACTAACTCAACATTATTTCAACTTCAGTTGAACCTAATGTCTGAAACACAAAAACATAAAGAGAGCACTTTGCACAAAAACATCTGCAGGACCACAGTCAATCTTACTCCAGCTAAAGATTAATTACTATCACATTATAGAATGCCTATACTGAAACTCACCATGAAGTTGAACATATTCACTAATGCGATCGACAGACTTAGGAGAAATACCATCCTCTATGATCATTTCATTTTTTACTTCCTCCCATGTGACCTGTGGAGGAAATGGAGGAGTTAACTATGCATTATCTAGTTAAAAGTAATTCATCTTTTGGCTAATGCATTTCTTTGCTCAAAAAGTAGATAACTTAAACTGACTTTTTTCAATATACATGACATACAGACATAGGGAATAGCAATTTAACAGGATCCAAGTGAAATCATTATTCTTTTTATTTCATGCATAGCCTACAGGTAACATTTTCAGAGCTGAGGGCCATACTGAGGCTTGCATGTTCCTATGTGCCTGAATCCAAACAAACCCTATCCATCCAGGCATACACCTTCCTATTCTAGCAGTACTAATTCACAAAACCACATTTCAAGTACTTCAATGGCTGCATTCTTTACCCTCCTTCCATATGCACTATAAATTCTCTCATACACAAACATGCTATATGCACACTTCCTTCACATATTCTGTTATCATTCTATCCCTCATGTGCCCTCCCATTTCCATATACATATCCTATCTCTTCCATGTTCCCTCATACTACCTTTTGAATATATGATCAAATATACAGATTATTATACTCTTCCCCTCTTCTACTTGTACCAATTCACTTTACTGCCTCTCCTACAAGCCCACCAAGATCACACTGAAGATACTTAACTTATCCAGTTTGTCGAGAGTTGAGCAAGCCCTTTCAAATTTGATTTCTGGAATACCACATATTGTAAAGATCCCTTGCAAAATGCGCCTGTCATTGATCTAAAATAAAAAAGAGATTAAAAAAAATAAATGTATACACTGTGGATTTTTTAACAGGTAAGAGTTCTTAACAGAAGTTCATTTGGACTAAGAAACAGCCAGTTTTTCTTACTTTGATAATGAAATCTCCAACTTGCAGGGCAGTTAAGATCTCATGCATGACTTTCAAACACTCTGCATCAGGGATCATAGGATCATACTGGCCAGCAATGTCAAAATCCTGGAACACAGAAAGTAGCTATTAAAAATCTCTAAATAAACTAGGAGACTATTGTTGGGGACAATAAGCTGACTTTGTAATAATGGCGCTTGGGGGCCCCCCGAAAGCCCTAATAAGCAGGGACATACATAGAATGAAGGCTATTGCTAAGCACATTGATTTGTGCTTAGATTGTAAGCCGCCCTGAGTCTTCGGAGAAGGGCGGGATATAAATGGGATTTTAAAAAAAAATTGAACGACTGAAGTACTCAATGATTAAATCCTATTTTCATGAAGGGTGAAGCAACATGTGTGTCCCATTTCGCAAAGAACTCAATTCACTCCCATATTTCCGACATGAAATTCTCTGCTCCTTTGGCAAGTTCAGTTTAAAGGTCAAAGAAAAGAGAGCTCCTCTGCCTCTCTGTTTTGCTTTCCCAAAGTGGAAAAATCTGCAGATACTCACACACTGGATAAACTCCCTGAAGCGTCCTCTCTTTAGAGATGGCTTCTCACGCCTGTAGACTTTTGCAACGTGGTAACGTTTGCACCGTTTAATTTTGTTCATAGCCAAGTAACGAGCAAATGGCACCTAGAAACATAGTTAAGAAAACTTGCCTATGTAGCACAGAAAGGAAGCAAGCAATGGGCAATCTTTTTCCCCCTGAGAAATATTTTGCTTTTTAACCCAAAAAACTCACACCTAGTTTGCAAGATGGTGAGAAATACATCCAGTGACATCGCTAAGGCTACGTTTCCAGTCTTTTTGAGTGACAGATTAAAATGTAAAATAGGTGTATATTGTGATTCCATGAAGACTTCCAGAATTATGGTATCTGGAGGCATGGTATAAAAGTATTGTATCCTATTGGAAGGAGAAATCTATACAAGACTAACTGCAATGGATTGCTGAAACACATTGTCAACATATGAATAAGGGGATGTATTTTTTTAAAAAAAAAATAGTAAGACCAACTCTTAATAAAGAATAAGTTCAAGTAATATATTAACATTGTTTTATAATAAAATGTTCTAGCTAGCCCCTCCTTTTCTTTTACACTATTAATTTAGAAATCATATTTTGATAATGGTATTGTAAGTACCTTCATTTTTCTTCTAGCATTCATTTTTAAAAGCAACTTGTCATCATCCACTTTTGTTATACATTAGTATTTTGTCAATTTGGGTGGTAAGATGCATTCCATGGGTCATATGCAAAGGTTTGGGAGCTTCTTCTATTGATGGGCTATCATTTCTATTGTAGGACAGACACAGAGACTTCAAACTTACCCTAGCTACTTTCATTTTTGTAAGCTGTTCGCACTCCCTCCAGTCAGGTGATTGCATTTTGGGTGCCTGGCAACCAGCTCACCTTTACATCCATTTGTAATGCCGAGGTCATGTGACCACAATTTGTAACATTTTTTTTGCCAGGCTCCAGTGTTTACTTCTGGTTTCTGGCAAAAAACACCCATTGGAAAAACTGATTCACTTAACGGCCACATTCATTTAATGACTGCAGTGTTCATTTAACGACCGTTGCAAAAAATGTCCAAAAAATCAATCATGGGGCATCAACTGGCTCACCTAAGAAGTAACTGTATGTTAGTATGAAGAAAGAGTTCTCTATATCTTTTCAACAGTTTCAAAGACCTTTACAGAAGACACACTGCACTGGCTCATGATGTTTATATTACAGAGTTTCACCCTAACCCATTAAATTGTGAATGAAAACATACTGGCTAACATGTAAATAAGAGCTCTGATCTGATACGCTCACCTTAAACCAGGCGTGTCAAACTCGCAACATCACGTAACGGTGTGTGACGTATCAGGACTTTTTCCCCATTGCCGGCAATGGGGTGGGCGTGATTTCGGCGTGCCCGCAGGCCGGCAATTTGACATGCCTGCCTTAAACAAATCAACTAGAAAGAGGAAGCTTCTTCTGAATCCCTTGCAATTTTTGACCAGTCTTCAATTACTGTTATGGGTCATGCAGCAATCTGCCTGAGACACTCTTATCTTTTAAAAAGTGGGTTTTGCAAGTTAGAATTTTTGTTAGGATACAGTTAAGTCATATCGAAGAGACAGCATCTCTCCTCCTTGATCTTCCAGATCATAAATCAACTTTGTCTCTTCACCGTAGTTCCCTAGCAAGAGTTCCTTTAATGAAGGAAAAGAGAAGGAAAAACATAATATATTTTGTCATTTGTAACTCTATGTTTCAATCTCATATATCATTTTATTAAAAGTTTTAAGCAAGAAGATAAAAGCTAACATAAACTAACTGAAAGTAAGAAAAAAAAATATCAAAGAAAAAAGGTGCAAGTAAAAGAAAAAAGGAGAAATAGAAAAGGAAAAAAGTATGAAGCTTTCAATATTCTTATTGAAAGAATATATTTTAACCTCCCTCTCTACAGTTATATTATTTTACATTACTCTTCTTTCTATATTCTATCCTGTCTAATCATCAAAACTGTAAGTCACAAGATCATTTATTCATTTTTACAGAAGTCCCCTTAGAGACTTCCAGTTGGCAATAAATGTAGATTTCTTTTCTCTAATCAAATAAATTAATTTATCCATTTCAGGAAAATCTGTTAACTTTACCAGCCGTTCCTCTATAGTGGGTAATGTTGAATCTTTCTATCTTTATGCATACAGTAAGCTCACTGTTGGCTGTCTTGAAATAATTATTAACCTTTAAGATCTTCTGTATCAAAGTATGCATTTGGATCCAGACTTTTCAGCTCCTTTACATCTCTGCCAAGCAAGATGAAATACCGTGTGAAGTAGTTTCTCACCATACTAACTATGAAGGAGTTTATCAGTGAAGCGTCTGCCAGTAACTCTTAAGCAGGTAACCACTTTAAACATCCCCCCTCCCAAACTTAATAAAATTCTAAATAAGTCAGTCACAGTAATTTGCAAAACACACAAAGACATACACTGATAGCTCACACAACATCTTGGCTCAGTGCTCAAAAGCCAGCAGGGTTGGAGCCATCTGGAACTTGGAGGTCATGCTGTTCCACAGGACAGATGCAGTTGAGAGAAGACATGCTTCAGGGTCCAACAAGATGGCAAGGACCAACCATGCCAACCCGGTTTAATCTTTTTGAACCAGCACAGATAATTAAGGGGTCTCCTCAAATACATACCCTTATCCTTTGCTATGAAGTATGCCTTAAATTGCATCCAGAAGCCAACCAGTAATCAGTGCAGCATGCAAACTATTGGTATTACATAGCATACTGAGGTAAATCCATACCTATACTGTTGAATTCTGGATAAGTGGTAGCTCGAGTGGTCTTTTAGGGACAGACCCATGTACGAAATATTTCACTCATCCAGGTTAGACATCATTAATACATGAGCAACTGTGACCAGAGCCAATTCAGGAACTAGCAAAACAGATTGATCTCTACCGAGATAGATTTGCGCTAAGGTCCTCAAAACCATGGTTATCACCTGCTCCTGGAGCTGGAGGTTTAAATCCAGGAGAAGTTCAGGAGAAGCCCCATCCAGAAATAGGGATGGAAAATCTCTGGGATCAAAGCACAGTTACTTGGTCTTGCCCAAGTTAAGCCAGAGTCTATTCCTTTCCATCCAGATTACTGTATTTTGAGAAACAGAGTCAGAACTTTAATGGCATCAGTTGAGTGACCAGGAGCTGAATATCAGCCAAATATCAGCATATTGATAGTACTAGATCTCCACTTCCCCCAACAGTGACTGGAAGCAGTCCTGAATAAAAGAAGAATACCACTATAACAAATGCACCTCCCATCTCCACAAGCTAATCTAGAAGGATACCACTGACGATAGTGAATGCTGCTGAGAAGTCAAGAAGGGCCTGGTGGGATGAAGTGCCCTCATCCCCGCCTACCATAGGTCATCAACAAGTGAAATCAGTGTCATCTCATTACTATACAAGGTCTGAAACCCAACTGGAATGAGACCAGATAATCCATTTTCAACAAGACCATCTGAATATGCAGCCTGACCAAAAACAGGAAGTTGGAGATCAGATGAAAGTTGTCCAGCTATTGTTTCTTCAGAAGGATGGACCACTGCTTCCTTCAGGGCAGGCAGAACTACCTCCACACTCAAGGATGAATTTATCACCACTTTGGCCCAACCACCTTCCATCTCCTGGGAGGCCTTTATCAACCAGGAGACACGTTGCTGTAATACACTCACACCTCTGAGGATTCTGCCTTAAAGATGTCCTTAAAAGTTACAGACACAAACTCCCCCTCCCAAATTAACCTAAACTGTGTCACAATCACCTCAACAGGACTTGCACAGCCAGAATCCAAATCACAGCAAATTCTAGGTAAAATCAGATTTTATCTGTCAGATGTCTAGAGTAATCCTCACAGCAGTTTTTATAACGTTCCTGTAATCCTTTTGTCCCAGCCCAGGTCATCCCACCTAAGGCTGCTGGCTGACACAATAAGAGCAGAAAAATAATTACATTTTGTTGTTCTTATTGCCATAGTATAATCCTTACTATAAGCTCTTATCCATGTCCACATGGACTGACTCCTAATTTTCCTCCGGTGCTCCAGGGATCTCTTTTGTTGCTCCATTTCCCATGGTTTTTGTGAAAAGCAGGGACTACCTCAAGATTCAAAACAGGGAGGGCCACATGCATAATCCAATATAAAGCTAGTATTATCCTCTCATTCGTAAGAGATGATTAAGGCTGCAGCCAAACTGCACCCCAAAGAAATTTCTTCAAGTTCCCTCTGAAACCCAGCAGAGTCTTTCAGGTGTCTGTGATGGATTATCAAGCTGGAAGGGAGCTTGGAGATCTTCTAGTCCAACCCCCTGCTCAAGCAGGACACCCTATACCATTTCAGACAAATGGCTGTCCAGTCTTTTCTTAAAAACCTTCAGTGATGAAGCACTCACATTAAAGAGACTCCCTGCAATGGACAGCACTAGAGAAGTTCAGAGCGATGGACAAGTTGGTCATGACAAGGGACAGATACTGACATGATCCTAACCAACTCACACTGCCACCCTGCTGAGACAAAAGTCAGGCCTAACATGTGACCTTTGGTGGGTGCTAGGCCCTCAATGATCTGGATCAGGCACCTGGTGGGCATTAACTCCCAAGACACTTCAATCTCGAGTTCCTCATAACCGTAGCTATGCTCCCCAGCACCCATTTTGCAGCCCCTTGAACACCTGTTTTGCATTGCACCAATCAGACAGCAGGAACGCTTTCCTCTTTTTTTGTTCTTTAAATATAGAATATTATATATCAGAGGGATTAAACTGATTGTTCTAATTATATTAGAGAGAAAATTGGGACTGTAGATTTTTTTTTATAGCCACCGCATGTCTATATTCGCAGGTAGTTTTTGACTGACAACCACAACTGGGACAGAATCTCAGCTGTTGAGCAAAGCGGTCATTAAACAAAATGCCCACGTGACTGCTTCGCTCAATGGCTGCAATCTAAACAACTCCCGGTGGTAGTTGTTAAGTGATCTCCTGGGTTGTTAAGCAAATGGAGCGAAAGCGGGTAGACCTTTGGCTCGCAAATGTTCCTTGTAGCCTGCTGGAGGATTTCATCTCCTCTTCGGTAGCCCTGGTGCAAGGAGGGGAGGGGAAATCCTTCAGTAGGCTGTAGGAATGGAACTGAGATCCTGAAGGTTTCTGCTCCTTTCCCTCATCCCCCCACAAGGGATTTGTTCTGTACCAGCCTGCTACTGGCTTTGCAGAAAAGGCAACCCCTTTATAAACGGCAAGAGGCTGGAATACGTCTGCCAAATTTATTACAAAAACAAACAAGACACATACCAAGATACAGGAGCTTTGAAACACTATCTGAGTGGTTGCTTTCAGCAAACCAGCCCTCCCCAAACATTCCCTTTATAAAGAGTTCAGGGCGTGGCCTCTCTTTGCCTCCTTCCGAGAAGCCCCACAGCCTTCCTGTTTGCTCCTACTTGACTGCCTCCTGCGTCGGGCGTCCTTGAACAGGGCCAGCTGTGGGTCATCTTCATCCACACTGTCAGGCTCACACAGCTGGGTCTCCACGGTGACCAAGTGGGAGGGGCCTGCCTGAGGGCTATCATCAGCAAGATCTTCAACACCCCCCTCCTCCTCTGAGTCGTCGTCCGACCCAACTGCCGAACCCACAGGCTGACCCTGAATCACAACAGGATTTTACCTCCCCTTTGAATGCAACCTTTCTTGGGAAGTCAACAGAAATGATTGCAAATGGTGATCACATGATTGTGGGGTGCTTGGTTTCCAGTTACAGACATGAGCCAGTTGCCAAATGTTTGAAATGGGGGGGGGCAGAAGTGGTGCGATGTTTTATGGGGCCAGAAGTGTTGTACAGGCCGCAAAGCATCCTTTCTGAGACCACTGTAACTTTGAAGAGTCGTTAAACAAGATGAAAAGCGCTCTCTCTTCAAGCAAAGTACCGAAGACCAGCAAAGGAAGAATATGAAACAAATACACATTTCGGGAAGTACCAAATAAGTCAAATTTCAACAGTCCGCAGATAGTCCTCCATGTACGACCACAACTGAGCCCAGTAAGAAATTTGTTAAGTGAGTTTTGCCCAATTTTATGACTTTGCTCACATTTGTTAAATGAAAACCCCTGAAGTTCTTAATTAGCAACATGGTTGTTAAGTGAATCTGTATTCCCCATTGACTTTGCTTGCCAGAAGGTCGCCAAAGAGGATCACGTGACTCCGCGACGCTGCAACTGTCATCAGTGTGAGTTAGTTGTCTAGCATCCAAATGTAAATCACATGACCATGGGGATGCTGCAATGGTCATAAATGTGGAAAATGGTCACAAGTAACTTTTTCGGTGCTGTTGTAACTTTGAACGGTCACGAAATGAACTGTTGTGGACTACTTGTATAACATAGGTTGAGGATAAATAAGGTTCATACAAATAACCCAGTTTTGAAAAAGGGCCGAATATGCTTACAAAAAATACTTCCTGATAAAATAATTGTATAAAACAATTTTTACTTGGATAATTTATAATTTAAGATTTAAGCACTAAATTACTACATTCAAGATATACTACTATATTATATCATATTACGATATATTTTCATATATGACAATTTCCGTTGTAGAAGAGATGTTATTGCACAGTGATCTGTTTGAAATACATGGCTATTTTTACTATTTTTATTGAAAAACACACAGTATTACGGTACCCTTGTTGTAAGAATGTTTTATAAAACCATGAATTGATATTAAACATTGCTTTATCATTAGGAATAAGATTTATTTAGCTTACATTCATCTTTTTTTAGTTCTTTAACACCTAATGTTGTAAATTTGTAAAGGATAAATCCGTTTTAGGGTATTCTGAAAATATCTCCTAGCATTCTCCTAATCCCTTCCATTGTCTCTCCCTCCCTCTCATTGTCCTTACCCTCCTTCCTTCCTTGTCTCTTCCTCCTTCCCTCCATCCCTTCCATTGTCTCCCTCCCTCTCATTGTCCCTCCCTCCCTTCTTTCCCTCCCTCCCTTCCAAGCAACCTGCTAGTCCAAACTACAAATACTGCACCTTACACAACCTGCCCATCTCCCATTTTCAGGCACATACATTATGAACCGGCTACTTCTCCCAGTCATTTTTCCCCTACCAGAGCCCAGCGTTCGAGCCAAGTTCCCGATCCTCTCTGTGTACATCGTTCTTCCCATAGCGCTCCCCAACACTGTCGAGAGATGCCCATTTCTGGCAGCACTGCTACTGTTATCAAGTTAATTTTCACCCGCCCAAAGGAAGAGAGCGATGCTTTTCTCCCTCCTCCAAAGGAAGGGAGACAAACCCGAATCGCCACCAAGTCACCCTTCCTTCGGGTGAAGTTATCTCCTTGCAATGCAAAACTGCGGGGGCTCCGTCTTTTGCAAAGGGCAGCGCGCGCGCTCCGTGAGCAAAGGAGGAGAGCAGCCAAGCAGCCTGCTAGTCCAAACAACAAATACTGCTTCTTGGGATGGAGTGGGGTGGGGACGGAGAGGAAACATCTGGAAATCATGCAAGAACTTTTCCTCTTATTATTGCTGTTATTCTTCCAAGTTGCAAAGGAAAAGCAGAAACAGCCCAGCTGTGTGGGTCAAGCTCGGCTCTCTTTCTCTTTTCCTTAAACGCGGTTCATCAGGAGCTCTGGTGCTTCCCACGCTTGCAGCGGGGAGACTGGAGGCTTTTCCTCCGACCCGGGGCAACTTTGCAAAAAACAGCAAAACAGCACGAAGCACGGCTCAGCTGTACTTGCACATCCCGATCCCGCACTCCCGCCCCGCTCACTTGCTTGCTTTCCACTCGCTTGCGGGGCACTCGGAAGCCAGTGTGGGGCGCTTAGAGGCCACCCGCATGGTGTGCATCGGAAGCCACCCGTGCAGGCTGCTTGGAGGCTGCCGGCGCCCACTCAAAAGCCGGCGCCGCTCGGAAGCCATCCGTACAGGCTGCTTGGAGGCCGTCCGTGCAGGGTGCATCGGAAGCCACCCATGCCCGCTCAAAGCTGGCGCCGCTCGGAAACCACCCCCGTGGGGTGCTTGGAGGCCGCCCATGCAGGGTGCATCGGAAGCCACCTGCGCCCGCTCAAAGCTGGCGCTGCTCGGGAGCAACTTGCGCGGGGCGCTTGGAGGCCGCCCACGTCTGCTCAGAAGCCGGCACTGCTCGGAAACCACCCGTGCGAGGCGCTTGGAGGCCGCCTGCATGGGGCGCATCAAAGTCACCTGCGCCCAGAGGCTGGTGCCACTCGGCAGCCACCCACACAGGCCGCTTGGAGGCCTCCTGCGCCAGCTCAGAAGCCGGCGCTGCTCGAAGCCACCCGCGTGGGGGAGGCCGCCTGCACCCGCTCAGAAGCCGGCGCTGCTTGGAAACTGCCTGCGTGGGGTGCATCGAAGTCGCCAGCGCCCACTCAGAGGCCGCTGCCACTCGGAAACCACCACGCTGTTCGGTGGCTTCGAGGCCGCCCACCGGGACTTCCAGCTGGCCGGTGGCGTAGGATCCGGAGTCCCAGCCTCCCAGCTGATCAGCGGTGCTCTCCTCTGGTTGGCAGCTCAAATCTGGAGTCTCAGCTGATCGGTGGAGCAATGAGCGGCTGGCAGGCCAGGTAGCTGGGTTGCTGTGTGGATCCCCCCCCTCGGTTGATTGTCAAGCCTGGGGCTTGACAGCTGCTCCTGCTCGAAAGGCAGGGTTTGGCGGCCGGCAAGGCGCTCGCGCTGGGCTCTCCCGAGGCTGGCAGGTGATGGGGGAGGAGCAGGCTGCCTTACTGGTACCTGGGACTCTGACGCGCCTTCCCGGCCACGTGTACCCTGAAGAAGCGCCGATCAGAAGTCAATCCGGTTGCTGCACGAGTCCCTGGGGAGGGCGGGGCCTTGCTCTGTGCCTGTGCGCGCCCTCTGTAGGGTTCCTGCAGGCCGCTGCATGCTTTCCGGCAGCAAGTGAGCTGGGAAGGAGCGGAGCACAGGGGGGGAGGAGGCGGGGGGGAGGAAGGCGATGCCGCATACCACCAGCCAGGTGCTCGCGTACCACTAGTGGTACACGTACCACTGGTTGAAAAGCCCTGAGTTATTTGATTGGCCCGCTTTACAACTGTCACAACTTATGACCATAATGGGCAAGCTCCATTACGGTGATAACTCAAGGTCTACACTACAGAACAAATACATTTCCATTTAAGAAACTATCCTAATCTCCAGTTCTAAACTTCATTATTTGAAACAAATTAGCAGCATAATCAATGAATTCAATATTAAAAACAAAACAAAACCATCCTTCCTTTCTCCTGACCCATCACCATGTTCAATGACGCATGTAGTTTAATTAATTAAGAAACTTGGATTATTCCAAATAGGCTACAAAAACCTTATCAGCAACAGCAAAAATATTACTGACTTACGCTCACCTTTAGCTCAAAGACAGGAGTGTCTATTGTCACGGCTCCATGACGCTTGAAACAACTAATTATGGTGCTAAAGATTTTTTCACGGATAGCCATTTGCTTTGGGCTAAAGTCCCTGCTGCCCTAGGAGTTCAAGACAAGGCAAAGAGGTTAGAACATGAACTTGTTTGGAAGAGGATAAAACTGAAAAAGCAGAATGTGTGTGTGTGCGTGCGCATGTATGCATATGTGTATATATATGTGTGTGTGTGAGCATAATACAATATAATACAATATAATACAATATAATACAATACAATACAATACAATACAATACAATATAATAATGTATAGTATATCAGGGGTGTCAAACTCAATTTCATTGAGGGCCGCATCAGCATTGCGGTTGCCCTCAGGGGGCCGGATGGGTGTGGCATGGGTGGGTGTGGCCTACTGGGTGGGCGTGGCTAGAGTGCATATGGCCTACTGGGTGGGCGTGGCCAGCTCTACATTGTTTGCATCAAGGGTGCCTATGGGGGCCTGGGCAGGAGTGGGACAGATCTGAGGGTCTCTGGCAGAAGGAGGGTCTCTGGGCCAGGGCCAAGGCAGTGGGGGCCGTTCCCTCACTGTTTCCAGGATGGCTTCGCGAGCCACATGAAACCACTTCACGGGCTGGATCTGGCCCCCGGGCCTTGTGTTTGACATGTCTGTAGTATATTATATTATTATAACATATGACATGATATAACATAACATAATATATATAGTATGTTATAACATGTATCATATATAATACATAAACAAAACTTATCTGGAAAGATGCAAGTTCACTTAAAGTGCATTTTCCCCCCACTGAACAGATTATCAGTGGTAAGCTACTTGGAAGAAACCCTGTAGAGGAAAATAATACAGTAGATCCAGAAAGATCACCACCATGGGGGTATTACCTTGGGAACTTTGAGAATCAGGTTTCCTTTTGAGGCATCAGCCTTCTGCTGGTGTGATAGCTGTTTTTGTGCATCTTCAGTAACCTGGGAAAAAGCAGAGTACAGGTAATCCCCAAGTTACGAAAATTCACTTAGTGACCATTTGAAGTTACAACCTAACTCCCCCAAGTAATTAAATATAGTCCCAAAATTACGAATGTTGCAGCACCACGGAAGTTGTTCACACTTATGAATGACTGCAGAGGCTCTGGCATTGGCCCTGTGGATACTCACCTTGCGAAGATCCAGGGAGCTTTCCATTTCTTGGCCTGTTCGATGCTTCAGGCCTTTGGTGCATTTGCAGAAAATGGAGGCCTAAAGTACTGAAAGATCACGCAAGACCAGCGGTGCTAGATTTCGCGCTATTGATCTCAACTGATCTCACAGAACTTTAGCCCTCTGTTCTCTGCAACTGGAGGCCTTGACGAGATCTGTGGCAGAAGGTTTTGCAAATGGAAGGAAGATCTAAAACATTGAAGCCTTCCCTCTGTTTGCAAAGCCTTTTGTCATCTTTGCAAAAAGCCTTTGCTGCCGAGAACAGAGGCCAGAAGGGAGGCGAGCTCCCCTCTGGGCTTTGTTTTTGTCGGCAAAAGTCGAGAAAAGAGCCCTGGAAGGGCGCATGCTTCCATCTGGGCCTCCATTCTCATCGGCAAAGGCCTCCTCAAGCATTTTGCAGATGAAAAAGGAGCCCCAGAGGGGAGTGTGTGTCCCTTTGGGCCTTGTCGGCAAAGGCCTCCTCAAGCCCTATGGGGGGTCTTTAAAGCGGTGTTCCATAGGTGCATAAACGCTTTTCGGCCAGAGGCCGAAAGTTTCTGAGGGCCATGATCTTGTGCGATTTCAGACACCCATCTGCTTTTGCAGAGAATGGGTCCCTGAAGTCCTGAGAGATTAGGTCACCCAGAAGCTTCCAGTCTCTGTGGGAAAAGTGTTTGTACACCAACGGGAGGCTTGAAACAATTGTGGGGACCCCAGGGGAGGGAGAATGAGTTATCTCAGTGGGGCAGGGGAGGCCTTGGGTGGTCTGAAGGAGGTGGCCTTTTTCATCACTAGCCCCCGCCCCCATGAGATACCTCATGTGCACTTAACGACCCATGCATTCGATTAGAGAAAGTGTGGCGAAAGGAGAGGGTGATTGTGGTCAAGTTACGTGATTCACTCCTACATATCCTCGGTTTACGAATGTAATTGGCATGCTCCATTACATTCATAACTCGAGGACTACCTGTAATAGAAACTTGATACACAAAAGAAATAATATTGATCTTCTAGTCCTTGTTATTATAAAATTCAACGTGTAAAACACAGAAAAAACTTCTGCATTCTCAATGATTATTCTGATTCTGTGTGGTATATTGGTTAAGTTATAGGATTGGCATGAAAGAGGGGGTGGAGGACAGGTTCTTGTTGCCATATACCTGGCATACTCACTGCATGAATTTGGCTCAGCCATTAGAGCAGAGCTCCCCAACCTTTCCAGGTTGGCGGCCTGGAGGGAAAGGGAGGAGCATGCAAATGTACGCGTGTGCATGCGCAAAATGGGGGCATGCAGTAGTGGCACTAATGCTCACACCCATGCACAAGTGGGCCACACGCACCAATGGCAGTGGTGGTGGCACGAATGCCCATGTGCATGCACAAACAGGCCACTAAGGCCCGTGTGATGCTGGCAGTGGTGCTAACGCTCTGCGCATGCGCAAACAGGACCACTAGCAGCCGCGCAGCAGCACTAGTGCGAATGGGGAGGGTGCGTATACACATGTGCATACTCGCCAGCCATTCCCACGGCCCAGTACCAATCCGTGGCCTCTTGGCCACCAGGCCGTGGGAATGGTTGGCAAGTGGGCACATGTGTGCATGCACCCTCCCCACTTGCACTAGTGCCACCACGCGGATGCTAGCAGTTTGGGGACCCCTGCATTAGAGTCTACTCAGGAGAATATCTCTTCTATTTTTTTTAAATACTTTACAGTGCTATGGGAAGTCCCCCCCCCAAGGAAATATTAAAAGGGCAGAATATTATATTTCTTCAAAAGATCTTAAAGAGGTAGAAAAGCAGTTTTTCTTAATAGGCTCAAGTCTCCCTTCCCAAAGCAGAAACCAGCTGTAGAAATGCAGATGTAATAATCCATTCAGGAAGGTTGGAGCCCTCCAGCTAGAAGCTTAGGAAGACAAAGACACCTAAAATCTACATACCCCACCCAAACTCTAGGACAGAACATAATAGGATTAATCCACAGATGCCAAAGGGGCACACTCAGACTCAGGTCAAAGTACATGACACAGGAAATACAAAGCCTCAAACAGGAACAGGAAACAACTCCAAACAAAAGCCCAAGAGGGTATAAAACCCACTCCCTACTACATGTGCACTCTTTTTTCTTCCAGAGACATCTTTTTGTCTGGCTTTCTTCTTCAATAAAGTACAACCTCCTTTCTAAAGCAGTCGCCATGTTGTTTATTCCCTGCTTGGACTGAACCCTAATGAAGACTTTAGATCTTCCACAATTTGGCACATAGGACGGGACTCCAAGCTAACCTCTCCAATGGACTGAGACTGGTAAGCCTCATCTTGCCAGCAGCAGATGTTGTGATTCAGGGTCAGCCTGTGGGTTTGGCAGTTGGGTCGGACGACTCAGAGGAGGAGGAGGGGGGTGTTGAAGACCTTGCTGAGGGGGTTGAAGATCTTGCTGATGAGAGCCCTCAGCCAGGCCCCTCCCACTTGGTCACCACGGAGACCCAGTTGTGTGAGCCTGACAGCGGGGATGAAGATGACCCACAGCTGGCCCTGTTCAAGGATGCCCGACGCAGGAGGCAGTCAATTAGGAGTAAACAGAGGAAGGCAATGGGGCTTCTCGGAAGGAGGCAGAGAGAAGCCACACCCTGAACTCTATATAAGGGGAATGTGTGGGGAGGGCTGGTTTGCTGAAGGCAACCGTTTGGATAGTTCGTGTTTCTTAAAGCTCCTGTTTCTTGGTTTGTGTCTTGTTTGTTTTTGTAGCTATAAATTTGGCAGGCGTAATTCCAGCCTCTTGCCGTTTGTAAAGGGGTTGTCCCTGCCTTTTCTGCAGGGCCGGTAACAGGCTGGTACAGAACAGCAGACCCCTTGTGTCTATGGATGAGTTTCCCAGGCCCTGTCCATGTGGAGCAAGGATAGTAAAGGGAGTTTTGAGCTTGAGCTCAAGGGCTGCTTTGGAAAGAAGATGAGTACCTCTAAATTTTAACTTTTAAAGCCCAGGAGAACAAAGGAAATGTGTGTATGTCTGTGTGTGAGAGTGAGAAGACCCTTTTCCCAATCACAGTTGGATTTTGCTCCCTCTGGCTTTTCTTAACCACAGAAAGGATCTGTTTTAAGTGACAGACCCTGGAAAGCAGGACCTTTTGTTAGGGAAAAGGGAAAGGCTGTGTGAAAATGAATGGAATGAGTGAATTGGATTTGGACAACCAGTTGGTAAGGCCCTGTAAACAAAGCCCCAAGTTAGGAAAATTAAGCCCCAGGCTAGGAGTGACCCATACTTCTAAAAAGCAAGCAGAGGTCCTCTTGGACATTTGAGGTCTGCAAACTGTGGTTGTGAAGGAAAACCCAGTACAGAAGCGAGCCATACTCTCTGCAGGGAGCAGAAGAGTCCTCACAGGCCCTTTTCTGATCTGAAACTGTGGTAGAGAATCCCTGAAGGAGTGACCCATACTCTGTTAGGGATACCAGAGTCCTCCATGGGTCCCTTTTTGACAGGAAAACTGTGGTGGTAGGCGGAAGTCTCACAAGGAAGCTTCAATGCACCGGACCCAACTAAGCCAAAGTGAACCCCTACATCTGAAATAGGGGAATCATGGGATGTTCTAGTTTAAGGGTCGAGACTCCCCTGTAGAAGACTAGCTTGAGCCCTGGGACGGGAATCGGCTACCAGTTCAGGCAGGTATGAAAAAAGAGACAGGTAGAGAAATTGTGCAAAAAAAAAAAGGGCTTTGCTCAGTGTTTGGTGGGAAACCAATTCAGCTAACTAAAGGTACTTAAAAGGAAATTAAAATATAGGAATAGTGATTTTCTCTCTCTCTCTTTCTATGCAACCATGTGATATGTTTCAGATTTGTGCCTTCCCTAATTTGAGTTAACTGAGATTTATGGTGGAATGACCAGGGTGTGTAAAACTAAGACTTGTTTCCCTTTTCTGCTCTTTTCCTTGTCTTTTGTGTGTATATGTATGTCAAAGTCTTTGTGTGTGAGGTAAATGTGACTGTAAATTGTCTCTAATCTAAAGAGAAAAGAATTTTAAGATTCTGCTAGAAATTCTGCTTTAAAATCAGCCAACAAAACGTCAGCCTGTTTGTCTGGTCAGAAAACAGGCTGAAAATAATTGAGTTCC